>NC_077235.1:50865894-51465894 GCF_027887165.1 Monodelphis domestica | reverse complement strand
CCTATCTGATAGAAGAGCATTTTACAAATGCTTCTGATAATATCCTTATGTAGATTCCTTCACAATTCTGTTGTCTCCAGCATGGATCTCATCTGGGGTAGTTTGATCCAATCCAGCTGTTGTTTAATTTTAAAAAATTGTTCTCTTCAGTGACATGTCTACCTTCTCAATAAGTTCATATGTTATAAACTATAGGATTGTGATGAGGAAGCTAGGTGGAGCTGTGCATAGAGTTCTAGAATACTTAAATTCAAATTCTGCCTCAGATACTTATCAGTTGTGTGACTCTGTGTGGTCAAATGAGATATTTGTAAAGCATGGGGCCTGGCACATAGTAGGCATCTGATAAATGCTTATTCCTCCATTCCCCCATGACAAGTCATTTAACCAATAATAATAGCCAGTGTTTATATATTGCCTACTATGTGCCAAGTCTTATACTATCCCCACAACAACCCTGCAAGGTAGGTACTATTATTATCCCAATTTTATAGTGAAGGAAGTAGAGGCTGACTGAGGTTAAGTGACTTGCCCAAGGTCACATGGCAAGGAACTCCCCGAGGCTGAATTTGAACTCAGGTCTTTTTTAACTCCAGGCCTATTGCTTTATCTACTGTGCCACCTAATTGTCTCTCTGCATTTCAGTCTTACTATCTATAAAATGATGATAATAACAGCAATTACCCTTCCCGTGCCCCCAGTTGTTGTGTGGATCAAATGATATATGTCAGATGCTTTCCAAATCTCAAGGCAGTATATCAATGCTGACTATTATTTGTTAGAATCCAAGTGACCCTAGAACACTGGGATGGGCCCCTTTGTGGGAGGGCTTGAAGAAAGGTCTTCAAGGTTTGACTGTGATCTCTGTCATTGGAGGGTAGGCACATCCAATTTTATGAGACCATGTGTTCACTTGAATATGTGCATATTCTGATGATTAGGATGGAGAAATGTAGGTTTTGAGATAGTACAGGTAGATCATCCCTGGGCCCTAACAGTCTCTGAAGCCTTTTCCCCTAAGATTATCTTCTATGGATATACCTAGTTAATTAATGGGAGCTTCTTCAGAACATGGACAATTTTTGCCTTTCTTGGTATCCCTAGGGCTTAGCACAGTGCCTGGCACGCAGGCTTTTTGATAAATAGATTGCTTGATTAATTAACTTCACAGTGCCTCCCTGTTCTCTTTACCCCTAAAAGTTACTGGGATCATCCACTGAGGGGATTTTCGCACTGAGAGTTCTCTATGTTGGTTAAGTCATAAGTCTGGATCTTCTACCTCCATCCCTACCCCCAGGAAGAGACTGGACCATTTCTATGATTCCAACAACTCAAAGGGAATGGGAAGTGGGGAAAGGATTTCTTTTGCCCAGAAATATCCTGGTGAGGAAATGCCTTAACTAACACAGGTTGACACTTTCTCTGCAACTTATAGCCTCAGAGAGCTGGCTAGATCAATAATGTCAAACTCAGATAGAGATAGGGGCCACTAATCTATACATAAGGATCCCTGAAGGCCACATATTGACTTAATTTTAAAATGTTATGTTATCTATGTTTTATTGTATTTTCATTTATTGTGTTAAATATTTCCCAGTTATACTTTAATCTGGTTCATACCCTGTTCAGGAGTGTTGCTGGCAGCATGTTTGACATCTCTAGTCTAGAACACTGAGAAGCTGACTGATTTGACCAAGGTAACGCAGCCAGGACATGTCAGAGTCCCAGGAAAGGACCTTAGAGGTCATCTAGACATAGGAGGATAGATTTAGAACTGAAAGGGATCTTAGAGGTCACAGATGAAGAAACAGGAAAAAAAGTGGAATTGACTTATCCAAGGTCACATAGTCAGTGTCACCCCCCCATTTTACAGATGAGGAAACTGAGGCCCAGATCAGTTAGAGGTCACTGGAGCACTACATATTAGAATGAGTTTGGAACTCAGATTCTGAGACTCCAAAACCACAGTTCTTTCTACTGGCACCTGTGGTGAAAATTTATTAGCTGGGGCACAAAAAATAAAAACCAAGTCTCCAAGCTAAAAAGAAATTGGTTTATTGAGAGAGATCCAGTCTTCCAATAAGGCTGGACTCCAGTTAGCAATGGAAGACCTGGAGCCTTGAGAGTAGATCACTTTTGAGAGATATAGAAGCGATATCAAAAATAGGGATTTAACCTGAGTAATTTGCCTGAGTCTTTGACCCAAGCCTATTGAAACAGGTTCTTTGGCCTAGAAGGATGCATACAGGGTGTTTAGCCCAGTATCATGTAGCCAGGGTGTGCATCAGCCCTGTACAACCCTGTGAATAAAGCCCAATCTCATTTTAGCCCTCTGCCAAAAAGCAGTTAGCCCTGTGCATTAGCCCAGTGTGTAACCTCAGTCAAAAAATACAGAACCATAACAGAACTGTGTATGTGTGTGCTCGTGCAATATCAGAACACACAGAATTGAATCATGGGGGATTTCGCATTCACACACCACCCTGAAACTGGGTCTCCAGACTATGGGGCAGGACTTTCTAATCACGAACTCCTGCCTATCAGAGCTCTGTTTTCCTAGTTAATACAGACTAGTTTCGAGTAATGCCAGGCTTTGTGTGGAAAGCAGAGAAATATCTTGGGCAGAACCAGAAAGGAGGTTTAAAATTTATTTTGTTGTTGTGGCGGTGGTGGTTTGTTTATTTATTTTGTTTTTCTGTATACCAACATTTCTATTTTGAACTCTTGCTTCTTCCTGAGTAGTTGGGGGGGGTGGTGCTAGGTAAGCCAGTGACTGCTAAATGTGCCTCCCCTTCCAGGGCCGATTGCCTAAACTGCAAATTGGTATCAATGTGTCTTCTCCCTCCAAGACCCGAGGAAGGGACTCTCAGGGTCTCCTGATTAGATGATAGAAGGAGGAAGCATCTTGAGACTAACCCCCACTGAGCTGTTCTCCCCATTGGACCATATTTTTGTCGTTTTCTTGGGTACCAACCCCCCACAGAGTA
The DNA here is from genome assembly GCF_027887165.1 of Monodelphis domestica. Taxonomy (NCBI): domain Eukaryota; kingdom Metazoa; phylum Chordata; class Mammalia; order Didelphimorphia; family Didelphidae; genus Monodelphis; species Monodelphis domestica. The sequence goes on along the minus strand of NC_077235.1, from coordinate 51,462,907 downwards.
GGGATAGGCTCATCAGTTACATTTCTGCTGCCCCCTCCCCAACTCCTCTCCTTCCCCCCCAATAAAATACTCATCCCTGTGCACCCCCTCTTTCTGCATCCCAGGTTGAGGATTGCTGCAGCCTCTTTTCTCTTTCCGGCATTTTCCGACGTAGTGCAGGCCGAGGTGTCACTAGATGTCAGCAAAGCGCCAGGCTGGGGGAGGGGGGAAGCTCTGCAGCGGCGCCGCAGCACCCCCCTCCCCCCAAGTCCGCAGCCCCCTCTAGCAGATGCGGCTGTTCACTCATTAGACTTTCTCTGCCTAGTAATTTCCCCGTCGCATTTTGGAGGTCACCCGGATTTTTTTTTTCTTAATGCGGCATTTAAAAATAAATAATAAAAAGCCCAGGCCCCCTCTTGCTTGCAATTGATCAGGTTCGCACGTCGTCCTGGGAAGGCTTTTTAGTATTGCAGTCACTGCAGTCAGTGGGCGAAATAACTTCCCCCAACAAGACACACTTCCTTTTGCCAGGTATCAACATCCCTGCTTCCATGTTCACCGGTTAATTTGGAAATTATACTCCCACCGGTGGTACAGTTTGCGCCAATGATTTTTAACTGTTCAATTGTGTGATTGGTTGAAGACAGGGAATATGCCCGGGGCCAAAAGACCTGGCTGAGGCTTTCACAATACACAATTGTAGCAACCTCAGATTTACAGCAATTCTCCCCTGCCTGGCCCGGCCAATTACCCCCAGGTGATTACTTAGGGCACTCAGGGCAGAATTCTTCAGGCCCGTTTGAAGGAAATGCCTGGGCTGGCTGCACAAAAATGGACAAATGAGAAACAGAGGGCAGGCCGGGGTTTTGCAGTAAGTGATCCTCAAAGACCCTGCAGGGGTCAAAGTCTCTCCCCACCGGCCCCCCAAATCCCTTCTCCATTCTCCAGGCCTACTGAATGTTAAGGGTTTCCTGACTTCCTGATTCACTGCAGCACAAGAAAGGTCGGAATTAGCCAGAGATGGAGCCGAACTGGCCACCTGAGCCAGATAATATAGGATTAGTTACTGAGCTCAGGCATGTCCATCATCTGGCTGGCCTGTGCAAACTAGACAGAACTAGATGTAGTCCTCTGACGGGAAACAGTAATTTAGTGGGAGGTCAGACCTAGCTAGGAGTATGGGCTTAGAAATGGAAAGAGGAGCCGGTTGCTTCTGGAAAATGTGGGGATATGGATATGATGCCCAGGGAGTGCTGGGAGTAAGAGTGCCTGGCCCTGAGGTCACATTAGGATAAAAGCTATAGACAGGTCAACTAGGATGGAGGTACAGTGGGAAAAGCCCTGGATTTGGATTTGTTTGAATGTCAGTTCTGTGTGGCCAACAGCTTTCCCCTTCTGGAAAGTGAGAGGCTTGCACTAGACGATCTCTAAGGACTTTTCAAGTCTAAAATGCCATGTGAGGGTTGGGTGAAAGAACTGGGAAAGTTTAACCTGGAGAACAAAAGTCTGAGGGTTAACATGATAGCTGTCTTCCAGTATTTGAAGGCCTGTCACGTGGAAGAGGAAACCAGGAGCAAGGGGTGGAAGTTGTCAGGAGGCAAAATTGAAGCCTGTCAGGGAAGACTGTCCAAAAATGGAATAGGCTGCCTCCCCAGCTGGAGGCTGGACAACTGCTTGTCAGGGCAGTTGTAATGGAGGTTGTTTTGGGGGAAAGAGTTGAACTTCATGGCCACTGTGGTACTTTCTAGCTGTGAGGCAGTATGATTTCTGGAAAATGAGATGATTTTAAGCCCAAGCTCCAGGAGTCCAATAGAGGTGTCCCTTTACCTTAGAGTTTGCTGCTTTTTTAAATTTTTAATAAACATTTTATTTACTGAGCAGGAAGGGTAGTTCTAAAATCGTAGTTTCTGGAAGAACCACTTGTTTTTGCCTGTCTTGCACCTCTCCTCAAACTTGACTTTGGCTTCCCTCCTAGCACAGGGTCACACATCCTTGTTGACAACAGTTTTGTCCTAATGGGATATCCACAGAGTATTGGGTAGGTATCTGGTAGGCATGAGGTGGTTGTAGTTATAAACCTTCACAAAGGACTTGATTTTTATCTCTTTGCAGTCTTCTTTTTGCCCATTGCTACCATCATTTTTGTCAATACTTGCCACCAAGGTATATGATAAAAACAAAGAATTATAAAGAATTTCACATTTTAATACATTCTAGAAAGCTTTCTACTGCACAGGCATATGAAGATCCATGGGAACATAAATCTAGAGTTGGAAAGAACCTCAGAGGTCATCTAGGCCATCACCTTTTACAAAGGGGGAAACTGAAGCTCAGAGATTAAATGACTTGCCAAGGTCACACATGGGATCATAAATTATGGCCTGGAAGGGACCACAGAAATTATTTAATCTGATACCCTCATTTTACATAGAAAGACACTGAGGCCCAGGGAGGGGAACAAATTTACTAAATGTCAAACATATCAGTGACAAATCATTACGGTATTTGTGATCATTTCTATCAAAAATCTGGCATCAGACTTTTAGTCAGGAATGTAACCTCCTATAATTGTTTCTATGGGGAAATTTGATTCATCTTCTATCATTTCTGCTCCCAGGTCCTGCTCCAGGAATATAACTTGCCACAAGCCAGAGGTCTACTTGTAAATAAATTGGTTGTCTCTTGAAGGGAATTTGTACCCCAAACAATTTCGAAGATAATGAGGTCAGTACATTGTATCTCTTGAGTTCTCCAAATGAACAACAATGAGAGGGAAAGCTCCTTAATGTGAAAGATGTGACAGAAAACAGAGAACCTGTACTTGCTTCTTCTGATCATGTTTATTTCAGGGCTAAGGGCATTCTTAGTACATATATAGTCAATTAGGAAAAGTCACTCAGAGACAATGCATTCTAATGGTGGTGGGAGAGGGGAGCATATATAGGTAGTCCAAAAATAATTTCATACTTTTCTATGCCAATAAACTATTTGGACTTAGGGATAGTGCTTTATATTTCTTTTTGTCACCCACAGTGCCTAGTATAGTGATATATCAATCAACAAATATTTATTAAGTTCTTACTATATTCCAGGCACTGTGCCAAGTGCTGGGGAGACAAAAAGAGGCAAAAGAGTCACCGGCCTCAAGGAGCTGCTTACAACCTAATGGGGGACTCAACATGCAAAGAAATATATACAAAGGTAGTTATATATGGGATAAATAGGAAATAATTAACAGAGGAAAGGAAGTAGAATCAAGAGGGGTTGGTGAAAGCTACCTGTTAAAAGTGGGATTTTAAATAAGAGTTCAAGGAAGCCAGGGAGCACCAACATGATGCTAACACTGGAGTAAGAATTCCTGGGTTCAAGTACTTGCCTGACACTTGCCAGAGATGTGATTTGGAGGTTGTCACCTCTTCTATATGAGCCCCTTTTCTCTTCTGTAAAATGGGGATAACACTAACTTTCTCATCAACATGTTATGAGGACCAAATGAGGTAATGTCTGTAAAGGGCTCCATAAGTTGTCAAGCACCAGTTTTTATAAATGCTGTGGGAAAAGATATGCTTTTTAAAAATAAAAGTCAGCCATTATTTATAATGGTATTAATAAAAAGTTATAATCATGAAATAACATTAATCATAATAGCTAAGGTTAATACAGTGCTCTCTTATGGTAATAACAAAGGTTTATCAACCACTTGCTGTAAGTAGAGCTCTATGACAGGCTCTGGGGATACCAAGACTCGATCTCTGCCCTCAGAGGATTTACAGTCTGGTAAGCCCTATAGATAACAAGGTAAATAATCAGACAAGGCAGCAAAAGCTCTGGGAGTGATGCTCAAACTAAATCAATTCTGCACTGAGCATTCATAGGTATTGAGGAGGGCAATATCCCTGGAACATGGAGGGGGGGGGCATCTCCCAAGGCTTTATGAAAGGGATGGAATTTGAGCAGGGCCTAAGAAGGGTAGACTTAAAACAAGTAGAGAGTAGCTTAGGGCATTCCAGCCAAGGGGATTATCTGAAGCAATCCAAGCCAAGCCAGTTCAATATAACTCTTGTTTATTATAAGCAAAGGTGAAGGGGTAGATATTTGCTTGGATCCTAGAGGAAATATTGGTTTGAGCCATCTGCTGAGATTGGATGGTTCATAAAAGATCAAGCTGGAGAAGTAGAAGGGGCCCTATTGTGGAGGGCCTTGTGCATATCAGTATAAGTAATTTGAACTTTTCCTGTAAGCAGTGGAAAGCCACCGAAGAACTATGAGCATGGGGAAAATGACTTTCAGCTCCTTACTCCTTAGGGAGGGGAGAACTACTAGTTAACAGGACTGAAGGGATTGGACTATCCTGAGGTAAGAGGATATGGTTCAGGTCCTGAGGGGAAACAGAGTGCTGTGCCTGGTCAAACCAGAGTTCATAGAGGAAGCTAATTCAAGAGTAAAGTTGAGTCAATAAGAATTCAGTGTCTGGAGAATTCAGCCTGGAATAGGTAGGGTAAATACAAAGCAAAAGAAAGTGGTTGGCATAAGCACCATGGCACCCCAGCACCCTGGTTGTTATGATTTCTCTTCCTGAGACATCAGAGTTCTTTCATGTTGACTTGCAAAACCCTGTCTTCCACTCTGTCTGCTGACCTGCAGGTGGTAGGATTGTGACCTGGTCATTTCTGTGCTTTAAGAAAATTATTCCTCCAGTTTCAAAGAATGAGTGGAAGGGGGAGAGAGAGTCTTTGGGCAAGGAGACAAGTTGAAAGACTATTGTAATAGTCTACGAGACTATTACACTATTATATTAGACTCTAGGAGTCTAGGATATCAGAAATATTAAACATAAGGAATACAGAAGAATATGAGAAAATTTATATAATAGCTAGCATTTATATAGTACTTACTGTGTGCCAGGTATTGTTAAGAGCTTTAATTTATTGTCTAATTTGATCCTCACAACAACCCTGGGAGGAAGGTACTGTTATCCTCATTTTACAGAGAGAAAACTGAGGTAGACAGAGATGAAGTGACTTGGCCAGGGTCACCCAACAAGGAAGGATCTGAGGCTGGATTTGAATTAAAATCTTCCCAGCTTGATTCAGTGTACCACCAGCAGCTTCTAAGGTAGGGAGGAAGAGTCATGAATGATTCCATGTGGTACTTAATCAATGAATACTTATGGCTCATATTAGCCTTTGAAAGTCCATAAACATTTATTCAACATCCACCTTATTCATGGCACTGGAATTAGGGGGAAGAGTGTTTACAAATGTTGATTTGGTGCACACCCTACAATCAATATTTTAATAAGTACCTGCTGTATGTAAGGCACTGTGCTAGGTTCTTGGGTTATAAAAATGAAAACCCACATAGTCCTTGTCCTAAAGGAGATTACTGTCTAATTTTGGAAGGTATATTAGTACAAATAATTATGATACAAGAATTGAACATAAAGAAAATTTATGAGGGGGTGATCTCATTGAGCCAGGAAAATAATTGAGGAAGAAATGTCAGTTGAACTGGACTTTAAAGGAAGAGGAAGATTTCTTTTTTTTAAAATGTATTTATTTTTTAATGAACTTATAAGTTGTTCCTCCCAGTGCCCCTCTCATTTGACAGGAACAACAAAAAAAGAAAACTCTCATTGTAAATATACATAGTCCAGCAAAACAAATTCCCACATTGGCCATGCCCCTAAATGTGTGTCTTTTCTGGCATTTTAGTTTTATCACCTCTCTTGTGGAAGGGAATTTGTATTTTAGATTTTGCAGTAGAATCCAACATGGTTGGATCTTTGCATGGAGAGGATTATTTTGGTATGATTTGGAGAGAAGAGACCTTAGAGATAGGAGACTAGGTGAGAGCTCAGTGTAAGAGAGGGGAGGGACAAACAACGCTCACTTAAAGGAGTATAAGCTAAATGTAAAAATGAAGTTCAGGTAAAATGCTATGGGAAATTGAAGTTTTTAGTATTATGCTATAACTAAATTTTAGTTGAAAAGCAAATTTTAAAATTAATTTTTATTCCCTAAACATACACCAAACACTGCCTGGATGATGGGGAGTAGAAAATCATAGGATTATAGAACTAGTAATGAAAGAAATTTCAAAGGAAATTTCAACCCTCTCATTGGATAGATGAGGAACTGAAGCTCAGAAAGGTTTAAGTGATTTACCCAAGCTCACCTAGTAAGTGTGAGAGGCAAGATTTGAACTCAGTTTTTCTGACTCAAGAGCCAGTCCTCTTTCCATTGAGATTAAAACAGAACCACGGACAATCCATAAAGTGGCCAGACTGCATGTAGTTAATAGAGTTATTGGCTTAGGCAAATTCTTGTCATCTCTCACTTATGAAATACATTTAAGTATTCAGCAAGCCAAGAGCAGAAATAAATGCACATTGTTATACCTCAAAGCTGGTGGTTGTGACCCTCTTGTTCTGTGTCATTGAATTTTAAATATAAAGTACTTCCTATGTTTCTAAAGTCCTATGAAGTACATTTTAATTTTGATGTTAAAATGCTTGAGCTTAGTATTAACTCCTGGTTGTTATTGACAGCCGGAGGTAATTACATTGTACACCCTTATTAATTTTTGTACTTCACTTGTGAAATAGCATGTAAAGTGGTAAAATACATAATTAGCTGGATGACAGGAAATGATTTCCAGCACACACAGATAATCAGTTGACTGTCCTTCAAAAACAAATATAATTCATCCAATATAATTAATTGGATACTCAGGAAGGAAATCTCTGTAATACTTTAGGCAAATAGTTTACTGAACTCCCCAATGATACTACCATTTCCCCTTCATATTTTACGTGCTTTAAACAATGCAGTATAATAATTTCTTTTCTACATTTTAAAAATTGCCTCATTAGTCTTCTCTTTCTCCATTTTATCCCTCCCTAGTTTGGGTATTGGGATATTTGTCTTATAAAAGAGAGTTTTGTAGTGTCTTCTTTCTCTGTTATTGAAAACAATTTGTGTAGTATAGCTATTAATGGCTTTAAAAATGATAGAATTCATATATAAATCCATCTGGACCATTTTCCTTCCTTAATTATGTATTTATGGAGTTCTTAAATTCTCTTTGAAAGATTGGACTGTTTCAGATACCTGGGTTTTTGCTAATTTGAGTACTTTGCCTTTTTTTCATCGGTGTATAATGGTGTTTAAACGTTTCAGATAATTATTTTTATTTCCTTTCTATTTGTTGTAACTTCACTGTGTTCACTTTTTATTTTGGCAAAACAATATTCTCTTTTGCATCCAGCTATTTAATGTTTTATAAATTGTTGTTAGTCTTTTAAAAAACAACTACTTGCTTTAGTCTTTTTCAATTTTATCTAGTTTTCTGATTTTCATAAAATTTTCTGTTTGTGTTTTGGGGTTGTTGATTTGTTAGTTTTTTGGATTTAAAATTTTTTGTATGTCTCTTATTTCTTTCCTTCTTCAGTCTAATAATATGTATTTTCAAAAAAAGATACAATTTCCTTGAAGAACTCTTTTAGCTGTATACCACAAATGTTGGCATGTTGTTTAGTTGTAATTATTTTCTTTAAAATGGTTATGTGATTCATCCTTTATTTAAGAAGTTATTGCTTAGTCTCCATTTAAGTCTATAACTTTTGCTCATATTTCTTTCATTGTTTACTGTCTTTATTGCCTTATGATCTATGAAGGATGTGTTTAATAGTTTTTATTTTAGCACTTACTTATGTTTTCTTCATGCCAAGATAAACTATTCATGTAGTGAGAGTGAAATATATAACTGATGAACAACTCACATGCTTTACTGGTATTTTCATCATGTCAAGAGAACACAAGGAAAGGCTCTTCTCCAGCATGTTGTGTGGCACCACTAGTGCAAGTTTAAGGATGAGAGTTGTAGAGAATAGGAAGACATATTTGGGTTATGATCTATATCACTGAGAAAGAGTAGCTAAATCAATGATGATAGATCCATTGGAGCATCAGATTATTATTCTTTAAGCCTTAGTAAATGATCAGTTTTGTACAGTAGCATGTGATGCTGAGAAATATAGCTATTCTTTCATAGTACCATCCAGAAATTACCATTTCTTCAGTTATGATTTTCTCAATAATCCACTCAGTTCTATATTTCCCTTCTTGTTTATTTTTTCAGCTAAAGTTGTCCACTTCTGAAAAAAGTATAATAGTTTCTTTTGTAATTATTGGGTTATTATCAATGTCTTTTATCATTAATGCCTCTTATTATCACTGTCCTGCGATCCAGACTCCAGTCCTGAGATGTACAATTGACCATCAAAGATCTCCTATAGTGCTCCTTCTCCTAGAACAGAAATTGCTATAAAGTCACTGTTATACAGAGCCTCTCTTACCTTTGGGGAAATATTATGACTTCCAGAATTCCTTCTCTATGGGCAGAACCCAACTCCCATTCCCCACCCCACTCTCTTCTCAGTGCTTTTCCCCTGCTCTCGCGAAGATGCCCAGACGGGTCAAGACATTGAATGAGCATAGCCCAGGAAGAGGGTTTTTTTTTCTGGTTCACCACTGGCTTTCCATTCTCCCCACCTAAGAGACCTTTCTCTTTGACTTCTCAAAATATTGATTCACTAATAAGAAAATATGAGTTTTAGTCTGGGAAATATTAATTTAGTCCTTCCCTTCCTTCCTTTGCCTGATTCTTTTGACCTCCCTTGAAGTTTGCCCATAGATATTCTCTTTGTTGTCTCAATGGCCCTCAAAGAATGTGAATTTTTACAAAATAGTCTTGTCTAACCATAGAAGAATGAAAACATTGACTTCACTGCTAACTCTACTTGTTTACCTTTCCTATGGTTCCTTTGTTTGATGAGTATAAATGCCAAATGCAGCATTCACTAATGATTTCTTTTGAAGGGGGTGACTTAAATTCCTCCCATTTTCTGAAAGTCCATTTTTTCTCATTGTTAATGAAGCTGAGCTTATGTTATATTATTTTGGGTGTGCAGATTAATCTACTTTGATCTTTGGAATACCATATTCTAACCTTTCCTTTGATTTCTTATAAAAGAAAATTAGTGTCGAGTAATTCAAGGATGATTTTTCTTCTCATAGGATGTCCTTAAAGTCTTTAAGCTTTAATGACTTAAAACTGCATTAAGCCTTTTGGGATATGCTATATTTGAAAAGTCCATTACATTCGATTGTGCCATAATGTATCGGACTCTGTGTACAATACTCTCCTAATTCTGCTCCTTTCGCTCTGTATCAATTCTTGGAGGTTGTTCCAGTTCACATGGAATTCCTCCATTTCTTTATTCCTTTCAGCCCAATAATATTCCATCACCAACATATACCACAACTTATTCAACCAGCCCCCAATCGATGGACACTCCCTACTTTTCCAGTTTTTTTGCCACCACAAAGAGCACAGCTATTAATATTCTTGCACAAGTCTTTTTCCTTATTATCTCTTTGTGGTACAAACCCAACAGTGGTATGGCTGGATCAAAGGACAGGAATTCATTTAAAGTGAAGGGCCTTTTTTCCTGGCAGTGTACATTATTTACTGAGAGATAAAGAGGTTCTGAAGTTTCACAATTATTTTCTTAATGAGTAAAAATTAAGGTTTCTGTCTTTTAGCTCACTATGGATTCTGTCAACTTGAACTTTGCCCTTTGTTTTCCATACTTCTGGGCAATTTTCTTCTTTGATTTTTCTGAGGTATGATATCCAATTTTTAAATTATGGGTTTCTGGACTTAGATTGTCCCTTCCTAGCCTCTCTTCAAGCTCTATTTTCTTGACTTGTAGATACCATATATATTTTTGAAATCTTGTTGGTTTAAAAAAAATTGTTTGCTTTACTTTAAACTCTGCATATTGGTCCAAATCTTGTCATTCTTTTCTTTAGAGAGTACTGTTTTTGAGAGATTCTTTGCCTCTTTGCTTTCAATTCTTTACTCTTTCATCTGTCCTTTTTATTTCTACTTTAAATATTCTAATTTGTCCATATTTATTAATAACAGTAGCTGTCATTTACATACTACTTTAAGGTTTGCAAGGTGTTTTATACATATTATCTCATCCTCTAAATTTTGGGAGGTAGGCATTAATATTGTTCCCATTTTATAGATGAGGAAACTGAGACAGAGAGAAGTTAAGTGACTCACCCAGGGTCACACAACCTTTACCTATTAGATGCTGAATTTGAACTTAGACCTTCCTGATTCCAAATCTAGTATTCTATCCACTGTGCCACCTAGAGCTTCAGGTTCTTATAGTTGTTCCAATACAATTAATAAGAGTTACATAGAATTTATTGTGATAATTCCCCAGGAATTTGTAAATTGATTCCTTTCTCATTCAATATTATTTATTCATTGTTTGATTTTCTTGTATATTTGCTCATTTTCCTTATTTATTAGTTGCTGGTTTTTTCCCTGTGATGGGTCTTTACTCCTCCATCTGTGGTTTGCTCTTATTCCTTTATTCTATCTGTCTCAAATCTTGGTACTTAGTGATGATGGAGGGGATATTTGCTTGGACATGACCTCTCATTCATCTTGCTAGAGATTCCCTTCTTAGCAAGATTTAACATACCCCTGAAACTCACAATGATTTGGGGGAAGGCTTTTTTTTTGTCATACTACTTGAATGGACAAATAAATGATGCTTTGGTGGAGAGCTAGTTTTAATGTATAAAGAGAGCAAAAAAATTGATGTTAGAGGATTTGGGTTCTAGTCCCAAATCAGCTGCTAATTTTCTATGTGACTTTGGGCAAGTCACTTTCACTCTCTAGACTTCAACTTCTTCCTCTTTATAATGGAATAGTTATACTTTAGCCTTTTAGGTTACCTTGCATAAATCCTATTTACATATAATAATATTTATATATTTAATTCTAGGTCTAAAATATATGTCTGTTCACATGTACAAAAGAATAGACATTAGCTGTTGTGATTGGGAAAGGGTTCAGATATACATTGGGCTCTATTGTTTATGAGGCACAGATGGATTCCCTTCTAGCTCTTTAAATCTTCTCTCTTTTGACTTACTGATGCTTTATTCTTCCTTCCTTCCTTTTCCCCTTTCCTTTCTTGTCATCACTTTTCTTCCCCATCTTTTTATAAGCATCAATCATTTGTAGGAATACTGCACTACATCCTCCAGATTCTTATAACAAAGAAAACCATGAACTGGTACAGTGACTGTGTATGACAATGTCTACAAGCTTTTGCCTCTGTTCATTTTCTTTTATTTTTAAAGTATTTATTTAATTTTAACATCCTTTTCTTTTTGAGATCCAAATTCTTTCCCTCCCTCCTATCCTTTCCCCACCTCATGTAAAACATATTTCCCTATTAGCCATATTGCAAAAAAAAGACAAAAAATTTGAGAAAATTATACTTCAATTCGTACTTAGAATTCTTCAGTTCTCTCCCTGAAGTTGGATAGCAGTTTTTCATCGTGGTTCCTTTGAAATTATCTTGGATCATTGAATTGATCAGAGTAGCCATGTCTTTCACAGTTGATCATCATTACAACATTTCAGTTACTATACACAATGATCTCTGGGTTCTCCTTACTTTACTTTGCCTCATTTCATATAGGTCTTACCATGTTTTTCTGAAACTACCCCCTCATCATTTCCCACAGCACAGTAGTACTCCATCACAATCATATACCACAACTTGTTTAGTCATTTCCCAATTGATAAGCATTCCCTTAATTTCCAATTCTCTGCCCCACAAAAACAGTGACTATAGTATAGTGGTAGTCTCTCAATGACCGAGAATGACAATTGTCTTTGTGCATTATCATCTATTGATGTACCCTCATGTGGCTTTGAAGTCCAAAGACTGAGGCGCAAAGTTTGTGGCATATGGGGCATGGGACGCCAGTTGTTATGGGAGGTGCGGTTGTGGCCTGGTGTCAGCAGCAGCAAGACATTGACGTCATTCATCTTCAAAGGTGGTGGCGGCATGGTTAATGTGGGTTCGCCAGCTGCTTCTGACAGAGGCAGCAAATTCTAGTTGCTTTGGTGTAATGCCAGCCCACTTCAAGTTTGACTTTAGCTTATCCTTGAATCTTTTCTTTGGTCGACCTTGTTTCCTGAGTCCAGCTGACAGTTCACCATAGAATACCTGTCTTGGTATTCACTGTGGGTCCATGCGGATGACGTGTCCAGACCATCGTAGCTGGGTTTTGAGGACCATGACTTCGATGCTGGTGGAGTTGGCTCTGTCGAGGACTTCCTGATTGGTAATATGGTCCTACCATTGGATCCTCATGATTGACCGGAGAGAGCGTTGGTGGAATTGCTCCAGCTGTTTCATGTGCTTCTGGTACAGTGTCCATATCTCACAACCGTACAGGAGCGAGCTGAGGACCACTGCGTTATACACTTTGAGCTTCGTTGCAGTGCTTACACCTCTGTGTTGGAGGACTTTGGAGTGCAGCTGCCCGAGTGCCTGGCTGGCCTTTTGGATCCTGGCATTAATCTCGTGGTCTAGGGACCCGTCGTTGATGATGTTGCCCAGGTACTTGCAAGTGTTGATGTTAGAAAGCTGCGTGCCGTTGATTGTAATGCATGGCTGGTTCGTTGGCCTCCCTGGTGCAGGTTGGAACAGCACCTCTGTTTTGCTGAGGCTGATACTCAGGCCAAACAGTTTTGTTGCAGTGGAGAACCTGTTCACAATGGTTTGAAGATGATTTTCTTGGTGGGCCACGAGAGCACAGTCATCTGCAAAGAGAGCTTCCAGGATGAGTCTCTCTGTTGTCTTTGTTTTTGCAGTCAGGTGGCAAAGGTCGATTAGTGAGCCATCCAGTCAGTATTTGATGTAGATGCCCAGGTCTAGATCCATCACAGCATGTCATAATATTTGGGTGAAGTATAGGTTGAATAGTACCGGAGAGAGGACACAGCCTTGTTTCACGCCATTGGAGATGTTGAAGCGATCGGAAGTCTCTCCACCAGATAGGACTTCCCCTGTCATGTCGACATGAAAGAGCTGGATCAGTTTGACAAATTTTGCTGGGCAACCGAGCTTGCTAAGGATCACCCACAATGTGTCCCTGTTCACTGTGTCAAAAGCCTTTGTCAGATCTATGAAGACAATGTAGAGACTCAGGTTCTGCTCAAGGCATTTTTCCTGCATTTGCCTCACCATGAAGACCATGTCGATGGTGCTACGATCTGGTTGGAAGCCACATTGTGATTCAGGCAGGTTCTGCTCTGAAACAGATGACAGGAGTCTGTTGAGTATAACACGGGCGAGGATCTTTCCAGCAGTGGAGAGTAGTGAGATGCCTCTGTAGTTGTCACAGGCTGCTCGTGCGCCTTTGTTCTTGTATAGGGCTACGATGGAGGCATCTCTGAGTTCTGGGGGCATGTCTTCCTCTTCCCATATGCTGGTCAGCACTATGTGGAATGCCTGGAGCGCCTTTCCATTTAAGGCCTCACACACCTCGGTTGGGATCCCGTCTTTACCGGGTGCCTTGCCTGCACTCATTTGTTTAATGGCTTTTTGGACTTCCTCTATTGAAGGAGGGACGTCAAGTTGTTCAATGGAGCGGTTTTGGGGGATCTGGTCAAGAGTGCTTTGGTCGACTAAAGAGGGTCGTTTGAGAAGCTGACTGAAGTGTTCTTTCCACCTGTTGCTGATGCCTTTTTTATCTTTTATGAGAGTGTCACCATCAGAGGATAGCAAGGGAGTGGTGGTGGGTTTTAATGGCCCATAGACAGTCTTGAGGGCACTGAAAAATTGTTTGTAGTTTTTCATATCAGCAAACCACTGGATTTCTTCTGCCTTTTTTCCCCCACCATCGGTCTTGCATCTTCCTGATCTCACGCTGAGCCGTGGCTTGGAGAGACTTGAAACTGTCCTTTTTAGGAGCAGAGTTTGGGTTTTTTTGCCACTCCATAAAGGCTTTGTTCTTTTTGCTCAATAGGTCTTCAATAGCAGTGTTGTTCTCGTTGAATGAGTCCTGGTGGTTGCGTTGTTTGGGGCCTAGGACTGCCTTTGATGTTTCCTTCACTGTGTCTCTGAACTGGTTCCATTTCTTGGTTGAGCTTCCAGTGAGTGGTCCCTTGGCAGATAGCTTGTCCTCCAGGCAGGACTGGAATGTTTGCAAATAAGATGGATCTCTAAGATGACTCACTTTGTAAAATGCGCAAACTGTCTGGGCCCCTTTTGGATGGTGAGGCGCAATGCGCATTTGAAGAGTAGCTCTAACCAATCAGTGTTCTGTCCAGCATTCAGCTCCTCTCATGGCTCTGGTTATTTGTACATCCTTGATGCCTCGCCGGCGTACAATGAAGTAGTCAATGAGATGCCAGTGCTTTGATCGTGGGTGCATCCATGTTGTTTTATATTTGTTCGCCATTCTGAACACAGTGTTCATGATGGTGAGTTCAAACTCTGAGCATTTGCTGAGTAGTAGTAGGCCGTTGTTGTTCATTTTGCACACGCCGTGTTTTCCGAGCACTCCTTTCCATCTTTCATGGTCCTGGCCAACGCGGGCGTTGAAGTCTCCTAGTAGTATCAGCTTGTCATTTGTAATAAGCATTCCCTTGATTTCCACTTCTCTGCCCCACAAAAACAGTAACTATATTTTTGTATATATGGGTCTTTTTTGCTATTTTTGCACATATAGGTCCTTTTCTATTTTATTTGATGTCTTTGGGATACAGACCTAGAAGTGGTATTGCTGGGTCAAAGAGTATTCATATAATTTTATAGGCCTTTGGGAATAGTTCAAAATTGTTCTCCAGAATTATTGGAGCAGTTTACTATGACACCAACAAATAGTTCATTAGCGTACCTATTTTCTGTCATCTCCAGCATTTGTCATTTCTGATAGGTGTTAGGTGTACCTCAGTGTTGTTTTAATTTGCATTTCTCTAATCAATAGTAGTTTAGACCTGGAAAGATCTACATAAACAAAGTGAAGTGAACAGAACCAGGAGAACAATCTATACAGTAGCAGAAATATTATACAGTGATCAATTGTGAAGGACTAAACCATTATCAGCAAAGCAAGTCTCCAAGATAACCACAAGGGACTCATGAAGAAAATGTTATCCGTAGGCAAAGAAAAGAACTATTAGAATCTGAGTGCAGATCAAAATCTGCCATCTTCCACTATCAATCCTTCATTAGATATTTATTGTATGTGTGATATATGCCTTCTATCATGACACAAGCAATATAGAAATATGTATTACATGAAACCTATATCAGACTATTCACTGCCTTGGAGTAGGGGAAGGAAGGGAGGGAGAAAAATCTGAATTTTAAAATGTCAAAAAACAATTGTCAAAAATTATTTCTGCATGTAACTTAAAATTTTTAAAAATTTAAATAGTGGTTTAGAGTATTTTTTCATATGACTTTAGAGAGCTTTGATTTCTTCTTTTAGAAATTGCCTATTCATATTTTTGATCATTTATCAATTGGGGAATGGTTCTCATTTTTCCAAATTTTACTCAATTCTCTATACTTCCAAGAAAGGAGGCCCTTATCAAAGAAACTTATTTAAAAATTTTTTGATGTTACTTCATTGTCTAGAGTACCTTTTAGCAAAATGTAGTTTCCCTGATTATCTCTTTTAATTGGGTCTATTGTTGCTTTTGCTTTACTTGAGATATTTCAAGATCCATTCTCCAAAACTGTTGCTGCTTTTTCAGTTATATTTAGTTCATATTTTAATGTTATTTTCACATGTTTTAGTTATTCTATACCTTGTTTTTTGGGTTCTGCTTATTTCATTCTACATTACTTCATGCAAGTCTCTGCAAGTTTTTCTAACTTCTTCCTCTATGTCATTTCTCACTGCACAGTACTTTTCCATTACATTCTTATCCCGTAGTTTGGTCTTCCTACTTCAGATGAATACTTACTTGTTTCTAATTCTTTGCAAATTTAAGATTAAAACTGTTTTTTTTTAAAACCCTTACCTTCCGTCTTGGAATCAATACTGTGTGCTGCCAGCTAGGTTGCTCAGTGGATTGAGAACCAGGCCTAGAGACGGGAGGTCCTAGGTTCAAATGTGGCCTCAGACACTTTCCAGCTATGTGACCCTGGGCAAGTCACTTGACCCCCCATTGCCTAGCCCTTACCACTCTTCTGCCTTGGAACCAACACAGTATTAATTCCAAGATAGAAGATAAGGGTTTTTTTTAAACCACACAGCTGAACCTAGGACCTCCCATCTCTAGGCCTGACTCTCAATCCACTGAGCTACCCAGCTGCCCCCTGAAGGTAAGGGTTTAAAACAACAACTGGGTTTTTCAAAAGGAAAAGCTTGCCTCTAAAGAAAAGAGGCTAAAAGCAAACAAATTCCCAAAGCCTAAGATCCTCCAATTCCAGAGCTTGGAAATCTGATTCACAGAGACTCCCTGCTCTGGCCTCACTGACTGGCACAATTTCCTAGCCAAGCATCTTCCTTCCATCTGGTGTACATCTGCGTTGGCCAGCACATGGTCCTACCATCTTCCTTCTAGAGAAAATCCCCTTTCCCTGGAAGCACCAACAACCCAGATTTCTCTTATTGTTCAAAGCCTTTTTAGCTTCTCCTTCTGACATCTGGAGCCAGCCTCATAGCAAAACTTCACCCAGATTGATAGTGGCCACTGACTGTTCACATGGATCATAGATTAAGAGATCAGAGATGGAAGGGAGCCTCATATCCATCTAGTTCAACCATATGATTTCATGGTGGAGGAAACTGAGGCTGCAAAAAGTAAGGGACTCACCAAGAAGAGTCTTAGTCATTAAGTCACTCAGTCACTAAGGAGGGTCAGAGCAGGGACTCTCAATCTAGGGTATTCCAACTCTAAGAGCAGTATTCATTCTCCTATAATATGTCCAAATAAGAAGTATTCCTTCATAGGACTACTTCTGCTACCACACTTGATTTGTATCTGCTTGGTAGGATGACACAGGAATTGAAGATTGATTTTACATCCCCAGTGTATTATTCCTAGGGATAGCGCCTTAATATGGCTTAGGTCAAAGAAAACTGTTTGTGGTGTCAGAAAGGCCTGGGTTCAAATCCTCCCTCTGATCCTTGAAAAAGGATCTTCCTGGGCCCCAGTTTCCTTCTTTGTAAAATGAGAGAGTTGGACTAGTGGCCTCTGAGGGCCCTTCCGCTCTAGAGCTAAGATCCTATGATCGTGTGAATAGAATTACTTTTGTCTGAAAAGGGAAAATTAGACTTGCAGCTACTGAGATAGTAAATGGAATCAAGGGATTTTCTCTTCAATGGAAGAAAGCTGAGAGGTAATCCAAGAGACACAACCTGCAGTTTCTAATAACTGCATAGAATTCAAGAGTTAAGAAACCTGTTTGAGTCCCTGGTTCAAATCACCTACAAACACAGTCCAATTATTTCACCTCTCCAAGCTTTAATTCTTCCTCTGCAAAATAGAGGTAATACTTTTTGTCATCTTCCCCATAAAGCTGTCTATTAACCTTCAAGCCATAGAAACATAGCTATTGGTATGATCTAGTTCCAACTCTTCATCCATGACTAGGGACAATAACTAGCTCTGTCTTTAGAAGCTTCTGCTGCTCTTTGTCAGCTCATATGCTGAGCGTTTTGGCAGATTCCAAAGTGGTCCTGCCAGTCCAGCAAATTCAGAGAGAAAGCATAGTATTTTTGGACAATGAGTGACTACTTCTGGTGGGCAATCTGCCCAATCTAACAACATTTGCATCACTGAGATCAACGCCATGACTTAATCCTGTTCTAGTATTTTAAATGCTGCTGACAGTCCAACAATATTTACTTAATCCTCCAAATGGGTTGAAGGTAAACCAATTGTATATTTCTAGTTTGGTCGATATTGATCCAAACAGAAATGGTATCAGTTCTTATTTAAATGGAGATAATGAGTGTCTATGACCTCATGAATAATTTAGTGCTTAAGAGAACTGTGATGGCATCAGTACAGGCACTCTGGGCTACCCCAGTATTCCTTTATGAGTTGCAATAGACAAAATAAATGCATTCATTGGTCATCAGTCTTTTGGGGGGAGGAGCTTTCATTATTTAAGCTAGTCTGGTCCTACTCTTAGTTTATTGCCAACTTTTCGGCTTGACAGGCTCTATTGGAGATTATACTAAGCAGGCATTGCCTTGGAGAATCCATTTTCAGCTCTTCTCCACATCAAGACACCAGAGAACATGAGTAGGAGTTCACTTTGAATAAAAGTTAAGAATTATTTGGGCCTGGTTGTTTAGGATTTTAGGAAGGACTTGAATGAGTTTTTGTGTATAAGTCTGTAGACCTTGTTCCCTGAGTAATAATAAGCAAGATACATTTATGATATAAGATTAACACAGAGGCAAGGCATTTATCCTCTCTGGGTCTCAGTTATGTCTTCTGTAAAATGGATATAATAAACCTTATGCTACCTCCATACTAGCACTGTTTAAATGAAAGCAGACAGCAATGAGTTAGAGACAAGGTAAAGGATAGAAACCAAGATGTCAATATTGGTAGGCTGAGACAGATGGGGAATCTAAAGTCCAAACCACTGGGAAATCTATATTTATTCATTTGTTCATGCAACAAATATACCTTGAGTGTCTATTACATACAAGGTGCCATGGAGGATATGAAGTTATATAAGGCATGGTCTTTGCCAGGCAGGAGTTTAAAATCTAGGGGAACTGTGAACAAGTCACCAGAAATCAGGAAAACCACAGAGTGACAAAGCAGAGCCATGGCAACTGAGAGTACAGACTCAAAGATACATAAGATAGTAGGACTGGAAGCTATCTAGTGTAGCCTCCTCATTGATGAGAAAACTGAGGCCTAGAGAGGTAAAAGGTGACTTCCCAAAGTCACACCTAGAAGCATAGATTAGGGCTAGAAAGGACTTAAAAGTCCATGTAGTCTCATACCCCTTCATTTTATAGATAAGATAACTGAGGTCCAGAGAAGAGAAAAGATTTGCTCAAGGTCATATTCAAGAAATAAAATCTAAATTGAAAAGGAACTTTAGAGGTAACCTTCTCATTTTACAGAAATAAAAACTGAGGACTAAGAAGAGTAAGAGACTTACTTAAGACCACACAACTTCCAAGTGGCCTAGATGGGGCTCAAATCCAGGCTTCCAACTTTTAAGTCCATTTCTATTTTCACAACACCAAGCTGTCTATCCTTGATTTCTGAAGCAGGACCTTGCTATGAGCTACCCTTCTGCTCCTATAATCATAGAATTAAAGGGGTCATTGAAGTCATCTAATCTGATCTCTTTCTGTAGCAGAGGGTGAAGATGAGGTCCAGAGAGAGTAAGTCACTTGCCCAAAGTCACACACTAAGTAAATTGGTGGTAGGGCCATAATTTGAACCCTCAGGCTAATGTTCTTTTCCCTACATTATGCTGCTTCTCTAGAGAAGATGTGTAATGATTTAGTTCAAGGAAAAATTAAGAACAAGAAAATATTATTCTTTAAAAGCTTAGCCAAATCCATTAGATAGAGACCCACAACAAAATGTATGACCTGTTTTCTCAGTCAGACAACCCTTTTCTAAATATTCTATCCCTAACCTTTTTTTCTGTGATTAAACATTTACTCAACATAGTAAATGTTTAAAAGGGGAACCAATGTTCAAACATTTCAATTCCTCATCCCTAACTAAGAGCCAAATCTCAACCTCATTCTACTGATGCTTCTGGAATTGCATCTGGATTCTGCAAATCTTCACTCAGTATAGTGGTTTTTTATTTTTAATTTTAATTAAAATTTTGTTTTATAGTATACATTTATTTTAAATTTTCATTAAAAAAGTAAAATTTTATTAAAAATTGATTAAAATTTAAAAACAAAAAAATTTAAATTTTAAGGGGGGGGGGAAGCTCAGGGTAGTGGAAAGAACTTCAGATTTAGAGGCAGAGGAGCTGAGTTCAAATCCCCATTCCACCACTTGCAAACTGAGTGACCACAGACAAGTTTCTTCCTCTAACACAATTTCAGTTTTCTCCTCTGTAAAATGAGAGATAGACTAGCTGAGCTCTAGGGCTCCTCCCAGTGCTTGAGCCTAAGTGCTAATGTTCAAACATTTCAGCTCCAGTCTGGTAATCAGGAAGCAATTCTCTTAACCCTGATCCTACTTCTCTCCATTTTATTGTGTTCTTCAGACTGAGAGATTGGCTTTCCAAATGGAACACCTCCAACATGGCTTTAACAGGGCTCAAGGAAGAAGTTAAGAACAGAGAACTTGGAAATCTACTGGTTCTGTGTCAAATGCACTAGCCACACTTACAATGCCTGCCCTTCCCTTGGAAGGAGAAAAAAGAAACAGATTATATATGATATAAACATACTAACACATCATTCATCTTTCACCTCCTTGGTTAGGGAGGCAACTGGCCCAATGGATTTTTTCAGGGAATAAAAACTTAGCCCTTATAAAAGGAAAACTTTGATTTTAGCCATTTCATATAAAAATCTTACTAATTCTAAGAAGGAGCACCCTTTCCTTAGGCAGGATGGTGTAGGGCAGTGATGGTGAACCTATGGCACAGGCGCCAGAGATGACACATAGAGCATTCTCTGTAAGCATGTGCACTGCCCACCCCTAGTTTGTTATTAGAAAAGCAGAGGGACTCAGGCAGAGTTGCTCCCTTCCCCCTTCCACCATGCCTGATGACATTTTTTCATATCTCCCACCCCTCTGTCCAGGAGCCCAATAGGAGCACACAGGGGGTAGGGTGGGCAGCTCACAGGTGGCAGAGCTAGAGGGGAGCAGAGTGCTCAGGCCACTCCCCTCACCCTCTCTACACTTGTTAAGGACATTCCTCACTTCACCCATCCCTCTGCCCAGCCGCCCAATGGGAGCACTTTCTCCCTCCACTGCGGGGTAAGGAAGAGGGGTGTGTGTGCTTGGCATTCATGGAGGGGAGGGGCATGGCATATGTTCTGGGGGGTGGGCATGGCACTTGGATTGGAGGGTGGGTGGGAGTGGGGCCAGGCACTCCATCTCTAAAAGGTTTACCATCACTGGTATGGGATATAGGGTACAGGACTTGGAGTTTGTAAGACCTTGGTTCAAATTCTGTCTCAGACATTTTACTAGGTGGGTAATCCTGGGCAAGTCACCAAACTTCTCTATACCTTAGTTTCATAATTTCTAAAATGAAGAGGCTAGACTTAATGGCCCTCTAGGGCCCCTTCTCGATCTTTGACCCTAATTTTTTTTCCTTTTTTTTGACCAGTCACCAAAATTAATTTCTTTCGATTAATGAACATTTAAGTTTTCTCCCTCCAACCTCTCTCCAATCCCACACTGAAAATGTCCTTATTGACCATGTCCCAAAATGCAGATCTCTTTCTCCATCACCTCTCTATAAAATGATAGACTATGAATATAATGGAATATTGTTGTGCTGTAAGAAATAAGAAAGGAGATGGTTTCAGAATAACCTGGGAAAACTTGTATGAAGTGGTATGGAGTGAAGTGAACAGAATTTATACAACAACATTGTAAAGACAAACAACTCTGAAAGACTTGGGAAATTCTGATCAAAGCAATGACTAGCCATGATTCCAAAGGACCGAGATTAAAAAATGATACCTTTTTCAAGGCTGCTTATCCATCTTCTTGGGGTGTGTGGGTGCTCAAGGAGAACTGGCATCTTTAATATGAGGGCTTGCTGAGCCCTTTTAAGGGATGTTCAACCACCTTTGGTGTCCATCTGTCACCCAACTCTCACTTGTGGCTCCAAGAAGCCTAAGCATGCAGAGTGGCCACATCCCAGTAAACGATCTCAACAGATGGACTATACCAGATTGAGGGTACCCAACAAGCATCAAACTTGTAAACATCTGAAGACTTCTCCCAGTAGAATGGGTGGATAAGAACAATTTGTTCTGATGGCCATGAAGGTAGCTGAAGCAGGTGCTGAGGAGCACTTAGAGCTTGATCAGACATTGAAGCAGCCAATGTTTTCCACTACATCCCAGGCCATGGCTAGGTGTCCTGACTTTTGTCTTGCCACTAGACTTGGATGACTCTGGAAGAGAAAGTGAGTCTGAGGACCTTATGTAATTCTGCCTCACTTGAATCTAATTCATGTACAAGTCAAGATATCATGATATCTCATGATGTCATTGGTCCTTTTAGAAAATAACAATATGAATAAAAGACTAGTTTGGGGAGGAAAAGCACTAGCAGTTGGGGGGAGTTAGCAAAGGCTTCATGTAAGAGTTGACATTTGAAGTAAGCTTGGTTGTTTTTAATATAACTTCTATTTTACTTTTTTCACTTAACAATAATTTATTTTCTCTCCTTCCCATCCCTCCCCCAATCATTGAAAAAAACAAATCCCCATAACAAATATGCATAGTTAAGCTAAACAAATTCTCACATTGGTCTTGCTGAAAAAATGTGTGGCTTATTTGGTATCTTGGGTCTATTCTCTATCAGGAAATAGGTGGCCTGTTTCATCATGGTTCCTTTAGAATCATGGTTGGCCATGGCATTGATCAGAGTTCTCAAGTTGTTCAAAGTTGTTAATTTTTTCTGTGGTGGTGTTATTGTATAAAGTGTTCTCCTGACTCTGCTTACTTCTTTCTGCATCCGTGATACAAGCATTTCTCTGAAGTTTCTCTGCAACTGTCCTTTTTATCAACTTATAATATTCTTCCATTACATTCATATTCCACAGTTTGTACAGTCATTGAGCTAAGTTCTGAAGGAAGTTAGTGGTAAGAAGGGAGTCTATCAGAGGCCCTTGCAAAAGTTCCCTCATAGTGTGAGCCTGGGAGTCTTTCTTTGGAATAAACCACCTGGCTTTCTGGAGCTATTTTGACTTCTTGACTTTCTTGGCTTTTTAGGTTCCCAGCTGTGTTTTGTTTTGAACACTTGCATTTGCAAAGTTTGGTGCTTTCCACCTGTCAGATGGTAGTAGGTATGGGTGAGCCTAGATGGTTTATGAAATCCTTTCTTATGCTCAAATTCAGCCTCTGACACTTCCTTAGTTGTGCAACCCTCACTTAACCTGTGCTTGCCTCAGTTTGCTATAAAATGGGGATAATTATAGGAGATATATTATTATATCTCTCTCCCAGGGTTGTTGTATAGACCAAATGAGATAATATTTGTAAAGGGTCTGGCACACAATAGACACTTACTAAATATTTGCTCCTTTCTCATTCCCTGCATTCAAGAAAGATTCTATCAGCCTGGTTGTGAGAGTGTCTTAAACCTTACAATACTATATGAACTACAGTATATTCTTCCAGCACCACATGGACAACATACTTGTTTTAGCTGATAAATAATATATAGGAGAGTTAGAGCTGCAAAGAACCTTGAAGGTCATATGATCCAACCTCTTCACTTTTAAAAAAGATAGTTTTCAATTTTGCATTTATACTGTAAGGAACTCCCCCTCCCAATAAAAGAAAAAAAGAAAATCATTGTAACAAATAAACATAGTCAAGCAAAACAAGCTTACACATTTATCATGTCCTAAAGTATGCGTCTCATTTTTCATCTTGAGTCCATGACCCCTTTTGTCAGGAGGTCCAACCCCCTCATTTTACAGAGAAGGAACTAAGGCCCAGCATAAATAGCAGACCACAAATCCTGTATACTTACCACTACACTAGTCCTTTGGGGTCCCTAACTAATGTATTTAGGTTTCTAAGGTGAGTGTGCTTATTACTTCCAATATCAAAAGCCTCAGGAGTCAACATTTGAACACAGATTAGATGAGCTCCAACAACCCTTTGAGATTTAATTTGTCAATCTGTATTTCTCTTAGTTGTCCTATTGGAGTAGAAACAGTTTGAAATAGATTCTGAAGAGCTCCTTTATATTTGTCTCTCTTGCTGTGTCTTCTTGTTCAGTCATGTCTGACTCTTCATGACCCTATGGAACTCAAAATGCCAGTATCTTCTATCCTTCACCATCTCCTAAAGTCTGTCCAAGTTCATGTTTGTTTCTTCCATGGCACTATACATTCATCTTTTCTTCTGCTGTCCCCTTTTCCTTTTGCCGTCAATCTTTTCCAACATCAGTGTCTTTTCCATTGAATCTTGTATTCTGATTATGTAGCCAAAGTATTTAAACTTCAGCTTGAGTATTTGTCCTTCCAGTGAGTAAACTGAATTAATTGAAGTATTGGCTATTTTGATGCCCTTGCTGTCTATGGGACCCTCAAAAGTCTTCTCTAGCACCAAAATTCAAAAGCTTTGATTCTGTGCATTCAGCTTTCCTTTTAATCCACCTCTTGCAGCTGTACTGAAAAACTCTTGCTTTGACTATATGGACCTTTGTCAGCAAGGCGATAGCTCTTTTTTTCAGTGTGCTATCCAGATTTGTCATAGCTTTCTTTCCAAACAGAAAACATCTTTTAATTTCATGGCTATAATTGCCATCTGCAATGATCTTTGAGCCCAAGAATATAACCTTTCATTCCACTTCCATTTCTTCACCTTCTATTTGCCAGGAAGTGATGGGACCAATTGCCAAATCTTAGTTTTTTGGTGTAAGCTTCAAGCTTCTAGCCCACCCTTTATCTCCTGTGAGGCTAATATTGATATGTTGTACCTTATGGTAAAAGAATAAAGATCCAGCTGGGTATCTTGGAGCCATCCACAAAGCAAACATTGATATTTTATTGTATAAGCCCATATGGCTAGGGCAACTATTACTACTAAAGCAAAATTGAAAACACAGAGATCCACCTTCTCCCTGTTCTGGCCCCAGCCTCATTGACTGAGGTCATAGTATTGCAACAGTGGTAACTCTCATTTTTTGGGCACCTTTCTCCTAGTAGGCCTAGGATGCAGGATCTCAGGTAGTAAAGTGAAAAGTATGCTGGGTCTGGAGTCAGATGATGTTTCTTTGAAAAGCTGTTTTAAAAACATATCTTTTGTTTTTATGTCCCTTTTATTTCCAGGGAAATTTTTTCTCCTTCCCCTTCCCAGTGCCCTATCCTTTATAATAGGATAAAAAAAGGAAAAAAAAGTGGTTTGGCAAAATTAACCTATTTATCAACCATGCCTGACAGTACATGCCATGTCTCTCACCCATAGTCCCCACCTCTGCAAAGAAGAGAGTGATATGTTTTCTCCTCTCTTTTTGGGGGACCAAGGTTGATTATCATTCTATTGTTAGTTATGGTCTTTTAAATTGTTCTAGTCATTGTGATTATTGTTTTCTTGCTTCTATTTACTTTCTTCTTCATCAGTTCATATAAATCTTCCCAGGATTCTCTGTAGTCATCATGTTCATTGTTTTTTATGTTGCATGCATGGATGAATGAACAAGTGTTGACAAACACTTACCATATGTCAAGCATCATGCTAAGCACTGGGGAATACAAAGATAAAAGTGAGAGTCCCTGGCCTCAAGGGGCTTATATTCTAATCAGAGGAAACAACATGCCTAAAGGGAGCTAGAGGGAAATTTTCATGCCCTTTCTAGAAGCAATGGTCATATTGATTGACTGTTCTAAGAGCAAGAGATAGAAAGTAGAACAGAAAAGGAAAGTGGAAAGAGAAACCCATGCAACAGGAAGTAGTTGGTCATCCCACTCATGTTCCACAGTGTATTTAGCCATTCCCCACAGACAGCTTCTTTTCAAATCCTAGCTTTGACCCTTCCTAGCTGTGTGACTTTACCTATGGACCTCAATTTCTTCATGTGTAAAACAGATCAAATAATCTTTGAACTTCTCAACTCAAGGAGCTATTGTCAGTAAAATACTTCATGTATACTTCATAAAGCATCAGCAAAATTGGAGCTATTATTATGATCATCAGAGCATCATAAAATCCTAGATTTATAGTTAGAAGGGACCTTAGAGGTCATCTGACCTAACCCCTTCATTTTACATATAATAAAACTGAGTCTCAGAGAGGAGTAGTGACTTGCTCAAAGAAGCCATAGTTGTCCTCTAAATGGCTCTTGAGTAATGACTTAGAACTTTGTGTACCTAGTATCACCTTTACCCAGTATTTGTCCATCTAATTTCTCACCTGATCCTCATACCTGTGAGATACATAAGGGAAATATTATTATCCTCATTTTGCAGATGAGGAAACTGAGGCCCAGAAAGGCCCAGTAATTTGCCCCCAAGGTCACAGAGCCAGTGAGGTACAAAAATAAAGATGTTTTCTAGAACTCCTGCTTCTCAGACCTGGACTATTTCCTCTAAACTGTTTTACCAGGGACCCTGTGCTAATAAAAAGAGTGAGGGATGAGTAGGGGAAGAGACTGATGTTGAGGAATCTTTATTGAAAAGAGCACTGATTTTATTCCTATGCATTGGGAAGGTGGAGAAGAGGACAGAATGGAAGGGAATAAGCATTTATATGGTGACTAGGTACCAGGCACTGTGCTAATGTATTTTAAAAAAAACAAATATTGGGAGTAGCTGGGCGTCTTAGTGGATTGAGAGCCAGGCCTAAGGACTGGAGGTCCTAGGTTCAAATTTGACCTCAGACACTTCCCAGCTGTGTGACCCTGGGCAAGTCCCTTAACCCCCATTGCCTAGCCCTTACCACTCTTCTGCCTTGGAACCAATACACAGTATTGATTCCAAGATGGAAGATAAAGTTTTTAAAAAACAAATAAATAAATAATTAAAAAAAACCAAATATTATATCATTCAATCCTAATAGCAACCCTGTAAAGTTGTCAGGAAATGAATAAATATTTACATTTATAAATATTATGTTATTTGATTCTTATAGAAACCCCATGAAGTAGGTAATGTTAGTTGTCTCCATTTTACATTTGAGGAAACTGAGGTTAAGTATCATGTAACTAGTAAATATCAAAAAGCCAGATTTCAGCTGAAGTCTTCCTGACTCTAAGACCCAGTGCTCTGTGTACTGTACCACCAGCTGCCTCTGTCTGCACAGAGACAGAAGGTTAGAAACTCTGCCTGTAAAAGGCACACACAGAACACAATGTGGCCAGCTTGGAATGAATATGTAGGAGTATGAGGTGAGGAAGAAAGAGAACAATGTTTGTTAAGAGAAAGAGATTAAAATGAACAGCCTTGGAATGAAGCAGTTGAACAGTGGGGAGATGTTCTTTTGGACTCTCATGACCTGCAGCTCTTCCTGGAATGGGGAAGGATACGCTTCTCAAAAAACAGCTAGGATTGAGAAATTAACCCATTTGGAGAGTCAAACATCAGGCTTTGGCTAATGGCAAATCAGAATTTGCTGAGGGCCAGAGGTTTGGATGGGATTACAAGGAATGTAAGGTTAATGAGAATGTATGATGTTGTGCTGACTTTGTCCCATACCTCAGATAACTTTCTATCAAGGACACACTTCCTGACCTTGGGTAGGGTGATGAAAGGGAGAGTAATCAGTGACTTGGTAAGGTCATTCCAAAGGTTCAAGAACTAACAACAGGATTAGAAATTGAGAGTCAAAAAGGACCTTAGAGGCTAGTTAGTACAAATTGCTCATTTTACAGAAGAGAAAACTGAGGCTCAGGGAAATTATATTGTTTAATTGAAGTCACACACTGGGTCTTAGATCTATAGCTGAAATGGATTTGAGAGACCATCTTGTCCAGGCCCCTCATTAATATAGATGCAAAAACTGAGGCCTTGAGAAGGGAAATGACTTACTCATACTCACACATTTAAGCCTCAGTAAGATTTGCACCCATGTCCTTTCACATCCAAGGCAATACTCATGCCACTGTACCCTGGCTGCATTTCAGAGCTGTTTAAATTCCCAAGTGAGCCTCTCATTCAACTTGACTTTACCCATAGGAAAGAAGTAACAGCTTTCATTTCTCTAATGAAATAAGGTTTTTTTAAACCCTCCTTATTCCACCTCAATGATAAAGAGAATGCAAAGTTTATTATGTTCATTGTAGGGATGAAAAAGCCAGGCCTGAGAGAGGCTCAGTCATGTGCTGATGGTCATATAGCCAGGAAATATCAGATGTGGAATATGAGCTTGTGTTTCTTGACTCAAAGGCCAGGCTGCCACTCTACTCTCTCTGATCCTTCCTACCAGGGCTTACCAAAGCAGAATGGAGGAGATTAAGAAAAATATTCAGTGCTCCAATGGATCTATATTCTGACCAGCTTGGGAGTTCCCTTCAATCATGCCAGTAGCAGCCCAGTGGTATGACTCTTGTTATTGTTCTCCTAGCAGATCACAATTAGGGTGCCCATTGAGCCCTCTGGATGACCACTTGTTACCCCTTGCCCTCTTTACATTGTAATTCCTTAATGATGTCCTTTCTTCCTGTCTCTGGATCTCCTTGTGATTTCCTTCTACAGTCTGTCACCTCCAGAGCCAGTGGTCTTTTAATCACATTTTGGTTTTATTCTTTCCTTTTTTTTCCACCACACTTAAGTGTAGGAGGCCACTCATAAGTGTGATGAATTCCCAAATGGTTTTTGGCGGCCCCCGAGAGAAACTTAGTCTAAAAAGAATAACAGAGAAGAAATATGGCCTTCAGGGTATTTGCTGTGCGTGGTCTTTATGAGATAGTTTATTATAGTATCATTGCCTTTCTTTGACAGTATAGTCATCTCTGTAATATCTGACCCAGTAGATGGATTCATGGATATGAATGACCCCAAAATATGGGTGAGAGTATATTTATTTGTTTTAGGAATGTAATCTTTTTGTGTTTGTGTGTACTCTCGTGTCTGTGCGTGCGCGTGCATGTACACACACGTGTACGTATGTGTGTTGGCAGGACTGGGTGGACTGTCAGCAGCAGCAGCAGGTGTTCCTAATTATGACTCTGCTTAGGCTAATGTTAAAATTAGCTTATATATACCGAACATATATCTGGCAGGAGTGTGTTGGGTTGTATGGGGAAGCCAGCTCAGGATTGAAGATCTGCCTTAGCGAGGGTGTGACAGAGAATGTGATTGATTGCCTGACAAATGTACCAGAACAGAGAACTCGGAATGAACATTGTCCTTCACCAGAGGCCCCTCGGGAGACAGCCTGCTGATTCCAAAGAGGCTGCCAGCACTCACAACATTTCTGGCCTCCTCCTGAGGAATCAGTCGCTTTCTGAATTTGCAGCACATTTTTCTTCTGCTCCTCTGTGGCTGCAAACCCAGCAATGCAATGGCGCCCAGTGCAAGGCTGGGGCCAGCATCAGGAGCCAGCATCCGCCCACAGAGGCCCTCTCCCAGCCATAGGCTCTGACCACATCAGAGCTGGAAGGGACCTTACAAACCACTCATTTGACCGAGGAAGAACCTGGGGCCCAGAGAGGGGAAACCAGCGCCATTGACTTCATTGCATAGTCAGGCAGTGATTGGCAGAACTAAAACTCAAACCCAGATCTCTCTGGCAAAGAAAGTGGACTGGATTTGGAGTCAGAGGACCTGGGTTGGAATCATGAGCAGTACCAAGTGACCCTGGGCAAGTGAGTCCCTTTATTTTTTTCTAGATCTCAGTTTCCTCACTTGTAAAAATAAGAGAAATGGATTAAATTTGTCCCAAGGACCTTTTGTGACCTATGGCTCTTAGATAAGTGTTCTTTTTGGGATCTGGCCTGGGTAAAAAGGGTACAATCTCTAGGATATCAGATGCTTATGATAACTCTGATTGTAGATGTTTTAGATTTTTGCTCAGAGCAGTAGCAAGTGCCCTCACTCTGTTGGCCACTTGGACCTTCAGAAATTAGTCTGGTCCTGAGGAAGATGTTGGCCGACTGTTTTCTTGTGCTCCTGCTGTAGGATACTGACTGCCCTCCCCTTCTAACTTTCTGAGCAACTATTGCCTAAACAGTGCCAGGTGGCTGGAACACTGGCTAGCTGTGTGACCCAAGGCAATGGCATACAGTAGATATTTAATAAATATTTGTTGAGCCTTAGCGATGGAGTCAGAGGGCATGGGTTTAGATTCTTTTAGCTCTGCCATTTACTACCCATGTGACTTTGAGAAAGTAATTTCCTTTTCTTGGGCCTCAGGTTTCCTCATCTGTAAAAATGAGGGGAGTGTACTAGATAAGCTCTGAGGCTCCTTCCAACTCTAGATCTGGGATCTTATGAATGAATGACAAGCTGCTTCTTTGCTCCTGACCTCAATTTACCCTTATGTAGAATGAAGTCACTGGGCTAGATGGCCTTAGAACTCCCTTCCAGTTCTTAATTTAGAATCACTTTAGGAATCCTTCCAATCCTAGTGATATTTGTACAAAATATGTTTTGAACCTTTGTCTGCTATAACCAGAGACATTCCTGAAGCCTCTAGGGAAATGATCTCTTGTTAATCCTTGACATTGGCCCATGGGGTCCTCAGGCAATATATTGAGTCCTTTGACTGAGGCTCCCTCCTCCCCCTATATCCATTCTTTGCCCTTGTCCTGACTCCTGCCACTTGCTACTGTCCAGGGACCCTAACAGGCCCCACTGCCAGTCTCTACTACCAGCCACATGGCAATTTAGCTTTGCACTGTATCTTTAACCCCTTCAGCCATATACCTTTGAACTTGAGGTGTCACCACCCACTCCCAAAGTGAGACTCTGCCTGCTTCCTATTGGGCCAGGAGGTGGCCCAGGAAGGGATTGATACCAGTGTCTGTTCTTTAGCTTCTTGCTTCCAATTCATAGCTCTAACTGATTTTGTAGGGAAGGCCCGGCTGCAGTGGACACCTCTGATTAATAGGTCCTAGTCAGGAACTGGGAGGTGACTGGCTGCCAGCAGGCTATATTCATTTGAACATCCTGGTGGCTATGAGATGGGCAGGTTTATCATTATTGCCCCTGTCAGACCAAGGATAGTCTGAGACTCTTCTTTTTTTTAATCAAGTCTGGGTGTGGCTGTGATTAGACAGATAGATGGGGATGGGAACTCAAGTGCTTCTCAGTGCATATCCCTCACTGAGCCTGCTGCAGTAGAGAGAACCCTGGATTAGGAGTCAGAATATGTGGATTCGAATCTTAGCTCTCCTATGGGGTGGGAACTTTGAGGGAGGGCCTCCCCCTGCCAAATGAAGGGGGTAGACAAGGTGATTTCCCAGGTCAGAGCTGAAGGTGACCCTAGAAACCATGTCACCAACCCTTTCCCTTTATGGAAGACACTGAGCCCCAGCCAGTAGTCAGTGGTCCAAACAGATCTCAAAACCAAGGTTCCTGTTTCTAAGCCCAGAGCTTTTTGCCACACTTTCCTACTTTTACTAAACTGATGATACTTGTAGATCATCCCACAGTTACTGGGTCTGTTTTCTGAGAATGAAAAGTGAGATACTGCACAGACTGCTGTCCTCTCCAGGCAGGAGAGGCAGTGTGGCAGAGTTCATGGGACACTGGCCTTGGGGTCTGGAGCCCAGTTCTCCTTCCACCATACGACACTGCTTATGTGTCCCTGGATAAATCATTTCATTTCCCTAAGCCTCTTCTGCAAAATGGGGGAAATATCTATGCCACTTATCTCCCAAGGTTACTGTGAGCTTTGAAAGATATGAATGCCAAATGCTTTTCCAACCTGAGGCTGCTAGAAATAGCTGTTGGTTTTTTGGTATTATTAATTATAAGGATTGGAACTAGATTTGTGCTTTCATTGGTATAGGGAACTCCCAGCTGAGGATATTCTCTCTACCAATGCCCATTGGAACCTTCCTTACAACTTGGAAGTGACTTGCTTGTGGACACATAGCCAGTAGGGGTCAGAGGTGGGACTTGAACTGAAGCCTTTTTTGGCTCAGAGGCCAGCTCTCTATCCACTAGGTCATGCTACCTCTCTAACAACAGTAAGAATATGTGAAAATATTGCACAAGGCTCCAACTACATTGCTAATTGTGTCTCTAGGGGAGAAAAGAGTCAGTCTTCATCCCAGAAATCCAAAGAAAGGAAGTGAAAGAAGGAAAGGACTTCTGGAGGAAACCATTGTGCTCAGAAGCCAATTACTCCTCCTTGAGTAATGTACCTAGAAACTCTGCAAGGACAGCCTCCAGTGACTTAGCTCTTGGCCCATTTAGGTCAAGAGAGGTCCACATTTCTGTACCACAGACATGGAAACTAGGTTTAGTGAAAAAAATGTTCCCCTCCTTTTTCATAATCATAATCCTCTCCCAGCGCCAGATGTTTCTAGGAGTGGCTAGCAAAATCATTGACATCACTCTGCAGTGTTCCTTTCACTGATGATTAACAAGGGACAGACAGGATGACTCACACCTTGGCCTGGCCCATCCTGGCCTTGGGCAGTGGGAATTACAAGCCAAAGGCTTGGACAACTTGTCTTCCAGACAGGGAGCCAGCTCTGCACAGTGACATCCTTCCTTTTTTCCCATGGTCCCAGTTCCTTTGGGTAAGGACTAGGCTCATCCTCTGGGATCCAGGAGGGGTCCAGGAAAAGGAGTAATAATCAAGGCTCAACAACAGAAGCAGGGCCAAAGAGAGTAACCCAATGCAAACTGGGTGGCCGCTATTAGTGTTCAGGCAGTGTCTGAGCTTTTTGGGCTATATAGGCTGCAGCTGCATCCCATGCACACTAATGTACAATTTAGATTCCACATGTGCAGGCTTTCCTGTTTGGTAAAGTACTTTGCAACCAGTTCTGGCAGCCAGCCATTCATTTATGCAGCAAACATTTGTTAAATGGCTGCTATGCGCAAAGCCTAGTGCTTGGGGAAGGAGGATATACAGAGTTTAATAAGACAAACTTTCTGCCCTCATGGAGTTTATGGTCCATTCTAGTATGATAACAAAGAGGATTATAGGGAGATTGCTAATTCAGAGGATTTGGGGCAGGTAGTTGAACCGTTTTATTTTACAGAGTGCAGAATCTCAGTGGGAAGAGGGAACTCAGAGGACAGCAAGTCCAACCTGTACCCAAACAAAATTTCCCAGTACAACACACTTGAGTATTCATCTAGTCTCTGCCTGAGGACCCCTAGACAGGAAGACCCCATTATCACACAAGCTAGTTCATTCCACTTTTAGATAGCTCTTTAGGGATTCTGAAGACATTTTGATTCATGGACCCCTTGGGCAGTCTAGTGAAGTCTATAGATCCCTTTTTAGAATCACATTTGTAAAATGCATAACAAAATACCTTATTAGTACAAAGAGAATCTCATAATACAACAATATTAATAAAATACAAATTGAATAGCAATATGTAATAAATTAATTTGATAACTGGTTATCAATTTTTTAAGCTCACAGACCCCAGATTAAGAACCACTGTAAATGTTTAAAAATGTACTTTTTTCTCAATTGGAAATCTGTCTCCATCTGTCATCCATTGTTCCTGGTCCTGCCCTCTAGGGGCCAAGTAGAATAAGTCTAAGCTTTCTTCCATTGGACAACCCTTCAGTGATGCTTGAAGACCAACAATTACTATGTCTCCCCCCACTTGAATTTTCTCTTCTCTGAACTAAAAAATTGAGGATAAAGACCCTAAAGTTGGTTGGGGGGAGGTAAATTACTTGCCCCAAGACATTAGCAGAACCAGGATAAGAACCCAAGTTCTTTGGTTCTAAATCCAGGGCTCTTCCCACTACCAATGGTGCCTGGAATCAAATGAAGACCTCTATAAAGCAATGACTTTCTGGGGATCCATTTCAGTAAATTAAGAATCTGATGTGCTTATTATTAGCACAGGGCTGAAGATACAAAATTTGGATGTTTGTCCCTGCCCCAGTGGAGCTCACAGTCTAGTTAAGGGGATAAAATGGCAACCCATATCCATTCCAAATGTATTAGAAAGGAACAACCTGCTAGGTTGGGTCTGAGGAGAAAGATAATTATTTCCCAGAGTAGGGAAGAATCAGTTCTAGGGCTCTAAGGGACCTCAGAGGCTGACCCTCTGAGGAAAATGAGGCCTAGTGAAGAGGCCTATTGAAGGGAGTGTTGTGCCCCAAGTCACAAAGGTGGTAAGCATTTGATGTGAGATTTGACCCCAAGTCCTTAGGTTCCAAAGCCTGTGCTCATTCCATTGTACCATGCTACTTCTCATAGGGAAGGGACCTTTTGCATTGGGCATGAAAGCCAAAGTGGGAGGGTGGTAGGGGGAGAACATTCCAAGCATGGAGAACAGGGTGAGCCAAGGCACAGAGGGGCAAAACAGAGGGTATATTTGTGGGACAAAGAGTTGCAGTTTGACTAAAATATAGCCTTCACAATAGCAGAGTAAAATGTGATCATTCAAGAAACAGAGACAGAATAGGAGAGAGATGGACAAAGAAGAGGGACAAAAAGGAAGAGAGCAAGAGGGAGAAGAAAGAGAAAAAGGAGATAGGAGGAAGAGGAGAGAGGAAGCTCCTAAGGACATTAGCTCTGACATTCCAACACATTGTCATGAGCTTTTCTGTTTCCAGGCAGAGAGCTTTGGGGAGAGGAATTTGGCAGGAGTGGATAAAGGGGGATGTAAGAGTGGGGGAAGATGGTGTTGAGAGAGAAAGTGAAAAAATGCACATCTGGTGAATGAGAGGTCAAGATACCTCCCAGAATCCCAGAATCTCAATAATGGAAAGCACCATAGAGGCCACACTGAATCCAGCTTCAATGGTATTTCCCCCTACAGCATCCCTGCCAAGTGATCACTGAGCTTTTGTCTGAAGCCCTCTAGAGAGGAGAAGTTTGTTATCTCCCAAGACAGCTGTGCCACTTTGGGACAGTTCTCATTGTTGGAAAGTGTTTCCTGACATCAAGCCTATATTTGCCTTCTGGTAACTTAAGCATTGCTACTAGTTCTGCCCTCTTCTGAGTGGCAACTCTTCCAGATACTAGAAGATGGTTATTGTGTCCCTCCTTTTCTAGCCCTAAACATCCCAGTTTCTTCAGTTGATTGTCATGTAGCATGAAAGCAAGACCCATCATCATCCTTATCAATGTCTTTCCTAAAATGTGGTACCTAGAATGTAACATAGTATTCCATTAGGGAAGGAGGGAGGGTCTGACCAGGCCAGAGGCCAAAAGAATGATATATTATCAGGTTCTGCTTTCTTTTCTCAAAATATAGAGTAAATTAAGTTAGGAGTAGAGTAGTAGGTGTGGACAGATTGATCACATATGCATAGTTTAATTCTCCATAGTTTTCTCCTTCTCTAAACAGCTGTAGGTCACACAGCTGCAAAAACCTCACCCAGCATTGTGAAAGACCCCAAAATTTCCTCCCTCCCTTTTTCCTTTTCTGGATTGTCCTTTTTTTTGCATATCAGCCCAGTTTCTCATTTTATTATATATGTCATCTTCGTTCTGATTCTATGCTGCCAGTCAGAGGGGAGAGCCCAAGAATGTAGGTAACCTTGACTTGGTCTCTGGGTCTAGGCCCAAGATTGTGGGTAGTGAGGGTAATCTACCTAAGAAATAATTTTCCAAGATAATTTGGCAGTGGGACACTTTGGGATTTAGAATATTTATGGGACCCATCCCCATTGATCCTGGAGATCTGAAAGCGCAGAACAAAATAAAGGAGAGCTAGGCAAACTGGGTTAAAACAGAAAATTATGTTAAGTATAGTTAGAGAGAAATGACAATTGATATACAGAATCAGGAAGGTAGCAGCTAGTGCAGATAGCCTTAGAGACGGCATCAATCTCTCTGCAAACAGAGAAAAACATGGAGATTTCAGGCTTTGGGGCTGATCATCTTAAACTAGTATACTGTTAAGTTGACTATTTTGGCAAGGAGAGCAAAGTGAGACCTTTGTGAGTTTTTGTATTTATGCCTCTTTTTAGTGTGTGTATATGTTTTTCATGATTTCACCGGTACAACTGATACAAATAGCTTGGCTTCTCAAGGAGGGGGGAGGGGTAAGGGCAGAGAATTTGGAACTCAAAGTTTTAAAAAATGAATATAGATTATTAAAATATAACATTAGAAAATATTAAACAATATAAATAAGAATATATTTTAAAAAAGAAAACACCTCATAAAGTGTTGGATATGTTTGTTTTGGAGTCAGCAAGACTCTTACCATCAGCAGGCTGGGATCTTGACAACCTTTTATTTATGAAAAATTACTGCATACATTATGTATTTGTGATGCATGTAAAATTTTATATTTAACATTTTAGAGGGAAGAATATCACTAGTATTGAAACTTCCATATGGCATGGAATGGGAACTTATCTCCTTTTCATCTTCCCTACTAATTCCACTGAAGCAAGGAACCCATCCCATTGGGCCAAATACTCTCACTTTCCTCCCAAACCCCACCATTTCCAGTATTTTTTCAGAATCCAGGCTTCCCAGAACTCCCAGTTCAGGATTCATTTTGTTTATACCATGATGCCTCTCTCTCAACCAACCAGTCAGTAAGTCTTTATTGGTCACTTGCTATGTACAAGAACCCATGGATGAGATGAAGTATAAAACTGGTTGCTGCTTTTCTAATTGGAGAGAGGAGCCTAACCCAGATGGACAAAGTATATCAAATAAGTAGGACAGATACTAAATGCTAAGGAATTCCCTGGACAGTTAGGAGCAGTCAGGAAAATTTTACAGAAGTGGCACTTAAGGCATGGAAAAGATTGAGATCTTTTAAGAGGAGGGCTAATGGCAACCTAGGAGGAAGGGCATGTAGAAAGGTACAGAGGTAGGAATTTACAGAGTAATCTCAATTAAAGAATTGTTCATTGAGCATGTGAAGCCTTAAGTAGTAGAGGAAATCCCCAAGTGAAAAATGACAGAACCTCATTGAACAGGCAAGAATGAGACATGGTCATAGAATTCTTTTTCTAGAGTAGAAGGACTTTAGAGTGCCTCTTCATTTCACCAATAAGGAAACTGAGTTATAGGAAGGTTAAGTAACTTATCCAGAGGCACACCGATGTAAGTGACTTTGGTGGGATTTGAAACTAGGTATGCAGCCCTCTGTCCAAACCACAGTGCTGACTCTACCAAAGTGATAAGAAGGAAATGTACTTTAGCCAGGAAAGTACAGGAGATAGGAGGATGAGATTGGGTAATAGCTAGTTTTCCAGTTTGCCTGGAACATGGTGTTCATGAAAGGGAATCATGAAATAAAGCAGTTAAGGTAGGTTAGAGCTAGGTTGGGGAGGGTTTGGGTTTTAAAGGCCAGCCTAAGGAGTCTCTTGTGGGGCTGAGAGGGAAGGGAGGGGAAGTATGTATTGAGGAGTTAGAAAGGTAGGTTGAGATCAGCTCATAAAGGACTTTGAATACAAGGTTAATTTCCTTTTAAGGCTAAGAAAGGACTTTTAAAAGCTCTGAGTCCTCTACCCCAGTGTTTGCAACAATAAATTTTTGTCATGTAGGGTTTACCTACAACAATCCTATGTACAATGCCCACTCAAGTCCCTGAGAAAGGTCATCAGGGCTCCACCAGGACCCCTGCTTCTGGATTGGCTCCAGTAAAGCCTCGACTAGTTGGCTTGGGAAGCTCATCCCCATCAAGGGCTGAAGCCCCTTGTCAACGTCTAAGGGTATACATACACCTCATGTTCCTATTTCCAGTGAGACTTTCCCAAAACTCAGTGCTCCCTGACCGCCCCCCCCCCAACAGCTGAAGGGTTTCTATTAAAACAAAAAGATCTTTTGAACTTGCCCTCCCCTTTGGATGAAGTCAACTGAAGTACTTTGAGGATATCTGGTTAAAGGTACTGCCAAACACAAGGCCAAGTTCCTAACTGCATCCTACACCCCATAAGGGGTAGCCTGCTCAGAAGACATCACCTTACAGATCTGTTCATGTCCCAGGCTCACTACCACCTAGAGTCTTTGTTCATGTTGGCCCTCCCCTTCCCACCCTGCCTCTCTAAATCCTTTATGGCTACCCTCCTCTACAAAACTTTACTGAATTGCTCCATCTAGCCTTTAATTGCTCCAACTAGCCTTTGTCCAAACTACTTGATTGCTTGGAAGCAAATCCATTCTAACTATGGGAGATGTTCCTAAATGTCATGGACTACCTATGGAGGATTCTTTTTTAGGTATGATTTGGACTAGATGTATATTGAAGTTTCTTCCAACTCAAAACATTTGTGATTCAGCAATTTATTGCTCTCCCTTTCTCAAACTTCCTGTAGTAGTACATAGTTGGTTCCGTAGAACTTAAAGTAGCTCTTAGACCAAGATCAGGATTTTAGGAGACTTGGGCCTCTAATCCAGACTCTGACACTCACTGGATGATCTTCAGCAGTTCCTTCCTTCTTTTCGGGCTCAGCATCTTCATCTGAAAAATAAAGAAATGTCATTTGATAGTATCTAAGATTCTTTCTAAGCTCAAAAAATTCTACAGGTGTAATTCATGTATGGTTGTTCTCAAACTTTAAAATGATAGGGTTCACAAATCTCCACACAGATATATGCTCCCTCCCTTTCACTCCTCTTGCCAGTGGGAGTCACAGAATTATGTGCTTAAGATCTAGAGTCAGAAGGGACCTCAGAAGACATCTAATTCAATTCTCTAATTTTACAGAGGAGGAAATTGAAGCACATGATATACAGGATCATAATCCTAGAGATGGAAGAAACCTCAGAGGCTATCTAGTCCAATTCTAAAAGAGGAAAGTTGAATACAGGAAGATGGGTTAGGAGGTAATTGTAATAATCCAGGAGAGAGGTGATAAGGCCCTGAATTAGGGTTATGGCTGTGTGAAGGGAGAGAAGGGAACCGTTATGGGAGCTATGAAGACAGAATTGATGAAACTTGACAAATTATTAGCTTCAAAGCATGGAAGAGAAGAAAGAACCAAAAATGATTCCAGACTTTCAAAACTGGGTAACTGAGAGGATCCCAAATGTTCACACAGAAAAATTCATCCTGCCCCTTTACTCCATCTGCATGTAAAGGGATTCACAAATTATAGGCTTACAGAAACCATAATTTATAAGCTGAAAGGGACCTTGGAGACCAGTTAGTGCTTTTACCATTCCATTTTTCCTTGTCTTATGACCCCCAAATCTGCTCTTTATCCTCACAGTGGCCTCTATTTCCTCAGCTATCTCCATTCTTTCCCCAGATCATCATCTCATATACTGGTAACACTTTCGCTCCTTCCCTGACTAGATCCCTTGATAGATCAGTTCAACTCTATACTATCCCTTACACTCAAATCCCTTGCTCGCTTGATTACCGATCTTGCCAGTTTCCAATCATCAATTACTCACATCATCTGATTCCTTCATTCCTCTTTTATTCATTTCCCAATGGGCAGTTAGAAGAAATCGGACAGCTATGCTAATTGTGCCCATTATACATCTAAGTTACATAATCTTTGTTGGACCTCCACAACAGCAAGGTGATCCTTCTATACTTTCCTAATTGATTTCGCTTTCACTCCTTATCTTTTCATCCCTTTTCAATCCTCCCCCAGCAGTTCTTCCATTCCACCTTACAGATGAGGACCTCAATTTATACTTGAATAAAAAAATGGGTACCATTCACTTAGAGTTTCCTTTTTTCTCCTCATTTCATATCAGACAGCTAGTCTCACTATCTTCTTCACTTCTGTCTAATTAATTAATAATAGCTGACATGTATATAGTGTATACTATGTGCCAGGAACTTTATAAACATTATCTCATTTTTACCCTCACAACAACTCCATGAGGTAAGTGTTATGTCCATTTTGTTGTTGTTCAGTCATTTTAGTCTTCCCTGACTCTTTGTGACCTCATTTTTTGTTTGTTTTTTGACAAAGACACTGGAGTGTTTTGCCATTTCCTTCTCCAGCTCATTTTAGGGATGAGGAAACTGAGGCAAACAGGATGAAGTGACTTGTCCAGAGTCACACACAGCTAGTGTTGGAGACTTTGAACTCAGAAAGAGGAGTCTTTCTGACTACAGACCTGGTACCAGATCTACTGTGCCCCCTAGCTGCTACTGATAAAAAGGTGGCCCTTCTTTTTACAAAGGCCAGCCCTTCTACTTTTGATTGATCCTCTCCCCTCCTATGTTCTTTATCAGATCATTTCCCACACTATCATCCTTATTTGCTCTCCTCTCTAGCTTTTCATGACACTGTTAGTCATCTGGTTGTCCTGCCATTCTTATCCTACTATTCCCTCTTGTCCTCTTTTGCTGGTTTTCAGTCAAATCAAGGCCACTAACCATGGGTGTTCCCCAGGTCTCTGTCCTCAGTCCTCTTCTTTTTTCTCACTTGATTATCTTATCAGTTCCTGTGGGTTCAATTATCATTTCTATTCAGATGCTAACTCTGGGTCTAGTCAGTAAATGTTTTACAACCAGCTTTCTGGAATTAAAAAAACTGCACATGATGAATTTTAAAGTTTAATTTGGATTATTAACATTTTCCCTATTATTTTCTTAAGTCTAGAAATCAACAGAACAATAAATCATGCCCTGATTTGGAGCATTTGCCAATTTTGAACCAGTAGAGGCTGGCTTCAGCACATAACTGCCTGTGGGCATCTCAAACTCAACATGTTCAAAACAGAATTCATTATCTTTCCTTCCTTCTCCCTAACTTTAATATTACTGGCAAGGGCACAGCCACCTCCTAGTCACTTAGGCTCAAAACTTCCATATTATCTTGGACTCCAACACTTTTATCACCCCACATAGCCAGTCAGTTGCCAGATCCTGTCATTTCTAAATATCTCTTGTATAGATTTCCTTCTTTCCCCTCCCACAGTCACCACCCTAGAACAGGTCCTCACCACCCTTCACTGACTATTGCAGTAGCCTTTTGATGGATTTCCTTGCTTCAAGTCTCTCCCCACTTTAATTAGTCCTCCACTCAACTCCCAGGATTTCTGAAAGTCTAGATCTGACTATTTCACTCCACTGCTTAATAAAATCCAGTGGCTCCCTATTACCTCCAGGATCAAATCTAAAGTCACGTGTTTGGAATTTAAAGCCCTCCACAACGGGACCCCTGACCCCTTCTTCCGAAATTTAAGTCTTCACATTTGCTAGATACAGTGTATAGAGTAGATGGAAGGAAATTTCAAAGCAAAGACATTACCAAGGGATGGTGGGGAAAGGGCAGAGAAAGGCCTCCTGCATAATAGGGCACACCCCTCCGTGCATTCAACTACTTGGAATAGGAGCCGATTTATGTTCCCATCGGTCTCTAAACTCCAAGTCTTTCTGAAACTGGTTATTCTTTGGTGTGGAATGGTCTGCCCCCTCACATCGACCTCTTTACTCTGGCTTCTCACAGATTCTGATCAAATCCCACCTTTGACTTTCCCTTTCCCTCCCCTTCACTCTATTGGTATGTGAGCTACTGGAGGACCAGGGCTACATTTCCCCCTTTTTTCTTTCTTTAATTAATTTAGAATATTTTCCCATGGTTACATGATTCATGTTCTTTCCCTCCTTCTTACCTCCCCTCCCATAGCCATTGAGCAATTTAACTGGGTTTTACATGTGTTCTTGATCAGAACCTATTTCCATGTTGTTGGTGTTTGCATTAGGATGTTCATTTAGAGTCTCCATCCCCAGTCATATCCCCTTGACCCATGTCATCAAGTAGTTGTTTTTCTTCTGTGTTTCTACTCCCACAGTTCTTCCTCTGAATGTGGATAGTGGTTTTTATCGTAGGTTCCTCCAAGTTGTTCAGGATTACTGCATTGCCACTAATGGAGGAGTCCATTACATTCGATTGTACCACAGTGTATCAGTCTCTGTGTACAATGTTTTCTTGGTTATGCTCCTTTCGCTCTGCATCAATTCCTGGAGGTCCTTCCAGTTCACGTGGAATCCCTCCAGTTCATTATTCCTTTCAGCACAATACTATTCCATCACCAACATATACCACAATTTGTTCAGCCATTCCCCTGGGGCTATATTTTTGCCTTTCTCTTTATCCCTCACTGCTTAGCACAGTGCCTGGGCCCCATTTGACAAGTCTTCCTAACTTCAGGCCTGGTACTCTGTCCCTTGCAGTGCCACCTAGCTGCCCTAACAATGCCTATGTGAATGTGGAATCCAGAAACTTGTAGCCATGTGGGATCTGAGAGCCACCCAAGTTCAGTTAGCTTGAAAGTGAAAACCTCAAGGTTGACCTTGTCACTTGAGAATTTCTCCTGGAGGGAAAGCCCAACTTCACCAGTTTCTGATTAACAATAGATCTTTTAGTAGTTTGGGTGGAGCTAGCTAATTCAATCAAGTGTTAAGGACCCTTTTGTCCTGGTAGTTTCTCCATTTGTGTGAAAGTCCTTTTTTCCCTTTTGTGTCCATTGTAAAGCATCAGCCTCTCTGTGATAATCCTGTCCAGGACTCCTCATTTCCTTTGTAGCCATTGTAAAGCCAATCTCCCACATCCTCAGTTCTTTTACTCTCCCATCCTCAGTTCCCTTAAAAAGTATATTCCCCAAATTATTTTATTCTTTGAAGCTGTCAATCTCTGTGCAGTTGGCACTCCCAGGGATCGGTGGCCAGAGTCTTGGGGCTCTGTGTGAGATTGTAGCACGCAATTCTGTGTGGAGGCCTTGAGAAAAGTACTGAACCCCTCTCCTTGATTAAAGAAGTGGTTTTTCTATTTAATAGTTCTGTGTTTTTTTTTCCAGTTTAACACCTGGAACATAGGAGGTATTTAATACATGCTTGTTGATTTATTCACTGATTTGTTTAAAAAGTGAAGAAACAGGTCCCAAGGCTTGCCTGAGGTCACACTGTAGTGGTGCTATCACCAACAGAGATGGGGAGTTTGGAGGAAGAGTAGATTTTTATGACTTTGGGCAAATAACTTTCCCAGTCTGGGTCTCAGTTTCTTCCCCTGTAAAATAAAGGGCCCAAGCTAAATGGTCTCTCAAGTTTCTTGGAGCTATGAATTTTGTGATCCTATTATTTCAGGCAAGAAGTCACATCATCTTGTACCCTCCTGTGTAGAATAAGGGAGTTGAGCTAAGGT
Organism: Monodelphis domestica; assembly: GCF_027887165.1. Taxonomy (NCBI): domain Eukaryota; kingdom Metazoa; phylum Chordata; class Mammalia; order Didelphimorphia; family Didelphidae; genus Monodelphis; species Monodelphis domestica. The sequence goes on along the minus strand of NC_077235.1, from coordinate 51,420,195 downwards.
CTCGAAGGTCCTTTTCTTAAAGAATTTTAAAAATCTGAATCATAATCATAAGATTCAGAATCACAGGATCTGAATCTTATGTTCCTAGGATACTAGAGGCTCTTGAGTGAATGGATTGGCACTCAGAGGGCCCCAGTATACCCATCTCTTGACACTGCCAATTACTATTTCTAGGAAACCAAGGCCACCACCCCTCTTCTCACCCTACCCCAACTGTCTTCTCCCAGGTCTCATGCACAGAGGTTCAAAGAGATTAATTTCTAGTTCCCTTGCCTTCTTCCAGAGAGTTGAAAATTAAAATTAATGGTTGGCAAGCTAGGCCAGAGTAAAAAACTGCTGCTGTGAAGATGAACCAGAATACAAAGCCAGAACTGCCTAGTGGGAATCCCCCAGCATTGCCTCTGGCAAGAGCTGCCACCTATAAGGTCAATACTGGAAGAGATTTTAGAAACCATGCAGTCCTACCAGTGTCATCTTAGAGAAGAGGAAACTGAATTCCAGAGCAAGGAACAGACTTGCCCAAAGTCTCATAGCTAGGCAATGACAAAGCTGGGATTTGAACCCCAATTTCATACCTCCCAGCACTACTCTTGGCTCAGGGAGACAATGTATTATAATGGAAAGACCACTATTCTTGTCTAGATCTTAGGTTTAGAGTTAGAAGGACTTTTTGAGGATTTTAACCTCCTTATTTTACAGAAGGGAAAACTGAGGCATGGGGAAGGGAAGAGACTTAAGCAAGCAAATATTTAGAGCTGGAAGAGAACTCAGAGACCATCTAGTCCAACATTTTCATTTTAGAGAAGGAGAAACTGAGGCTCAGGCAGGTTAAATCACTTGCCCAAGGCCAGACAGCTAGTAAGTATGTAAAGGTGAGATTTGAATTCAGGTTGAACTGACTCCAAGTCCAGGGCCCTCTTCACTAGGCCATATGGATAGATTCAAATAACAGCTTTGACTTTTATTAGCTGAATGACGATGCTGGGCAAACCATTTTTCTTCTCCCAGCTTCAATGTCCTCCTCTGTACTATGGAGATGTTAATGCTTGCATTCCCTGGATCACATGATTGCTATTAGGAAAATGCCTTGGAAACCTTAAAATGCCTGAGAAATGAGAGTTGTTATCTGTAGCTGTGGGAAAGAGGCCATTGACTTGAACGAAATGCAGAATTAGACATACATTTTTGGAAGTGTCCAATGTGGGAATTTGTTGTGCTTGAGTATGCATATACTTTGCAAGGATTTTGCATTCCGCCCCCCACCCCCACCCCACCCCCTTGTGTATGTGGTGGGGGTGGCAGAATAGAAAATTAACTGCTTGTGAATTTAAAATATAATAATTTAAGACACTTTAAAAAAGAGATTGAGACTATTCTGTCAAAGGATTCCTTTTCACTTTAATTTAATCTAAACATCGTTAATTATGCACCTACTATGTACAGAGAACTAAGTCAGCTCCTTAGTGAAGTTGATGGATATTTAGGTTACCTACAGTATGGTATACAAAACATGAAGAAGTCTGTAAAGCCCATCAGGTGGCAGAGGAATTAGCCTTGTTTTACTTGGCTCCAGAGGGCATCATTAGGGGCAATGGGGGAAAGTTGTTGGCAAGCAGATTTCAACTCCACCAGAAAGGGGAAACATCAAACAGAGCTGTCAGAAAAGAGAAGGGGATGAGTTCTCCAGCACTAAAGATGGTCAAGCAGACCAAAATTACCAGAGATCCATAGGCTGGTAAAGCCTGGCAGGTTAGGCATCAGGGTTTTAGTGAGATGAGAGAATAGGAAAGAGCTCAAAAGGGACTGGCAAACCAATCAACTAGCATCTATCAAAAGCCTACTCTGGCTCAGATATTGTGTTTGGTGCTGGGGCTACAAAGACAAAACAGTGCCTTCCCTCAAGGACTTTACATCCATTGGGGAAGATGACATACATATAAATAAGCATATAAACAATATATTCCAAATGAATACAAGATAATTTTGTGAGGAGGAGCTTTTTAACCTGGGCCATTGATTAGACTTTAAGGGGTCCATAACCTAGGATTGGGAAGAAAGGCATCATTATTTTCACAAACTTATCATTGAAATTTAGCATTTCCCTTCAGTTATTGAAAAATATTTTCTGAAAGAGGTTCATTGGTTTTTATCATATTCGTTGCCTCGGGGGTCTATGACATACCAAAAAGTTAAGAACTACTCTAGGGCAGGGCAGGGTTGGGTGGGGGGGGGGGCGTCAGGAAAGGCTTCCTGTAGAAGATAGTGCTTTGGCTAAGTCTGGAAGGAAATAAGGGATTCTTATAGATGGAGGAGAGAAGAGAGTGAATTCCAAACATGGGGAACAGCCAATACAAAAGCCCTAAGATTTTTTGAGGAAAGGTAAGAAGCCCAGCTTGGCTAGACCACAGAGTAATAATATGTAAGTAGAGTGCAGGCAGAGGTTTACATGCTAAACAGAGAAGTTTATATTTGATCTTGGAGGTGAGAGACTTAGGAGTTTACTAAGTTTGGGGTGGGGAGTAATCCTCACTTTAGGAAAATCACTTTGACAGCTTGTGTGGAAGAGGGGAGAAGAGATGGGAAAACCAATTAAGATATTGTTATACCAGTCCAAGTGAGAGGTACTAAGTGCCTTCACTGTGCATGTGAGTAGAGAGAAGGGCTGAAGTGCAAGAGATGTTATGAACATAGAAATGACAGGATCTAGCAAATATGGAATAGCACTGCTCAAGCCTTTTGGTGTAAGCTTTGCCTTAAGATCTCAGACAGTATACAGTACAGCCCACTAAACAACACTCTCCTCTAAACTACACACAATACTAGAGACATACAAAGACACAGAAGGAAAGCCACTCTGATAATCAGATTCTTCCACTAAGAAATATTACTCTTTTCAGGAAAAGTTCTTGCCTGAATCTCTTCTTCTCTTTTCTGATAGTTGAGTTAGCCGTGCAGTATGAGGACAAGAAGCCTGGACTAGTTCAGTGATTATAGACTGACTCAGAGTTTCTGAGAGTCTAATACCCTCCTCAGGCTACTGCCTGTCTTTAATGGCTACTCTCTTCTAGATCTATAGTCCAATTGCCCTGTTCTCCTGATTATGGTACATTAGGTATCATCATAAGATTTCAGGATAATAGATTTGAAGATAAAAGGGACCTTCAAAGGCCATAGAAAACAAGAATAACTGAGGCCCAGAGAAGTGATTTGCTTAAGATCACACATGTAGCAAGTAGGAGAATTAGATTTGAATTCTGACCTCTCTGTCCCCAGTCTTGTTATCACTGAGATATTTCAGTTGTGTCTGACTCTTTGTGACCTCATTTGAGGTCTTCTTGGCAAAGATACTGCCATTTCCTTCTCCAACTCATTTTATAGATGAGGCAAACTGAGGCCAACAGAGTGAAGTGACTTACTCAGGGTCATGTAGTTGGTAAGTATCTGAGGCCAGATTTGAACTTAGGAAGATGAGTCTCCTTGACTTTAGGTGTGGCACCCTATCCACTGTACCACCTAGTTGCTCCTGATTCCTTAGTCTAGTGCCTTCCCCTTCCCCCACATCACTAAGGGCTCAGTGATATAGTTAATACAGTGTAGGACATGAAGATGAAGAAAGCCCTTACATAGTTGAGAGTCTGGTTGGGAATATGGGTATTAAGCATAGGTAATGTTATAAAATTAATTGTGGTTGGACTGATAATATATTAATTAATTAGGTGGTCACCAGGGATTTAATTTTCTATCTCCCAAAATGAATTACTAAAGTAAATGGAATTTATGGTATTTTATTTACAATAGAAGGAAGATATTAAGGAGAGAGAGACAAACAGACAGAGAGAGAGAGAGAGAGAGAGAGAGAGAGAGAGAACACAAACACGAACACGAACACCAAAATGTCTGGCTTCTTCTGATATCAGTTAGAATTTCTAAGCCCCACCCAGGGGAAGAGAGTCTCATGGGCCTTACCTGGAGGCTTCACATCTCCAGAAAGGCGGGTTCACTAAGTCCGCTTTTCAGTCACCAATGGTGACCGTCTAAAAGAAGTCTGGGTGTCTATATTCTAGTCAATCCTCAAGGGTCTGTCTTCCAGTCACTCCTCTGAGTCAGTGCCTGAATGAATGATCTGCCTTTTGGTCCTCTTTTTAAAGATCTTTTTCTCTTGCATCACCTCCCTTAAATTTTCACATCTACCAATCACAGCAGACGCTTTTCTCTAGGACTGCCTATTCTTTAGTTTACACATTCTTTGGTTAGATTATATATTTTTTGGGTTACTTAACGCCTTTTTTGGTTAGTTCACCTTTTGTAGTTACTTAATACCTTTTTGTAGTTAAAATGAGTAGATCTACTTAAAATACTGAGTTATCACCTTTTGGGGATTAAAATATAAAAATAGATTGTGGATTATGATTCAATCTTCCCAATAAAGGAAGAGCTAAGTACCTTCATTGTTACAATCAGGAGATAGCTAAATACAGTCTTCACAGTAACAATTCTAGCATGGTTCAGTGCTCACTCATGTACTTTGGGCTTTAAATGCCAATGAAAATTCCAAGAAGGGAGATCTTACTGTGGACAGGCCTGCTCTAGAGCTTTGTAAGGGAAGGCCTTCAAAATCAGGTCTGTGAAGTAGGTGCTATTATTATTATCCTCATTTTATGGTTGAGGAAACTGAAGCAAATAGAAAATAAGTGACTTACTCAGGGTCACACAACTAATAAGTTGCTGAGGCACTATTGGAATTCAGATATTCTTGACTCTAAGCCTAACATTCTATCCTATGCACTACCAGCTACCACTTAGGCAAATAACTTGACCAAGGTTACACAGGTAGTAAATGACAGAGTGAAGATTGGAATTCAAGTCCTCTGCAACCTGTACTCTTTCCACTGTATATATCATCTTCCCAAAAGGTTTTAGCTCCTTGATGGATTCTGGGTTCCTTAAAATTTCTGGTCTCAAACAAAATTTCTGCATGGCACCTAAGCATGATATGCTTATGGAAAGGGCTGCTCTCAAATGCCTTGTTCTTTTGGAGAAGGGCAGTGGTTGAATGCACAAGGCCAAGTTTTGGAAACACATGCTACCATTTTGACTTTCCAAAAACAAAGATCTAGAAGTTAAGCCATCAGAGAGTCAAAAGGTCTCCTTTTCAGGTGTCGCTGAATGAAAACAAACTGGCAATCCCACAGTTTCATGTCCAGTTTCTTTCCATTTTGATTTTTTAATTAATAAAATAGGAAAGGAACAGATATTTCCCAGTGTTCCAAAGGAATCTGTTCATGTTGTCAGGAGCACCCGTTCATCTTCTGCCATCACAGGAACATTCTAAACCTGTGCAAGTGACTGGGAGGCCTCTAGTTCACTTAACTCTTTGCATTTGCTATTTAATGAGAACACAGACAGAAGGAAAGGGTACACCCTTAGGGTGCACAGCTACAGATGGGGCAAGAAAGTTGATGATCCCATTAAATTAGTGTCAAGATTGGAAAACAAACTACATGAGAATGGGTCTCAGGAACAGAGTGGTATTTAGTCTGGAGAACAGAACACTTGGGGGGAGGCTGCTTTTGAAGGGCTGTTGTTGGGAAGCGAGATTCAACTTCTTCACCTTGACTTCAGAGGGCAGAAGTAGGAGTGATGGAGAGAAATTGCAAAGGGATTGATGTCCACTCAGTGTCATGAATAGACTTAAAAATGAAAGCTCCCTTAAAGTGGAATGGCCTAATTGGGGAAGGAAATGCCATGATGGTCTTGAAATGAGGGTTCTATGTTATAGCAGGGATCTCTGGTCATATGCATATTGGAGTTCAGAACTTTCCTCAAGTGAGAAAAAGTAAATTTTAGATTAAGAGAGCTAACATTTTACTAGGTTTGTTTGAATCCTGGGAGGGGGTCATAGTTCTGTCTTACCCTTGCAGACCTTGAAGAGGCCAAAGCAATGAGGATTTGGCAAGAGAGGCTTTGTAGACATAAAGGAGATATCTTGACTTTTGTTTTTGTATCCCCAATGCCTGGTGCACAGGCACTTACTGTTCATTGACTATAAATGTTAGAGCTTTGTCTAGATGATTGCCAAGGTCCCCTGTAGCTCTAAACATTGCATGCTTCTAGCTAGCCTACCCATTTGGTTTTGGACTTCAGAGCTGGTGAGAATAACCATTTCAATCTTTCTCTCCCCTCTGGACTTTTCAGGATGTGGTTAGGGCACTGAATTTGGAGTCAGAAAGACCTGAATTCAAATAATGCTTCAGACAATAGCTATGTGGCCCTCGACAAGTCCTATTACTCCTCTGGGTCTCAGTTTCCTCTTCTATTATATGAAGGTGTTGGACTAGATGGTCTCTAAAGCCCCTTTCAAGCTTTAGATCTATGATTCTGTATCTGACCTTAGACAAGGCTCTAAAACTCATGGGCCTTAAATTTTTTCCTCTGTAAAATGATGGAGTTAAGCTTTAAGATTCCTTCTAGATCTAAATCTATGATCCTATGATTTGTGATTCAGCTGTTACCAAGAGAGTGGTTGTGTTAAAATTATATCTTGTTCTAGACACTCTGACCATCTGTTGTTTCTAGTCAATATTATTATACTGTTGGTTTCTGAGTAGCCAATATAAAATAACAATTGCAGAAAGTAAGATCACAAAGGGGAACCTAGAAGTCATGTACAAACCATTCCAAAGATCAGAGGGGCATAATTTATAAATTGTATGTTATATTAACCAAATATCACATCCTGGTAATGAGACCCTGCTAAGGTCTTTTGGTTTTATCTCAGACAAATTCCAGACCTCTTCAGTAAGACCACCAGAGATCACCAAATGGTGCTGATAATTTTAAGATAATATGCTAACTTTACAATTTTCTTGACAAATTTAAAATGATTTGGTTATATTGAAGAACTAACCCCAAAGAGGCAGATTAGAGTTCACCTGATTCCCCCAAAAATCTGATAGAAATACCTCAAACTCCTGCCCCCCCACCCCATTTCCTTCTGTATCTGGGTCCATGCTAGATCTATGATCTGAAATATAATCTATCATTACATGAATGATACTTTCTGCTTCTTACATTCCTCATCTTCCCCATCTCTGCCTGCCTGCCATCCTTCACCATCCTATTCCCTGTCCCTCTATACCTCCTTTTCACTACTTCTCTCAGTACTTTCTGTACTTCCCTCCCAAACCCTCTGTACCTCATTAAAATGTTATTGCTGCCTCACTTCTCATTATCATTGTGGTCTATCCCCATGAGTACCCAAAGAACTGGATATGCCTGACTTCAGTTCATAATTTCATTAACTGTCAATTCAATAGTTTGAGGGAAAATCTTGGTTGGATAGATAGGAGAATCATTCCTAGGATAATAGGACAAGAAAAGATCTTAGAAGCCATCTGACTTAATCTTTCCACTTTACATATGAGGAAACGATAAAGTTAAAATTAAAAATCAATAATAATATTATATTTTAGGAGATTTATTAATGATCATTAGAAATCAAGGAATAAAGAAAATACAAAATAAAGACCACGTGCCCATGGCTGGTTAGCCATTTTTAGCCATCCCCATTCACCACCATCACTGCTGATTCTACATCAGATAGGAGGAGCCTCCAAAGCTCATGCCCTTTATCCTCTGTCTACAGGGAGTAGGTAATGACAGGAAATCAGTGGGCTCTTGGGATATGTAGTTCTTTTTTAGGGTCACAGATTTTCAGTCATACAGTCCTCCCTGAGACCCGCAGAAGACTAGTCTCTCCAGTGGGTCTTGTAAACATGCCAACTTTGAAATTGCAATAATTTGAGGATAAGAGTAAAAGAGAACAAAACTAATAATTGCTAGGCTCATTGACAAAAAGCCAGTTAGGGGGCAGTCCCCTTTGGCATAAGAGTATACATTCAAATTAAGTGTTCAATCAACCTTCAGTTCAATCAATCACACCCAGTTCATCGAATGAAATGAATGAATGAAAACTTCATTCGGGATCTTCTTGATATAGCTTGTGGTCCAAGAAAAGTTCATTTTCTGGATTTGGAGAGGTAGCATATTTCTTAACCTAAAATTATTCTCAAAAAGAATTTAAAATTTGCAATTTAAAATAATAATACATTCCCCCCAATTGGGTTTTGTCACTGCGCCCAGCAAAACATTGGTTTTGCTGTCTTTCTCTCTTCTATTCCCCTCTTCTCTCTAACTATTGTAGTTTCCTTTTAGAAGGGAAAATTTTGTATGCACCTGCAATTAGAAGAATTTAGAGGTGCAGGATGATTATGTTTAGTGACCAATTAGGGAGAATAGTCCCCCAATCATCATCAGGAGGGATTGTGAATTTTAGATTTACTCCACCCTGCTTAGTCTAGCAACCAGGAATGTATACATCCCTACTTAAGGATTAAGTGTTGAGGAGGATGGCCTATGACTGACATGTGCTAGCAAGTGACAAATAAGAAAAAACTGACAGACACCCTGGGCTGTCCTAACTCAAACTTAAGCTACCATTGGTACATGTGAGATGCAGGAAATGATGTAAAAAGAGTCTATATATTTCATGGCTCTTCCTCTCTCCGTCCTCTTTCGCAGCTGAGATGTGGTTTGTGGTAGCATGCTGGGCGCCTTGGTATCTTGGCATGCTTGCAGCTCTTGTCCGGGTTTGGCAGTGAGTGTCCTTGGTGAGGTGACTGGGAAAATCTCAGTAGTGTGGGTCAGGTGAGGCATCTTCCCTGAGCTCTCTCAGAGTTTAGGTTGATTACTTTTTTTTTAATTTTTATTTGGTCAATTTCAAACATTATTCCTTGGTTACAAAAATCATATTCTATTCCTCCCTCTCCTCCTCTCACCCTTCCTGTTGCTGACGTGCACGTACACTGGGTATTACATGTATCCTTGATCAGAACTTATTTCCATGCTGTTGATGTTTGCACTAGGATGTTCCTTTAAGGTCTATATCCCCAATCATATACCCCTCAACCCATGTAATCAAGCGATTGTTTTTCTTCAATGTTTTTACTCCCACAGTGTTTCCTCTGAATGTGGATAGTGTTCCTTCTCATAGATCCCTCTGGGTTATTCATGATCACTGCATTGCCACTAATGGAGAAGTCCATTACATTCGATTGTACCACAGTGTGTCAGTCTCTGTGTACAATGTTCTCCTGTTTCTGCTCCTCTCACTCTGCATCAATTCTGGAGGTTGTTCCAGTCTCCATGGAATTCCTCCACTTTATTATTCCTTTGAGCACAATAGTATTCTATCACTAACATATACCACAATTTGTTCAGCCATTCCCCAATTGAAGGCCATCCCCTTATTTTCCAATTTTTTGCCACCACAAAGAGTGCAGCTATGAATATTCTTGTGCACATCTTTTTCCTTATTATCTCTTTGGCGTACAAACCCATCAGTGCTATGGCTGGATCAAAGGGAAGACAGTATTTTATCGCCCTTTGGGCATAGTTCCAAATTGCCCTCCAGAATCAATTGGATCAATTGGTTGGATCAATTCACAACTCCACCAGCAATGAATTAATGTCCTGACTTTGCCACATCCCCTCCAGCATTCATTACTTTCTGATGCTGTCATGTTAGCTACTCTGCTGGTGTGAGGTGATATTGTTTTGATTTGCATCTCTCTGATTACAAGAGATTTAGAACACATTTTTCATGTGCTTATTAATAGTTTTGATTTCTTTGACTGAAAATTGCCTATTCATGTCCCTTGCCCACTTATCAATTAGAGAATGGCTTGCTTTTTTGTACAATTTATTTACTCTTTGTAAATTTGAGTAATTAGACCTTTGTCAGAGGTTTTTGTTATGAAGATTGTTTCCCAATTTGTTACTTCCCTTCTAATTTTGGTTACATTGGTTTTGTTTGTACAAAACCTTTTTAATTTGATGTAATTAAAATTATTGATTTTACATTTTGTGAGTTTTTCTAAGTCATGCTTGGTTTTACAATCTTTCCTTTCGCAAAGGTCTGATATGTCTACTATTCTGTGTTCACATAATTTACTTATAGTTTCCTTCTTTATGTTCAAGTCTTTCACCCATTCTGAGTTTATATTGGTGTAGGGTGTTAGGTGTTGATCCAAACCTACTCTCTCCCAAATTGTCTTCCAATTTTCCCAGCAGTTTTTATCAAATAGTGGATTTTTGTCCCAAAAACTGGGATCTTTGGGCTTGTCATAGACTGTCTTGCTGAGGTCACTTACTCCAAGTCTATTCCACTGATCCTCCTTTCTGTCTCTTAGCCAGTATCATATTGTTTTGATGACCACTGCTTTATAGTATAGTTTCAGATCTGGTACTTCAAGGCCACCTTTGCATTTTTCCATGATTTTCCTGGATATTCTTGATCTTTTGTTCTTCCAAATGAACTTTGTTATGATTTTTTTCTAATTCAGTAAAAAAGCTTTTTGGTAGTTCAATGGGTATGGCACTAAATAAGTAAATAAGTTTGGGTAGTATGGTCATTTTTATTATGTTAGCTCATCCTACCCATGAGCAGTTAATGTTTTTCCAACTGTTTAGATCTAGTTTCAATTGTGTGGAAAACATTTTGTAGTTGTGTTCATATAGTTCCTGTGTTTGTCTTGGCAGATAGATTCCTAAGTATTTTATATTGTCTAGGGTGATTTTAAAAGGAATTTCTCTTTCTAATTCTTGCTGCTGAGATGGGTTGGAGATATACAGAAATGCTGATGACTTAGGTGGGTTTGTTTTGTATCCTGCAACTTTGATCAAGTTGTTGATTATTTCCACTAGCTTTTTAGTTGATTCTCTAGGATTCCTTAAGGAGACCATCATATCATCCACAAAGAGCTTTGTCTCTTCATTGCCAATTTTAATACCTTCAATTTCTCTTTCTTCTCTAATTGCTACTGCTAGTGTTTCTAGTACAATGTTAAATAATAGAGGTGATAATGGGCATCCTTGTTTCACTCCTGATCTTATTGGGAATGCATCTAGTTTATCCCCATTGCAAATGATGTTGGCTGATGGTTTTAGATATAAGCTGTTTATTATTTTTAGGAAAGGCCCTTCTATTCCTATGCTTTCTAGTGTTTTCAATAGGAATGAGTGCTGTATTTTGTCAAAGGCTTTTTTTTTGCATCTATTGAGATAATCATGTGATTTTTGTCAGTTTGCTTGTTGATATGGTCAATTATGTGGATGGTTTTCCTAATATTGAACCATACTTGCATTCCTGGTATAAATCCCACCTGATCATACTGAATAACCCTTGTGATGACTTGCTGGAGTCTCTTTGCTAGTATCCTATTTAAAATTGTTGCATCTATGTTCATTAAGGAAATTGGTCTATAGTTTTCTTTCTCTGTTTTAGACCTGCCTGGCTTTGGAATCAGTACCATATTTGTGTCATAAAAGGAATTTGGTAGAACTCCCTCTTTGCTTATTATGTCAAATAGTTTGAATAGTATTGGGAATAGTTGTTCTTTGAATGTTTGATAGAATTCACTTGTGAATTCATCTGGCCCTAGGGATTTTCTCTTAGGGGGTTCTTTGATGGCTTGTTCAACATCTTTTTATCATATGGGATTATTTAAGAATTCTATTTCTTCTTCTGTTAATCTAGGTAATTTATATTTTTGTAAATATTCATCCATATCACCTAGATTACCGTATTTGTTGCCATATAATTGGGCAAAATAGTTTTTAATGATTGCCTTAATTTCCTCATCATTAGAGGTGAGGTCTCCCTTTTCATCTATGATACTGCTAATATGGTTTTCTTCTTTCCTTTTTTCAAAAATTAGATTGACCAGTACTGTCTATTTTGTTTTTTTTTCCCAAAATACCAGCTTCAAGTCTTATTTATTAGTTCAGTAGTTCTTTTATTTTATATTTTTATTAATTTCTCCCTTAATTTTTTAGGATCTCTAATTTAGTTTTCATCTGGGGTTTTTTAATTTGTTCTCTTTCAAGTTTTTTGACTTGCATGTCCAATTTATTGACCTCTGCCCTCCCTAATTTGTTAATATATGAACTCAAGGATATAAATTTCCCCCTGAGTACTGCTTTGGCTGCATCCCATAGATTTTGAAAGGATGTCTCATCATTGTCATTTTCTTCAATGAAATTATTAATTGTTTCTATGATTTGTTCTCTAACCAATTTTGGAGAATCATATTATTTAATTTCCAATTAATTTTTGAATTGGCTCTCCATGTACCCTTTCTGATCATTATTTCTATTGTGTTATGATCTGAAAAGGTTGCATTTATTACTTCTGCTTTTCTGCATTTGTTTGTCATGTTTTTATGACCTAGTACATGGTCAATCTTTGTGAATGTACCATGTGCTGATGAAAAGAAGGTGTATTCCTTTTTGTCCCTATTTATTTTTCACTATATATCTATGAACTCTAATTTTGCTAAGATTTTATTCACCTCTTTTACCTCTTTCTTATTTATTTATTTGATTTATCTAAATTTGATACTGTTAGGTTCAGGTCTTCCACTAGTATAGTTTTACTATCTATTTCCTACTTCAATTCTACTAGTTTCTCCTTTAGAAATTTGCATGCTATACCATTTGTTCCTTACATGTTGATTACTGACATTTCCTCATTGTCTACTCCCTTTTATCAGGATGTATTTACCTTCCCTATCCCTTTTAATCAGATATATTTTTACTTTGGCTTTGTCAGATATCATGATTGCAACTCTTGCCTTCTTTCTATCAGTTGAGGCCCAATAGGTTTTGATCCAACCTTTAATTCTAACATTGTAAGGGTCTACCAACCTCAGGTGTGTTTCTTGTAGAGAACATATGGTGTGATTTTGGATTCTGATCCACTCTCCTATTTGTTTTCATTTTATGAGTGAGTTCATCCCATTCACATTCAAAGTTATGATTGTGACTTGTGTATTCCCCAGCATTTTGATATCCTTTCCTAGTTCTTTCCTTTCTTCTTTTGCTACATGCTTTTAAACCAGTGGTTTACTTTTAATCAATCCCCCTAATCCCCTCCCTTAATATGCTTCCCTTTCTTGCCCCTCCCTTTTTGTTCCCTTCTTGTTTTTTTTAGGGTCTGTTAAGTTCCCTCCCCCCTCTCTTTCCCTTCCTTTTTGTACTTCCTCCACCCTACCCCCCTTAGTTTTCCCTTCTCATTTTTTCCTGTAGGGTAAGATAGAATTCTGTTTCCCAATGGATCTAGATACTCTTCCCTCTCAGAATTGATTTCACTGAGAGTAAGGTTTAAGTATTACCTATTAGCACTCTCTTCCTCTCCTTCTTATAAGAGTATTCTTCTCCTCCCCTTCCCATGCATATCTTTGTGTGATAAAGATTATCCTATTTGTTTTATTTCTTCAAGTATCTCTTGGTGCCATCTTTGATACCCCGTCCCTTTTTCTTTTTTTTACATATCATCTTATAGCATTTAATAGCCTAATCACTTCCTGAATGATTCTTCTAATTACTATAATAGTCAATATAATTTTTGAGAGTTCAAAATAACATTTCCCCATATATTAATATATATAATTTGATCTAATTGTAGCCCTTAAAGAAGAAAGTTTGAATAAGAAAACATCCCCCCCTTTCCCTCTCTTTGTTATTTACCTTTTTATGTTTCTCTTGATCTTTGTGTTTGGATATCAAACTTTCCACTTAGTTCTGGTCTTTTCTTTACAAATACTTGGAAATCTTCTATTTTGTTGAATGCCCATATTTTCCCCTGGAAGTATATAGTCAGTTTTGATGGATAGGTGATCATTGGTTGAAGCCCAATTCTCTTGCTTTTCTGAATATCATGTTCTGAGCCTTGCGGTCCTTTAGTGTGGAAGCTGCCAGGTCTTGTGTGATCCTGATTGGTGCTCCTTGGTATCTGAATTGTCTCTTTTTGGCTTCTTGTAGAATTTTCTCCTTAAGTTGAAAGCTCTTGAATTTGGCAATTACATTCCTGGGAGTTTTCTTTTGAGGATTTAGTGTAGAGGGTGTTCTATGAACTCTTTCAATTTCTATTTTGCCCCCTTGTTCAATAACATCAGGGCAGTTTTCTTGGATGATTTCTTGTAGTATGATGTCAAGATTTCTGTTTATTTCTGGGTTTTCAGGTAGACCAATGATTCTCAAATTGTCTCTTTGTGCTGTTTTCCTGATCTGTCACCTTCTCAGTGAGATAGTTTATGTTTTCTTCTGTTTTGTCAGTCTTTTGACTTTGTTTCATTAATTCTTGTTGTTTTGCAAGATCATTGTCTTCTAGTTGCCTAATTCTTGTCTTTAAAGACTGGCTTTCCTCTTCAGTTTTGTCTATCCTGCTTTTCGTGGCTTCCAGCTATTTCTCCCATTGGGAGTTCTTGTCCTTTAAACTATTATTTTCTCTTTGAACTATTTCCCACTTTTATTGCCAGAAGGCTTCCATCTTTTTGATAAGCTCCAATTTAAATTCTTCAGGAGCTTGTGGACAATTTCCATTGGGGGAGGTTGGGTTTATTTGAATTTCCTCAACTATTTCCTCTGTAGCCTGAGTTTTTCCTTTGTAAAAAATTTCCAGGGTCAACCCCCTCTTTTTTTTTTTTGGTGGAGGGAGGTTGTTGCTCCTGGGCACAATTTGCCATTGCTCTGGAGGGTTTTCCTTCCCTTTTTAGTCAGAAATGTGAATGAGATGGGCAGGAAGGGTCTTTGGTGGTCTTAGTCAGCTCTCAAGGACCTAGAGGTGCCCCTTACTCACTCTAGAGGTGCCCCTTGCTCACTTGCTGATTCTGGTGCTCGCTGGCTCTGACTCTGGTTCTGTAGGTGGGCTGGGGGAGGGTAGATCAGCTCGTGTTTTGGTGGGAGCTTTTTCACCCCCTTATAGTGTCAAAATGCCCAAAGCCCACATACCTTTAATGCTGTGCCTTACTGTAGATTCCCTTCCTTCTTATGAGTTTATTTTTTTGGTCTTTTGAGGTAGTCTATATTGATGGGTGCTGAGGAGAGGATGAGTCTTGCGTCTAGACTGCCGCCATGTTTACCCGGAAGTCAAATCTCTGATTCTTTTTTTTCCCTTTTCCCTCATAAAATGCTATCCTCCTAGAAGGCCCCTCATCTTGGAGGAGGCCTCATGGCTGAGGTCTCTGAACTCCCCTTGGCTTAGGCTAGGCCGGAGAAATCTTATACCCTTTTCCCTGTCTCTTCTTCTTAATTCCTTCCCTCTATATTAATTAAACCACCATAAAATTCCCAAACTGACTTGAGTATTTTTATTGGGATTTGAATTAATCCCTGGTGACCACTAGTATAATATATTCAGTCAAAACTCCCTAAATTTACCCCTTACAAAATCAAGGTCTAGAGAGATGAGGTGATTGCCCTTAGGTCATTTAGGTAATAACTAATAGGACCAGGATTTGAACCAAGGTCCTCTGAACTGCAGCATTCCTAGCACAGCACCATCCTCTGTACACTGGAGGATTTACTTGGACAGTCTTGGTGCCATGTCTTAGGTCATATAACCTCCTAGCAAGTAGCTTTGTTTAAAAAAAATAAAATGGCAGGGGAAGTTGGGTGGCTTAGTGGATTGAGAGCCAGGTCTAGAGATAGGAGGTCCTAGATTCCAATCTAGCTTCAGACATTTCCTAGCTGTGTGACCCTGGACAAGTCACTTAACTACTTTTGTGATTTTGGACAAGTCCATCCCTTATGGAGGCCTCAGTGTCCTCATCTGTAATATGAGATTTGACTAGGTGGATGAACTCTAAAAAAGATTTTAAAAGTTGTAGATTAATGATGTGGTGGGTTGTCATGGGCATGACACTTCACTTGGCATCAGTTTCCTTATCTGTAAAATTAGGGGGTTAGATTAGGATAGGAATTCTTAACCTGAAGTCCACACACCCTTAAGAGTACTGTGGAGAGATTTCCCGAGGTCCATGAACTTGAATGGGAAAGAAATTATATCAGTATTTTCAGTAACTTTGAGTTTAATCTTATTTATATTATTAATCTTAAATCTTGTATACATTTAGCCATATTATTCTGAGAAGAGGTCGATAGTTTTTATCATCCTGTCATGGAAGTCCTAGACAAACAATGTTTAAGGGCTCCTAATTTTGTAGTCTAAGATATCTTCTAGTTTTAGTTCTATTTTCCTTTAGCTATGTCTCTTCCAGCTCTGATGTAATCCTATGAACCCTTCCTCTTGCCCTCAAAAACATATTTTCCCTCCATGTTCAGAGTTATCCCCAAATAACCCCTTTGTGCTAAATGGCTGAATTTAGTTGAGTGACAGCACTGATCTCACAAAGACAGACATAACAGGCTCAGACTGTCTACCTGATCAACTCAAGGGTATTGGAACCCAAACTTATCCCATCTTTAAACAGTCCTCACCTCCCTGCCCCCTGCTTCAGTCCCAGGAGACCAACAACCAATAAATGAGGGCCTAGACTCCATTCTTGTTGATTGAAGATGGCCTATAGCTCTGTAACTAGATAGAGTTAGCAGACAATGTGGATGGGCCTGTAGAATTGTGAGATAGACTGTATTTCTTTGGTTTATTAAGAAAGTCTCTACCAATGCTGGTAGGAATTTTCTATTTCTAAACTTAGAAAGTCACTTAGAGCACTGAGTGGTTAAAAAGCTTCCAAGGATCACTTATTCAATATGTGTTTGAGTTGGAACTTGTGGTCTTCCTGGGTCTGTCTCTCTATCCCTTAGAGATCATCTAATTTAATTACTTAATTTGACGGTGAAGAAATAAAGGCCCCCAAAAGAGAGAAGTGACTTGCTTCAGGTTACATGGTAGATGCCCATTAGAAAGCAATCCTTATTGCTCTGCCCAGTGAGAATCTCTTTGAAGGATCCAACCCCCTTTCTGAGCCTATTAGGTCCAAGTCTGTCTTATTTGGAGTTAGCCTGTCTCAGCTGGGGCAGGGATAGGTGATGGCGTCTCACCCAGGAGAGCTTCTCAATTAGGCTTCTTGGAAACCTCTGGGCTCTTAGTGCCCCTTTCCATTTCTATGAACATTATGAATAACTCCTTGGGTGGATCCCATTTCCAACAGTTGCTTTGAAAAATCTTGCCCAAACAAGTGAGAAATCTAATCTTAGGGAGTAACAAAGTAGGTACCAAAATGTCCAATTGTCTTCAAAGGCTGAACTCCTCTCTCAAACTCAGTTGCTTACTCACAGGGGTAAGTTGAGGTATCCAGGTCATTAGGGAGTTTTTGGTGGCTTGCTGTGGCTACCTACTAAGTGGGATGTAAGTGGAGGGGCTAGGCACAGTTGGTTGGCTCTCCTTCACCCCTCAGTACTTTTTTCAGGCTATTTATTAGCCCCCCAACTTCACTTTCCTTCCTCTCCAGTCTCAGCTCTTTACTTCTCCACTGTCCCCTGCTGCTCTATCATTTCTTGCTCCTTTTGTCCTATTTGCATTAACCTTTGCTAACCCTTACTCTGGATTACTGCCACCATCTACCTCCTCTGTTCCTTCTCACAAACTCCTGAACAGAACTGGTGGAAGTCCCATAACTCAGCTGATAAATACATTACTGGCTCATGTTATCCAACCTCAGTTGGGCTCTTACTGGAGTAAGGCAGTCCTTTTATTCCTCCTAATTGGTTCCCTATTTCACTTATCACAAAGACTATTGCAAACCTTTACTTCCCTCCTCAAAGCTTCCCCACCTGTACCCTGTATTAGCTAATGACCTCACTTCTTATTTTACTGAGAAAATTGAAACCATTTGACCTGAGCTCCCACTCTCTCCCTTTTTTCTTCTCTGAAAAAGAGGTGGCCTTTACTGACAAGGCCAATGCCTCTACACGTGCAATTGATCCATTCCCTCCCATCTTTTCTTGTATTCTTTTATTCTCTTAAATCTTGAACCTCACTTTATCTCCTTGTTCATTTCCTGCTGCCTTCAAACACGCCCAAGTCTTCCTCATCCTTAAATGGCCTTCACTATATACTACCTCCCCCTTAAGCAATTGTACTATATATCTCTCCTTTTCTCAATCTCCTTGAAAAATCAGTCTATACTTGCTACCTCTCCTTCCACCCTTATCACTCATTCAAATCTTTGCAATCTGGATTAAAGCCTCATCCCTCAAAAGGAACTGCTCTTTTCAAAGTTGCTAATGATTCATTAATTGCCAAAAAGGACAGTCTTTTCATCCATTTCCATCTATCTGTTACATATGCCTTTTGTCTCCTCCTGGATTCCCTCTCTGCTGTACCACATAACCAATCAGTTGCCAAGTTCTATCACTTTTTTCTTCACAACATTTCTCCAATTCAACCCCTTCTCTCCATTTACACTGCTACCACCTTGGTCCAAATCTTCATCATCTCTCCTCTAGATTATTTCAATAACCTCCTAATTAGCCCCATTGCCTCAAGTCTCTCCTATACATTGCTGTCAAAGTAATTTTTCTTAGACTAAATGTTTGTCATATGACTCCTCTCCTCTCCTCAGCAACTCCACCTGCTTGCTATTTTACCTCTAGAAGAAAAGGGACAGTTTTCTGTGTTGCTTTTAAGTCCCTATACAATCTGGCCCCAATCTATTACTCCCCCTCCTGCACACTGTTGTCCAGTCAAAATGGCTGCTACACTATTTCCTTTCACTAGGCCTTCTCACTGGCCATCCCACATGGTTGGAATGCATTTCCTCCCTCTTCGTCCATATTATACAGGCCTTCTCTTCTTTTGAAATAGCTTAAGCACTATTTTCTACACAAAGCCTTCCCTGATCTTCTCAACTACCTCCTCTTGAGCTACTTTCTACAGATTTGTATTTATTCACATTATATTTATGATGCATTTATTTATATCAGTACTTGTCTGAGCAATTCAAACACACGCCCCTGTGAATAGGAACCACTTCATTCTCTGAATTTTTATCACTTAGCCCAGTGCTTTGTATATAGTTTATTTGAATCCAACTGGATTCAGGGAAGGGTACATAAAGTACCAGGCATAGAGTTAGGAAGACTCATCACCCTGAGTTCAAGTCTGGCCTCAAATACTTACTAGTTGGGTGATCTTGGGCAAGTCGCTTAACACTCTTTGCCTCAGTTTTCTCATTTGTAAAATGAGCTGGGACAGGAAAGGACAATATCTTTGCCAAGAAACCCCCAAATGGGATCAACTTCAGAGGTCATATTTCTTCCCTACAGCAGACCTTTGTTGTCGTATGTCCTGTGGCAGAATGACTGTCTCTGTTCCTTTACCTAGGTTGATGCTCTCTAGGCTTTTAGCACCATGGTAAACTTCTTCCAAGGCCTTCCTTTCTCATCTCCAGAACTATGGCCTTCTCTACCTGCTACCCTTCCCTTCCTGCCTCTTCTCAGGAGTTACAGAGTTGGGGACAAATGACCAAGTCACAGGAGGATGAGTCAGACTCTCAGGGGAATGTGTCATCCCCTTGCCTTGTATAACTCCATAGAACTAGAGCAGACCGTCCTTTGACTTTGGCCCCCTGCCTTGCCTCTCTGCCCCCTGCCTCTCAACCATTTCCAAGTGAATTTGCCCTAGGTGTGAAGATTCCTAGGTATGACTTTGCACTTTGGTAGGAAGGAGCAAGAACCAAATCTCAAGAAAAATGAATTTTAATCTCTGACCTTCCACTTATTCATGCCATAATTAGTCCTGGTCAAATCACTTCTCTCTAGGCCTGTTTCCATGTCTGAAAAACTGGGGCATTGGGATATGATGGTCTCCAATGGGTCTTTCTTTATTGATAAAAGAAAAATGTCTATCTATGTTCACTTATTAGAGCCCAGCTCTGCAGCCCTGAGATTCCCTAGGAGTGAGAGGGAGAAATACATATCCCACTGAGTTGCTTTTATCGCCTTCCTTTACCTTGAAAATGATGAAAGGTTACCATGGTTTCTAAAGGCCAGGTCTGCCTCCCCTACTCCCTGCACCCTGTTTTTTTAAACTTCCTGGTTTTAAAACAATAACTTTTGTGGAAAGGCTTTTGATTTTGAGAGGCTCAAATCCATCCTCACTCTGCTGAGGTTATAAAAATATTTCTTTCGACTTCTTATATTTGCCCAGAATAAACGTGGATCAAAGAGTCCTAGGCAGCTATAAAGCCAGGATGAAGGAAAACTTTGTCTCCTGTCTATCCTGTGGTGGCCCCTGAATAATAGATTTTTTCTTGGGTTTGTACAGGGCCTGTGAAGTTTTGATTCTAGAGAAAGGCCTGACTCACTTATCCAATATTCCCTCTGGAGGAAATGTGCAGAGGGGGGAAGAAGATATTCACATGTTCAATGTCTCCGAAACTTTGAGAGGTAGTGTTGCAAAAAGGTCATTGCATTTGGGGCCAGCAGAACTTTTACTCTGGGGTCTTGGGCCTCCTTCACCTTGTAGTCTTCACTTCTCTCAGGGCTTTATTGTCTTCTAGGATATTGTGTGTGCAGAAGGTGTCTTCGTTCCTCAGATCTGACAATGCCTATTGCAGCTTTCACTTTAGACAAGATCATGTAAGTCAGGGCTAGAATGCACCTTGGAGATCATTGTTTTACATTTACTGCCTGACCTCATCATTTTACAGAGTGGGGAAAACAAGAACTAGTGAAAAGTAAATAGACAAGAAAAGAATCACAAGGGCAGGAGGATGTCTCTGTGTTTGAAATACAGATATGAGGAATGAATGAAGCCTAGACCTGTGATTTTAATTTCTGATGAGAAAACTCTCTTTACCTAAGTAAGTTGATACTTTGTAACTTACAGTCCTAGAGAGCTTCCTGGGCCACAAAGAGGTGAGGTGACTGGATCAAGGTCACATAACCAGTATGTCAGAGGGAAAACTTGAATACACGACTTCTCAATTCTAAGGGCATCTCTCTATCCACCAAGCAACAGCACCTCTGGAATTTTAGGTAAGTTAATGGAAAAAGAATGATTTCTTGAATAGCATATGATCTAGTTAGAGAGATGAGACTTAGAATAACCTAGTATATTGGAAGAGGCACTTAGATCAGGAGAGATCATAGACTCCTAGATGTAGAGCTGGAAGGGACCTCAGAGGCTATTTAGTCCAACCCCCTCATTTTACAGAGGGGGAAACTGAGGCCCAGGGAAGAGAAAGGACTGGCCAACATCACACAGCTAGTGAGTGCCTGAGGCAAAATTTGAATTCCGGACTTCCACCCTAAGGATTCCACCCTAAGGCAAGTGTCTAACCATATCACATGACTTCTCAATGCTCTGTCACTCATTTGCTTTTGTTATTTTGGACAAGTCACTTCCTGACTTTGGGAGTGATTCTTCATTCTAATGGCCTTCCATCTGGGACAGTCTATGGTTCTATATGAATTACTAAAGAATAATTTTAACCATCTTTAAACAGTCCCTGGCCTGGGGGTTATACATTTCAAGCACTAAAAAAAATCAGGGAGGGCAGAGCTCCCAGATTCAAAGAACTGGGGTATGAAGTCAGGCATGGATTTAAGATTTGGAGTTGGCAGAGAGACTGGAGAAGGACACTCGAAGTGGTTACAACAGCCTGAGGGAAGACATTGGCTTAGGACTGAGTCTGGTGGGGACAGACTGGATTGGGAACATATTGACTTTCCTAGCCACACGTTTTAGCATCCGCACATAAATGGATAGATGGGGCTTATTCCTAATCTCAGATAAGAGGCATCTCAGTGAGGCATGTCTTAAAACATCCTCCACAGCTCATGAGTTGCTCGTAACTGAGAGGACAGGATGCAGAAAGATTTAAAAATATCAGGAAACATTTGGGGAGGGAAGAGGAAAGAGGTTTTAGCCATCCTTATTCCATTTCCGAGCTTTAAAATATCACAGCAGTTGGGAAGGTAATCCCTAGTCTCTATTCTTCAGAAGGTAGAAGGCATGAAAAGTAATTTAAAAAATACATAGCTAGAGTTCCATCCCTGGAAATAGCCCCATTTCCAAATAGGCAGGTAGTCATATCTGCCTCCTGAAATGTGGAGAACCATTTAGGGCCAATGGAACCGACCTTATGTGTCAGATCACCTTGAGGGAAGGCAATCAGCAATGCAGCATAGGACTGAAAGCTGAGAGACCTTGACTCGATGTCAGGAAAAAACTTCCTACCAGTTAGAGTTCTATTCCAGAAGACTAAATGGATTTCCTTGGAACTTAGTAGGTTCCCAGTTACTAAAGGTCTTCAGGCAGTGGCTGGACAGTGACCACTTGTTAGGTGTTTTACAGTAGAGATTGTTTATATGGATGGATTGGAACAGATGGCCACTGAGGTCTCTGCCAACACTCAGACTCTGGGACATATCATGCAACAGTTGATTAGGTAAGAAGCTTAGAAATTTAGGATGTCTAATACTTTAGAAATGGTGTTACTTCTGGAGCCGTGTTCCACTAAAAAGCTAATGAACAAAGGGAATTACTCTCGACAATAATTTAAGTACCTAATATGTGTGAGGCCTTATGAGAGGTTTGTTTGTTTGTTTTGCACTGGACCTGTGGTTTCATTGCCATAAAGAAACTTTAGAAGAGAAAATTTCCTTTTTCAATTCAGGTCAGTACCTTCACTGCACCTTAAAGTCTTAGAGTTGAGAAATTAAATGACTTGACCAGCTTCACATAACCAGTTATACATGAGGTGGGATTGGAACTCAGGTCTTCCTGTACCCAAGTATCTGTATACTACACCAGACTGTCTCACCGGGGTAGATACAAAAACAAATAATATGGTCCTGCCCGCAAAAAGGTCATTGCATTGGGCAGTACTGAAAATGACTGAACAACAACAAGGAGTGAGAGCTACTGTTGTTATGACTGTGTGCTCCTCTGGAGACCCTTCCTCTAAAAAGTTTTATATGATTTCAGAATCTTCAGTCTCCTTTATTCTCACAACCACTCAGGGAAGGAGACCCTGAAAAAGGCTCAGAGGGCTATGGTTGCCTTTTGATGTGGTTGAGAAGTGATCCCCAAGGGAGGTCAAGCTGCCCAAGGCTGGAGTGTTTGCCAGACTGAATATGCTGAGTTTGATTGTTCCCAGAGGATACCTGCCCAGTGTGCTGCGAGGGTCAAAAAGGCCAACAAAGTATTGGGCATCACTGAGGAGGCTGCTGGATACAAATCAGCAAACATTATCTTGTACACACAAAACCATGGTGTGTCTGTGCCTGGAACATTGTGTGCAGTTCCTAAAGCCTCCCGGCCAGCGGGAAGCCTTATGATAGGAAAATAGAAAAGGGATAGAAGTTTTGGATCCCGTGAAGGGCATGAAAGAGCCAGCCTTTGAGATGTCAATAATGAGTCAGTAATCAGTTATTATTAATATTTTGGAGCCGCAGCCATGCTCCGATCAATGGATGTCACTGAAAGGCTATATTCCATCCAGAGATCCCAATTTAACACTGCACTGGTCAGAGGATGATATAGCTCAGTTGGGAGAATGAATAGAGAATGATAGGAAGAATTAGAGAATGCTAGCTATTAGCATTGGAAAAGAAAGAGAGACACCTGCCAAAGGCCAGGCCTCAGGTAAAGATTGAGAGGAGAGAGAAAGGTGGAAAGTGTTGAGCAAACCTGTGAGATCTTCCAAGGAGAGAGGAGCTGGCCACGGCTTCCCAATTTATTCTTCTTGATATGCAAATGAACTCAATACATATTGATAAGTTACATAATGCCTCAATACATATAGATGAGTTACATAGTGTATTGCCATTGGATAATTGCAAATTACGAAAAGGTCAAGGTGGAGTTTTTAACCTCAGGTGAGTGAGATAAAGGGAAGCAAGGATTCGTGCCCTAACTCCAGCCACGCTGGGAACAGAGTTCATTGCCATGCACAGAATGGCCATGTGCCCATTCACAATCCTTGTCTCTCCATAATACCTATGGGCTGGACTGCTACAGTTCCGTTCTCTGCAACTGCTCAAGACACTGGAACTAAGAAAGGTCTAGAAAAGGGTAGCCAAAAGGATCTGAAGGGTCAGGGCCAGAGGGAAGGCCGTTACTTTAAGAACTGATCAAAAAGATTGGAGTCTGGAAAGGCAAATACTGGGAAGGTATATGATTGAAAGAGAGGCAGCTGTGGGGAGAAAGGGGAAGAAGAGCTCAGCCTTACAGTCAGGGCACCCTGGCTTTGAGAGCCCATTCTGTACCAGCTAGCCATGTGACTTTGAATAAGTTACTTTACCTCTATGAGCCTCAGTTTTCCCATCTTGTCAATGTAGCCTTGGTTCCTAGGGTTCCTCCCTGCTTTGACTTTCAGTATTTGGAGCATAAATCCAGTTCCAACATTCTATGCTTTCACTCTCAATGATTTTCCAATTTTTATTTTATTTTTACTCATAGTACAGTATTCTTTTAAGTTAGAAACAAAGAAGGATTCCTGGGTAGCTGGACCTCTAGACCTATGACTGAGGCCTTGGGATTTTATTGCCTTTCCTTTTTTCTTTCTTTCTTTCTTTCTTTCTTAGCAGATGAAGCAGCTTTGTACCTCTGTGCATAGTGCTGGGATTGTGATCTAATTAATGCCAAACCAAGAAAAAAAGACATTAATTTGCAGCTTGGGGGCAAGTGGTTGGAAAATAGGGAGGAATTTTAGGAGTACCTTATGAGAACTGAGATATGACTGTCCCTTGGCACACCTCTTGTGTATGAAGTAAGGCTTCTAGCAGACCATCCAGACATAGACTTACTCCATCAAAAATCCCAAATTCACAAGAAATCCAGTAACTGTCAAAGTAAGTGACCTCTCCCTACCAAGAACTTAGTGGTCAATAAGAAAGGGAGCAAGTGATTTGCCTACCAATGTAGGTAAACAAGTCCACATTTTGTTTCAAGCAAGGGTCTATGTTTGGAGGCATTGAGTGGAGGATCTCCTGAGAAAACTTGCATAGTGATCAGAAAACTTCAGGCTGAAAACCTTGGGAGACTCAAACAGTAATCAAAGCCAACTGGCAGCACTTAGAACCTCTAGTATCGTTAGAACTCTGTCCTACAACTAGAGAGGACTCTGAAGATTCATTATTATGAATATCAATGATGCCTAATCCCAGAAGGTAAAGGTCAATGCAGAAACCCAAATAACATGGAACAAGACTAAGTAAGGATGAGCACTCCACTCAAAAGCAATGTAGAAGGCAGGCCTTGACAATGGTGTAGAGCCTCCAACCCGGAAAGTAATAGTGGTGATTGGGGGAGACAGCTGGCCTCCTTGGATGGAGGAGGACCTTGTGAGCTTCAAAGGATCCAAAGAACTTTGGACTTCTCATCTTCACAATGGTATCCTAGCATCATCTCTAGACAGCAATTGCTAGTGGCACTGCTTTATTTAGAGCTGAGGACAGATTGGATGCTATGAGGAAAAGCAGTTTTAAGGTTTCACAAGGATTCCAGTAGTAAAGTTTTACCAAGGGCAGTGATGGTGAACCTCTTAGAGACAGAGTGTGAGCCTCACCCCCACTCCCTACCCCAGACATGAGAGGGAGGAAGCACTCCCATTAGGCTGCTGAGCAATGTGAGAAATGTTCTCAGGCATGCATGGAGAGGGGAAAGGGAGCAGCCCCCTCCAGCATGTGTTCCATAGGTTTGCCAACATGGACCTAGGGGAAACATCTTGAAAACTCCAGCAAAACAATTTTTAGGAGCTATGAATTAGGCAGATCGGTACCATAGTAGATAGTGTTGGACTAGGAGTCAGGAAGATCTGAGTTTGAATCCTGCCTCAAATATTTCCTAGATATGTGAGTCTAGCCAAATCACTTAATGTTTCTCAGCCTCAGTTTCCTCATCTACAAATTGAGGATAACAACTTTCTCACTGGGTTATTGTGGCGATCAAGAGATAGCATATGTAAGATGTTTTGCATACCTTAAAGTGCTACATAAATACTAATCATGATTATTGTTGTTTTTAAAACCCTCACCTTCCATCTTAGAATCAATACTATGTATTGGTTCTAAGGCAGAAGAGTGGTAAGGGCTAGGCAATGAAGGTTAAGTGACTTGTCCAGGGTCTTACAGCTAGGAAGTGTCTGAGGCCAGATTGGAACCTGGGACCTTTAGGCCTCGCTCTCAATCCACTGAGCCACCCAGCTGCCCCCTCATTATTATTATTATTATTATTATTACTACTACTACTACTATTAGCTGTGTTACCCTTTTGCCAAATTTGCTTTCTAAGCTTGAGCCTACTTTCCCCTGAACTCTGTATGTACTAGTGGGAGAGTGTCACAGAGGTTTGCAGGGGATATTTGTACTAACTATTCATATATACTGCCTGAGTGGTAGATCCAATTGACATGTTGGGGAAAGCACACTAGCTCATGAGCCATGTACAAGAAAGATAACCACCAACCCTTCAGGACGACCCCTAGAACTTTTATGTAAGAGAAGCCTCCTTAATTCTGGAGACCCAATTTTCCAGTAAGATTAGAAGTTTGGGAAGTTCCTGAGAATTTATATGTGCTCCAATAGGACCATGGATCTCAATTAGTCAATGCATGTTTATTAAGCACCTACCATATATTAGGCACCGTGCCATTCAGAGCTACAAAGGCGGCAAAAGACAGTCCTTGCTCTCAAGGACTTCACAGTCTAATGAGGGAAACAACATGTAACGAACTAGGTACAAACAACACAAATACAGATAAACTGGAGCTAACCAAGAGAAGGAAGGCACTAACATTAATGGGGATTTGTACCAGCTTCTTGTAGAAGGCAAAGTTTTAGCTAGAATTTGAAGAAGCTAGGAGGCAAAGATAAGGAGGGAGACAATTCCAGGCATAGGGTACAGTCAGTAAAAATGTAGAGTTGGGAGATGGAGTGTCCTGTTTGAGGAACAGCAAGGAAGTCAGCTTTATTGGATTGAGGACAATGTTGGGTGAGCAAACGAAGCATAAGAAACCTAGAAGAGTTATGGATGTCAACCGGAAGGAGCCAATGAAGTTTTTTGAATGGGGGGGGGGGCGGTGCATAATGTGTGACACAATCAGACTTATACTTCAGGAAGATTACTTTGACAGTCGAGTGGAAGATAGACTGGGGTAGGGTGAGACTTGAGACAAAGACTAACTATCTTGAGTTGGAAGGGACTTATAAGTTATCTAGTCCAAATCCCCTTCTTTTACAGATGGGGAAACTTTAGAGTCAGAGAGAGCCATGTTATACAAATAGCAAAGCTAGGATAGATCAGAGCCATAATGCTTAGGGTCAGGAAGACTTGGGTTTCAGTGTTGCCTCAGATACTGTGTGATATTAGGCAAGTCATTTCATCTGGATAGGCTTCCATTTCTCCTCCCTAGGATAGGAATGTATCTCCTCCTTCCCAGGTAGTATTGTAAAGAAAGCATTTAGAGAAATTGAAGCTGTAAAATTTTATCATTTATAACACGAGGGGCAGCTAGGTGGCGCTGTAGTGCACAAAGCACCGGGTCTGGAGTCAGGAAAACCTGAGTTCAAATGTGGATTCCGACACTTTCTAGCTGGCAATGTGATCTTGGGCAAGTCAATTCACCCCATTTGCCTCAGTTTCTGCATCTATAAAATGAGCTGGAGAAGGAAATGATAAAACCACTTCAGTATTTTTACCAAGAAAACCCCTAATGGGGTCACAAAGAGTCAGGCACAACCAAGGAGCAACAACCTAACACCAGGAGGCTGGACTTAATGATCTCAAAAATTCCTTTAGCTAGCTCTAAGTCTGTGAACCTATGAAACCAGGTCTTTTGATTCCCAACACATTACCTTATTGCTAACTCTGGGATAACAGATTTAGTGCTTGAAGGGATACGAGGGGCCATTCAGTCCAACCCCAGTTACTTACAAAGAAACTGATCCCCTGAAAGGTTAAGTTCCTTGTATAGTGTCGCCCAGGCAGTAGTAGGTGGTAGAGATAGGAACCTGCTGCCTCCGACTTCAAATCTACTGCTCTTGATAAGCTTCTCTGCATCCAGCTAGGTGATGGAGTCCATCTCTAGGACCATACATGAAGCCCTTTCAACTTGGTTAGACTTGCCAGGGCTTTTAGGCCATTGGTAGAGCCTTTGAGAGCCTAGTGTGTTACCTCCATTCTATGGTGAGGCATTGGAGGACTTGGGTGGAGGTTTTACTAATGCTCACTTTGAATAAATCCTGTTGACTGAGGTCCCAATCCTGGGACCCACTAATTCTGGGATTCTGTAAACTGAACTCTAGGCCCATCTGAAAATACAGCTGCTGGGGGCAGGTGCCCAAATCAGGACAATGACTATTTCCCTAAGCTAGCTGGTGATATTCGGTAGATAGCTTCCCTCCTTACAATGAGGCTCAGTGCTTCTAGGTAATTTTTTAAATCCCTACTGTCTTAGTAACAACTCTAAGACAGAAGGGCAAGGGCTAGGCAAACAGGATTAAGTGTTTTGCTCAGGGTCACACACCTAGGAAGTGTCTGGGGCCAGATCTGAACTCAGGTCCTATTGATTTCAGGTATAGCTCTCTATCTGCTGTGCTACCCAGCTGCTCCTTTTAGATATCCTGAGGATCTCAAACTCCTCTGATGGACTTTAGAAAATGGTTGTGGCAAAAAAAAAGTGACAATAGATTTTTAGGAGGTCCCCTACCATTTACTTAGATATCAGAGGAGAACATATACACTAAGAACTAGGGTGAGGACATAAATGCTGTATAAAATAGTAACATCTCCAAAAATAGGGTTTTGTTTCCTTCTGCTCTCTCCATTGTCATAATTCTTTCCCATAATGCAAAGGGAATGCTATTCCTAGAAAGGGCCATGGAGAAACAGAATGAGCCTTATGCCAAATTTTCCAGCTTTTAGACTAATGGCTTCAGCTTGGCTTTAATTTGTATCCCGATAGAGGCCCTTCCTATTCAAGGCATCCTGCAACCAGGGCTGGTGTTTGTTTTACAAGGGAGGGGCTCTCCAGTAAAGATCTCAGAGAGAGGGTTGGAGAGAGCACATCTACTCACACACCCCTCCAGAGACACTGAAGCTTCTAAGAAACAGTGCTAACTCACATACACAAGGAATTTAAAATTTAACAAGACAAGTAAAGCATACCAACAAAACAAATAAAGAACAATCATACTATGGAACATTCTAGGGGAAATACTCGTGGATAGAGAAATTTGCAAGCATTGGTTAAAGGAACTGGGATGGAGAAGGGAAGGCTTACTTTTCAAGTATGTGATGGATTTAATCCATTCAGTTTTGGGACTTGCCAGGAGAGGAATTGTCCAAACTGGAGTGTATGAAATCATTTCTCACTTTAGGCCTCTCTTGTCTGGAAGGTCCCAGACTATGTTTCTTCCCTATTTAGCTATCCACTAGGGCAGAAGAGCCCAGTCAGCAGACATCTCAAAATCTACTCTGCTGCTGTATATGACTCCCCACAGCCTTTCTTATTCTTCTTTTATACTCCAATCAGAGGGGAGAGGAGGCTGAGGGAGGTAGGGTCAATCAAGTCAATCAGCAGCAGTTAATGAGATTAGAGGTAATGAGTTTAACCTGGTAGGAGTATCTTGCTCTTTAGAGTTGGGACACAGCAGCATTCCTGACAAGTAAACCTTCAAGCTTTTGTTTCAAGGCCTCTAATGAAGGTTGGGGGTGGGGTAGGGGAAATGAACTTTTCCCACTTGGGACAGTTATCATTAGGAAGTTGTCCCCTTATATCCAGGTTGTAAGCTTTTTGAGGGCATGGTCTATTTTTAGTCTTTTAATTAATTGTACCCCCAGACCTTGGCACAGTGCTTAGCACATAGTAGGAGTTTAATAAATATTTACTGAATTGGATTAGGAGGATTTTTATTCAGATGCTCTGAAAGGGTCCTTCCAATTTTGAGAATTTCTTTCATTTTGGAAAGACATCCCAAGAGATGTCCCCCAAAGAACAAATGACATCTATTAGTTGTGTAACCCTGGAAAACCATTTAATCCATCTAGGCCTCAATTTCTTTCTCCCTAAAATAGGAGAGGCTTAACAAATACCCTCTCCCCCTTTCCAAAACCAGGGGCCCTTTGGTAACCTAAAGGGCCTTTCAAAATGGGAGCTGTCCAATCACATCACACCATGATGGCCTCAGTAATGGGAAAAAAGACAGCTAATGATGTTTATTTGTCTATGTAAATTATAGGTTTGATACATTATCCAGTCAGCACTGGGAAACAAAAAGAATATGTGATTTGTAGTCAGAAGCCTTGGGTTCAAATTCTGTCTCTAACATATCTTTGGGCAAGTCACTTCCCCTTTCAGTTGTAAAGTGAGATCAGTGCTGCTTTTTCTGCCTACCTCCCAGAGTTATTGCAAGGCTTAAAGGAGACTCCATATATAAAGTGTTTTGCAAAGCTTAAGAGCTGTAGAAACATCACCTATGAATTTTTTTCCCTTTATGGTCATATTATGGCTTGTCAAATGATGGATGACCTGTCCACTCTTGAATGGAAGCAGCAGGCCATAGGTAGGAACTACTACTCTTATCAAGATTTTCCTATTGACCTCGCTCTATACAAGGCATGCTACCATTAGAAATGAATTCTTTGGGTCAAGGCATTGAAGGTCTCAGTTAACTCTTAACTAAACTTAAGAGGGGGAACATACTAAGCCCTTGCTTGTAATTAACATCCTTGGCATAGATGAATTTTTCAACTATTAACTGGTGGCCTCATTATCGGAATATAGCTCCTTGCAATGTGAGAGGTACAACAGGTAGGATTTGGTGCTAGAAGGCTAGGAGTGTGTGCAGAGCAAGGTAGGGGCTTGTGTGCGTAAACCATATAGCCTCTCTGGACCGTATTTTATTTTTTTAAAATTCTTTATTTCTAGTTTTACAATCACGACTGTATATTGGTTCCATGGCAGAAGAGTGGTAAGGGCTAGGCAATGGGGGTGAAGTGACTTGCCCAGGGTCACACAGCTAGGAAGTGTCTGAGGCTACATTTGAACCCAGGACCTCCCATCTCTAGGCCTGGCTTTCAACCCACTGAGTGACCCAGCTGCCCCTGGACCTCATTTTATTATATTCAATCTCCTAAGTTTGTTATGAGGACCAAATGACCTAATAATTGACAAATGCTTTAGCAGTGGCTGGCACATAATAGGTATTATATACCTTTTTGCTTTTAAATGTTATTTGAATGAATAGAGAAGTAGCTATGATACTGTACAGAGACAATTGGCTTTGGAGTCAGTAGATGTTTCAATACCAGCCTATGTGACCTTGGACAAATCACTTTATCTGGGCCTCAGGTTATACATCTGTAAAATGAGGAGGTTGGATTAGATCAGTGGTGTCAAACTTAAATAAGAATAGGGACCGTTAATCCATATATAAGGATCCCTGCTAGTTTTAAAATACTATGCTGCCTATATTCTATTGAACTTTTATTTATGTTGTTAAATATTTCACATTTTAATCTGGTTCAGACTGTACTTAGTACATACAGATGGACTAGATAACTTTTGGAATCCATTCTGGTTCCAGATCAATGATCCTGACCTTCCTGGAGTATGTTTCCTTAACTACAAGTGAGGTTAGATGAGATGATCTTTGGTGTCCCTTCCAGCAGTTGTAGATAATATAATCTTATGTTTATAAAGTGCTTCGCAAACCTTAAAGTATTATAGAAATGTAATCTTAATGCATCAGACAGCTCTCTAAGAGAACAAGTTACAGAAGAATTGATATCCCGCATCAGTGGAGGGAGTTTTCACGCAGAAATTTCCCTATACTAATGAAATCACAAGTCCAGACCAAAAAAGGGAAAAAAACCAACATCACTTAAAAATCAGTTTGAAGGGAAAGGAAATGTTTTCAAGGAATCCATATTATTGGTCAGAAACCACTGTTGCATGTAATTACTGGTTTCTTGAAGTGAATAACACAGACAACATTGGGTCTCATCTGTTATCCTGAAGATGTAGCTGAAAAAAGAAATGAGTGGGAAATGTAGCCTGCCAAGAAGCTGTCTTAGAACGGCCCTTGGAAATTCTGAGCCGCAATAGAAACCAGCAGGCATTGTCTAGAAATCTTTTCTGATTCCATTTCTCTACTGTACATACAAATGTCTTTCCAGTGTTAGTAACTCAAGTCATATTGAACAAATGTGTCCAAGTAAAAAAAAAAACATTCTCAACATAATTCAAAATACTGAAGACCTAGCTAAATAAAAATATATTATCATCCCTCTGTTGTGAAAGGCAGATTTCACTGAGTTAACTGACTTTTACATCCTAATTTCTAAAGATTAAGGTTAATTAAAGGGAATGTGAAAAGGTTTTCAAGGAAACATCCCTTGATGTGAGAGTTGGGAGATTATTAAAAAACAAAACAAAACTACAAACAAACCAAACCCAGAATTTTGTACACTTTATTAAAAGGTCAAAAAATAAACCACGATATAGAAGTAACATATTAAAATGGGTTTTGTTATGCACATTTGCACAGACAAGCACTATAGCGATATAATTCTGCAGAAAAAAAAAGTCCAAGCATCCATTCTGTTGATAGCAGTTGAGGGAACATTATTGGAACAGTTAATGCCTCATTGTCTGCTGACCACTGCTGTGATTCATTACAGTTACAAAGGGCTAACAGCATCTTTACCTAGAACTAATCAATTCTTAGTTGTTTTATTCCTGCCTAATGTTCCTTTTACTTTATGCTTAACCAGAAGTGTCTATGGCAAATAAGCGCGTACTTTACACAGTATAGCTACTATAGATAACAAGCTCTTCAGTTAGCATTTAAAGCCAGTCAGTTTTGGAGCACACATTGTCTTCTTGTGATTTCAGCAACTGCTTCGGCATGGTTAGGTGACAACGTCAATTTGAGAAGCGGCAATCATTATCAAGTGACAGCAAATGGGTGGATCATGTTTCATGATTTTGAGAACAAGCAAACAATTAACCACAACCAAAAAAAGAGAAAAAACCAAACCCAAACAACAAGCAAACCCCCCTCCCACCCCAAACCCCAAAAAACCACAACCACCACAAAAGAGAATCAAATCTGAACCAGAGAAATCCGACAATCCAATAGAATGATGGTCTTATCATCCCCTCATCTGCTAGGACACAAGATTCATGGTAGCAAAATCATTTGGCTTCCAATACTATCAGACATCTGTGTAATAGTAATAGTAGTAACAGTAATAAAGAACTGGGACCTTGTAATTCTGTCAGGCAATTCCTTCTGTCATGTGTTTAGAGAGAAAAACATTACAAAAAGTTGGCTTTTAAAAAAAATTGGTGTGTTACTTTTTGTCTTGTTACAGAGGCATAGAGATTTGTATTTCTGATGAAAGAGTATATGACATAGCAGATCACAAGCAAAGATT
Source organism: Monodelphis domestica (assembly GCF_027887165.1). Classification (NCBI taxonomy): domain Eukaryota; kingdom Metazoa; phylum Chordata; class Mammalia; order Didelphimorphia; family Didelphidae; genus Monodelphis; species Monodelphis domestica. The sequence goes on along the minus strand of NC_077235.1, from coordinate 51,386,942 downwards.
TTTAGCAGTGTTTCTTGAATGGAAAAAAGATTTTACAGTCATGATTCATTTACAAGTACAAATAGGTATTTTCAAAATCGCCAACATCAGAGAAGGAACGAAAGTATAAACCAAGAGTCCTGTGCTCTTTAACACACATTAAGCCACTATGAAACCATGATTAGGGCATTGCATGGACGCTAACCAGAGAGTGGAGACAGAGAGAGGACACATTTTTTATTGAATTCTAGAGTCCAAAAAAAAGAGATTCTTCATCTCTGTGCGAACCAATGAGAATTAGAATATCCTCTAGCAGCCTAAAACCCCAGGCCAATTTCAGAAGATTTCCCCAGAGGATGAAATAAAACCAACTGGTCAAATCAGAAGTTTTTAAGATGAGGATGGAGGACAGTGTTTTAGGGGGGAGAAAAAAACCAAACAGATGCTGTAAGTGGAAATGCAGTTATACATAGTTCTCAGATCTGAAGAGTGTTTTTTTGTGGGAGAGAAGGAATTGTAGAGTCATTTTTGGGAGGGATAGAAAAGAAAGTAGATTTCAAATGGAATTATGTGAAGTGAGTTGATGTTTGTTGGACTGGAGGAGTGAACAATCGATTGGATTTAGCACGAAATGGGTTGGATTAGAATTAGCATGGATTGAACTGAGTTGGAAATTAGCATGATTTAGGTTAAACTGAAGTTAGCTTGGATTGAACTGTAGATAGTATGGACTATATTGTATCGAAGAACATGGATCAAATTGCAATGGCATAAGCATGGGTTGGATTGAATAGCATGAATTGAACTGGATTGGAGTTAGCTTGGATTGGAATGAAAGTCAGCATGGCTCAAAGTGAACAAAAGTCACAAAGCAACTATTCTTCATTACTTAAAGGAGCTAAACCATTCATGTGATTCTATTGAAAACTATCTACTTTCTCTTAAACCATAGGCTGTGATCAAAAGGTATGGACAATGTGAATGAAAACTGAGTTCAAAATTTCCACAGGTAGGACTAAATGAAGGGGCTGGAAGGCATTCAGTCTAAACATTTTATGGATTTAACTAGAGGTCACTTTCAGGGCCTCTGTCATCAAGTTGGTCATCTTAATTATCTATCTGGCTTTCCCCCTAGAATTATAGCCACAGTGTTAATAGCCCCAAAGGTGTTCTGCCTATAGCCAATGACTTGATTATTTTTTAACGACTAAGTTCAATCCTGGTATTATGAGCTATTCCTTCTAGTTGAAATGATGGAAGGATTCTTTACCATAATTTGAGGGGAAAGCCCATTTCTGGAGATTAAATGTTTGAGTTTCTTAACTTAGAGAGGCTAGATATTAACTTCCTTGGTTTGCTATGTGACTGATTCAAATGATTATGGTAGAGAGGTGTTAACAGTAAAAAAATAATGATGAGGTGTTAACAGTAAAAAAAATTGATGATGAATGCAACATTTTTAGCCAATTGGACCTGATTTTTTGTCACATTTTGACAATCATTTCTGGGATGGGTTGTTTATAGGCTGTGGCTTCTTTTTCAGGCTCTATAGTGATCTGATACTAGTAGGGATGCATAGTAACACTGTCAAAGCAATTTTAAGGCACACCAGCTCCAGATGCCCATCTCAAGATGACTTCCCCAAGCCCAGGGCAGGAGCTATATACCTTGAAGATGGAAGAAAATCGAGGCCATCAGTGGGGGCACCGCACATTAACACTCCATCCTCATATCCCATCCTCAGCTCAACTTCCCAGACAGAGGTGCTTCCTGTAGTTGATGTGGTAGCCAGAAGAGGATTTTGGAACCCAATTCAGTCTTTATAACATCTAAGCCTAGCTAACCTGCTATCTATGCCCATGGCCATTCCTCTTCTGTCCTGCTAGGTCTAACATAGCATGTATAATGAAGGCTACTCAGATCCAAGCTAGGATCATGCAATCAGGGCTACATACGAGCTGAAGGGAAGTTGTAGCTGGTGAAGTGGTGCGAGTACAAAACCATTCCCCTTGCCAGTCAGGTCGAATATCCTCTTAAAGAGTTCTCCAGTTCTCTCATCTGTATTTCCCAGTTGTGTTACATGGTGCCAGGCACTAAAGTTGGGAGTTAGTGTGTATCTCTAAATGATTTCATTTCCAATTAAGCAACATACAAGGTTTCCTACATGAAGCTTTTCCTGATACCCTCAGTTGTCAGTCCTTCCTTCCCTCAATCACTTTCTATTAATTTTGTATCTAATTTGTATAGACTTTATCTGTACAAGTTGTCTCCCTGCCTAAGTAGAATGTAAGTTCCTTGAGATCTGGGTGGTTCTATTTTTTATTTGTATCTTTAACACTAAGTACAGTGCCTGGCATGAGGTGGGTGATGATGAAATGCTTCTTGAATCAAACTGTGAATTGAATACATGTGTTGCACTGATGGCCATCAATGTAGAAGCATGGGGACTGGAGCTGATCCTAATGGGGTCTGTGTTTCTCCTAATCTATAGTGTTTTCCACAGTTAATGATAACTTCCAAGGGAAAGGAAAAAAGCATGATTCAGAAACTTATCAGTATCTACATAGTCCACGATTCCAAAGTAGGTTGACATATGAATGCAATTAAAATTTTGGTTAATGATTTTGCTAACAGACTAAGAACTGTTCTCCATCTTTAGTGCTGCAAGTTGAAGTTGACCTGTGAATAATCTGCTGTATTGTGTGGTACGCTATGGCAAATGAGAAAGCAGTCAAGTAGCAAAGCAAAAATGGCATGCTTTCTGATTAAGGGTTAGAGCAAAAAATTTCCTTCTTTTCAAAGCCTTAGTAATAGCTATCTCTTTTACAAACTTTTTCTGTGTTATTACAGACTTTTTATATTCAAAATAAGCTCCAAGGATTTCTTTCGTGGACTATGTACATAAGTGCAAAAAAGGTGTGTCTCACACATTCATTCTCACACTAACTGAATCAGTTTAACTGCAGCATATTGGTAGCTTCAACACTGTTAAGGGGTCATTCCACAATATTGTTTTGTATATACAGCTTTGCAAATATAAATTAACATGAAAAAAATTCATATGTTTAATTCGTTAAGCCCTGATTTTTGCATCTGATATACTCATGAAAGTAAGAACGGAATCCCAGACAACATAAAATTGGCAAGCAGAGCTAAAGAAATGAAACCAGACTGTTGTGACTTGACACACAGCGGAGAGAAGAGAGAGATGTGAAATGAAGCAGAGACCGGCAGGCGGGCGGGTGGACTGAGGTGGTGGTGTAAATAAAAGGCAGCGGGGTGGGTTGTGTCTGGAGAGTGAAAATACTGTGGAATAACCCTTTTTACACAGAACAAACTCTACAAGCTATAAAACCTGACTCTAAAGCCATATGTTGTAAACTTCTGGACTGAAAAGGTGACAGTGGAGTCACCCAGTCAGCTTTCACATGGGACTTTGGGATTTTTCATATATTCAATTTTATCTTTTTCTGACAGCATGTAAGGGCACGTTGGACAAACTCATACTGTTTTACTTCATTTTAAATTTACATGTGAAAAACCTTACAAATAATGTCTACGAAGGTAGCCATGTTGTAGTTTTGTTGTCATAGCAAGAAGAACTTAAGAGAACTAGTTAAGAATGAATCCATTATCACAGGAGTTGTGTACAAAGCTAATTTTTTTCTGAATCTGTAAACCAGATAGAGTCCTTATAAGCTATAAGGGTTCCTGGCTTAGGACAGAACTAAATGGATTAAGTTTGTGGAGTAACATCTTAACCGTGTCCTAATTCTCCTTCAAAATTAAATTCATTCATTGGCTAAAGAGCTTAAGAAGAAAAAAGTAAGGAATATATTAAAAGCTAGCAGAAAATAAAATAAAATTAATTTCATGATTACAAACTATGAACTAAGAAGCTGATGCCTAGAAACATTTTGTACCTATATTTACATTTGGATTAGGTTGTTGACTATATTTCATAGAAAGTTATTACAGTCTTTAACATACAGTATATTCTAAGGCCTTCAACAGGCATATGGTAAAATCAGGTCACTGTCATACATAAGTCCGTTCAATGGGAATGGGCCTTGGGATTTTCCTTATCAATTTCATCTTTTTTTCCTTCTTTCTTTAATCTGTTTTCATTGCATGTGAAATGCCAAGAGATAAAGGGGAAAAACAAGGATTCTAGTTTCTCAATATGATGATGTACTGAATTTGACATTACTAACTGGAAGAATGAATTGGGACTCTGTGACTGCCTCTGAACCGATCCAAGCAGTCCCAACTGAACTCTTGGTGGGGAAGAGCACAGCCTTGGCTGTGCTCCCAAGGGGAACATGGGACCCTTTTTCTTTATTTGATAAAATGTAATATGAAACAGTGCCCAATTAAAAGAGCATTATGTTAATTGGCTGAGAATGGCTTCAAATCATAAAGATTTATTCTATTCTGCTTCTGCTGATGGCAGGAGGGGGAAGGGAGAAGGGCACTTCAGGAAGAAGCCTGGCTCTTCCCCAGACCCCACCAAGTGGTAAGCTGATAAGCCTCGGCTGTGGCCATTGGGAAGCCACAGCCCATACAGAGCAAGATGACACTTGGGGTAAAATCCAAGTGTTTGAGCATGATCTGAAATGGATGGTGTGTGTGAAGGGGGAAGAAATGAGATGATTTACCACATAGTCATCAGTGACAGTGTTGAAAACCTTGTCAAGAGATGGGAAATTAAGTCATTGCTGATTGCAGAATTGTGTGCTAATTGCAAAAGGAAATTCTGTATGTGAATGTAAGAATTATCACTATTTTCAGCATTTATTTTCCTTCAGTCCCTCTTCTTAAATTATCTGGTCTCTGTTCTGGTTCTATAGAAGTATTCTGAATTGAAATTACTAACGTTGCAAACACTCAGTCTCTGTTTTCTTTTCCCCTCTGTATGACCTGTTTTACCTATGTTTCACTGTTCTTGCATATTTTTGCATAAGGCTGAGAAAAGTGGGTCAAAAGTAACTTTGGATAAATAAAAATATAGGTGCATGAAAAGTGGGAAGCATATAAAATGTCACTAAAATTATAGTGCTTTAAATTTTACATACAACTCTTGTCAAATAAAGGATGAAATCTAAATCTTATACTTGCTTAGAGTCACTGATTAGCTTGGTGACTTTGTAATAGGCTTTGTATTTGTTTAGGAAATTTAGAGTCAGACGACTTGTTTTGCTTTTCTTCTCAAACAAAGAAAATTCCAGTAAAAAAAAAATTGCACAAGCGAGTTTCAATGGCAGGTTATGTTTTGTTTTGCTTTTTGCCAAGGTTTGTTTGGAATTTGGTGAATACTTCAAGTCTTCTTCCCTTGCATTTGCTCACAAATTAGCACGGGATTTGCTGGCAATTGGGGGAGGGGGAAAGAAAAAAAAACCTGTCATGGCGCGCAATAAGATTAACCTACCCTGGACATCCCTTACTGAACGTCTTTGCTAAAATCCTTTTCTATCTCTTCTTCAGTGCTTTAAATGTAACATGAAAACAGCTGCAGTCTAGGTTTACATTCTATGCACATCAATGCCAGCTGTTGAACTTAAAGAAAACTGGAGGCTTAACGTCAAAGGGACAAGATATACAAAACTCCATTGAGCACAGACAGAATTCCAACCTCCTTTAGCGAAAAAAGCCATGGTCATTTGCAATACATCCTTTTCTGGCTGAATGTGATCAGGTTTGCTTTTGATTGAGGCACTGGCACGCAGGTTGTGCAAAACCCATTTTGATACACAAAGAATCACTTACAGGAAATACACATCACTTTTTTCCCACTAACAATGTTAAGACCACGGGAAACAGAAATTCAGTGGTTAAAAGATGCCTGTTAGATCATAAATCACAGGCAATACCATTCTAGGATGTTAGGCTACCTGATGCCAGTGAAAAAAATCAAATGAGAAATGAACTGGCATTCTGGTTTGTAGCCTACTCCTTGGGCTAGCGATTAGGACCTATAAGGATTTTTGCTCATCACAGGCCTAATCCTACACTTTTGGGATCCTCACCCAATGACAAAATAAATGCTCCCCTTTGGGAGCATTTGGAGGGGGAAATCACATCTCCAGAAGATAGTTGTTTCTGAGGCATGAAAGAAAGCTGGGATCTAGGCCCAGCTCCACAACTAACCAGGGCGAGTCATTGTCCCCTCTTGAAGCCTCAGTATCTTAATAAGTAAAAGGGAGGGAGGAGGGGTGCCCAGATAGATGCTTTCTAAAAGTCCCTTCCATCTCTCACATTTGTAGGATTCAAACACTACCCCTAGCACTCCCTTTCTCAGTCTCCTGCTGTTCCCCCAGGGGTCAGCAAGTCACAAAATACATATATATATATATATATATACACATTTGCCCCAATTGTATATGCCAGAAATGATGCTGTTTTTTATCCCTCTCCTGACAAGAGGACAAAATGACAAAATATTAGAAAATCGGCTGCAAATTGATGGAAAAACACCAAATGTTTCCAATCAATTCCATTTCTGTAACCAAGTAAATCTTTTCCTTGATCGTAAATTCTATGAGCATGGACAACTGAATTCATTCCAGCTCTGTGGGGTCAGATCATAAGGGGCAGCAAAACATCTAAAAGTTTACAGATTCCAAGTTTCCACTAAACAAACAAACAAACACACACACAAACAAACAAGCAAAAAAGGCTTGGTGAGGGTATGGGAGACTCAGAAGTTAAAAATATGGTCACTAGAAATCACAAGTGCTCACGACATCTCAGCTACTGTTGCTTTTCACTGGTGAAATGGATTGAGATAGCAATAGCAGAAGCTCACAGAAATGGCCTGTGATTCTGCTTGGGTTCCACAGAAAGGGTTCCAAAAATCAACTTCTCTAGTATCAGTTCTTGCCCCCCTCCCCATGGCTATCCTCTCTGACTGTGGCTCCTTTATAATTTGGAGCTGGGTCCATTTAATGAAGAAAGATCATATCTGTAACCAGCTCTCACTTTCACCTGTGCTGGCTTTTCCAGACTATGCCTTATTTAGGAAAAGGCTGAAGAGGCTGGATTCATTTCCCTTCCAATTTATGAACATGCTCTTCCCACTATGTTGCCCCCACATTTCAGTAATTAATGTAACTTTAAACCTCCAAGGACCAATTTCTTCGCTGAAGATGTTGAAATGGCTCAGATTTGGAGATTCCCATGGGGGAGGGGGAATGACAAGGGGCTGGGATCCTAGATCTACCAAGAAATGGCAATGGTCCCTTTGTATGTCTTTCACTTGTGAAGCTGAGAAATTGGTCATGGAGGCAAAGTCTAATTCATTTTTGTTTGAACTTTTGAGGAGTCAGTTGAGGGGTTCTTGCCCATTCAGGGAGCACAACTTCACTTAAAGGGAAAACAAGCATATGTTGACATGCCACGTCTGTGTGTGTAATTGGTAAGGGACTGCATGCACAATCAGGATGTCCTCCAAAGAGAAACCGTTCGAGAAGGCTGCCCTGTAAGCCTACAGAACTAGCCCAAAGATGAAGAGTTATAGCAACATTCTCATGTCGTGGTTTTCAAGCCCGTCACTCCTGTTTCCCACCATAACATTTTTAGTGTAAAAAATGAACCACACCAAAGAATTACATTATGTGGAAACCTAAGACGTAACATTAATGGGAAATGATATTGCGTATATTTGATATACCTTAAAACAATTCAATTAGACTATGATGTAAACAAAACTTTAAGATAACACTTTAAAAAGACGAACATTTATCCATTGATAATATACAACAGTCCACTGCGCATATGCACATATCATGATGGTACTCAGAAAAAAAGATTACGTGTGTTAAAGAAACATGTTACAAAAGATGATTATAGTTTGTCTATGTTTATGTCTTATACAAGAGCACTGTTTGTTAATCTTTTCTATATAGCGCGCTTTTTTTTTTATTTTTTTACATTTCCATAAATCTGGTATTTCACTTTTTTGGGGTTTTAAAAAATTTTATGTTTTTTTGTTTTGTTTTGTTTTTTGGTTAACATGTATGCTGCAACAGGCTTACTGTAGAGATGGTAAAAGAGGAGAAATGGGAAAATGTACAGAAAGACCATGTGCAGTGTCCCAAGGAGAGGTTCTGATACTCCAGGATTTTGCTGTTCAGAATTTTCACTGGAAGAAAAAGAGAAAGAGATTGAAGGGTTAACCAAGCAGGATGTGGTGAGATTGGCTTCCTAGCCTTGCCTTGCCTCTGCAACTAAATAGTTGTGAGCCAGGTGTTCCTAGGAAAGATCCTTCCCATCTCTGGGCTTTCGTTTTCTTCTTTCTATAGTAAAGAATGTGGACTAGATAACCTCCAAGGTTCTTCAATTTCAAACTCCTTGAGGGCAAGTGATTGCTGGTTTTCATCTTTGGATCCTCAGCACCAAGGACAGGGCCTGGTAAGAAAGTAATGTTTTGGCATTTGTTTGAAGATCTTCCAGTTCTGTGAATCTTTGGCATCTATGACAGAATTAGCAGGACAGTGCTCATCTTTGTATAGGCTATGCCTATGCCATGCAGATGTCCAACCCTTAGTTTCTATCATTCGTGTGTTTTATCAACATGATAATATATCTCTATGTTTTTAGAAACATCCTAACATTGAATTAAATTTTTTTTATCTCACTGTTCTGGAGTCGGGTAGCAGGACATATTGATGTTGGGACATAAATGTAAAACCCTGGAAAATTACATAATATAAATGATATTTTTTTTCCTTTTGAAGAAATTCCCATCATTTGGTATATACTGAAAGCAAATAACATTCTGTTGAAGCATCCTGAGATTGCCCATGGAACCATGACAAAAGAACTAGCTATTCTAGTGCATATTTCATTAAAAATTCAAGAAGAGGCACTGGGCTCTAGAGGAAAGGGAATTAGTTGGAGAAGAATGAGAGCTTGGCTCTGGGCCTAGCTCTGCCACTAACTTACTGTGTGATTTTGTCAGAAGCTCTTACCCTCTCTGGGCTCATCTTACAAGTGATGAAGTTGGCCTGGATGATCTCTAAGGTGCCTTCCAATTTGGCTATTTTCTATGGTTCTATGTTTGAAGCATGCATTCCACCTGAAGCAGTTCTGAGGCAGTATAGCACAGTGGAGAGAGAGCTGTACTAAGAGTCAGGAAGACCTGGGTTCAATCCTTCTGACACTTACTGAATGTGTGACCCTAGGTAAGTCAATATGGCCTAACTCCTCTTTTTTTGGAAAAGGTAAAACAGTTGTTGGCATATTATCTCCACCATTAGAATATGAGCTCCTTGAGGGCAGGGGCTGTTTTTCCTTTATTCAAATCAATTCCTAGTGTTCAGCATGGTACCTGGCACATAATGAGTGATTAACAAATGTTCTTGATTGATTGACTTTCTTGGAATCAGTTTCTTATCTTTCAAATTATATCTTCCAGTTTTTATGTTATGATCCTATGCCATTTAGGAAACCTTTGATAACCAGTGACTGCAGATAGAACTTGTTCTAGGTTTCTCTCTGTATTTTGGGTTGCAAGAAGGGCCAAGGGATCACAAGAGTTTAGAATTTGGATGGCTCTTCCCTTAGGTAGAATCTTGTCCAAATCACCAATTTTTATAGATGAGGAGACCAAAGGTCAGAGGGGAAATGCCCTGCCTAAGGTCACATGAAAATAAATGACAGAATCTAGAACTGAATACAGGTCTTCTGACTCTAAACTCAGTGCTCTTTCCATGACAGCATAGGGTATTTAGGGGGAAGAAGAAATGTGGTTTAAGAAAAAAATGACTAATTGATAAACTTGCATCATTCACATTTAGTTGGAACTGTGAGGAATTTTTGTTGGCATCACATTGAAAGCAACACAAAGTAAGCAGTCTTTGAGAGCAGCAGGTTCTATAGTATGGTTGGGAGAAACACGTTATTTGCAACTTCTAAGCTAGTCATCTTGGTCATTCAGAATCCGGTCACAAAACCGACTTTGTTCCACTTGACAAAATGCAGCAATAAAAATGATTTTTCAGGATTCGAGTTCAAGTTAGAAAACTTGTTAGCATTTTCCCAATCAAAATGGTCCTGTTGGAGATGAGAAGAGATTTTTAGCTCTTCTTTCATTCAGAATACATTTCCAGACTTGCCAGCTCACTGGGAAACATGCAGTCCCCGGCTGGCGTTACTCAACAAATTAATTGCATATTTTGTCTCCAACATTTCAGCTGGGAAATTTGAGATTACTCAAAGCAAGCTGGAAGTTGTAAACAAATATCTATTCATGAAGGGTTAGCAAAGAATTTAGCAAATGCAATTACCTAAATATGTCACCTCTAAAAATTATTATTGATTATAGGAAAATGTAAAGAAACTTACTGTTTCTATTCGGTATGTCTACATCTGTGAAACAAACATGCTGCTACTCAGTTCATCTACTGATAACTGGGATATCTAGAGTAGTGAAAAAGAATGCAGATTAAAATCATTCTTTGGGATCATTTTGGTTCCTGTCTTCACTTCATGGGCATGGACAACAAATAAATCAAATCCACTCAAAGCACAATTTGGGGCAGAATTAAACATTTCCTGTATTGGTTTATTTGGACAAAGCCCTGATTAGAACATGGTTTTGTCCCCCAAAGAATGCTCTGAACATTATACTTAAGTTGCAGTCCCAATAGCCATGCCAGCTAACTTTCAGTCTGGAGTCATGGCGGCCATGGTAGTGAGCCTCAAGCAGCCATACCCATTACACGTTCCTCTCGTGGGTCACAGCCATCCAAGGCTTGCAATTGGCAGGTGATGATTATCCCTGGGAATATCCGAAACAAAGGAGAACCCAGCAGACAACTAAGGCATTTCTAACATCAGCTTTGGAGGGAATGTACTTGGCAATCACTGAGGAATCCCCAAGACAAAATAGTCTTTCTAAGGGCTCAGAAAAGTTATCGTGAGGTGCCACTCAGTGAAATTTCAAACACACTCACTCAGAAGGCAGGGATCTAACACCTGATCCTGGTCTAAAGAGGAGAAACTATAGTTGAGGTCATATTGGAAAGCAGTTTTGTTTTCCTGAATGCTCTAGGGTATACAATTTAGGATTGGTGTGGTGGCAATCCTCACATTTCAATGTTGTGAGCAGCATCTCTGAAAGAGTCACCACCTCATGATGTGCTTGGATTCTTTTCTGTAGCAGCAGCAAAGCACGCAAGGGTACTCTGGATGCACACTGAACTCTAACTCTAGAAACCCACCAAAATGGGATATCAACACCCTCTCACCAAACCCCAAAGAATATACTCGGCCCAACTAATACACTGTAGGCATCTATCTCTGAACACGTCAAAGAAATCTATTGAAAGGGCCAAACCTGATTGGCTGTAGCTGTTGCAGCGAAGGGGACGCTGGTGGCAGGTGTTGTTGCTGCGGACACAGTGGTGGGCGTAGCACCGTGCATCATGGGCACTTTCAGGAGGGAACCATGGAAGCGACATACAGGAAGGTGGAGCATTTATGTAACCATGACAACATGTGGTGGATTGGGGGCGTGGCAGGTATCACAGCAACAAGCCATGTGACATCGTCATGAAGGATACACCAGGGCGCGCCATGCAATTCACAGTGCAAAGCAAGATAGCATTGAAGGGGGAAAAAATTAAAAAGAGAAAAAAGGGGAAAAGCCCATTACAATTATCATTAAGGAAAACTAAAATATTCTCAACACTTAGTACATTTATAAGCAAAACAAGGATGTAATACACTGGAAGAGCCAAATTTTCAAAAGGGGGGTACAGGGAATGCACTTGTAAAAATGAGGATTTATCATCACTAGCTACCCAACAGTCAACCAGGATGTTAAATCAGGTCACATACTTAAAGGGGTTCTGAGGTTGGCTGTTGCCTAGCAAATAGAGAGGTAGTTCTGCAGGCTGTATGCAGAAATGGGCAGGGATTGGTACAATGTCTTGCTCTGAATGTGCAGAAGGCCAGTTAGATGTCTGGGTACTTACCTAGTTTGTAGACACATGAGTGCAGCTGGGTAGGTAGGTATGGGGTTGGCGGGCAGAGGACAGGGATTTGTGTGAATGTTTTTACAGGTGCGCCTAGTATAGCCTCCTTGGAAAATTTGGCCCGAATTATGATTCATATACACAGTGGACTTTTATAGCAAATATCTGACAAAACATTGTCCTCATGGTACATAATACAGCTACAATCCCACTGGCTAACATGGCTACCAGCTGCAACAACATCCCTTTCAATGTGTTGCCTCTCTCCTGGCCTTCTTTTTTCCCTAGGGTTTAACTCATTTGGAGAAATGACCTGGGGGTTACCTGTGACTGGTAAAAATGTGTATCTGATGAATTATCTGGGTTCCAGCTAAGAAATTCAGCAAGATGTATGATTCTACCATGGAAGTGAATAGGAGAAGGGGGGGTGGAGATCAAACTGGGCTACTTCACAGAAAAAAAATATGTGTAATGGCCATTCCTGAAAATTCTAGAGCTCTCTCTTCTACTCAGGGACCCTAAAAACATTCTGATTTAGGGATTTCACATGGAGAATGTAGTAGTTTGGTAAGCAGCATCCCCACTGAAACATGCAGATTGTATTCCAAGGCAGAAAGTTTGGGGGAACTTTCTAGATGGACCAAGAAACAATAAAAAAATGTAAAAGGTACACACGTATTTTGCAAATACTCAGAGTTATGGGCTTCTAATCAGGTGCACAGAACACTCTACTTAGTAGCAACCGAAATCAGGAATGCCTAGAAAAATAGTAGACTCCTTGACCAAATAGTGGTCAGAGGGCTCAAACCCTGTCATGATGGCAGGTCCTATTGCTATTCTGGATTTGTTTACATATGGCTCCCTTTCTGGCTCTATAGCTATGACTTGTTTCATTATCTCTTCATGGGCTGCCAGGTAGGTTATTGGAAGCCAGTGGGTGTGTAATAGTAGAGAAACAACTTTATCCCAACAGCTGTTCTCAGCAGTCCATCCACAGGTTTATTCTGCTCCTGCTTTCCATGAGGGATACCTAGCTCCTGAGAATTCCCCTTAGGGATAAGGAGTTCAGGAGAGGGAAGAAAGGATAAGGGGGACAGAAAAAGACCCACAGAAGCCATGAGGCCCAGGGGCTGTGATTCTATTCTGAGGGAGTCTTATCTGTTTCTAGCCTAACAAAAGAGCGATAATTCAGAAAGGCCAGATCTACCCCACTTCTGAACTGTTGTGCCCAACTTCTGTGTATGGCATTCAGATCAAGCATAAGAAAAGAGTAGCAGGGACTCTTAGGAACAAGCTTGATATAGTGGGGGTGGGGTGGGTGGTAATGGTGGGAGGGAGCTCCACTGAATATAGCATTCTACAACCTTGTTACCTTCATTGTTATTTTCATTCCTGAGGACTGAATGTCAGAATCACGTAGTTATCTCTGTTGGTGTGTTCAGTTTAGCTGCTCAAGCTCAGCTATTTCATTTGCAGGTTATTTATCTATTTTTTGCATTTTAAAATAATTGATACAATAGTGACAATAATGTGACTTACTATTATCTGTACAAAAAGCTAAATGTAGGCATGCATGCATATTCCTTTCCCTGGATATTTCTTGGGTATTTAATCTTTGGGCAAAAGTGGTATGCTATCAATCATTTAGGGCTTGATTTTCATTCCATCAAATTACTCAGAAATGGATGGATACAGGAACCACTCCAGGCCTTGAATAGACAGAAACCCAGCCACACCACTCAGCCACCCAGCTCTCCCAGGCAACACTAAAACAGGCAATTTCTATTCAGATCAGGGAAAGTTTATAATTGGTGTAGAAAGAAAAACCTACCAACACTTGCAGTGGGTGCCATGCACAGTACTGACCCTTTACACCATGCAGTGAAGCGTGGAAAGATGAACAAAAAGGGATATTTCATTAGTGCTCTGGTGTTAGAATTGACTTCAACTTAAAAAAAAAGCAGCTATTGTCTTTGCAGCATTCATGATTCAAGCACATGCAAAAAAAAGTATTCAGCAATAATGACAACTTTCAATTCTTTGCTTTTAGAGCAAGCACTCCTGCATGCATGTGCATGCTCATATGTACCTCCACACACATATACAACACAATCAAAATAATTCTTGGAGTCTTGGGTAGGAAATGATTTTTTATTTTTTCCTAGCTTTTAAGTCTGTCTTGTCACAATTCCTATTCAACTAGTTCATTCTAGGTGCTTTGGTAGTTAAAAGAATGGAGGAAGAGGTGCTTCCATTTTTGCATAAGCACAGATTGTTTTCAAAATGTGCAATGGGATTGGGACTGGGATGATAATGTTTCTTCTTAGTGACTTCACTTCTGAAAAACTTTTCTTTATTCTCTTTTAGGACAGAAATAGGCTGTTAATATTTGGCCCAAATCCCTACTAGACACATGTTTATTTTGCATTTAACAAAGAGGAAGGGACTTTTTATGATATTTTTGCTTCGAGGCTTCAAGTTTAAGCTCTTACTAGTTCTAGTGCCTCACTTGTCAGCTCTGAGGGAATGATTCTACAGCTGAACAGAAGTTGAGATAAGCAAGGGAGATTTTATAGTTAAGTTTAAAAAGAGGAACATCCATTTTCTGGCTGGTGACTTCCATATTGTAAGACCTATAGCAATTTTGGCCTAAGTAAGAGAGAAAGACTACATTTGTCCTGCCAGCCTATTCTGATTCTGGAAATATTTCATATTATTTTATAATTTATAAAATTGAGTTCGATGACCATGTCTGAGAAGTCTACTTTGGGTTCCTAATATTTGATAAAAAAAATAACAAAAACCATAAAATACAACCCAAACATAAATCTTTGGGTATAATAAGTAACATTGCTATAAACTTGGACTGTTACTTGTGGTTCATTAGAAAGATATCTGGACTAGAGTCAGAAAGACTTAGATATTTGACAATTTCCCCACTTATTAGTTCCATGGCCTTGGGAAAGTAACTTTCCACCCCTGAGACCATAGAAGTAAAGTGACTTAATCAACATCACACATATAGGAAATGGAAGGGGGGGGGGGAGTGATTCCAAGTGTTTCTGACTCTAATTCTGACCTCAATCTATTATACCAGAGGTGTCAAACTAAAAAGAAGCCCTCAAGACTTCAGACTGTAGCCTGAACCAGATGATAGTGTCATTGGGAAATGTTTAACAAAACAAATAGAAATACAATACAGCACAGATGATGTTAATTTGTGGGCTTCTAAATCAATATGGTTCCATTTCTCTTTGAGTTTGATAACAAGACCCTTAAAATACTTTGCAAATGTGTAGATATTCATACATTTATTAACATACTACCCAAGAGTCCAGAAATTAATTTGAGACTCAACCAAATGAACCATATGGAGAGACATCAAACAAAACAATTAGAGAAAAGTGTTGACACTTTTCCAGTTTACTGTAAACTGCTTTTTATCAAGAATTCAATGAAACAAATAGAACCCCATACTACTTTTGCTCAAAGTTCTATCAATGACATTTGTATGCATTCTTTAGCCAAAAGCCTTTAAAAAAACAGTAAGCAACCTAAAGATCTCTTACTAATAGCAACCTAACCTGCTGGGCTACTAAGATTGGGCCTGTTAGGGAAAAGCAACCTTACCTGTTGGAATAAATGTTGGTTGCTGCAGCTGCATGTTAGCTAGAGCTTGTTGGTAGTGGAAAACACTTGGGTTGAAGACTGTAGTGGCACCGTTGTTCTTTTCAAGTGCTGGCCTCTTTGGTAAAGGTTGGAGGGCACCAGGTGGTAGGGCCTGTGGAAGAGAGAGAAATGGAAGAACATCAAGGAGGGCCAGAGAAGAGTGCCAAACAAAAACATTAATGGACAAAGCATGCACCAGCAATGCAAAGTTTGGCCTGTGAATCACCTGCAAACATACTCACTCGCAAGGCAGTAATAATCACTACACTAAACACCACTTGATCTTAGCCAAAAGGTCAGAGAAGCGAGGAGCAAGGCAAAAAAAAAAACAATAGGGAGAAAACAGGTTTACCAGGGGGAGGGGTCTGTCAGAGATGCAGAGCTGATCTCAGAAAGCCAAAATCCTAAAAGACTCAAAGATAGCTTTCCAATTTGACTGATGCGGCAAAGAGAAAAGGAGGGATGCTGTTGGGGCAGGATCCAACTAAAGGTCACCACAGGTAATAGGCATTTTGGAACCAACATCTCAGGGAGCAGGGCAATCGATGTTAAGAGAAGGGTAGCATGAGATATGGATAGAGCTGAAAACAGAGATCCAAACTCAACATGCAGGCTATGTGTGTACAAGGGAGATTAAGGACACCTAAGTAATAAAAGATGCTAGTCTTCAGCCCGGCATCGTATTTTCCATGAAGTCCAACCCAACAAACAATGGTATGGTTAGAGGGGAACAGAGCATTTGTTAGAAACGACAGAGATTTCTGATTCTTTTCCTATATCTGCAGTGTATTTCTGTACTATTAGGTATTTCTGTAATAATAGGTAAGGAAAAGACAAGAGAGTATAGAAGCGATCCAGTCTCTAAGCCCAGAAACTTGGGTTCAATTCTGGTTGACAGTGTAACTATGGAAAAATTCCTGAACCTTTGTTTTCTAGGCAATTTTCTAAGGCAAGAAGTTGGTGGCCTGAATTGGTATGACTGGGTAGAAGCTTCCTCACCTGGGAGTTCCCTAAATGTATGAAATCACAGGTTCCCCACTCCCTTATCCTAATATGTAAGCAAAGAGACAATACTCCTCTTTCTTTTTCATTCACCATGCATAATTCTAATAATAGGCATTTCTATATCATTTTAAGGTTTTCAAAGCACTAAGTAGCCATTAACTCATCCCAGTTTCACAACTGTAGTATGAGGTAGGCATTTTGGTAACTAACTCCATTTTGTAGATGAAGAAACGAAAGTTCAAAGAGGTCAGGTGACTTGCCTAGCATGGGACACATCAAATCAGTTCTTTTTGACTCCAAGTCCAGAGCTCGAGTCATTATATACCATGCTCCCTCATGAACAATTCTTACTGAGAAAAATGCATTTTGAGGGTATGCATGACTTGCAATAATACGTTTCTATAGGGCTTCGGTGTTTTTTTTTTAATCTGATAGTTACCGATCAGTTAAAAAGTGAGGAGGAAAGGCTTAAACTCAGCATTCTGTAATCTGGAGATCACTCTACTTTCAAAAGCTTCTCATTTCCTCATTTAAAAGGAGTAAATATTGGCTCTTGTGCAGTGACAACCTTTGATTTGAGAAGAAATCTATGAACAACATATGTTAATAGTGACAGTCATGGATAGTCTTTTACTTGTCTTGAGATAGGGGGAGGAAAGTATGTTTTTAAAAGTTTCATCTTTCCTTTCCTTTCTCATCAGTATTAGCAGTTTTTCACTCCTAAGCCTTGTCCCTGGAGTTGGAAATCTTGAGGCCATCTTGGATTCTTCCTTCTTCTACATCCAATCGATCACCACCATTCTCTCATATTCTTCCTTAGAGATGTCTCTGGAATCCACACCTATTTTAACATTCCTGGGGCTACCACCCTCTGCCATGTCCTAAATACCTCCAGAGCTTCCTAACAGGCCATTCTGAAGCTCATCCATCTTGCCAAATTCTGCCATATGGATATTCCTAAAACATAACTAATTGTGTCCTACTAGGGCTCTAAACTGTTATCGTATGGGATCACACCCAAACTCCTGAGCTTGGCCTTCAGGGCCCTCCAGAAACTTGCTCCATAATGAAGTGACTGATGGCTAGCACTCACAATATTTTATAATACTGGCCTGACTCAGAATAAAAGGGGTGGAATTGGTCTGGTCCTTTGTAGATTCAGTTTCTTAGAACAGATTAAAACATATTTATTATGAAAATCATTTGAAGCAGTGTGGAATAGCTATTAGAGGACCCCTTGGCTGTGTGACCCTGGTCATGTAATTTAACCTCTTGGTGCCTTCAGGTAACACTCTAAGGTTCAAATACAGTTGCCAGTCTGTATGAGCAATCTGCACCAAAGAAATCACAAATCTCAATTGAAACAAAACAAAACAAAACAAAAAACCAGACCATAGAATTCATCTTGTGGCCTCTAAGAATAAGTGAAAAAAAGAAAGAATTATTAAAGGTTTTAAAACCTCTTTTCAAGAAAGGGTTTCGAAAAGCAAGCAGAACTGAGAAGACTTCAGGAAGGAAGGCATGTTGATTGTCTTTCAAATATCTTAGAAAGAGGGATTTGACTGATCTGCTTGCTCGTAGAGGGCTTGAGCACTCTAGGTGCATGGGTAGAAGCTATAGTGAGGCAAGAGAGGCTCCAAATAGAAGAAAAGCTTCTGGGTAACTGTCATTGCCCCACAAGGATGGGACTAGTTCAAAAGTGGTGTCTCTAATGCAATTGAATTGAACATATTATAGGACAGAGACTAGAGTAGAGGACCCAAAGACAAAAATAACAGTCCCGATTCCCTAGAAAATTATATTCTACTAGATGGAAGCAACCTGTAGACAGAGAAGTAAATACCAAACACATATAAGATAAAAAGAAAATTATTTCAGGAGGTACTTCAGGAACTTAAAGGGAGCTAGAGATTTTAAAAGGTTGAAGTGAGAAGGGATAGCATTCCAGACATGGAGACTAGCTATATAAAGGCATGGTAGCAGGAGATAGAATTGCTTATTGGGAACAGCCAGTAGGCTATTTTGGCTGGTACTGAGAGTGTAGTAAAATGAAAGAAGGTTGGAAATTTGAGTGGGAGCCAGATTTGGGGAGGGCTCTCAGTGCCAGGATGAGGATGTTTGTACTTTATCCTAAAAGCCATCCAAGATTTTTGAGCAGGGAAATAATATGGTCAGATGTGTATTTTAGGAATATCAATTTGGGCACTCTTTGGAGGGTAGATTAGAAAGAGGGAGAGAATGAAGCAGAGTGACCAATTAAAAGCCTTTTGAAATAATCTAAGTGAGAGGTGATGAACTAGGATAGTTGCTATATGAGTGAAGAGAAGGGGACACATATAAGACATGTTGTGATAGTAGGACCAATAAAATTTGGAAAGTGTTTGATATGGGGGGGTGAGAGAGAAGGAGGTATGGAGGATGATTTGAAGACAGCAAACCTGGCTATCTGGACATCTAATGGAGAGAGTTCTCTAGTAGGCTGTTGGTGTCATGGGACGATGGGCTTTCAAAAGCAATATTAGGGCTGTATATATAAATCTGAGAATCATCTGCCTAGAAATGATTATTGAAACCATGGCAGCTGATGGGAGTGTAAGAGAGGCAGATAAGAGTAGGGTGCCTATCAAAGAGCTGTAGGGCACAGTCAGGTGAAGAATGATGATCCAGCAAAGAAGACAGAGGTGGACTAGTCGACCGGGTAGGAGGAGAACCAAGAGAGAACATTATTATAGGAGGCAAGGGAGGAGAGTGTTTTTTATCCGTCCAGGATAATGAAGGGTTTTTAACAGTGTCAAGAACTGCTGAGAAGTAGAATGAGGCCTGAGATGAGACCATTAGATTTGGCAGTTAAGAACCACAGGATTTCACAGTGGGTGATCTTGGAAGGAACAGTTTCAGTCAAGAGGGCAGGCTAGAAGCCAGACTTCAAGAGGATGAACAGTGAGGAACAAGTATAGTATGGGAGGACTTGAGAAGAGAGATCCTTCTTTTAGGACCGTAGGGCTATAAACCTCAAACTGGAAGGAGCCTCAGAAACCATCTAGTCCATTCTCATTTCCCAGAAGAGGAAACTAGGGAAGAGGGATCGAGGATCCTAGCTTGAGAAAATGGCAGAGTTGAGTAAAGATTCATTTTTTTGTTAATGTCAGTGTCAGGATGGCCATATTTAGAGGTGGCAGGGAAAGAAGAGGTAGACAAAAGAGAAGTTGAAGAATGAGAAGGAATCATTGTGGGGCCAACCTCCTAGAGGGGGTGGGCACAAATAAACAAGTGGGATAGTTGGCCTTGGAAAAGAGAAGAGTTACTTCTTCCTCAGGATCACCAGAAGTGTATAAGCAGATAACTGCTTTACAGGAATGAGAGAAAGAATTAGTGTAGGAATTGGGGTAGGAAGTTGGATCATAACCTTGGGCCTCCATCATTTTTTAGTTTATAATCTTATTTATGCATAATACAATTCATTCTTGATTATTCATGATTGAGGAGGGACAGAGAAAATAATATGCTAGATGAAATCCAGTGCTATTCCCCCAACCTCATTTTTAGGATCTAGTTTCAAGCTTGCATTTTGGGAAACCATTTGTTAGAGCTGCTCAGAAGAAAGGCTTTAGAGAATCTTTTACTCTTTTTATTCTTTCTTTTCACCCTTAGTCAATAGTGTTGGGAACAGAGAAATGGCTAAAAGGCAAAGTAGTGGGAGGGGAATCAGGGAAAGGCAGAGAGTAAGAGGGAAAAGTAAAAGGCTTGCCTAATCCATAAATTGGATATGATCAACAAAGGCCTCAGACCTGAATATTCGCTTAGATCTGATGAGATTCTATATAAGCCATATAAATGAAAAGGTCTACAGTCATGGTAATATTAGGGCCCACAGGGACATTAAAGACCATTTACCACAATTTTACAAAGGAGGAAACTGAGCTTCAGAACTGAGAAGTGACCCTCCCAAAATCACAAGACACAGACCTCCAATTTCCCAGCCCTCTGATTTTTCCACTGCACTATGTGCCCCTTCTCCTTTGTTGGACTTTCTCTCTTGTATTTTCCTTTCTCTTGTCTTCAGTGTGGTGTAAGGGATAGAGCTGGACCTGAATTCAGAAAGACCCGAGTTTAAAGTTGGCCTCAGATATGTACTGGCTATGTAACCTTGGGCAAGTCACTTAACCTCTATTTGCTTCAGTTTCCTCAACTGTAAAACGGGGATAAAAATAACCCCTACCTTTTAGTATTGTCATAAGATTCAAATGAGATTTTTGTAAGGAATCTGGTGCATCGTAGGCACTATATAAATGCTAGCTATTAGTATAAATGCTGCCTCTGTCACTTATTACTACCTATGTGACTTTGGGTAATTCAACCCACTTCTCTAACTTTTAGTCCCACCCCCACTACCTATAAAAGAGAGGGGCTGGACCAGGCAACCAGTAAGGTCTCTTTCAAGTTGAAATCTCTAATCTTACAAAGGACATTGAAAATCCACACTGTACAACAATACAAATGACAATAATAATTGGACTCCAGTAACTGACTCCAATATTGGATTCTAATGATCAACAGTTAGACAATAATGATTGAACCCCACTTAAAAAGGATCTTCTTTCTTTCACTATTTTTGAAAGTAAATAGAACATTCTTCTTTCCCCAGTGAAAATGTATTTATCCTCATAAGTTGGAAGGTTGCACAAAAAACCCTCAAAATCCTAGCAAAAGAGAGGCTTGACAGAGGTCACTTGACTGAGGAGAGAGCCAGGTCTTGGACCCAGCTGTATGACCCTGTGCAAGTCACTTGAGTTCACTAGTAAAGTGGAGAAAAGAATCCTTGGATTCCCTGCATGCCCACAGAGATTTTATGAACCAAGTCCTCTTTAACTGTCAAACCTTGGTATGACCTAAGTGTGTGTTTGATCTGATTTCCATTCCCATACTTTTCCTGTTGCTTAGAACATTATGAATGAGCAGCTATGACTCTGGAACTCCTTTAACTCTGTTTTTAACTCTTGGAAACACCTAGGAAAACCCTATGGATTGAGAGCTCCTCGTAAAAATGCTCATCCATTTGCAACTTCCTTGGGAGGACAAAGTTCACAGGGCATCAAGCCTGCTATACATTTAGTCCTATGAGATGCCGTTGTGGGGTGTATAAGGTGGGGAAAAGGGGAGGGAAGTGAGGAGGCCCCATTGATCTTCAGATGTCATTGGAGGGAGGCTTAAGTGACCTCCTAGTGCTACCCTGTCAGTCAGTGGAGAGGTTGTCTGGAGGGACTATCACCTTTTCCCTTGCGCCTTCCTGCCTCTCCCATCTCATTTATTATTTTGGAAATGGGGAATAATAATAATAACACTTCTACTTCCTCTCCCTCAGGGGCTGTTATGAGAAAAGTGCTTTGGAAACTTTAAAGTTTAATTAGGAGCTATTATTATTCATGTTAGAGGCAGCATGGCATAGTGGACATAGTGTTTGGCTTGTATTTCAATCTCTGACGCTAGCCGTGTGATCCTAGGTAAGTCACTTAACCTCTGTGGCAGAAGTGGCAATTAGTTATGGCAATGTTTAAGATGGCAAATTCTTAATAAAAACAATGTATATTTTCAAATATTCCTTAATGGTTCTGATGAGATGTTCCAAGCTATTCTTGCTATTTTTCCATTTATACATTTTAACAGTCAAGACCATTTTATTCTGCACCTGCTCCTCTTTCAAATCTCTCAGGTCTTTGCTTCTAAGACTGGAATAAACCGTTTAAAATCCATTATCATACTGCTAGCAGAAAGACTAAGGCAATTCCCTGGGACTGATTTTCTAAGTCATAGGCTGCTGATTTGTAATCTGCATTTGTAGTGGAAGTTTCCAAACTGAGGAAATCACTAACCCTTTCCTTATTTGTGAGTTATTAATTATTTTCAGGTCATTAGCATCAGCCTTTGAATAGCTCACATTTTTTAAGGTTTGTAAATACTGCCTAACTTGATCCTCATAATGAACTTGGGAGGTAAATCCTGTTTATATTATCCCCATTTTACAAAAGAAAAAGCTGAAGTTCATGGAAGGGAAGTGACTTTCTCAGGGTTACGTATGTGCTAATGAAGCACCTAAAGTAGAAGTGGAACCCAGGTCTTTCTGACTCCAAGACTAATGCTATAGGAACAATGTCATGTTGAGAAAACAATCTGGGAGTAGAAATTAGTCAAGAAACATTTATTAAGCACTACTTTGTGCCAGAATTAAATACTTTTGGCTCTCAGGGGGCTAACATTATAAATCTTTAGCAAACTCCAAGGGTAAGAATTTATTCTGTCTCTCTGTTATAGTCACAGTAAGAGCAATGACTTCAGAACCAGAAGATGTGGTGTGTGATTGTGGGCAAGTATGTTTCCTCATCTATAAAATGGGGGGGGAATCATACTTGGATTATTCACTTCACAGGGTTGTTGTGGTCAGAGGCCATAGCAATCTGAAAAGCCTGATAAAAAAAAAGGAAAGGAAAAACTCTCCCTCCCCAAACAAATACCACCCATATTGCACACAACACACCACCAAACCTCTGTGATGATGAAACTGCCCTGAAATCAGTAATGTGGATTTCTGACTTTGAGCTCAGAATTCATACAATCAGTGAAATGCAAACTTTCTTGGCAGAGCAGGCCACTTTCTGGAGGTCTGAGCATTCCCCACGAACATGGGCAGCCTCCTTGCAGAGGACAAATGGCAAGGTATTTCCAAACAGTGACATGCAGGGCAAGAAAAGGGAGCCCCAGGTCAAAGGCTGCCTCACTGGGGTCCTTTTAGGGGTGGACAGCTGCCAGAGTCCTAATTAACAGGCAAGGGGCAGCCCAGGGCCAAGGAGTGAAGGCTGAGTGGCATTAAAACACATCAATAAGATGGACCATGCTGCCTTGGGAGTGAGGGAGGGGGAAAAAACAAAGGCATCATACAATATGGCTTTTCAAAGGCTAGGCATGCATAGCATGGGACATTCACTCAGGTAAATGCCCTATGCTAACTATGTTTGTCATTCAGCCTCTCTCAAGCAGCTTAGAAGTGAAAAGAAGTGTGGTTGGATACCAATGAGTTTTCCAAAAGTCAATCTGTAAGTTGGTACAAGGAGGTTCAACACACAGATTGCTTTTTTTTGGTGCTTTTTTTATAAGGATGAAAACAACCCACCACCTCTTTTGCTCAGGATGTCAAAGCTGCGTTTAGAGGTAGGACAAACAGCAAGGGGTTTAAGGAAACTGCTTCCTGAATATTTTTTTCAGCTTTCCTGAGTTAGGAACATTATTTTTTGGTTCATGGGTTTTTTTTTCCCAGAGCCTCATACCAACATGCTGGAGAGGATTCCTGCTGGACAGCAGGCTTCCTTTTGCTCTCTTTTCCTCCAGGACTAAAAGATCTCCAAAAGTTAATGAATAATGTAAAGTCTTTCCCAAAGCAGGGGATGCTATGACACAAAATCCATAAATGTTTTAGAACAACTAGCTGATGGGCATATAAATAGGGTTGATTAGTTGTTGGGGACCCAGTCGCATGAATAAAACATGAGTTAGTTTGATTTGAAGATCAACTAGCACTTAGTAGTGGTTTAGTAGTTTCCAAATCAACCCAAAACAAAACAAATCCGTTCCAAGCTGAGGTACCAGGGCCGCTAAACGAGTTTTTCCAAGCTGGGGTACCAGGGCTGCTATACGACGCAAGGAATACAATGAGTATCTTCTAGCTCCCCAAAAGGACCTGGCATCAATCTTTCCACGAAGAGAAGGCCACCTGATTTGTGCATGGCGGGAAAGGGCCCACTGCTTAAATAAACAAACAAACAAAAATCCCCATTACCCTAGAATTTCTACTGGGGTTCTCTTCTGTCATACTAATAATAATCTGGCCCTCAAAGACTCAAAAGGGTGAGCAAGGCTGGTGCCCTCTTCAAAGCTCAGGACCCTTGGTTTAGACCTATTATCAGAGTATAAGGAGAAACTGTCCAGGAGCTAGAATCATCCCCTGTAGGGTACAAGGTCTTCTTGTTCAGGGCTTGCCTTCAGTGGATTTCTGTTTCTAAGAAGAGTGGATCAGGGTGCCCATAACAGTGTTGCTTTGATTAGTGCTATTGGCAACATGGTGAGAAAGGCTTGCATCACTAAATGGTGCAGCACCAAGGCCACAGACCACATCACTGACATCTTTGGGACGAGGATACCTACCACAAACCCCTCTTACCAGTGATCACAAAAAGGGGGACAGGGAGTAGAACTAAAGTAAAACCTGTCAGGAAGGGAATGAGGTGTAGAGAGCAGGCATTAGGTTGGGACTCCTGACCATTCTGTTCAATCCTTTCAATTATTCTCTATTATGGGATAATGAATGTACTTATTACCTTCTTAAAAAAAGCAAAGAAAACAAATGTCCCGGGACAATGGGCCCCACCTTACCATTGCGGCTGCAGCTGTCTGGTTAGCCTGGTGTTGAGCTGCCTTGATTTTGGCTTGCAGGTGTGCAGGGGGATGAAAGTACTTGCATTTCTCCCTGGAGCAGCGGCCTTTGATGTAATCCATGCACACTGTAACGGTGTTCTCATTTGCGTCTATCATGGCAATATCGACTGGGTGGGCATAACGACAATCATTCTCACCCCTGGTACAGTTTCCACGTTGAAATTCTCTGCAAACCTTAAAAAAAAAGCACAAGGAAGATTTTGACACATACACACATCTTTTAGGCCTTCTTGTGTCTAGGCAACTCAGAATAATGGGATGGGTGACACTTCAACACAGAGTTGCAAGTGGGCAATGGCGTAAAAAAAATTACTTAAGAAGTATAGACAGACACAGACTTTCAGTTCCTGAAAAAAAGAAAGGAAAATTAACATGCCAATCTCCCCCAACATTATTTGTTGAACATGCATTGTCTTGAGGCCTGCATTTAATCTTCAGTCAGGACCAAAAGCTTGTAATGTTTGCACACAGTAGCTATTTTCCTAAAGGCTCTGATGAGTTTTTATCTCACATCAATGCACTACCGATTTTTCACAACAGACCTGTGAACCATGACTACCTTCCATGACATCGTGTCCTATTAACTTTCATTATGAGCCCGCAATGTGTTCTTAAGAGGTCGCCAATAGGGCCATCTTGGTAAAGAATCAACAGCCTGTTGCTTTGAAGTGATGTCTAATGACACATTTAGGGATAACAGTGGGGCTTCAATCAGGCCAAGTGCAGGTGGACATTTCATTTGGATTTTCCTTCCTAAGAGATTATGGGAGGATCTCCAGGGCATTGACTTAATGTTGAGTCAAAGGCTTCATTTAATTTGTCGCAAGGCTTATCCAAATGATTCTATGTTAAAAAAGGGCTGACCACATGTTTAAAGAGGGTGATGTGGTTGAAAAGTACTTCAGTTCTAGTGTGAATCAGAGAGTCACTTGCAGACACAGTAGAACTCTGTTGTGATGTTGGTGCCAGGGGGCAGGGAACATGTCAGTATTTGAGACTGTCCATATTCTGTAAAGAGAGATTCACTATCAATTACCATGCACATCAGGGGAGAAGGTCTGTGGCAAGGTGAATCTCTTATACCTCAATGTATCCAAGACCTTGGGAAGAGGGAAGCTTTCTCTAATGGGATTTTATCACAATAACCAAAATTTAGAACATACTCTCAATTCCATTATAAGCCCAGTCTGAAGTGACTTCAGTGGTCTTTAGCAGGAGGTAATTCACTGCCATGAGCTTTTTTAAAAATACTTTTGTACTAGAGAATTTTAAATTACTGAGTTCAGAAAGTAGTGTGCTTTCCATAAAAGGCAATGTACTCTTTAACATTAGGAGTTTTTTCTTTTTAAATACCTCCAGTTTATCTGTACGCATCAATTTTTGGCCAGCAGTGCCTCCTGGCACGGTAACAGGTGGGTTTCCAGACATCAACACAGGTGCATTTGGTAGAAGTTCTGCAGGAACCAAGCCCATCCCAGGAGAAACGTGACTTAGATATGGACTGAAAGCCATGGTGGGGCTTGTTGCAAGTGATGGAGTCACAGGAAATGTAGTCTGCATTTACAGAAGAGAAAAGAAAAAAAGTGTCACTAGCATTTGGCCTTCAATTTTTATTAATATTGCATACAAAGGTGTCCTTTCACCCAGGGCCAAAGACAATTTTTATCATCCTTGCCTTTGATTCATTTATTTTCACATTATCCTCAGACATGGGTTGCTTTTTAACACAACAAATACCATTATTTTTAGAGGAAAAACACAGTGATGATGTTTAAGGCTTAATAATCTCATTAAGAAGGCAAGCCAGGTAATTGCAATAGCCCTGCAGCAGCCAATTAAACTCCTTTTACTGAGTTTCTTCTTCTCAAGCTGTTCTCTCTCCCCTAATAGCAATGTCACCTACAGTAACACATGCCTATGTATTATCTTTAAATGTTCTGATGCTTTCCCTCCAGTATATGCAAATAGACTGGAATACCTGGAGGGCCCAGATCCATACCTATGATAGATTTTGTGTCCCTTGCAATGCTCAGATACACAGTGGGTGCTTAATAGATGCTGGTTGATTCAGTTGAACAAGTATTTGTTAAATACCTAGTATATACTGTACACGGTAAACACAAAGATAACAGTGAAACAGCCCCTGCCTTCAAAGAGCTTACATCCACTGGAGGGAAACAACAAGGGCACAGATGAACTAATAAGAGTTTTACATTTTCTACTAATATTTTTACACTGTGCATTCTATTGGAGTTCTTAAGGGGACTTTTGTAAGTAATAATAGCTTATGATCATAAGGTAAAAGTACTTTTGCATCTATTATGTCATTGAGCCCACAAGTATTTCTGAATCCTTTTGACATCTGAG
The DNA here is from genome assembly GCF_027887165.1 of Monodelphis domestica. Classification (NCBI taxonomy): domain Eukaryota; kingdom Metazoa; phylum Chordata; class Mammalia; order Didelphimorphia; family Didelphidae; genus Monodelphis; species Monodelphis domestica. Next base: position 51,359,460 of record NC_077235.1, on the reverse strand, counting down.
GAAACTGAGGCCTAAAGAGAGGCATAACTTGGCCAAGGTTGGAGAGCTGAGGAAGAGGCTGAGGCAGAATGGGAATAAGGTCTCTGGGCCTCAAGTCCAAAGCTCTTTCCATAATTTGGTTCAATATGAGTTGGAGTCACTCCAAGAGGGTCTGGGCAATAGTATGGCAAAGAATACAAACTAGAATATACCCTGAACTTGGATATACAAAGGTTTGTTGGAAGATCCATAATCTTAGATACTACAGTTGCCTACAGTCTACAAAGGCAATCTACATTTGCCTTTGAGGACAATCTTATTCTCAAACAGTTCCTCATGTACGTGTATGTGTATATTTAAATATATTTATGTATGTAACACACACACATATATGATTTAGAGTCAAAGGACCTGGGTTTGAATCATGGTTTTGCTATTTACTATTTGTATGATCTCGGTCAAGGTCCTTCTTTCTGTGCTTCAGTTTTGTCATCTTTAAAAAAAGGGGGCATGAACTAGAGGCTCTCTAAGGGTCCCTTCCTTTGATCCTTTAAGGTCTGTGCCTTTCTTATTCATGAGGCGTTGTCTCTGTTTGTCTGTGTGTGTTCTTATTGGGCAAGAGTATGCTTTTTACCTCTTCACTAGCTGGGCACAGAGCTTGGGCTCACTAATCAACCACTCATTGATCCAGAGAGAAAACATACATATGCAATATGCAACATTTTGAGTCAAAAGATTTGGTTTCAGATTCTGGCTCTTCTACTTTTATTCTCTGTATAATAAAAATCCCTTCCCCTTCTTAAGATTTCAGTAAACTATCACTTTAAAATAAAGGGTTCAGCTCAGATGATCTCTAAGGGCCCTTCCAGCTCTGACATTATATGCTAATCCCTGAGATGTGAAGAGAAATTTCCTGAGTGAAGAGTAAATCCTGGTTAAATATAGAACTTTCCTGGTGGTAACTGCCATGAAGCTGGGTGGAGCAGGGTAGGAGGCAAAAGATTCTCGATATATGTTAATAAGAGCAATCCAGTTTTTGCCTGCTTTGTTGCAATGCCAAGCTTAGCTCCACCCTTCTGCCTGATCTTTCTTATCCAGTTGCCCAAGAAATTCACACCTCAATCCCTCAAAGTGGGATAATGCTAACAAAGATTGAGGCAAATAGTGTTAAATGAGAGATAACATAAGGCCAGGAAATGTCTGCCCCCAACAATTTGCCATAAGATTATGTGTTCCCAAACCCTTTGGGTCAGATATGAAGGGAATGGAGTCCAGTCAGAAAAAGAAGAGTGTTGTTTCCAAAGGGTCCCTAAACAGGATTGTCATGAAGGCCAAGTGAGAGAAAAGATATACAGGAGCCTGGAATGTCAGAACTGAATTGGCCTGTAAGGTTCATCTATTCCAATCCCTTCATAAAACAAAGGAGAAAACAGAGGCCTTTAAATTACCAAAGAAATGGGAGCTATGGCTATTCACTTGGAAGAAGACAGAGTTCTAAGCCTTTTCGTTTGGTACCTCAGCATAGATTAGTTGACTAGGTTAACTGACTAGGAACTAGTTACTACTTTGGACAATCCAGAAGTTCAGCTTGGAAGGGATAAGATAAATTGGGAGGTTTCATTTGGTGAGGGGCAAGAGCTGGAGAAGGGGATGGCAAAAACAAGCCTGAGTGACCGGGGGAAGAATGGAAGTGGAGGTTCATGATCAATTTTGCCTATCTGTACACCCATGCATGGTGGCTATGGACTGAGATGACATGACAGAACAACAAATTAGGCCCATTCAGATATGTTGTAGCATTTCATACAGTTTCTCTCCTTTGATATGTTCAACACCACCCCTTTCTCCACTGGCAGCTGCAAGTGAGGAGGGGTTGGAGAATTTCCATTGGAGACAGAATGGGACCTAACCATGGTCTCTCAACTGGTATGGTTAAAAAATGAAGGTACTAGATCTTGCTCAATGAGACTGACAATTCCAGCAATGAGCTGATGTGGCATGTATTTTATTTAGCAAGATAGTGATCTCTTGGAAATGGCTAATCAGGCATTCTGAAGCAATAATGCTGACACTATCAGCCCAACTACTGATGTATATCTCTTCTCCCCAAACATCCAGAATCTAAGGTGTTTGTTTCCATGGCTACTGTACTACACATACACAAAAGTACGTACTCCGACTTTCTCATAGTAAATCTTTCAAAGAAGTCAGATGAAAAAAATTTTCTTCCCTTGGACTCTTTGTGACTCTAGCTTGTAAGGGAACAGCAAAGGAACATCTTTAACTTTGTTAATCATTTGAGTGAACAAAAGAGTTATGAGTAAGGGGCTCTTGGGATGGATTTTCTGAATGAAAGGTAATTATTAAAGACTGTGCTCTCCTTGGTGGTAAAACCCCTGCATGTTTCCCTTCACCCGTGCCACATAAGTAGGAAAGGAACAACCACATCCAGAAGCAAGGATGCGAAATTGTTGGCAGTGTTTACTGCTAAGATGGAGTCACACTGAGAGAATGCTTCTGCCAGCCAGACATGAAAAGTTAATGGTGAAAGTTAACATACAGGGAGGCCAAAGCCAGCAAGCAGTGACCAACACTGTAAACTAGGCTTCTCAGTGAGTCTAGGACTCAGGGGATCCTTAGGAACCCCCTACCTTTTCTTCCTGCTCTTTTCATTCCTGATTCCCATCTTTGCTTGTTGAAATACTGTTCATCCCACAAAGGCCCTGTCTGGGTGCCAATTCCTCCATGAAGTCCTTCTCATTTCAGTTAGAGAAGTAGCTGAGAATGTCACAGAATTTAGATCAAGAAGGGAACCTAGAGGCCATCTAGTATAATCTCCTTATCTTACAGTCGAGGAGACAGGACTAGGAAGTGACTCACGCAGAGTCACAAAGATAGGAAGTAGTGGAATTGGGCTTCAAATCCAGGTCTTGGGGTTGTATTTTGGTTTCCTCGAATTACTTGTGTAAGACTTATTTCCTACATGCCTTATTTTTCCAAATAGACTATAAGCCCCATAAAGGCAGAGACAACAGTGAAAAGAAGAAGAGACTTCTAGCTCTGATACTACAGGCTATGTGATTTGACTCCAGGCATGCCATTTTCCCAAGTCAGAAGGGCCACGCTCCATTATTTTTTACTTATATGATCCTGAGCAAGTCACTTGATAATCTCTCAAGCTCAGTTTCCTTATCTGTAAAAAGAAAAGGCTGTCCTAAAGGTCCTTAAAGATTCTCCAACCCCTCCTCACTTCAAGCTGTAAATCTGGTGATTATATGATCCTTAAAACTGTTTTACCTTCCTCAAAATGTTGTGATGAAGAAAGTACTTTTATGCCTTAAAGCATGGCACAAATATGAGCTGTGATTTATATCTATATCATGTTTTCCTTCAAACATTTAGTTCAGAGTAGTTACTTAACAAACATTCATTGAACGAATGCATGGATTAATGGCTAAGAGTTCATTCAATAAGTGAGTTCTTTTTCTCAGCATTACCACAAGTACAGTAGGACCATTTAATATTTAAGATCTAGCCTATTGCACACCCATGTAATGCTACTCATTTATAGTGCTGGGGGTGGGGTGGGGATGGGAGGAGTCAGTATCAGAGGAAGGTTTCTCTCATGCTGGTGGAATGTTACAAGCTAGTACACTAGGTAGCAGCTGTCCAACTGCTTTCTTTGGAATAGAGTGTAGGAATCATGGGGCTAATCAGGTTTGCCAAACATTCCCAGTACATGAGCAGCAAATAAATTAAAGTTGTTTCATAGGATCATAGATGTAGAGAGCTGGAAGGAATCTCAGTGGCTATCTGGGCTAACCTTTTCGTTTTACAAAAGAGGCAACTAGGGCCTAAAGAAGTGAAGTGACTTGCTCACAGTCCCACTGCTATTAAACATCAGAAGTAGGATTTGAGTTCAAGTCATCTGACTCTTCACTGTATTGGGCTCTATAGCACTTCCAAAGATCTTGTTTTAAATTATTTCAAACTTTCTTCAGAAATGAAACCAATTACCAGAATTACTAAATTGTGGTGAAGAAACTGGGATTCAGAGTACTCTGCTCATTTTTCCAGTGGCAGAAATAACTTTCCTGTTCTAACCCTGTTTATTGAAAGGCAGCAGATTTTTCCCTTCCCAACCCTGCGGCATAGGTAGGAACTAGGAGCTTCAAATTCATTTTAAAATGGACATTTCTGGATTCTCACCACCGCCTCTGCCTCAGGGGAATTGCTGCCTTTCAATGAATTTCAGCCTTCTTGGACTTGGCCCTGGCTAACAGCCATAGTTCAGGCAGTCAGAAGGCTCATGAGTCAAACTTCTCCACTGAGCTTTAATCCTGTCTGGTACTGATATTAAAGCTCTTACTGTGTGAATGAAGGCCTAATGTGGGGTAACTTTGCTTTAATGAAAAAGGATCATAATTGGTTGACTTTGCACTTTACTCCTAGCCTGAACTTGCCTCAGCATTTGTAAAAGTTTCAAATTATTCCTCAAACTCTTTCACTGGAAATGATTAAAAGACTTGGGACAGAAAGGGCTTGCTATTCTTTCTCAGGATCTTTGCGGGAAGAAGAGACCCAAATGACCCACATGGGACTTCTAGGGGACAAGTAGATCTACTGCCAAGTGATATCTTTCCCTCAGGGTCACTATCAGGTCAGCTTTTCTTAGAGTAGAAAAGTTTTCAAGGTTTATATAGCATTGAGCATAGAATTCAAGCTGAAAAGGATCTTAGACTGTTTGGTCCAAACTCTTCATTTTATTTTATTTTTTAAATTTTTACTTAATTTTTTTTAAAACCTTTAACCTTCTGTCTTAGAATCAATGGGGGTTAAGTGACTTGCTGGGAAGTACCTGAAGCTATATTTGAACTTAGAACCTCCTTCCTGTCTCTAGTACTGGCTCTCAGTCCACTGAGCCACCCAGCTGCCCCAAGCCCTTCATTTTAGAGATAAGAAAAATGAGGCCTAGAGTTTAAGTGACTTTCCTAAGGTCACAAAGGCATTAGGTGGAGGAGCTGAGACTGAAACCCAATTTCTCGGACACCAATTCTCATACCCTTTTTGTCACAATCAAAAGAAAACTGATAACTAAAGTATAGTTGGAAGGGACCCCAGACACTATCTTTGTCTGACCATTTCATTTTATACACAATGAAACTACAGGACCTGGGAGAGGAAGGAACTGGCTCAAAGTCACAGAGGTGAGGTTCAAAGCCATACTCTATGACAGTGATGATGAACCTTTTTAGAGACCGAGTGCCCAAACTGTAACCTTTATGCCACATGTGAGCCCCGCCGCCCTTACCCCAGACAGGGGAGGGAGGAAGTGCTCCCATTGGGCTGCTGGGCAGAGGGGCAAGTGATGAGAGAAATATCCTCAGGTACATGTGGAGAGGGGAAAGGGAGCAGCCCCCTCTGGCACATGTGCCATAGGTTTGCCAACACACCAAATCTATGATATCAAATCTCCATCCCCTAAACCACGACCTTTTCCATGGTTCCACTAGACATTAGTATGCCTGGAAAGCACAATGATGGGACATCCCTATGGCATCTCTTCTAGAAAAGAGGCACCAATGAGGCTGTGGCTTACCAAATTTTCCCAAGGGAGAAACTGCTTGGAAGAATTCCACAGCCTAAGAAGAACTTTAAAAGCCACTATACTGGCTTTAAGATCTGCTATATGTACCACCATACCAGCTAGCTAAACAAACCATTTATGAAGTTATTATTCAAATGACAAAAGGCTTATTCCTATCACAAAGATAGAAGTCCTTGAAATACTAACTGGTTTAGTGCTTTCAATGTTCAGCAATCACTGTCTACTCCTTTGTGGTGGTTGGAGTCCTGCACAATTTAATCCAACAAGCATTTCTGAAAGTGCTAGACATTACAGTGTGGTAGGTACTGGGACTACAATGGCAAAAAAATACTGTGAAGTGCCTGCCCTCAAAGACCTTACATTTTACCAGAGTATAAAACAGTTATTGACAATAAGGTTATGTAAAATAAATTTAAAGCAATTTGAAGGAAGGATTGGGAAAGAGTTTGTGTAGGTGGTGGCATCTGAGATGAGTCTGGAAGGGAACAAGGGATTCCAAGAGGTGGAGTCAGAAAGATTAGAGTTCTAATCTGGCCTCAGACATTTACTAGCTGTATATCCCTGGGCAAGTCACTGAATCTCTGTGTATCTTAGTTTTCTCAATTATAAAATTGGGATAATAATAGCACTTATCTCCCAGGGGTATTATGAGGATCAAATGAGATAAAATTTGTAAAGCATTTAGCATCTGGTCTGGCACCTATTGGGTAGTTAAAAAACCGCTTGTTCCCTTCCCCTTTCTTTTTCAGGTTTTGGATATAGCCCGTGCAAAAGTAGAGAGGTGATAGAAATGTCTCATATGGCTGTAGAAATGGGAGAGGTGAATAAGTCTGGAAAGATAAGTTACAGTCAGGCTGTGAAGTACTCTTAACTGTCAAATGGAGTAAGAGATGGCATTTTATCCTAAAGTTAGCTGGAAATCATTGAAACTTCTTGAATAGCAGAGTGGCATGGTTAGATCTTTGCTTAAGAAAAGTCTATTTGGCAGTTATATAGACAATGAATTGAAAACAAAGCAAGAGTGGAAGCAGGGAGCCAAATAGAGTATGTAGAAGAAGTGATGAAAGATAGAACGGAGCTGGCAGCTATGTAAGTGAAAAAATGTCTTTAGGGTAAGTCAGCAAGACTTGGTGAATATTGGGGATGAGGAAGAGGCAGAAGTTGAAGATAACTCCTAGATTGCAAACCTAGGGGACTGGATGGATGAAATAGGGAATTTTTGATGGCTATAGGACGTCTAGATGGAGTTGTCCAGTAGGCATTCAGTAATGTAGGATTGGAACTCAGAAGAGATGAGTGCTTGATATCCAGACTTTGATATCAACTACATAGAGAGGCTAATTGAACTTGTCTAAGGGAGCTGATGTGATCACTAAAGGAGACTGAATCTTGATCAGGTAAGTAGGAGGAGAACCTAGAAAGTACAGTGCTATGACAACCTAGAGAGTAGGGACAATGCCTTCTAAAGTCCCTTTCTAGCTCTAAATCTTTGGTCCTATCAGTATGCTTCTATAGACCTGTCTTTCCCTTCCCTATTAACCCATAGAAGTCTCCTTTATCTCCAACTCAAAGAAATGAGGTGTTTCCACATTTGCTAACATATACAGACTTCACCTTCTTATTTCCATGATCCCTAGAAATGCTTTTTTGAAAAGTTGGTATTGAAGTAGGAGATAGATTGTTGGATGCTAGGAGTGTGAGGTTCCTTCTAATACCAAGTCTATAATCCTACAATTATGTCAGGTGAGAAGAAGGCACAAATCTATAACTGGTTGGAAATGGTAAATGAGATTGGAGAAGTTGCTGAATTTTGTTGGATAGCAAGAGTGGAATATTTCAGTAACCCAAAGTCAGATCAACAGGATACCTCTTTGAGACTCTTGGTGGAAATAAGGTTTTAGGCCAGGCCAAATACTATTTTTTCCAGGACTATTAGTTCTTGAATACACAGGGAGAGGAAATTGAATGGCCTTGTTCCCAAAGAATGAAAAAGAACTGTTTTAGAAAATATTTGAATGTGACCCACTATGAAATGATCATCACTATACTACTAGGTCCTGTATTCTTGTGGAAGAGGAAAAAAATATCATGTGGTTACTCAGTTTTTGAGAAGGAAAACATAACAAACTGTAAATGTTAGGTAAAAACTGGAAGAGCTAAAAAAAGGAAATAAGCCACAGGAAGCCTGGAGACCATTTATAAACATCTTATCGGAAGCCCAGGATGAATGTGGGCTGAGGATCAAAAATATCAGGTACCCTGGGAGGGGGTAGTGGTGGAATGAAGATCATACATGGCAAGCTGGTTAAGGCCGTGGTGGCTACCACAGGGAGGAGGTACCTTTCACAAATAAAGAACAGGTTGGCTCAAAAATGAAAGCTTGGGTGTAAACTATAAATTAGAAGATAACTTATGAGAGACTGCAAAGGTAAAAGCTTTCTTGAACCAAAGGGCAAAATGTGACTAAATTTTTTAAAATTTAGTTTCAGCAAAAGGAGGAATAATATTGGAGCCATAACAAGAAATGTTTGTACCTGGGGCAAAAATGAGACAGGCACCTTCAGTTTGGGTCAACAGGATGTTTACAGGTGATGTGGGGCACTGGTCTGTGTTAGGGAATACAGAAACCTAGGGACACTGGTATGAGGCTGCTATTAAGGAGGCTTCTGTGGGATGGGAGGGAGAAGGCAGGGCGAGAAAGGATCTTAAACTAGCACACCAAAGGCCTGCAGATGTTGTCCGCACCCTCTAAATTTGGTGCTCTGGGGACAGTTCTGGCCACCCCACCCAAATTGTGGGCCTGTCTCTAATTAGAGATTCCATGGGAACTTGGGGATGATGAGAAAAAAGGTCAACTTGGAGTTGAAAAGGAAGAAAAAATAGAGAGGAACAATATTAATTCTTCTCCTTGGTCTTTCCTGAGGGAGATATTAGACAAATAAAATCCTGACAAATATACTGGATGGTCTACAACTAACAGAAAAAATTGATGTAGCAAAATCACCAGGACCAGGACCAGATGGAACTCTACCCAATGTTGCCAAGGAGCTCAAGATGGAATTTGTTGGCCAAAGGGTATAATGCTACAAATGGCTACCATGTCTTAGAACTGGTGAACTGCCAGTGTGACTTGAACTTAGAGGAGGGCCTGGGAGTGTTTGCTTAGGAAGGTTCAGAGTAATTCGTGACAGAGAGCCATAATGGGTTTGAAATATATTTGTAAACAATAAAGGTGATAGACTAGGGGAGAAGGAGGGGAAGGAGCATTGAAGGCGCTGCTCAGTTTTCCTATCAAGAGCAGAAAGTACTGAAATGCATGAACTTCAGTGCAGAAAGATATGATATTGCCTTTCATATGGGAAACGAATATTTACTCCACCAGCATGGCATGTGCTTTGAGTAATTTTCCCAAGAGTAATTTTCTCAAGTGATAGGTTTTTATTTCTACTAAAATTCTTTACCTCAAGGCATGGAGATGAACTAAGGATCTCAAGGGCAATGGAAGTGAAGAATGGTCTATGGCAGGTCCTACCCAACTGAAAACTATTGCTGATAGTTCAAAGTCACCTGGGAAGAAGTCTCCAAAGGTATGCTCCAAGGATCTGGACTTGCTCTTGTGCTTTTTAACATTTTTATTCATGACTTGGAGAAAAGCATAGGTGACATGCTCATCAAATTTTCAGATGATACATAGATGAATACACTTAACATATTGGATGTCAGAGAATGCAAAAAAAAATCTTGATGGATAACAGCATTATGTTGAATCCAAGAAGATGGATGGAATTCACAATGGATAAATGTAAAGTTTTATACTAGGGTTCAAAAAATCAACTTCCCAGGCACAAAATGGGTGAATTTACAGTTAGACTAAAGTTTGTCCGAAGAAAGGAACTGGAGTTTATGAACTGATAGTTCAATATAAGTTAGCTGGGTGATTAGATAGCCAAAAAATAAATGCTAATAATGTGATTTGGCGCTACATAAGACAGGTATCATCACCTCCAGGAAAGTGAGTGACACTGATGAGTTGGAAAGTATCTAGAGGACAACCACAGCCTTGATTCCATGCCACCTAAGGATCAGATGAAGGACCTGGGGAGGATTAGGATAACTATCCTAGTATCTGAAGGGCTGTCATGTAGGAGAGGGATTAGGCATGTTCTGTTTGGCCCCTGAAGGCAAAACTGGGAGCAATGGGGGAAGTTGTAAAGAAGTACAACTATTCCTGACATCAGGAAAAACTGAGATGGATGATGCATTTTTTGGCCATAGCAGACCTTGAACACTTGTCAACTAAGGTTTGTGGGAGGTGTGATCTGTGCTAAGGGAGGACATCATTCACACTGATGAAACTATAGATCCTGGAAGTCTTGCTGAGGAAGGGTTGACACTGAGCCATCCCCACTCCTTTCTGTTGTAATTATCTCTGCAACCAGCATGATCTGTTTGCCACCTTGCTGCCCGAGTTAGGGGGTAGTATCTGTGGCCAAATGGCAGTAAAGCTAACAAGCTCACATGGGCATTGAAACTTTGATTGTGGCTTCATTAATATTATGTTCTAACCAGCCACAAAGGAGAAGGGAATGAAATGGGCTGAGAAGATATTATGTTTGATTCATCCCATGGGAGGGGATGGGTCAGAACTTTGAGATTAGTTACCACCATCAAAGGAGTTGGGGACTTGAAAGATATTTGTGTAAGTACAGTAGTCTCTGCTTGGCTTCCAAAGTCAAGCATTTTCACTGAACTTTGGAAGAAGCTGGGTGACGATTTCACAGTGTTTATTAATACAGTTGTGGGGTGGGAAGCAAGGCAACTGCTTTGTTATTTATTTTTATTTTAAATAAAAGGAACTTCCAGCTGTGTGACATGTGCAGCCCCAGCAAAGCTAAGGATCTAAGAGATCCTGTGTTTTTCTACAGAAGCACTAAGGCTTGTTGGATTCAACAGTTCAAGTCAACAAACATTTCCAAAGCCGCTACTATGTGCAAGGTCTTCTGCTAGGTGCTATATGAATGACTGAATTAGGTCGTGATTAGGGAGATGGACAGGGATCTATCTATCTATCTATCTATCTATCTATCTCCTAGATTGCCAGGTAGAAGGTAGAAACTCAACCAGATAAGATAGGATCTTTTGGGAAAAGTAGCAAAACCTGTTTCCTAAATAAAGAACATGAAATTTTGTTCAGGAAGAGTTGTTCCCAGGACAAGATATTCCATCACCAGTCTCCATGACTTTGCACATGCTCTCCCCCTGCCTGAAATGTACTTTCTTCCTCCTCTCCGCCTTGCAGAATTCTTAGCTTTCTTCAAAGCTTAGCTCAAGTGCCATTTCCCATAAGGGTCTGTCCTGAAGCCCTGCGCTCCTACAGCACCTTTACCTTAGAAATTACTAAATAGATATATATTTATAAAACTATATATAGTGTATATAGTTTGTATTTAATTTTCCATGTACATGTCTCTTCCCTCAATAGGATATGAGTTCATTAAAGCCAGGAATTGCTTTATCTTTGTATTGTTACCGTTTAGCACAGGGTCTGGCACATAGTAGGTATTGAGTGAATAGAGAAAGAGGTCACTGTATTTAAAGTTAGAGAATCTAGGTTTGATTCCTGGGTCTGCTGCTTGCTAACTGTGGGATATGGGGCAAATCTCTGGGCCTCAGTTTTCTCCTCTGTAAAAATTAGGAGGCTGTATGATGGCCTGTATAATGTCTATTGGGTGATTTGGTTCATCTTTGGTTAATGGAGACTTTCTAATAATAGAACATTCAATCCGAAGGATCCTTAAATAATGTGAATGACTGGCATTTAGATGGTGGGGTTTTTTTAGGTTTGCAAAGTACTGTATGCATTATCTCATTTGAACCCCACAGCAACCCTGGGAGATAGGTACTACAGATATTTTTAAGACCTTCTGTCTTAGTATCAATTCTGACAGAAGAGCAAAAAGGACTAGGCTGTAGGAGTTAAGTGACTTGCCCAAGGTCACACAGCCAGATTTGAACCCAGGTCCTCCTGACTCTGGACCTGATGCTCTATAGACTGTGCTACCTGGCTTACTCCAGAGAGTCTTAACTTTGGTTCACAGAGGAAGAAACCAAGGCTCAGCTAGTTATGTTAAAACTTGGCCAAGGCCACACAGCTAGAACTGGGCTTTCGACCCAAGTTTTCTTTTTAGCCAGCATCCTCCCTATTATGCTCTATTATCTTGTAGAGGCAAAGCAGTACTATCCTCTCAATCTCAGACTTTGAAATTCTCAACATTAACTTCCATCTCCAATCCTCAGCCAGGGAGTTAACTATCACTGCAGTGCTTACACTGTCTAAGTAGGTAATTCAAGTACCACAATGCTCATATGACCTAACCAGCAATACTGCTCAGTTATCTCCTTGGAAAATGAGAGTGTTGCCTTACCTAAGATCATGATAGGAGTAAGCTTGTAGGAATGAAATGAACTGATTGACATAAGCCAGAAACAGTGTGGTGCAATAGAGTTAAAGCTTGGCTTGAGATTCAGGAGCTCTAGGTTTTAGTCTGATCTCTGCCTCAAGATAGCTAAGTGACCTTGAGCAAGTCATTATTCATCTCTGGGCCTGAATTTTGCTTCCTGTAAATCGGAAGAGATTGGACCTGATTTTTGCTTTTTTGTCATGGTGCGGTTGCTTGCAAAAACTCCATTTAGAGTTCTTGCATTTAGTAGAGACCGAAGGGAAAAAAATTTTCTACTATAAGCAAACTGTAATATCTAACAATTAGGGTAAAGGCAGGGAATGATTATTTGGCCTCCAATTAAGTGATAACTGAAACAAAGTCTGGTGCCATGTTCATGTGTTTGATTCAGATACTAGGATCACAAATCTAAAACAGAAAGATCTCATTTTACAGAAGAGGAAATGGAGGCCCACAGAAGAGGAAATGGAGGCCCACAGAAGAAAAAACGACTTGTCCAAGGTTATATTCAGATAGTCTAGGGCAGAGGCAGGATTTGAACCCAGGTTCTCTCAGTTTAAACCTAGGGTTCTTTCTCCTGTTCCCTGTTTCACAGAGATATAGTACTTATAAGATTTTCTTTAATTTAAGGGGGGGAAAGCGGATTTTTAAAAATCCAAAGGCCTAAAAATAGCTGCATTGTTCCCAACTATCACACCCCACCCACTAGATTTCCGGTTTCATAGTCCCTATAGTCCTGAAGGGCTACATGGCCTTCTTGGCTCATCTTGAAAAATGCCCAAATAAATTTTGAGCCTGGTTTATAAAGAATCCATTGGGGGGAAATGAGATGAAAAGGAGGGGAAAAAAGAGCAAAAGAAAGGGTCCCAGTCTCTGCCCTGATGACTCAGACCCAGATGAAGTCTATGAGTCAAGTGGAGTCAGTGATTGTAATTCCTTGAATTGGGAATTCCACAACTTGGCTTCCAGAATATGGACTGGGAAGAGCACCAAGCAGAATCCTTGAGCTGGCACATCCCAAGGTAAACCCAAATATTTCAGTCAGCAAAATTCTTCCTTAAGGTCCTAGTTCAGTTCACTCATGCAGTAGAACCCGAATCTCTGAATCAACAGCACCCCAGAGGGAAATCAAAAGGACAGGTACAGGTATAGGCCATGCTAGATTTCTAAATCCAAAAATCTTTTCTTTTTTTTAACGGCCCTATAACAAATCCCCAGAGGGACCACACCCCAAGTAAGAGTTCCTGCTTCCAAGCTTTCTAAATTGTGAAATTCAAGCCTACAGAAGCCTGCCTGAGTTCTGTGGAGGAGTTACAGTATGTGCACTGTTGACCCACTTGGGCTCTGGGAGCTGCCATGATACTTCCCATGGTGCTTAGTCAGTGGAACAGAATTGGACTCTCAAACTCCAAAGCTTTTGGGTGACCGATCTGAGAAGCTGTCTCCCTCAAACTGATAACCACACCCTCCCTCTTCTCTCATTTAAGCAAGGGGAACAAAAGGCACCAGAGTTGGAGGTTTATGTCAGCAAATGCCAGTTCACACCAGGTATATGCAGGGAATTGACCTGCCAGCTGCAGCACTGGGACCGAGTAGGTGTGATACTATTGTTCAGTCACATTGGACTGCACTTCTTTTGAAGCCAGTGCTCCAATTAAGCTGACAGTCCCTTTATCAAGGGACTCATTTCTGGCAAATTGAATTGAACTTTGCAAAAATCTCTGTATCAAGCACCTCTGGGTTTGATTGGGGATCCACAGTAACTGAGGAAATTAATCACCTATCAGTTTAGCACATTGTGATGGCTTCCATTAAAGCAGCAGCAAGGTGGAGAAGTCATTCTCAATGATTCTCTAGGATCATATCAGTAATATTTTGGAGCATGACTGCGTACTGGGCAATCCAATATGCTGGGCTGCCACTCAGTTACTCCCTTTCAGCTTCAATCCCCTCCCCCAATCCAAATGCCAATGACGGAAATGGGGTGGGGGAGGGAACTGGGAGGTTGAAAAACTTCATGGATCAACATCTTCCTCCTCCCCCTCTTGGACCTCATGGATTGTACAAAATGTTTTCACATACACTTCCTTTTTGAAGCTTGGCAATAGCTCTTGGTGGCAGGTGGCACAAATATTATGATTATGATTAGTAAGAGTGGGTAGCTTAGTACAGTAGGAGTCCTGAATTTGAAATCAGCAAATGGGTTCAAATCCCAGCTCTGACACTCTCTGTGTAACTTTGCATAAGTTGCTCACCCTCTCTGGACCCCAGTTTCCTTATCTGTACAAAGGAGGGGGCTAGACTAGATCACAGTAGCTGTTTTGCAAAGTGTTTTATGCACATTATTTCATTTCATCCTCACCTTGACCTGTGAGGGAAGTTTGATTATTGTCTCCATTTTACAGATGAGCAAGTGAAGTCTCAGAGGGAATAACTGATTTGCTTAGGGTCCCACAGCTCCTAAGTGGCAGAGGTAAAATTTGAACCGAGCTCTTCCTGATTCCAAGGCCAATATTTATTTACTACCCCATGCTGAGCTTCCTTGTAGCTCCAAGTCTCTAACCCTATAATTCCCATTTTAACAGATAAGGGATGCCAGGCTCAAAGATGTGGTATGACCTAAGGGCAAATAGCATGGCCACAAAGCTAGAAGAGGTAGAACAGGGATGTAAACCAAGAACTCCCAAATTAGAACTCTGCTCACTATGTCATGGCTGCCTCATCTGGCAGGAATGGCAGCTCCAAGGACTGAATCTTTTCTGTTATCAATTTCATATGGGACTCTGGGACCTTCTACTTTTCTGCAACACATCCCACAAGTAGCCATCCAGCCCTTGCCTGGCAGGGAGAAGCTGCCACCTCCCAAGGCGGCTCATTCTACTTTGGGCCAGCTTTCTCATGTTTAAGGAAGAGTTTCCTTCCAGGGAGGTGAAATCTCCTCTGTAATTTCTAATGATTGTCTTCAGTTTGCCTTCAAGGGCAAAGGAGAATAAGGTTGATTTGTCTTTTTCATGACAAACCTTCAGCCCTTCCTGATTGCTCTCATGTCCCCCTTGGTCTTTTCCCCTTCAGGATAAACATTCTCAGTTTCTTAAAGTGGGGCATATTCTCAAGGCCTTAGCCTGGTCATTCTCCTCTGGGCGCTCTCTAATTTATCAATGCCCTTCTTGAAATGAGGTACCCAGAAGTGAGCACAGTGCTCCAGGTGTTTAAACCTCATTAAACCAGAAGAAGAGTCAAGCAGGAGCAGCACTTTCTTAGTCTCAGATACTTTGTCTCTTCCTAAAATGCAAAAAGATTTGCTTGCTGCTTTTTTTACCTGTTTGACCCTTGGTGAGCTCAGAGTACTAACATGGGAACTGTGATCCATTCAGGTTCTTATGAAGTTGAGTTTTTGAACCCAAGTGTAACACTTGACGTTTTTCCATCTTATGAGTTCAGTCCCAGTTTTTCTAGTTGGGCAAGATTTTTTTCATTCTGTGATTCTCATTCAGTGTATAAACTCTCTATCAGTTTTATGCCATCTGTAAATTTTACAAATATGCTATATATCTCTTTAGCTAAGTTACCGATTACCAAAAATAAAGGTTAAACAGTAGAGCACCTGACAGGTGAGTGAACATCCCCTACTTCTTGTCCTTAGAGGGTACTGTCTGGTTGAGAACCTTTCACGTAAGACTACTGACGTGTGTGAGACCAAAGAAGTATTAGTCTTGGCCTCACTTTTCTTTATCTGTAAAATAAGGGAAGAATGACTTAAACAAACATCTGAGATAGGGGCTCAAAGGTTAGAGAAATTACTACCTCCATTTCCTTTGGGACTCATCACCATGTATGGATCTCACTTTTCAATGAGTTCATCATGGAGACAAGGCTGAAATGGGCAATTATAAAATCAGGAGGAGGAGGGTTAGGAAAGCACTAATGCGTCTTCATTCTCCTCCAACATTCTCCAGGTTCTAAGAGGCTCCAGATTACATGGGTCTCACCAAATTTATCCTGCCACTGGCTTAAAGGAAGTTGGGCAGCTGGAATTAGAATGAGACACCTCTAAGCTAAACTGGAGACGTGGGAGAAGTGTGGTTGAAAGTGGAGGGAAGCAGTCCTCAGCCCTCCCTAGAAGGTCTAAAAAAACATGTGGCAGCATTATTATTTCAAGGCACAAAAATCTGGGTAGTTCTCAACAGTCTTTTTCTTAAGTCTCATGCACTTGGGAAAATTGAACAGTTATAGGACAATTATTTTTTATGGAAAGTGTCTCTGTGAAATCTCTAGCTCATTGCATGTTGAACTTGAGTCTTGTGAATTTCTGCAAAAAAGAATCTCTGGTTGGGATCTATAACACTCCAAAGGAGTCAGGAAATTTGCTCTAACAGTTTCGAATAGGTCTCAAGAGCCCGCCTCTGGGAAGTCGGGGAGAGAAGAGCAAGCACTGGGTTAGAAGTCAGCTCTAGGCTGGGTTTGACACATTAAGGATTCTGGCAAATTTCACTCCTGGTGAAATGGAGAGGTTGGAGAACAGTTCTGTGTGTCTCCATAGCCATTCTTCATGTGAAAACCTCTGGATCAAGTGAAATCATGTGAAGAAAGTGCTTTATGAACCTTAAGTTACAAAATCAATTGCAAGCTCAATTGCAAGCACAATTATTAAAGGTTCTCCAGTTCCCAGTGATTCCCACCTTCTTTTGTCTTCCCAAATCATTTTTTTACTTTTTTGCATGTGTCATGAGCCCCTCAGACTGCAATTATCTCTTTGGCTATGATGGAGACTCCATCTCAGAATAATAGTTTCAAAAGCATAAAATCAGCTACATAAGGATTGCTAAGGAAATCTACTGAAATCTGCCTGTGGCCCCTTTGGGTATTGTGGATCCCAGGGTAGGAATGCCTGTCTTAAAGCATTTGGAGTCTCTACCATCCTCTTGCCTCCACAGAGCCCACCATTTGGTGGCTCATGGTGGCCATGGGTTCTTATAGTTTGCGCTAGGCAAACCAAGTTATGACTGGCCTCACCAAGTGGGCTGGGCTTGGTGACAGACTCTACATCTGTTTTCCAAAGACCCACCTGCATAAAGATGAAGAGGTATGTACACATGTATATGGAAATTAATTCATACATGGAGTATCAATCACATATGTTTCCAGATAAGGAGGATGGTTTTGCATCACAGGGGCAAGCTGGGTTTGACACATTAAGGATGTGTTCATTTCATTATCTATGGGGCTTCTGAAACCTCTAAGAGCAATGCCAAACTTCACAGAGATGTTTTTGTGACTTACAATTGGTTGGAGTTGAGCGCCTGGGAGCATGAACTGCATCTGCTGTGCAAACATAGCAGCAGCGGTCTTTTGCTGGATCAGGTTGTTACGTCCGTTGATTTCAAGCTGGGTCTTCAGGTGGGGAGGAGGATGAAGATATTTGCAGTTCTCACGAGTGCAGCGGCCCTGAAAGCAAAAAGATGAAACTTGTAGATACCATTGTTTTGGATTTGGGGGCAAGTGGTTTATAGATATGAACCTGACACACAAAAAGAAATTGTAAGGAAAATCTTAAAGCTAGAATGTTAATTAATAAGGTCCAATAAGGATTTGAATAATAATTATCCCATCGCTTTTGTAGGTTCAAAACATAAAACAGTTGTCTCAGTTAAGTAAAACTCAAAGGCTGAGGTTGTATATGCAATTAATCCATGGAGTCACGTGAATGCACTGTGTGTGCCAGTGCACAAATATACTTTTTTTAAAAAACAAAAACCCTTACCTTCCTTCTTAGAATCAATACTGGAATTCCAATACATACCAGAATTCCAAAATCATGGCAAGAACTGAGGCCCTTAAATATGCTTTGGCTCTAGTTCTCTTGATGTCTGAGGTATTTATATATATATCAAATATATCTGATATATATATATCATATATATATCAAATCTGGTGGATTTGACTTGAAGTGTTGGGCATTGATGTTTATATACAAAAGTATATTTGTGGTGGATTGAGAACCAGGCCAGGAGGTCCTGGGTTCAAATATGGCTTTAGACTCTTCTTAGCTATATGATCCTGGGCAAGTCACTTAACCTCCATTGCCTTGCCCTTACCACTCATCTGTCTTTGGGTAAGTCTCCTTTCTGAACTGAGATGCTATGATATAATGGAAGAATGAGTTTGATCCTTTAATATATTTCATAGGCTCACAAGATCTGGAAAGGGCTTTAGAGACTGTCTAGTCTAACCCCCCTCAGTTGAGATGGAGCAGGTAGGCCCTAGGAAGGCTGTAACTTGCCCAAGTTCATATGGGTAGTGACAGGTGAGATCTGAGCCCAGAACCTCTCCAAATCCAGTTCTTTTCCCATTTTATTAAGATCTTCATTTCATAGGGCAACTGGGTGGCAGAGTAGATAGAGTGCTAGGCCTAGAGTCAGGGAGACCTTGGGTTCAAATCTGACCTCATACACTTTCTAGCTCTCTGACCCCATGCAAGTCACTTAATCCCATTTGTCTAGCTCTTACCCTTCTGTCTTAGGGTTATTAAAAAAAATCTTGTTTTCAAAACTGCAGTTTCTACCTTCCCGCCGCATTGAGGGGAGTTTTCCAGACAAAAGGGCTCCTACTACAACTGACCACTTTCAGAAAAGCTTCTTCTATATGGAAATATGTGCTTGTATGAAAGGGATCCAGGGCCCAAAGGTGACTATACTCTTTGCACATGACCATGTATGACATTTTGTAAAATCAGTACTCCTGAGAAGATACCATCTGATTTATTGGAGGAAACCAAACCTCATTTCAAATCCATCAGGAAAGCATGGGGTAGAAGCCTCTGGCAAAAGAATATGGGCTACAGGGTACTAATTGATTAGTCTGGAACATCAGTATTTTCAATATACTGTGTTTGCTCAAAGCAGGGTACACCTGTGTTTGCCTTCTCTGTGGTGTTGGCTCCAAAATTTGAGGCCCTTCACTGTAGACTTCCCAGGGGTCTGTACGCCAAGCCTGCCAAGCACAGCGGGCACCTTGCCAAAATCCTGAGGCTGGGGCTCTCAGTCTGAATGATGAGATGACTCCCAGTCAGGGTGTGGGGATGTTTGCTGTCTGTCACTGGACCTCAAGCTGTTTATCAAAAGCAAACATGAAGGTCTGTTTTGGGTTGCACTGAGGAGCACTACATGATCTAGTGATTTGAGTCTTCAGAGAACATAAATACTTAAGCTCAGCTCTGGTTCAAACTGGTTTACAGGTGTTTGTTTGGATTGCTTTCTTTTTTTAAAACTTGGGTTCCCTTTGTAGGAAAAGCTTTCCTGCTTTGGTTTGCTTTAGGAATTAGGAACTAGTTCCTAATACTTACAAAGTCAGGGTCAATGCATACTTTCCAAGTTCAGGGGTGCTAAGGCAAGATCAGCACTTTACATACATTTTTTACATTGGAACTTCACAATCTTGTTAAACTCCCATTTGACAGAGCAAGAAACTGAGCTCTATCCACGATCCCATACTGCCTTTCAGTTATTCCTAGAGAACGGTCTACAGTGCATAGAAAGAAGTTAAATGGAAGACGAAGGTCTAAATAATAATAAAACTGGTTTAATAAAATGTTTTCAAGTTATCAAAGTGCTTTCCTTCCTCTGGCTCATTTGAGCTTCATAAGATCCTTTAGAGGTAGGTGCTATGGGTATTATTATCATTCTCGTTTTAAAGATGAGGAAACTGAGGCTTAGAGAGGCTAAGCAACTTGCCCAGAGTCACAGAGTTCCAGAAGCAGGATTGGAACCTTCCTGACTCTCAGACCAATTTGCTACGCATTAGGTCCTGTTGCCTACTTGTTGAATAACTGACATAAACTGTAGACAGTATGGGTGATAAGAACCCTAGGGTTGAGTCATAGCTCTTTGCAGCCTGGGATAAGTCACTTTCCTTTTCTAGATCTCAGTCTCTTCCTCTGTAAAAAGGAGAGGTTGGACTAGACAATCTCAAAATTTGCTTCTAGTCCTACCTTTGATGGCCTTAGATCAAGTGGCCACCCTGAAAGTGGTCCTGGCCAGATACTCCACAGAGGAGGAGAGAAGGCCATTTGGACTCTGAGCCTCTTCCCTGTCTTCCTGTCACCACCCTTCCTTTACCCCCAGCAGCTATAGAAGAAATATTCATTATTTACAACAGAGTCATTGGACATTTGCGCAGGATGGGGATCAGTCCAACTCTTTCATCTTATGGCTGAGCCAACAGAGGCCAGGAGAGGAGCAAGAGACTTGCTTAAAGCCAGGCAGTTAGCCAGGAGCAAAGCTGAGACTTGAACTCGGTACCAGTCTCAGGCTTATTTCCTGAGCCCTGCCTATAACCTTCTTGTGCTAACTCAGCATATGATAGAGGAGACTGGCTGCCAAGGCCCAAAGCTGAGACTCAAAACTAGGTCTTTGCAGTCCCCGATCAGGTCCCACATTGCCTTGGAGAATGCACCTGCAGTAGGTTTGTCCCATTAAATCATCTCCCTTAGCATGTCATCTGGTCATTATTTAAAGCATTAATAACATTTCACTAAGAACAAAGTCCATCCTTCCAAGATTTGTTTTTTATAACTCTCCATATAGTACAAAAGCAGCTGTAGCATCTGAGTATGAGGTTAAATATGAGATCATTTGGGCAGAGCTGGTTCTTTTGTTTTTATAAAACTGAGCAGAGCTTCAAGCAGTGAGGGGAATTAAAGGGCAATCCATTGTTTTCCAAGGGGGTTGCTCTTTGTTCCTCCCATAACTAGTTCTGAGACAACTGAAGAAACTGAGGAAGCCAAGGAATAACTCCTTGCTCTGACAACCTGAGGTCTAAGCGACCTGGCCAGAAAGAACTTCTTACCCATAGGAGCTACCTAATTGGTCTTCTTGCTTCTAGGCTCTCCTCTTTTCAAGTCTCCTTGGAAAAATAGAGTCAAAATTAGTTTCCTAACTGACCATGCTCCTTTCCAGCTCAAGAAACTTCAATGGCTCCCCACTGCTTCAAAGATAAAATATAGACTGATTTGCTGGGCATTTAAAGCCATCACAATCTGGCTCTAACTCATCTCTACATACTCATTTCAGACTGTTTCCCTTCTGACACTTTGTTCCAGCAAAACTAAACTATTTGCCTCCCACAACATGGAACATCCAATCTTTTGCCTCAGTACCTTTATAGTCCCTCATTCCTGAAATGCACTTCTTTCTCACCCCTGCCCCTTAAAGTCGTTTGCTAGGTCTCCTAGAAACTATGAACTTCATCTAGGTTCATCTATACAAGAGGTATTGGAGGCAGGAACCAAAGAGGGCAGAGGCATGCCTAATAAGGGCAAGACATTTTGATTGTGATGGTGAGAAGGAGCTGCAGAAAGAGATGAATAAGACACAGTTACCACCATCAACGAGCCTATGGCATGTAGTATGGGAAGTAAAACATGTATACAAAAAGCTATAACTTAGAATAATTGGAGCTGTATTAGGGACAGATGAGGCTAGAAGAAAAGACAAAACTCCTCCTAATATGGTATATGAGCAGACTAACCTCATTTCCTAGCCTGCTAGATCAGAGGAATTCGGTAAATATAGTCCCCTTAGATTTCAGGAAAGCATTTTGGACCAAATCCTTCATGGTATCCTGTAGCTCAGGTATAGCATTCTGAGCTAAGCAGTAGTACATTTAAGAGGACTTAGAAATGGTTGAATAAGAACAGTTACAAGTGGCTGGATGCCAGCTTTGAAAAGTACGTCTGTAGTGGAGTGGTTTAGGGATCTGTTTTCAGATCTGTGCTGTTCACTCTTTTCATCAGTGACTTCAATGAAAGCACTGTGGCATGCTTCTCAAATGTATAGAAGTCAAAAAGCTTGGAAGGATAAGTGATGTTGGTTGGCAACACAAGAATCTCAAAGACTTCAACAGGCTACATTGGCCCAATCTAATAATCTAATAAGGGGCAAATGGAAAGTTCTACTTGGGTTCAGAAAATCAGCTTCTCAAATACAGGATGAGGCATGGCTAGACAAAAGTTCCCATGAAAAAATATGGAGGTCTTGGTGGAATCAATATGAGTCCATCCAGTGATGTGCAAATCAAAAAAGCAAACCGTATTCTAGGCTGAATTGTAAAAAGCACAATGTTGCGTATGCATGGAGGAATAGTTGTGCTATATTCTGCCATGGTCTGGCCAGATCCTATGTACTGGATTTAGTTTTGAACACCAAATTTTAGGCAAGATGGAAACAAGTTGATGCATGCCCAGAAGAGAGTGACCAAAATAATGAGTGGGCTGGAAACTGATAGAAAGAGGGATGGCTAGGAGAAGATGTAGAGGGGTCTTCAAGTGTTTGAGGGATTACTGGATGGAAGAGGTGTCAGACTTGTTTATTTTGGCCCCAGAGAGCAGAACTAGGAGCAAAGGAGTGGATTTAGGCTGGATGTTAAGAATTTGGGAACACAAAAGATATATAACAGTCTATAACTGTCTGGTCCACAGAACTGGAAGGAATATCAATGAGGAAAAGTATGATCATAAATGCTGGGGGGCCAGGGAAAAGAGAGGGCTTGTCTGGGTACCCTGCTGGTACTCACAAAAGGCCCCAAAGCCCTAAAGGCAGGCCTATGGCAAGTTGGGTTGATCATCAGGATAAGATCCATGGGAGAACATGGAAAAGAAGTGGCAAAGATGAGAGGCTTGGATGGGTTGCAATCCTCACCAGGGGAAGGAAGAGAATGCTGTTCCATTGAAGTCCTGAAGCATTAACCCAACTGGAAGCCTGTTGCTAAGATTTTGGCAGATTAAGAGCAACAAACTTTGCTCAAATTCCCCAACTCTCCCCACAGCAGAACAGCATGGATGCTTGCAGATGTCAAACTTTACTTGTTGTTTTTCTCTTCATGCCTGGCATGAGATGAAGGTATCTAGGGATCTTGGGAAAACGTGTGCTCAAACTACCCAAATCCACTTTGGAGTTTCAGTACTCATTTAGAGAAAAAAAGCCTGTGGACGACTGGCTGTGGGTTTATCGCCCATGAATCTCCAACCTCCTGGAACCTTAATAAGTATGCATAATAAAGGCAAATTAAATTGGAAATGCATGCAAGGCCCACAGTTACATGCATCATTGATACCTCTGGAGTGTTCAGACTAATTGGAAAGTACCTCAGGATGTATAGGCAGCCCTCAGTTATCTGTTGGAAAGGGGCAAAGGATGCCAGAGAGCTTTTGAAACAAGAAGGAAAATTTCTACCAACAGGGAGCTGATCTGTAATGCAAAGAGTCTCTGGGTAAGTCACAGTGTGGCATAGTGCACAGTGTGGAGAATAATGGGCTTAAAGCTAGGAAGGCCTGAGTTCAAATCTTGCCTCTGCTATTTTAACTAGCTGTGTTTCTAGGAGTTAGTCATCTAAGGCCTTGAAGCCTCAGTTACCCACTCTGCAAAATGAGGACAACAATGACTGTGGCACTTATCTCCCAAGGTTGTTGTAAGATCTAAATAAGCTAATACTCTGTAGTTGTGGCTAGAAACAGGGCTAGGGATCAGCCTGAGATTACATTGGCTCCTAGTTGAAGAAACCCTACCAATGCCGGTTGGTACCTTTTCTTCAGTTTGAAGCCTTAAGAGTTTTTTATTATTACACTCACTCTTCAGTAAGTCACACATGACTGAGATGTGACTCTATTTTCTCTGCAACCCATTAAGGAAATGGGCATTTTCTTGGGGTTATCAAGGTTGGATTATGTCCACTGTCTGTTTCCTCTGTTCCCATCACCAGCCCCCCCAAGGACTACTGGAATGAGCAGCAGCCTTGGTCTGCCAAGAACTCTGGCTGTCCCCTTGAACCAGGCCCTGGTTGCTGTTTGGCAATACTTTTATCCCTCTCATATGGGGGCCTGACCCATTCCCCACAGTGCCTCTTTTGAACCCTCCTCCACTATCCTCTGAAGTTGGTGTCACCCACCATCACCAGCCATCAGCACCATTACAGAACATTTCTACAGGGCTTCCATCTCTCTCTCTCTGTGTGTGTGTGTGTGTGTGTGTGTGTGTGTGTGTGTGTGTGTGTGTGTGTGTGTGTGTGTGTGTGTGTACCCAGATGGGTCAAGACAAAATAGACAGTCATTCTGTGGGGGCGGAGGGGCACGACTACCAAATGAGCAGATTAGTAAAGGCCTCTTGAAGGAGGTAAACCTTAAATGGAGCTAGGGAAGCAAAGAGGAGGAAGGAGACTATCCCATACTACTAGCTAGTTCTCTGTCTTCAAACTCATCCTTGTCTCACCATCTTGTATTTTATACTCAACTGAAGCTTCAACTCTCTAACTAGGCCGCCTTAGTCTTCAGAGTAAGACACATTGACACTTATTTCCCCACTTTTTATCATGACCAGGAAAGAATGGCTTTCTAGTTGGAGTGAGTGTTTGAAGCCCACGTCTAACTGCAATGTCAACTGCAAGTCCCCAAGTCCCTTAGTGCAACAGAAATTTACTCCATCTATGAATTGAAAGGCTTTTATCTGGTAATAGCTAAGGTCTCTTTCAGCTCCCCCTATGATCCTGGCCTTCTCGCCTCACTAGCCATCAACCCAACACTTCACTCTTAGTCAATCTGCACATGAGAGTCTAGGCATTGACTTAGAAGCCCCCAAGCCAAAGGTCATATCTTGTCTCCACAATATTCTGAAAGGTCCCACTTCATAGCACACAATCCACAATTCAAAATAATGGCAATGATGATAAAAATCATCCTCATTCATTAAAACAGGATTTAATTATTGGCAGCCAGCCACAGAATGGCAAAAATCAGTCTGTAAATCTGAATACATTAGCTAAAATAAGAGGGGAAAATGGACAGTGTATCTGACAAATTATCATAGATCCACAGAACATCAGTGTAAAAAGTGACCTTGGGGAGCATTTCATCCAACCTCCTTGTTTGAAGGATGGGGAAACTGAGACCCAGGGAGAGGAAAGTCACCAAGTGTCAAAAGATAATACACGCCCATCCATTTGAGAGACAAAGGGCTATACTGGACATCCTTTATACCTGATACTCTATGTTCATTTACAAATCATAATTTCTCTTAAACCTCTGGTGGAAAAGTCCATGAAAATACACATTTGTTGAGTGTTACAAAGCATTTTCCTACATCAGACTTTGGAGGTCAGTGTGTTGGTAGGCCTCCGTAACCTCATTTTACAGATGAGAAACAATCCCCTGAAAAGGGATGTGACTTGTCTATAGTCACACAGCTAGATCTGGGCATCCACTATGCCAGGCTGTCTCCTAATGACAGTTTCAATAGCCAACCCACCCATAAGAATGACCAAAAAACAAGGATGAAATTATGCTTTTTAAAACTCATGTAATACTTACAGGAAGCAGTACAGTATAATGGAAAGGGAGCTAGATTAAAAGTCTGCCTCTGGTGCTTACTAGTGGTATGACCTTGGGCAAATCATTTCCCCATTTTGGGCCTCAGTTTCTTCCTCTATAAAATGAAGTCTGGACTAGATGACCTCTGATGTCCCTTCCAGCTACCAAGCTAGGACCCTATGACTTCATGAATGATAAAATGTTACACTCCTTTGCTTTTTAGATGGAGAACAGGAAAAGAAAAGCTTCATCTAATGGACACAATACAGGCATATGGGTGTGGTTTGGTTTCAGATTTTGGTCAGTTATGGGAAAAATATATAGAAGAAAAGTTGTAGAGAAGATGAAAAGAGAAGAGATATACAGAGAAAGAGAGACATAACCTGACAAAATGAGATAGGTAACTCAAAGAGCCAGACACAGAGAGAATGACACACTGAGAGCCAAACCTACAGACAGACAGCCCTCTAGAGAGATCCTGAGCTAGAGGAAATTAGGAGAGAGGAAATAAAAGGAGGCAAGGGAATGGATGGGAGGGCAGGGAGGCTGACTCAGTTTTGCGAGGATTGCTCATGTAGTATTGCTCATGTAGTATCATTCACTGAGACCATGGACAAAGGAAGTTATCACTTATTATCAAGGTCCTTTAAGGACTAGGAAAACAGTTCCTCTTCTTTTATTTTCAAATGTCAATGTTTATTTTAAAAATAAAGGTTTCTTTTCTCACAGAATTCTGTTTGGCACATGTTAAGGGAAAGACAGGTTTGAGAAATTTGCTTTGGAAAGGTACAGGTGCTTGGACAAATTTATTGTCTGCTGGCCCTGAGTACCTTGAAAATATTAGGAAGGTGGCTTCTAGATGGCCGTACCTGTTTGTTGAGAGTTTAGAATTGTTTAAATTCACATTACCTGGGAGCTATGACTAGAAGTAATTTATATCATGCTTTGATGTTTTTCTCTACTTTCCTCCCCACCTCCCCAATAAGTCTTATTTACCCCGCCCCTCCAATGATTAGGTCATAGTGAAGATAGCATAAAGGAAAGTGTGTGTACTGAGAAAAAAATGAAAACAACTGGTGAAATAAACCTGCAGGGGAGATAGGGTAACCACTGCTCACAGGTCTTCTCTGGCTCTTACCTAGTCTTCAATCGACTGGAAGTTTCACTAGGACAAGGAACTGGGTTTATCTAGCAGCGACAGAACATGCTATTATCATTTAGCTAGAAAGTGATTTTTTGTCATCTCAAAATTCTATGTTATTATGATAAAAGTAATTTGTTTTCCATTCTGCTGTGACTTTGATTTCTGTTGCACAGGCAACCTGAAGGCTCTGCTAGAAAACCAATCCTTTCCATGTCTCATTGGCTCCCACTGGCCTAGACAAGGCAGGCACGCATGTTAGGCCTGCCTCAGAAACCTCTTCTGTATGGAATAGGCAAGAACTAGAAACATCTGTAAATTCTGTGTTGGGTCAGATTCAGAAGATGTTGGTAAGCTTTGGAAAGACACTTCTGTTGGGTCCCAGATTGCTGGCCAAGGCAATAAATAATAGAAGCTGACAGTTTCCAATTCCAACTTCCATAGAATAAGGGAAAATTCTTTATTTAAGCAGTCATAGGAATAAAGGATCATAGACTTAGGTCAGGAAGGTACATTAGAGGATATCTACTGCAATCTTCTGATTTTATAGGTGAGGAAACTGAGGCCCACACAAGTGAAGTTGCTTCCCAAGATCATATAGGTAGTGAGGAAGAGAGTTAGGATTTGGACCCAGATTATGTGACTCTAAATCCAGCACTCTCAACACTATCCTCTAAGCCAGGGGTCCTCAACCTTTCTAATGCCATGACCCTACAGTTCCTCATGTGGCAGTGTTATTCTGGTGGTGACTTCAAAAACTGTGATTTTGCTAAAGTTCTAATTCGGAATGTAAATACCTGATATGCACCATGTATTCTCATTGCTACAAATTGAGAAGTTGAGAACCGCTGCTCTAGGCAAAGAGGGGTGAGAGAGAGATGCCTAGGAAACAGTGTGACACCCTGACCTTCACTCCCACCAGACACCTCTCTTACCACCTCTGGGAGGCCCTAGGACTACCCTACCACAGTGGGTGTGTAAAACATAGAAGCTCTCTGGACCAGGCGCTGTGAGTTTCCCAAGCTTTACTCTGTCCTTCAGTGTAAAGTGGTAGATTCATAGATGCCCTGGAGTCCTTTCTCCTGGTTTAGAGGACAAAGAGACACCATGGGCATCTATTCTGTCTGGGTCAAGGGTATACCTAAGGAGATAGGCTCAGTGCTTAGCAACACTCTTCCATCCTTCAAAGGCTGGTCTTCCTCCAGGCACTGTCTCTACCCTGACTTCCCATGGCACTAAAGGCAGATAGAAAAGTTATATTTTTTATATCAAAAACAGGTTGGGGAGGGGAGACACTAAAGAAACTATAGATGAAACAGATGTGTACCTCCCTCTATTTCCCTTCTTTTTCATTTCCCTTTACCCTTTAGAAAAAACAGGTCTGGGAAATAAAATCATTCATTTCTGCTCTGGTCTTTTGGCTCTGCTATTGAGTTAGAAAAATAGGCAAGTGATTCAAAGTAGAAACTTATTAGTGCTCCTATGCTCCAGAATCTCTTCTTTTTTGCCTGTTTCTCTACCCCCTTGGACTCCCAATCTATACCTTTCAAGGTCTCCCACAAAGGCAAAAAGCAATGGTAGAAGAAAATTGGATATGAATGTTTAGAACTGCATATACATCCCCAAAGCAGATGGAGGACAATGGAATAAGTGGCAGACCACTTCAAAAAGAAGGGCCACAATCACCCACCTCTCCAGAATTCAACCCATCTCCTCAGTCTCTTTTCAGGCTTTTCAAGCAAGTGTGGGGGTGAGATTGAAAGAGAAAGTAGCCCAGTTGGGCCTCTAAATCCCACTTAAGTCACTAGGGTTATGGGTGTGTGGAGGCTATTGGGTATGAGACTGCCAGTGTACTTTGTTGTGGAAAATTTTAATAGACTCGAGAGCCCTGTGAAATGTATTTTTTATGATCAAGGGAGAGCTACTCCTTCTCTCCTTCAGAAGAAGAAAGGAAACCGAGGAAGCTGAAAATTCCAGTTTGTCAGTCATAAGATCTTAATACAAACAGCTGTTTGGAGAATGATTTGTCTCTTCAAAGAAATCTGATACCATAGAAAGAGAGGGGGTGAAAAGAGAAAAAAACCATTTTGTCAAACATAATTACAACTGAATCAACTGGTTAAAGTCTTCATTACATCGCTCTGCTTGGCTACAAATGGTCAACAGTTGTCTGTTAAGAAACACTGACTAAAGGCAATCAACACAAGTTAGATTTTTTAAAAATGGGGCACAGGGACAATATGTCATTCCATTAGTACTTTTAGTACCATCAGTTTTCTTAGTACTTTTGAAAATTACCACGTGCCATATGCCAAATGTTACACTGCAATTCTTAGTCTCTGAATGTCTAGACCTGTAGTCTGATATATAAGCCAATTCGTACCTGCCTAGCATTCCTGGGGTAACTGGTGCCTTCAAAACATCACAAGCTGGCGGGCTATAATAGAAAGATCATGAGCTTGGAGGTCAGAGGACCTTGGCTCCAGTCTTGGCTCACCACTGACTGTAGTTCAGTCAGAAGGAAATAAGCTCCTTAAGAGAAGAGATGAGATGATTCTCTTTTTTTTGGTATTTGTATCTCCAGTGCCTAGCCCAGTGCTTGGCAAATAATAGGAGCTTAATAAATAATTTGATTACAAATGGAAATGATTGATTGACTTAGGGAGAGTCACTGAACTTCTATGGACTTCATTTTACACATCTGTAAAGTTTGAGCTAGATGCCTTTAAAGGCCCCTTCCAGCTCTAAATGAATGATCCTATGTAGGTTGCCCCTCTCCACTTCCGCATATCTTTCCGTCTTTCAGGTAGCTTACCCAGATTCTAGCACCACCTGGAAGAAGCCTTCGTGGGTACCACCAGTGTAAAGTGCATTTTCCTTCCACAGGCCTTTCCAGGCACACCCTTTGTGCCCCTCTTAGAGCACTTAGGACATTGTGCTTAGAATGTTGGTTAGGTGTGGTCAACTCTTATGACCTTTAAGACATTGAAAACTCCTCCGGGGCAGGGGCCATGGATAAGATCAACCTCCCTGGAGGTTGAGTAGAAGTAAGGAGGAGTGGAAGACTCAGGGTCCCCAAACTGCAGCCCCCTGAGGCCATGTATCTGGTCCCCACCGCACTTCCAGAAGGGGCACCTCTTTCATTGGTGGTCAGTGAGAGGAGCCCTGTATGTGGTGGCACTGCAAAGCATGGCGTTGCTCATGTACCTTACTACTTCTGGTGACATAATCCTTGGTGCAGCACCTTACAAGGAGGCACAAGAATTATGTGGCTGCACAATGGAAGATGTCAGCATGGTGAGCGGCGGATCTGGGTGAGGGGATTCTGCACTGTGTATACTGCTGCATGGTTAGGGTTAGGGTTAGGTTTTTATAGTCTGGCTCTCCAACGGTCTGAGGGACAGTGAACTGGCCCCCTGTGTAAAAAGTTTGGGGACCCCTGGTTTACTGTGTGAATCTGGAGCAATGAAGTTGTGATTATAAATATCATTATTGCAGCCAAACTTTACTCAGGGCAAAATTCATTAGGTAGGGGAATAAAGCCTATTGGAAAGCTATTCTCCTATATGTCTAAATAGCTTTTTCTAGTAGAATATAAGCTCTTTGACAGCAGGAACTACTTCTTGTTTTGTCTTTATGTTCCCAGTGCCTATTGTACAGTCTCTTACATATATTGTTAAATCATTTCAGTTGTGTTTGATTCTTTGTGACTTTGTAGGGTTGCAGAAATTGCAGAATTTCAGAGTTCCAAGGACCGTTGGAGATCATCTAGGCTAGGGGTTCTTAACCTTTTTATGTCCTAGACCCCTTTGGACAGCTGAGGAAGCCCTTCTCAGTGCTGCATTTTAAAATGCATAGAATGACATACAGAGGATTACAAAGGAAACCCATTATACTGAAATATTGTTATTGAAATCTTATCCAACAAACCATGTTTACCGATCCCTGGTTAAGAACCCCATAAGCCCCTTGTTTTACCTGGGAGGAAACTGAGGTATTAAGTAATAGAGCTGAAGCTCTCAACCCTCACCAGGTACTCTGACTCCAAATATAGTACTCCTTCCACCAAGCACTGACTTCCTTCTCTTGTTATTCCTTTCTACACAGTTTGCTTTCTTCTCTCTTGAAGAGAACAATAGTAGGCACGTGATATAATGAAGGTGTTTGTACCCGTCTGTTCGAATGAACTGCCAGAAAATCCATAATATGGGCTGTGCCAGGGTTCAGATTTGCTTTCCTGTTGCTTCTTTCCTATCTCTATATGTCAATGAAAGTCTGGTCTGAATATCTTCTAAGGGTGTTGAAAGTATGTCTTGCACCTGGTCCCTCATTAGAGATGAGCGCCCCAAGGCTCTGGACAAACTCATAGACCTAGATCAGTCTCAGAGATTTTGGACTGTTTTAGAGGGGGGTGGCTCAGACCTCCCTCCCCTTGTCCCACCCTCCCCCAAGGTCTGTCTTTATTATCCCCCAAATCACCTTTCTGCCTAGGCTGGCACCTGGAGCCTTTGGGAGGTCAAAGATAAACCACAGTCCCTGCTGGGCTCCCTTTAACCATTAATTAACCTATTGACACCCATCTGAAGTTCTCAGAGCATTTCCTGTCCCCAGAATATTGCACCTGAAGGGAAGCTGCCCCCTCCTCTCCCCTCCCACCTACTGGAGTAAGCTGCAAGGAAAATTCCATGAAGCCGGTCAGCCAACTGCTGCCCACAATGCTTTCAGGTAATAACAATGTCTGGGCACTCTTGCAGATGTCCATAGCCTGAGCTGCCTCCTCCTAAAAAAAGGCAAGGATTTGAAGGGCCCCCACATCCATATTCATTCACATTAAAAATTAGTTTCCAAATGAGAAAGAATTTGACCTTGTTCCATTTCTGGAACAAAGAACCTGCACTTTGAATTTTCTGAAGTGCAAACAAATCATAAAAAAGAGGAGTTGCTACTCACACTGAAACTGACCCCCCCCCTTTTCTTGTCTGAGCAAATACTTTCAATCATTCTCTAGAAAAATATTAACTCCATCTATGGTCAATAACATGTTACTCAAGAATTCATGGTCTGCCATAGCAATGGGAATGGCATTGGAGCCCAAACACTCTGAAATACACGTGGGCTAAGAGAATGGAGGAGGATGGAAGAAGGGGATCTTGCCTAGAAAGCATTTTCTGCCTTATCACAACAAGTAACACTAGCAGTGAGGAGGTAGGTCTGAGTACTAGCAATAAGAGCCACCTGTTTTTCAAGCCAAACAGAAAAAGGCAGGCTAGCAAATGAATGATATCTCGTTGTGTTCTCCTCTACTAAGCCAAATACGAACAATGGCGGTCTGGAATGGAAACAGCACTGGGCTGGGGAACCTACTTCTTCCACTTGGTCCTCTCGGAGATCTATAGGATCAAAGGATTATCCGTTTATTGGTGGAATAATAATACCAATAAGAGCTGACATCTCAGTGGTGCTTTAAAGATGGCGATTACTTGCTGAGCTCATTGAGGCCTCATAACAAACCTGTGAGGTGGGTGCTATCAGAGATGAGGAAACCGAGATTTGGAAGAAGAAGCCTCATACCACCTCATTTTCTAGTTAGCCCAAGGAAGTTAAGTGACTTGCCCCAGGGTCACACAGTTGACATTTGATTATCTGATCCAACTACCTCTTCTTGTGTCACTTCTCCAGCTCTTTAACCTTCTCAAAGATTGGCCTCCAGTCTTTTGGTGTATTCTTTCTCCTTCTTTACCTCTTAGAATACCCTAAGGCTCAGCTCAGGGGCCATCTCTTACAGGGAGATCTTCTTGATGTCCTCTATGTGTAAGTTCCTTGAGAGTAGGCAGGGGCTGCCTTGTTTTCTATCCTTATAGCCCACATGCCTAGCACAGGGCCTTGCCATAGTAAGCATTAGCTATCTAATGGAAAGAATACTATATTGGAAGTTAAGGGGCCTAGGTAAAAAACCCAACTTTACAACTTACTATTGTGTCCCTGGGAAAAATACTTCTCTCAGTGGTACAGAAATAAATTTGGGCTTTTTTTGGCTATTCTTGGCATTATGTTAATTCTTGGTTTACTCCTTTGTTATGTGAGGGGGTTGGAGATGATCCCTAAGGTCCCTTCTGGCTGTGACATTCAATGCTTCTAGGAAACTTGACAAACAAATATTGAAAATATATGGAATTGTTGTTTAAAAACAAACAAAATAAGAACTAATTGGTGTCACCTGAGATGATTTTTTGTCTGCAAAGAAACAAAACCCACAAGTAAGTTGGCCTAATTTTCTGATGCTTTAAAAAAATTGTCTCTTTAGCTAAAAGTGCTACTGTATTTAACATATGGAACATACTTATGGTCTGTCTGAGAATTTGCCTGATTTGATTATATGAAAGAAAGGGTTAATAGCTAGTTACTTTTGCTGGGATGGCTCCATGATCTCAAGGGTATGGACAAGCCTCCCACTGGTGCTGATCACAACCTGCCATGGACACTCTTTATGTCTAATTGATTTTTGTCCATATCTTTCCAGAATTTCTCCACCAAGGAATTAACCAGTGTCATAGAGAACCTTCCTCTGGTTCTTTAGTGTGGCACAGTGGATAGAGCACTGGGCCTGGAGTCAAGAAAACCCAAGTTAAAATCTGGCCTTAAACACTTACTAGTTGTCTGACTCTGTCTCAGTTTCCTCATCTGTAAAATGAGCTGGAGAATGAAGTGGCAAACCATTCTAGTATCTTTGACAAGAAAATTCCAAATGGGGTTGCATAGAGTTGAACACAACTGAAATGACTGAACAACAAAATGGTTCTTTGAGTACTTCCTAGACTGTCCATTTGTTATCCCTCCTTCTTGCTTCATGATTAGTCCCCCCTTCTTTTCTGGTCATATAGTATCTTTGTGCCACTTCTCTAATGCATGTTCCCATGCGTGATGTGACATTTTCAGTTTTCCAAGTGGGATGACTCTCTTGATCTATTCCAAACCAAATTCTCACTGAGGAAACCGTCAATGAGAGGCCGTATAGCATTCTGGGACTGAGCACAATCAGTCCAATATGAGTCAGCAAATGCATTCAGATTCAATGTGTAATTGGGTAATTCACTTAATCTGTGTGCCTTAGTTTACTCATCTGTAAAAAGTATCGCCCCAAGCTCTAAGCCTTTTGACTCTATGATCCTCGAACATCCACAACCAAAAAAGTGACAACTAGGAAACCTGATCATCACTAGGGAATCCTCTGCTCTTTGGACTTGCTATGCTACTGGCAAATGCATTAAGTAGCCATATGTTCCCCTATTTTATGCCTTGTTTGATGCTGAAACTGAGCAGATAGATCAACAAAGTTATCTCCATGGTCAATATCTTTGCTTTTGTTTATTTCCTATTTTTAGAGTTAACAGATTGTTGGAACAGGTTGGGTTAGAGCTGGTACAAATGCCCACAGTGTCTTCTCATCTTCATTCTTGTTTCTATTTTGGAGCTGGCTCTGCCCCTCTGTACCAGTGGATGATCTGACTGCCCACCAACAGTAAATTTCAAAATGACTCCCACAGCAATAACCAGTTATTTCCTATTCGTTACAATAATACCTTTCATTTTGCAAGGGGCTGGACTGTGCTCACCATGCCCAGTGCCCTATGACTCCCTTCCTGATCAAAATATTCCTTGGTATGCAAGCGTGAAGCATCTAGGAGTCTTTTGTGTCGTTTCTTGATTCCCCTAGCCATCCATACCCTTTCCTGGGCTCACCTTCCTCCTGAAGTCACCACACATCAAGGTGTATCTGTTTGACCTCCCTGAAAGCATCAACGGCAATTTCTACATAGGCAACGGAGCCTCTACTTCATCCTTTGCAGTTGCTGCAATTATCTTCAAGGAGGCCTTCTAACTCATGCTCCTCACCAAGTGTCCTCTGGAACACGGTGAAGCCAACTCAGCTGACCCTTTCACGTGCTTCTCCGAGGAGAAACTAGGAGCCATTCCTCTACTTCGGCATAGCCTCCATATCTTTTGGTCTCATTTATATGGAGAAAGGCAATGAGGATGTAGTTCAGGTCCTTCAGGAGTTACCCAGCATGAATACCAGCAGTTAAACTGGGGTTTGTAGAAGGCCAGAGGTTTCTGTTCCTCTTTTTGTAACTATTCTGCTATGACTGAGGTGTGAGTGGGAAAGGGCTGTGCAAGAATAAGACCACTAATGGTTTTAAAAATCCAATTCATGAGTTCCTGTGGCCATAAAATTCATCAACCAAGTGAAGGACCTGCTTCTGGGGAATCCCTCCCACATGTAGCTAGACTCCTCCTCCTTGGCCTATAGACACAATCTCTTGCTCTTCCTGCTCTTAAAGTCCACCCTGGGACAATCGTAGCATCAGAGGTCATAGGATCATAGACTGAGCTTTAAGGGAACCTAGGAGATCACTTGGTCTAACACTCTCATTATACATGAGGAAATAAAGGTCCACAGAGGCTATGCGACTAGCCAGAGGCCATACATTTAGTAAGTAGTGAAGCTAGGATTACTTAACCTCTCAGCCTCGGTTTCTTCTTCTGTAAAATGGGGATTATAATCACTAAGAAACATATTCCCCCAAGAGTTCTCTGAGGTTCCAAGGAGACCATGAATGTAAAAGGGATTTGTAGCCTTTTTGCCTTTGCAGCAATGTCAATAAGACCTGTCAGAGCTGGCATACAGTTGGCACAAGCTTTGAGAAGCCAGAGTCACCTGGCACCCATAATGAGGCCCCAGAGGCCTTTCAAGGAGTGGTCAGTCCCCTGCTCTTGCTCAAAGCCACAGTGCCAAGCTCATTGCATGCATTCAACAACACTCAATGACCATAAAGAAATTGTTCCCAGTATTAAAGGCACAAAACATGGTCTCCCACAGACAGTGAGCAGATATGAGGCTTCTATTTAAAGAAGAGGCAACAATGAATAGGACTTGGGGAGGTGCTCAAGAATGAATTTCTAAACTTCCAACATGCTCTCATCCTTTTAACTGGTTCACATTAAGCCATGAAGGCCAGAAAACACTCAAGCTACAAATGGAAGAAAACATACATTGTAAAGCTGTCCTTCCCCCTCCCCCAATATTCAATGAAACCTATTTGCAAATGCAAAAAGAGAGAAGAGGCTGTCAATGGAACTGCCCAAGCAGGTTCAGAAAACAGGGCTGTCAAGCTCAAGAGAGATCTCTGTGGATCCTCTAGTTGATACAGTTGAAAGAAAGAACTGTTCTTCAACAAGTTACACCTGTCATATTATTGTGGTACTTAAGTTCATAGAGCTAGAGAAGGAAACTGAGGACCGGAGAGGATGCTACTTGTGCAAAGTCACATGGCTGTTAAGATGCAAATGATAGATCTGGGATTGGAACCCAGGTCCTTGGAGTCCAAATCCATATCTCTTTATGCCTGTCCATTAGTGAAGATATTAATTATTAGGATGAGGGGAAAGCAAACCAAATCCTACCCTTGGGGTGTCTGTGAAATCAAGAAAATTTGTTTTAA
Source organism: Monodelphis domestica (assembly GCF_027887165.1). Lineage (NCBI taxonomy): Eukaryota > Metazoa > Chordata > Mammalia > Didelphimorphia > Didelphidae > Monodelphis > Monodelphis domestica. Next base: position 51,323,417 of record NC_077235.1, on the reverse strand, counting down.
AGTGTTTTTTTAAAACTTCAAAATTAACCTAAATGGCAATATTACACATCTTCCTTTCGCCCTCCTTCATATCATCTACTGATTACCTACCCAATGGTAGCCCAACTTTGATGAGCTGAGCTTGGCATTCCAACAGGGAAAGGTAAGGAGGGAGGACTTTGCAGACAATAGAGTTAAGAGATACATGGGATATCATGTAGCAATGGGAAGGTTTGATTGGACCATAGAGAGTGAGAGTGGAATGTAGTATGAAATCAGTCCGGAAAGATAGGTTGGAGACAGATTGTGAAGGCCTTTCATAACAAAGAGAGGGAGCTGGAGTTTAGTCTAGAGCCAATAGGGAGCCATTGAAATTTCTTGAGCAGGGATGTAACAAGGTCAGATATATGCTTTAAGAAAATCATGGTGGCAGATATTTGGAGGATGAATTGGAAAGGTAACAGATTTGAGGTAGAATGAGGGAAACAGCTGCACAGACTATCATTATGGGCATATCATTAGGGAGGAATTGCTGCATCACCATAACGAATAACAAAAATGAAGACTATAAGGAAAGAGAGAGATGCATATTATCGAATCTGAGCAGTGAAAGGGCCCTCAGAGGCCATCTTGTTCAACCCATGTTTGAAAGGAATGTCCTCTTTAACAGTAATATCCTGACAAGTGTTTGGTCATCTAGCTGCTGCCCAAAGACCTTCAAAGAGAGGTAACCCTCCTGAGGGCTCTCCATATACATTTGTGAAGATAGATGCTTGCTATAAGCTAATACAAGTCAGAGATCCTTACGGCCTCGCATCAAACAAACCAGATGCTGCCCTGCATTGTTGGGGGCGCAATTCTCTCTACCAATGAAGTTACAGGTCTAGGCTCTCCACTTGCTCTCCCAAATAATCAGAAACCTTTTTTCCTATTTAGCTTCTCTGAAAATGTGTTTGCAGAAGGGTTTGCCCCTTGGTTAGAAGGGAAACGCCATGCCGAATCAGATGGTGGTTGGGGGCAAAGGGGTGTGTCACATGGGGGAACAAGTCCAAAGGACTATGCCTGGCCATTGAGTAGGCTGGAAAAACTGAGATGGCAGGATGGGAAGGAACTCCAGGAATGAACTGGCCTTGTACAGTTGGTAGTTAGTTATGAGGGACCATTTAATGCATTATTACCGCCAGAGAAAAGATGATAATTTTCAAATCCAGCAGTGCCATTCAGGAGCAAGGGAGCACACTTAATCAGGCCACAAGGACAGTAGAGTGCTGTCTGCTTTCTACCATTATGTATGACAGTGAGAGCCTGTGAGCAAAGGGGAAAAACATCAGCCTCTCAAAAAAGCCATACTTAGTGTCCTTCTGAACTCCACTCCATTAAGAGAATGGGCCAGTGAAAACACACACCTCATCCCACAAAAAGGCTGATGTCGTCAGTGGTACCAAGGGCTCCTGGTCAGAGTGTGTCTAAGAAATCTCTCCAGCATTTATGATTTTTTTGATATTCACAGCAGGAGGGGTCAACTGAGCCCTGAGAATAGAGAGGCTGAGCCCTCCAAGAGGCTTTATGGACTCAAATATAGTAAATAAGTGTTTACTAAGCATCAGCTATAGTATATGCAAGGCACCGTGGGATACAAAGAGAAAAACAAAACTAGGCCCTGCCCTCAAGGACTTTGTATTCTACCGGGGGAGCCAACATAAAAACATATAAGCACACACATGATGAGAGAGAGAAGAGAACTAATGACTAAGAGGGAGGGAAGGAAGGAGCAGAAATCAAGAAAGCCTTCACATAGGAAGAGGCACATGAATTGAGATCTGAAGGAAGCCAAGGATTCTGAGAAGTGAAGGTGAAGAAGGCAGGTATGGCCTTCTGAGTCAATTTTAGAATTTTATAGCAAAGAAGTCCTAGTATAGTAGGAGTCAGGAGACCCAGGTATGGGTCTTTCCTCTGCCACTAGCTTGCTTTATGACCCTTCCCCACTAGTATGGGCCTTAGTTTCCCTTTCTGTCAAATGAAGGTCCCTTCCAGTCCTGTGGCTATTCTGCATGCTTATTTTCTTTTTTGCCCAGAGAAGCCAGATGTTGAAACGGATAAAGAATGTTTAAATATCTGATAGTCTCGCATAACATAGTCAATGATTGAGGCATGTATGTTTTGGGAGGTAAAAGCTCAGAGCCCTTTGGTCAATGACACGGAAGGACTTCTGCTCTGGGCAAGCTGGCCAACCCTGAGCTCCTAAGTTCCAGTGCAACGACTCAAATCTCCAAGGTTGGTAATTACTTAACACGAAATCCCATTTGCAATATGCTCATCCATTAAACGGTATCTGACCACGGACAACAGGCCTTCAGTGTCCAATCTGGAATACAATCTCAGGTGAAAAAAGTGACCCAGGCAGTGTAAATATTTGAAATAGTCCATTCTACGAACAGCACATGCCCCAGCATTCCGATTGCAAGCTGGATGTAGTCGATACCTGCCTGCCAGCCAGGGATCCTGCCAAACCTCCAGGCTAACTTTCAGAGACTTTCGATTCAGGAGACATTTCTTAAACACCTGAACACTTATGTGGAGAGGCCTGTGTTGGGCCTTGGGAAGATAGGAGCTCTTCCATCACATCAATGCAATATCACAATCTCAAAGCCTCTAAACTTTGGTTGGTAATTCCTACATCCACGTGAAGTCACATAGGAAGGAATTCTGGGGGCACATTTCTCTAACATGGGCATAGATGATGAGGATCAATTACAGTCACAGAACACACTCAGGAGGCTTTTACTGAGAGGGATAAATATAGTCTTGATGCTAACAATAATAATAAATATGCAGAATAATCTAGTAACATTAATAGTAATAGCTAGTGCCAGTTCAAAGGCTGTGGGGTAGCTGGACACCCCTACACCAGCATAATAGAGTAGAAAGAATGCTGGATTTGGAGTCAGCAGAGCTACTACCTATGAGATCTCCTGAGCAAAGTACTTCCCATTTGTAGGCTTCATTTTCTTTATCTGTAAATTGAACAGAGGGAGAGGGTTGGCCCTTTAAAGCCCCTTAAGCTTTCTAACCCTGTCTTTTGTTCATTAAGCAGAAATCATCCTTCAGTTTAAAGTGAACAGAAAGTTAGAGAGGGTGACTCAATGGACAAAGAGTCAGGCCTGAAGACAGGAGTTCCTGGGTTCAAATCTGGTCTCAGACACTTCCTAGCTGTGTGACTCTGGGCAAGTCCCTTAACCTTAATTGCCTAGCCCTTATTCTTCTTCCTTGATTCTAAGACAGAAGGAATGTTTTTTTTTAAGTTAGAGTATGCTAGGGTTCTAGTACTGTGTGACCTTGGATAAGTCATTTGTCTCTGCACACTTCTGAACATCTCATAACTTCTGACCATACTTAGATACAAGGAGTTTGGGGGAATAAAGAGAGAGAATAAATGCAAATGAATTTCAAAAAGAGAATCGCAGGAGAGAAATGTTGAACATCACTATTCTTTCTTTCTTTTTAAGTACTGCACTTGATTTTAATGATTACAAATCTGATGTTCCACTGAACTGATGGCCAGTAATTCTCAGGAGATGACAGAATGAATGAAATGGATTTCTTTATTATATGCCTGGAATAAGTTTCATATGTTTTAGGGGTAATAACTATAAGCAGTATGCAATTTTAAGTACGTTTCCTTTAGCTCAAAGTTTGAATTAATATACTCATCCCACAATTTCTTTTAGGGCTAGGGAATTTGGCCCTGCCTTAAGCCCATCACTACATTATAAGCTTCGTTGAGGGCAGGGATTGAATTTTCTATATCATTTTATTCCCCACGCACTTTCCTGAATAGTACAGAATAAATGAATAAATGGATGGCCACTGCTACTGTCCATGGACAGGCAGTGTTGTACACTCTGATCTCAGCTTCATGACTAAGTACAAGAAGCTTATTAACCTGCACAATTAATTTCCAACAATAATCATAGTAGCTCACTTGATCTAGCACTTTAAAGTTTATAAAATGTTTTGCATACTTTTTCTCATTTGAGTCTCAGAATAGTTCTGCCAAGTAGTTGCTTTTATCATCTCTATTATACAGCTGAAACTGAGAATCAGAAAAGTCAATTGACTTGCCCAGGGTCACACAGCTAGTTCTTGTCTGAGATGAGAATCAAAGCCAGATCTTTGCAATTTCAAGGCCAGTGCTCTAGATAGTATGTTATACTTCTCTATATTAGATGAATGACGTAGCATGTGAATATATCTGCTTAGGATCTGATTCTATCCCATCAGGCTCACTTTCACACTTAGGATGGCTCAAGATTTTATATTGGAGGGGTGGGGTAGCCTATAATAACCAAAACATTTAAAGAGGTTCCGATTATACGAAAAAGGATGGCCTGCAATACTCTACCTTCTAGCATACAAAAAGCTCCTAATGGCTTTCCTCTAAGGAGTGCTCCGTAATTTGTGACTTTCCCACAATTAGCTTCATATTTTATTTATGATATCTAATGAACTGCATGTAGAAATCATGCAAGGCACTTTGCTGAGCCAGAAATCCTAAGCTAACTGTTAGAGAAGACTCATGATACTGAAAAACAAACCCCTGAACTCCATCAAATCACTAGGATGGTAGCGAGTTGAAATAATCTCCTAAAATGGTGACATGTTGTAAATGAAACTCACTCCAAAATGCCATCCTTAGGACTCGCCAGTGCTGGAAAGCTCTTCTCTCAAGAGGTTCTCCAGGCCAAAAAAAGGAATCCAAATGCAACAGTACTATTCATTTACTCAACAAACATCAACACCTACAATGCAGTCAACCCTGTCCTGGGTGTTAAGGGGGCCCAGAAAGATGACTAAAGCCCAGTTGCAGATCTAAAGGAGTCTAATAGAAGGGACAACCACAGGACCTCAATTTCTCATCACTAAATGACGGGGGTTGGACTGGACGTCCTCTGTAGTCCCTTCCTGTTCTATAGCAAGAATCTGATGGCATCTTCTTGTACTTTTGTGACAGTTAGTAGTTGGTGAGTGTAAAAGTATTCCAGTATTTTTAAAGAGTCATATCAATCAATGGCTCAGAAAGCATTCATAAAGCACCTACTGTGTCAGCCACTGGGCTATATATATATCTTTCTCTATATTTGTCTATTTGTATTTATTTTGCAATCCACACCTGTGATCTCTTGGGTATAGGGAACTGCTTGTGTGGAAACTCCCTCTGTCAATGTAGATGGGTGGTTGTCTATGACTTATGGTTTTAGAGAGCCGCATTGGGAGCAGAGAAGTTAAGTGACTTGCTCAAGGTCACAAATCTAGTATGTCTCAGAAGCAGGATTTGAACCTAGATCTTCCTAACTCTAAGGCTGGCCCTGTAAGCCACCACAACAGGCAAAGATTTATATCTTATTCCTAAAATAAGATTAGTTCTCTACTGTGTATTGGTTTTCCAAATGCAGCATTGGCACATTCCTTTATATCACACACAGAGACACTAGGAATGGTGGAGCCTGGCTCATGTTTCTCTTCTTGCCTATTTAACTGTTTCCCTGCCTCCATTTTGTAGATGGAAAGGTCAGTAGCCCCACGGAGCAAACCATCCACAGGTCAACATCAACTATACTAGTGTCCATAATCTGTCCAGAGCAAAAAACCCTTTTTCCTTCTGCCAGTTATTCAAAATGGCTTCTGAGATAAACAAAAGAACAAACGTCAAAGAAAGAGGCTATTTAGTAAAAGCAGCTGGGTGAGAGGTAGGAAGGGAAAAGCCAGGAAACTTTGTTAACAGCACCAAGGACAATTCTGAACAGACAAGATGTTCATGTGTCTTATGTCCTGTCCCTTCGAAAACAATAGTGTTCAACTATATGGCTCTCTCAGGTACCAGTTAGATCTAACATTCGAGCTCTGAGTCACTCTCTGTCTGTCTCTGCTTCTCCATCTCCCTCTGTATCTGCTTCTCTCTCTCTCTCTCTCTCTCTCTCTCTCTCTCTCTCTCTCTCTCTCTCTCTCTCTCTCATTCCCCTCTCTGCCTGTCTCTGCTTCTCTAACATTCTCTGCCTCTCTGTCTGTCTGTCTCTGCTTCTCTCTGTCTGTCTTGACTCTCTCTTTCTGTCTCTACCTCTCTGTCACTGCTTCTCTCTGTCTCTACTTATCCCTCTCTCTGTCTCTGCTTCTCTCTGTCTCTCAGTCTGTCTCTGCTTCTCTCTCTGTCTCTGACTTTGTCTCTGCTTTTCACTCTCTGTCTCTGCATCTCTCTCTGTCTCTGCCTCTCTCTTTCTGTCTGTCTGTCTCTGCCTCTCTGTCTTTCTCTCTGTCACTTTCCCTCTCTCTGCTTCTCTCTCTGTCTCTCCTTCCATCTCTCTCTGTCTCTGCATCTCTCTCTGTCTCTGCCACCCTCTCTGTCTGTCTCTGTTTCACTCTCTGTCTCTGCCCTCCCCCCTCTTTGATTCTCTCTGATCTACCTCTCTGTCTGTCTCTGCTTCTCTCTCTTTGTCTCCGCCTCTCTCTCTCTCTCTCTCTCTCTCTCTCTCTCTCTCTCTCTCTCTCTCTCTCTCTCATTATTTCTCTCTCTTTCTTTGCTTCTCTCTCTGTCTCTGCCTCTCTCTCTCTGCCCCCCTCTCTGTCGTCTCTGCTTCTTTCTCTCTGTCTGTCTCTGCCTCTCTGGCTATCTCTGTGTGTCTCTGCTTTTCTGTCTGTCTCTACCTCTCTCTCTCTCTCTCTCTCTCTCTCTCTCTCTCTCTCTCTCTCTCTGTCTCTGCTTATCTCTCTCTGTCTCTGACTTTCTGTCTCTGCTTCTCTCTCTCTCTCTCTGTCTCTCTCTTTCTCTGTCTGTCTCTGCCTCTCTCTCTCTCTCTGCTTCTCTTTCTCTCTCTGCTTCTCTCTGTGCCTCTAGATCTCTCTGTCTCTGCCCCCCTCTCTGTCTGTCTCTGCTTCTTTCTTTCTGTCTGTCTCTGCCTCTCTCTCTGTCTCTACCTCTCTGTCTCTCTCTGTCTGTCTCTCCCTCTCTGTCTCTGCTTCTCTATCTGTCTCTCTGTCGGTCTCTCCTTCTCTCTCTGTCTCGGCTTCTCTCTCTTTGTCTCTGCCTCTCTCTCTCTCATCCATTATCTCTGTCTCTGCCTCTCTCTCTTTTTTTGCTTCTCTTTCTGTCTCTGCCTCTCGAACTCTCTCTGCCCCCCCTCTTGTCTCTGCTTCTTTCTCTCTGTCCATCTCTGCCTCTCTCGCCATCTCTGTCTGTCTCTGCCTCTCTGACTCTCTCTCCCTCTTTGTCTCTATCTCTGCTTCTGTGCCCCCCCTCTCTGTTCATCTCTCTCTGCGTCTCTCTGACACTCCTTCTATCTCTCTCTGTCTCTGCTTCTCTCTCTGTTTCTGTCTCTGTCTCTGCTTCTGTCTGCCTCTGCTTCTCTTTCTCTGTCTCAGCCTCTCTCTGTCTCTGCTTCTCTCTCTGTCTCTGCTTCTCTCTCTCTGCCTCTAGATCTCTCTCTGTCTCCGCCCCCTTCTCTGTCTGTTTCTGCTTCTTTCTCTCTGTCTGTCTCTGCCTCTCTCTCTGTCTCTGTCTCTCTGTCTGTCTCTACTTCTCTGTCTGTCTCTCCCTCTCTGTCTCTGCTTCTCTCTGTCTGTCTATGGTTCTCTTTCTGTCTCTGCTTCTCTCTGTCTGTCTCTGCTTCTTTCACTCTGTCTGTCTCTGCTTCTCTCTCTATGTCTCTACTTCTTTCTGTCTTTGCTTCTCTCTCTGCCTATCGAACTCTCTCTGCCCCTCTCTGTGTCTCTGCTTCTTTCTCTCTGTCCGACTCTGCCTCTCTCTCTATCTCTGTCTGTCTCTGCCTCTCTCCCTGTCTCTCCCTCTAGCTCTCTCTCTGTGCTGCTTCTCTCTCTCTCTCTGTCTCTGCTTCTCTCTCTCTCTCTCTCTGTCTCTGCTTCTCTCTCTGTCTGCGCTTCTCTCTCTGTCTGCCTCTGTTTCTCTCTCAGTCTCAGCCTCTCTTTGTCTGTCTCTCCTTATCTCTCTGTCTCTGCCCCCTCTCTGTCCATCTCTGCCTCTCTCACTCTCTCTGTCTCTGTCTCTGCTTCTCTCTCTGTCTCTGCTTCTCCCACTCTGTCTCTGCTTCTCTCTCTCTGCTCATCTCTCTCTGTCTCTGCCTCTCTGTCTGTCTCTCACTGCTTCTCTCTCTTTCAGTCTTTGCTTCTGTCTCTCTTTCTCTCCTTATCTGTCTCTGCTTCTATCTCTCTGTCTGTCTCTGCTTCTCCCTCTCTGTCTCTGCATCTCTCTGCCTCTCTATTTCTCTCTGTCTCTACCTCTCTGTCTGTCTCTGCTTCTCTCTCTCTGTCTCTCTGTCTGTCTCTGCTTCTCTCTCTCTGTCTCTCTGTCTTTCTGTCTGTCTCTGTCTGTCTTTCTGTATCTCTCTGTCTGTCTCTGCTCATCTCTGTCTGTCTCTGCTTTTCCCTCCCTGTCTCTACTTCAATCTCTGCCTCTTGATCTCCCTGTCTCTGTGTCCCTCTCTGTCTGTCTGTTTGTCTCTGCTTGACTCTCTCTGTCTGTCTCTGCTTCTATCTTTGTCTCTGCCTCTCTCTCTGCTTATCTCTCTATCTCTGCCTCTCTCTGTCTCTGCTTCTCCCTCTCCTTCTCTGCTTCTCTCTCTGCCTCACGAACTCTCTGTCTCTGCCTCTCTCCCTCTTTGTCTGTCTGTCTCTGCTTTTCTCTCTATGTCTGTACCTCTCTCTCTCTCTCTCTCTCTCTCTCTCTCTCTCTCTCTCTCTCTCTCTCTCTGTATCTCCTTCTATCTCTCTGTATCTCTACCTCTCTCTTTCTTACTCTGTCTCTCACTGCTTGTCTCTCTCTTTCTGTCTCTTCTTCTTTCTCTCTGTCAATCTCTGCTCCTCCCTCTCTGTCTCTGTATCTCTCTGCCTCTTTATCTCTCTCTGCCTCTACCTCTCTCTGTCTCTCTCTCTGTCTCTGCTTCTCTCTGTATCTGTCTCTCTTTATCTCTCTGTCTGTGCTACCCCCTCTCTATCTCTCTCTGTCTGTGCTCCTCTCTATATCTCTCTCTCTCTCTCTGTCTCTGCTTCTCTCTCTATCTATCTCTCCTTATCTCTCTGTCTCTTCTCCCTCTCTCTGTCTCTGCTTCTCTCTGTCTATACTTCTCTCTAGGTGTGTCTCTGCTTCACTCTCTCTGTCTCCCTATCTGTCTCTGATTGTCTCTGCCTCTCTCTCTCTTCTTCTCTCTTTCTCTGCCTCTCTCTTTCTGTCTCTCTCTGTCTCTTCTTCTCTCTCTGCCTCTGGATCTCCCTTTGTCTCTGCCCACCTCTCTGTCTGTCTCTGCTTCGTTCTCCCTGTCTATCTCTGTCTCTGTCTCTGCCTCTCTCTCTCTGTCTCTGCATCTCTGTCTGTCTCTGCTTCTCTGCCTGACTCTGTCTCTCTCTGTCTCTCTGTCTCTCTGTCTCTCTCTCTCTCTCTCTCTCTCTCTGTCTCTCTCTGCATTTGTCTGTCTCTGTCTCAGCCTCTCTTTCTCTGTCTCTGTCTCTCTCTGTCTGTCTCAGCTTCTCCCTCTCTGTCTCTGCATCTCTCTGTGTCTCTGTCTGTCTGTCTGTCTCTGCTTCGCTCTCTGCCTCTTGATCTCTCTCTGTCTCTACCTCTCTGTCTGTCTCTGCTTCTCTGTCTGTCTCAGCCTCTCTTTCTCTGTCTCTGCTTCTCTCTCTCTGTCTGTCTCTGCTTTTCTCTTTGTCTCTGCCTCTCTCTCTGCTTATCTCTCTCTATCTCTGCCTCTCTGTCTCTGCTTCTCCCTCTCTGTCTCTGCATCTCTCTGTCTCTACCTCTCTGTCTCTCTCTGCTTCTCTGTCTGTCTTTGCTTCTCTCTCTGTGTCTCAGCCTCTCTTTCTCTGTCTCTGCTTCTCTCTGTCTTTCTGTCTGTCTCTGTGTCTGTCTCTGCTTCTCTCTGTCTGTCTGTCTCTCCTTATCTCTGTCTGTCTCTGTTTCTTTCTCTGCCTCTTGATCTCCCTCTGTCTCTGTGTCCCTCTCTGTGTCTGTGTGTCTCTGTCTCTCTCTGCTTGTCTCTCTCTGTCTGTCTCTGTATCTCTCTTTGTCTCTGCCTCTCTATCTCTGCCTCTGTCTCTGCTTCTCTCTCTCTGTCACTGCTTCTCTGTCTGTCTCTGCTTCTCCCTCTCTGTCTCTGCATCTCTCTCCCTCTCTATCTCTGTCTCTACCTCTCTGTCTGTCTCAGCCTCTCTTTCTCTGTCTCTGCTTCTCTCTCTCTGTCTCTCTGTCTTTCTGTCTGTCTGTCTGTCTGTGTCTGTCTCTGCTTCTCTGTCTGTCTGTCTCTCCTTATCTCTGTCTGTCTCTGCTCATCTCCCTCTGTCTCTGCTTCCCTCTCTGTCTGTCTTTCTGTCTGTCTGTCCCTCTGTCTCTCTCTGCTTGTCTCTCTCTCTGTCTCTGCTTCTCTCTTTGTCTCTGACTCTCTCTCTCTGCTTATCTCTCTCTGTCTCTACCTCTCTGTCTGTCTTTCTGTCTGTCTCTGTCTATGCTTCTCTCTGTCAGTCTGTCTCTCCTTATCTCTCTGTCTGTCTCTGCTCATCTCTGTCTTTCTCTGCTCATCTCTGCTCATCTCTCTGTCTCTGCTTCTGCCTCTCTGTCTCTGCTTTTCTCTCTGCCACTTGATCTCCCTCTGTTTCTGAATCCATTTCTGTCTGTCTTTCTGTCTGTCTGTCTCTCTCTGCTTGTCTCTCTCTAGGTCTGTCTCTGTTTCTCTCTTTGTCTCTGCCTCTCTGTCTCTGCTTATCTCTCTCTATCTCTCCCTCTCTTTGTCTCTGTTTCTCTTTCTGCCTCTTGAAATCTCTGTCTCTGCTTCTTTCTCTCTCTCACTCTGTCTGTCTCTCTCTTTATGTCTCTGCTTCTCTCTGTCTCTCCTTATCTCTGTCTCTTCTTCTTTCTCTCTGTCTATCTCTGCTTCTCCCTCTCTGTCTCTGCATCTCTCTGCCTATCTCTCTACGTCTCCACCTCTCTCTGTGTCTGTCTCTGCTTCATTCTGTCTCCCTATCTCTCTCTGATTGTCTCTGCCTCTCTCTCTTTCTTCTTCTTCTCTCTCTCTCTCTACCTCTGTCTGTCTTTCTGTCTGTCTCTGTCTATGCTTCTCTCGGTCAGTCAGTCTCTCCTTATCTCTCTATCTGTCTGCTTTTCTCTCTCTCTGCTTCTCTCTTTCCGTCTCACCCTTTCTTTCTCTGTCTCAGCTTCTCCCTCTCTGTCTCTGTATCTCTCTGCATCTCTATCTCTCTGTCTGTTTGTCTCTGCTTTGCCCTCTGCCTCTTGATCTCTCTCTGTCTCTTCCCTCCTCTCTGTCTGTCTCTGCTTCTTTCTCTCTGGCTGTCTCTGTCTCTCTCCCTCTGTCTGTATCTCCTTCTATATCTCTGTCTCTACCTCTCCCTTTCTCTGTCTGTCTGTCTCTTCTTCTATCTCTCTGTCTGTCTCTGTTTCTACCTCTCTCTGTCTCTCCTTCTCTCTCTCTGTCTTTCTATATGTCTCTGTCTGTGTCTGTCTCTGCTTCTCTCTGTCTGTCTCTGCTTCTCTCTGTCTGTCTCTGCTTCTCCCTCTCTGTCTCTACTTCTCTCTCTGCCTCTTGATCTCCCTCTGTCTCTGTGTCCCTCTCTGTCTGTCTGTCTGTCTGTCTGTCTGTCTGTCTGTCTCTGTCTCTCTCTGGTTGTCTCTTTCTGTCTGTCTCTACCTCTCTGTCTGTCTCTTTCTGTCTGTCTCTGCTTCTCTCTTTGTCTCTGCATATCTCTCCCTCTCTATCTCTGTCTCTACCTCTCTGTCTGTCTCAGCCTCTCTCTCTCTCTCTCTCTCTGCTTCTCTCTCTCTCTCTGCTTCTCTCTCTCTCTCTCTCTCTCTTTCTCTCTCTCTCTCTCTGTCTGTCTCTGTCTGTGTCTGTCTCTGCCTCTCTCTGTCTGTCTCTCTCTGCTTCTCTCTCTGTCTGTCTCTGCTTCTCCCTCTCTGTCTCTACTTCTCTCTCTGCCTCTTGATCTCCCTCTGTCTCTGTGTCCCTCTCTGTCTGTCTGTCTGTCTGTCTGTCTGTCTCTCTCTGTATCTCTCTGCTTCTCTATCTCTCTCTGTCTCTACTTCTCTGTCTGTCTCTGCTTCTCTGTCTGTCTCTGCTTCACTCTCTGTCTCTGCCTCTCTCTCTGCTTATCTGTATCTTTGCCTCTCTCTGTCTCTGCTTCGTTCTCTGCCTCTCAAAATCTGTCTCTGCATCACTCTGTCTCTGCTACTTTCTCTCTGTCTATCTCTGCCTCTCTCTCTTTCTCACTCTGTCTCTACCTCTCTCTCTGTCTCTTCTTCTCCCTCTCTGTCTCTGCATATCTCTCTCTCTCTATCTCTGTCTCTACCTCTCTGTCTGTCTCTACCTCTCTGTCTGTCTCTGCTCTGTCTGTCTTTGCTTCTCTCTCTGTGTCTCAGCCTCTCTTTCTCTGTCTCTGCTTCTCTCTGTCTGTCTCTCCTTATCTCTCTGTCTCTGCTCATCTCTCTGTCTCTGCTTCTCCCTCTCTGTCTCTGCTTCGCTCTCTGCCTCTTGATCTCCCTGTCTCTCTGTCCCTCTCTGTCTGTCTGTCTGTCTGTCTATCTGTCTCTGTCTCTCTCTGTTTGTCTCTTTCTGTCTGTCTCTATTTCTCTCTTTGTCTCTGCCTCTCTCTCTCTGCTTATCTCTCTCTATCTCTGCCTCTCTCTGTCTCTGCTTCTCCCTCTCTGTCTCTGCATCTCTCTCCCTCTCTATCTCTGTCTCTACGTCTCTGTCTGTCTCAGCCTCTCTTTCTCTGTCTCTGCTTCTCTCTCTGTCTTTCTGTCTGTGTCTGTCTCTCTCTGCTTCTCTCTCTTTCTGTCTTTGCTTCTCTCTCTCTTTCTCTCCTTATCTCTCTGTCTCTTCTATCTCTCTGTCTGTCTCTGCCTCTCTCTCTGTCTCTGCATCTCTTTGTCTTTGACTCCGTCTCTCTGCTTATCTCTCTATCTCTGCCTCTGTCTCTGCATCTCTCTGCCTCTCTATCTCTCTCTGTCTTTCTGTCTTTGCTTCTCTCTCTCTTTCTCTCCTTATCTCTCTGTCTCTTCTTCTATCTCTCTGTCCGTCTCTGCCTCTCTCTCTCTCTCACTCTCTCTCTCTGTCTCTCTCTGTCTCTCTCTGTCTCTGTCTCTCTGTCTCTCTCTCTCTCACTCTCTCTCTCTCTCTGTCTCTGCTTGTCGCTCTATATCTCTGATTGTCTGTGCCTCTCTCTCTGTCTCTTTGTCTCTCTTCTGTCTGTCTCTCTTTCTCTCTCTGTCTCTGCATTTGTCTGTCTCTGCTTCTCTCTCTCTGTCTCTGTCTCTCTCTCTGTCTCTCTATATCTCTGATTGTCTCTGCCTCTCTCTCTCTCTCTGCCTCTCTCTCTCTGTCTCTGCATCTCTTTGTCTTTGACTCCGTCTCTCTGCTTATCTCTCTATCTCTGCCTCTCTGTCTCTGCTTCTCCCTCTCTGTCTCTGCATCTCTCTGCCTCTCTATCTCTCTCTGTCTTTCTGTCTTTGCTTCTCTCTCTCTTTCTCTCCTTATCTCTCTGTCTCTTCTTCTATCTCTCTGTCCGTCTCTGCCTCTCTCTCTCTCTCTCTCTCTCTCTCTCTCTCTCTGCTTGTCGCTCTATATCTCTGATTGTCTCTGCCTCTCTCTCTCTCTCTTTGTCTCTCTTCTGTCTGTCTCTCTTTCTCTCTCTGTCTCTGCATTTGTCTGTCTCTGCTTCTCTCTCTCTGTCTCTGTCTCTCTCTCTGTCTCTCTATATCTCTGATTGTCTCTGCCTCTCTCTCTTTCTGTCTCTTTGTCTCTCTGTCTGTCTCTGCTCTGTCTGTCTCTGCCTCTCTCTCTTTCTGTCTCTACCTCTCTGTCTGTCTCTGCTCTGTCTGTCTCTGCTTCTCTCTGTGTCTCAGCCTCTCTTTCTCTGTCTCTGCTTCTCTCTGTCTGTCTCTCCTTATCTCTCTGTCTCTGCTCATCTCTCTGTCTCTGCTTCTCCCTCTCTATCTCTGCTTCACTCTCTGCCTCTTGATCTCCCTGTCTCTCTGTCCCTCTCTGTCTGTCTGTCTGTCTGTCTATCTGTCTCTGTCTCTCTCTGTTTGTCTCTTTCTGTCTGTCTCTATTTCTCTCTTTGTCTCTGCCTCTCTCTCTCTGCTTATCTCTCTCTATCTCTGCCTCTCTCTGTCTCAGCCTCTTTCACTGTCTCTGCATTTCTCTCTCTGTCTCTGTGTCTGTCTCTGCTTCTCCCTCTCTGTCTCTGCTTCTCTCTCTGCCTCTTGATCTCCCTCTGTCTCTGTGTCCCTCTCTGTCTGTCTGTCTGTCTGTCTATCTGTCTCTTTCTGTCTGTCTCTGGTTCTCTCTTTGACTCTGCCTCTCTCTCTCTTCTTATTTCTCTCTATCTCTGCCTCTCTCTGTCTCTGCTTCTCCCTCTCTGTCTCTGCATCTCTCTGCCTCTCTATCTCTCTCTGTCTTTCTGTCTTTGCTTCTCTCTCTTTCTCTCCTTCTCTCTCTCTCTTCTTCTATCTCTCTGTCCGTCTCTGCCTCTCTCTCTCTCTCACTTTCTCTCTCTCTCTCTCTCTCTCTCTCTCTCTCTCTCTCTCTCTCTCTCTCTCTCTCTCTCTCTCTGTCTCTCTGTCTCTCTCTCTGTCTCTCTCTCTCACTCTCTCTCTCTGTCTCTGCTTGTCGCTCTATATCTCTGATTGTCTCTGCCTCTCTCTCTGTCTCTTTGTCTCTCTTCTGTCTGTCTGTCTCTCTCTGTCTCTGCATTTGTCTGTCTCTGCTTCTCTCTCTCTGTCTCTCTCTCTGTCTCTCTATATCTCTGATTGTCTCTGCCTCTCTCGCTTTCTGTCTCTTTGTATCTCTGTCTGTCTCTACCTCTCTGTCTGTCTCTGCTCTGTCTGTCTTTGCTTCTCTCTCTGTGTCTCAGCCTCTCTTTCTCTGTCTCTGCTTCTCTCTGTCTGTCTGTCTCTCCTTATCTCTCTGTCTGTCTCTGCTTCTCCCTCTCTGTCTCTGCTTCGCTCTCTGCCTCTTGATCTCCCTGTCTCTGTGTCCCTCTCTGTCTGTCTGTCTGTCTGTCTGTCTATCTGTCTCTTTCTGTCTGTCTCTGGTTCTCTCTTTGACTCTGCCTCTCTCTCTCTGCTTATCTCTCTCTATCTCTGCCTCTCTGTCTCTGCATCTCTCTCCCTCCCTATCTCTGTCTCTACGTCTCTGTCTGTCTCAGCCTCTCTTTCTCTGTCTCTGCTTCTCTCTCTCTCTGTCTTTCTGTCTGTCTCAGTCTGTGTCTGCCGCTGTCTCTCTCTGCTTCTCTCTTTCTGTCTTTGCTTCTCTCTCTTTCTCTCCTTATCTCTCTGTCTCTTCTTCTATCTCTCTGTCTCTCTCTGTCTGTCTCTCTCTCTCTGCCTTTCTCTCTCTGTCTCTGCATCTCTCTACCTCTCTATCTCTCTCTGTCTCTACCTCTCTGTCTGCCCTGCTTCTCTGTCTGTCTCTGCTTCTCTCTCTCCGTCTTTCTGTCTGTCTCTGTCTCTGTCTGTCTCTGCTTCTCTCTGTCTTTCTGTCTCTCCTTATCTCTCTGTCTGTCTCTGCTCATCTCCCTCTGTCTCTGCATCCCTCTCTGTCTGTCTGTTTCTGTCTCTCTCTGCTTGTCTCTCTGTCTCTGCTTCTCTCTTTGTCTTTGACTCCACCTCTCTGCTTATCTCTCTATCTCTGCCTCTCTGTCTCTGCTTCTCTCTCTCTGTCTCTGCATCTCTCTGCCTCTCTATCTCTCTCTGTCTCTGCTTTTCTCTGTCTGTCTCTGCTTCTCTCTGTCTCTCTCTTTCTGTCTTTGCTTCTCTCTCTCTTTCCTTATTTCTCTGTCTCTTCTTCTATCTCTCTGTCTGTCTCTGCCTCTCTCTCTCTGTCTCTGCATCTCTCTGCCTCTCTGCCTCTCTCTGTCTCTGCTTCTCTCTCTGTGTCTCTGTCTTTCTGTCTCTCTCTGTCTCTCTCTGTCTCTGCTTCTCTCTTTGTCTCTGCCTCTCTCTCTGTCTCTGCCTGTCTCTCTGCTTATTTCTCTCTATCTCTCCCTCTCTCTGTCTCTGCTTCTCTCTCTGCCTCTCAAAATCTGTCTCTGCACCACTCTATCTCTGCTACTTTCTCTCTGTCTGTCTCTGCCTCTCTCTCTCTCTCTCTCTGTCTCTCTCTCTCTCTATCTCTGCTTGTCGCTCTATATCTCTGATTGTCTCTGCCTCTCTCTCTCTCTCTCTCTCTCTCTCTCTCTCTCTCTCTCTCTCTCTCTTTCTGTCTCTTTGTCTCTCTTTCTGTCTGTCTCTCTTTCTCTCTCTGTCTCTGCATTTGTCTGTCTCTGCTTCTCTCTCTCTGTCTCTGTCTCTCTATACCTCTGATTGTCTCTGCCTCTCTCTCTCTGTCTCTTTGTATCTCTGTCTGTCTGTCTGTCTCTGATTCTCTCTGTCTGTCTCTGCTTCTCTCTTTGTCTCTGCCTCTCTCTCTCTGCTTATCTCTCTATCTCTGCCTCTCTCTGTCTCTGCTTCTCCCTCTCTGTCTCTGCATCTCTCTGCTTCTCTATCTCTCTCTGTCACTACCTCTCTGTCTGTCTCTATCTCTGTTTCTCTCTGTCTGTCTGTCTGTCTCTCCTTATCTCTGTCTGTCTCTGCTTCTCCCTCTCTGTCTCTGCTTCTCTCTCTGCCTCTTGATCTCCCTCTGTCTCTGTGTCCCTCTCTGTCTGTCTGTCTGTCTGTCTGTCTGTCTGTCTATCTGTGTCTGTCTCTCTCTGTTTGTCTCTTTCTGTCTGTCTCTGCTTCTCTCTATCTCTGCCTCTCTCTGTCTCTGCATCTTTCTCCTTCTCTATCTCTGTCTCTACATCTCTGTCTGTCTCTGACTCTGTCTGTCTCTCTCTGCTTCTCTCTCTGTCTTTGCTTCTCTCTCTCTTTCTCTCCTTATCTCTCTCTCTTCTTCTATCTCTCTGTCTGTCTCTGCCTCTCTATCTCTCTCTGTCTCTACCTCTCTGTCTGTCTCTACCTCTCTGTGTGTCTCTGCTTCTCTGTCTGTCTCTGCCTCTCTCTCTCCATCTCTCTGTCTGTCTCTGCTCTTCTCCCTCTGTCTCTGCACCTCTCTCTCTGTCTCTGCCTCTCTCTCTCTGCTTATCTCTCTCTATCTCTGCCTCTCTCTGTCTCTGCATCTTTCTCCCTCTCTATCTCTGTCTCTACATCTCTGTCTGTCTCTGACTCTCTCTGTCTGTCTCTCTCTGCTTCTCTCTCTGTCTTTGCTTCTCTCTCTCTTTCTCTCCTTATCTCTCTCTCTTCTTCTATCTCTCTGTCTGTCTCTGCCTCTCTATCTCTCTCTGTCTCTACCTCTCTGTCTGTCTCTACCTCTCTGTGTGTCTCTGCTTCTCTGTCTGTCTCTGCCTCTCTCTCTCCATCTCTCTGTCTGTCTCTGCTCTTCTCCCTCTGTCTCTGCACCTCTCTCTCTGTCTCTGCTTCTCTCTTTGTCTCTGACTCCATCTCTCTGCTTATCTCTCTATCTCTGCCTCTCTGTCTCTGCTTCTCCCTCTCTGTCTCTGCTTCTCTCTGTCTGTCTCTCTCTTTCTGTCTCTGCTTCTCTCTGTCTCTTCTTCTTTCTCTCTGTCTCTCTGCTTCTCCCTCTCTGTCTCTGCATCTCTCTCTGTCTCTTCCTCTCTGTTTGTCTCTGCTTCTTTCTATCTGTCTGTCTCTGCCTCTCTCTCTCTGTCTTTCTGTCTGTCTGTCTGTCTCTGCTTCTCTCTGTCTGTCTGTCTCTCATTATCTCTCTGTCTGTCTCTGCTCATCTCCCTCTGTCTCTACATCCCTCTCTGTCTGTCTTTGTCTGTCTGTTTCTCTGTCTCTCTCTGTCTCTGCTTCTCTCGTTGTCTCTGACTCCGTCTCTCTGCTTATCTCTCTATCTCTGCCTCTCTGTCTCTGCTTCTCCCTCTCTGTCTCTGCCTCTCTCTGCCTCTCTATCTCTATCTCTACCTCTCTGTCTGTCTCTGCTTCTCTCTCTGTCTCTCTGTGTTTCTGTCTGTCTCTGTCTGTGTCTGTCTCTGCTTCTCTCTGTCTGTCTGTCTCTCCCTATCTCTCTGTCTGTCTCTGCTCATCTCTCTGTCTCTGCTTCTCCCTCTCTGTCTCTGCTTCTCTCTCTGTCTCTACCTCTCTGTTTGTCTCTGCTTCTTTCTATCTGTCTGTCTCTTCCTCTCTCACTCTCTCCCTCTTTGTCTCTGTCTGTCTCTGCCTCTCTCTCTCTCTGTCTTTCTGTCTGTCTGTCTGTGTCTGTCTCTGCTCATCTCCCTCTGTCTCTGCATCCCTCTCTGTCTGTCTTTCTGTCTGTCTGTCTTTCTGTCTGTCTGTTTCTCTGTCTCTCTCTGCTTATCTCTCTCTGTCTCTGCTTCTCTCGTTGTCTCTGACTCCGTCTCTCTGCTTATCTCTCTATCTCTGCCTCTCTGTCTCTGCTTCTCCCTCTCTGTCTCTGCATCTCTCTGCCTCTCTATCTCTACCTCTCTGTCTGTCTCTGCTTCTCTCTCTGTCCTTCTGTCTGTCTCTGTCTCTGCTTCTCCCTTTCTGTCTGTCTCTCCTTATCTCTCTCTGTCTCTGCTTCTCTCTCTGCCTCTTTATCTCCCTGTCTCTGGGTCCCTCTCTGTCTATATGTCTTTCTGTCTGTCTCTGTTTGTCTCTCTCTGTCTCTGCTTCTCTCTGTCTCTTCTTTCTCTCTGTCTATCTCTGCTTCTCCCTCTCTGTCTCTGCATCTCTGTCTCTCTGTTTGTCTCTGCTTCACTGTCTGTCTCTGCTTCTTTCTATCTGTCTCTGCTACTCCCTCTCTATCTCTCTCAGTCTCTGCCCCCCCCCCCTCTGTCTCTGCTTCTTTCTCTCTGGCAGTCTCTGTCTCTCTATCTCTGTCTGTCTCTGCCTCTCTCACTCTCTCACTCTTTGTCTCTGTCTGTCTCTGAATCTCTCTGCCTCTCTATCTCTCTCTGTCTCTACCTCTGTGTCTGTCTCTGCTTCTCTCTCTCTGTCTCTGTCTTTCTCTCTCTGTTTCTCTGTCTGTCTCTGCTTCTCTGTCTGTCTCTGCTTCTCCCTCTCTGTCTCTGCATCTCTCTGCCTCTCTATCTGTCTCTACCTCTGTCTGTCTCTGCTTCTCTGTCTGTCTCTGCCTCTCTCTCTCTCTCCGTCTTTCTGTCTGTCTCTGTCTGTGCTGTCTCTGCTTCTCTGTCTGTCTGTCTCTCCTTATCTCTGTCTGTCTCTGCTCATCTCCCTCTGTCTCTGCATCCCTCTCTGTCTGTCTTTCTGTCTGTCTGTTTCTCTCTGTCTCTCTCTGCTTGTCTCTCTCTGTCTCTGCTTCTCTCTTTGTCTCTGACTCTCTCTCTGCTTATCTCTCTATCTCTGCCTCTCTGTCTCTGCTTCTCCCTCTCTGTCTCTGCTTCTCTCTGCCTCTCTATCTCTATCTCAACCTCTCTGTCTGTCTCTGCTTCTCCCTCTCTGTCTCTGCTTCTCTCTCTGCCTCTTGATCTCCCTCTGTCTCTGAGTCCCACTCTGTCTGTCTTTCTGTCTGTCTGTCTCTGCTCCTCTCTTTGTCTCTGCCTCTCTCTTCTTATCTCTCTCTATCTCTGCCTCTCGCTGTCTTTGCTTCTCTCTCTGCCTATCGAAATCTGTCTCTGCACCACTCTGTCTGTCTCTGCTTCTTTCTCTCTGTCTCTCTCTGCCTCTCTCTCTTTCTCACTCTGTCTCTCTCTGCTTGTCTCTCTCTTTCTGTCTCTGCTTCTCTCTGTCTCCACCTCTCTCTCTGTCTCTCTCTCTGTCTGTCTCTGCTTCTTTCTCTCTATCTGTCTCTGCTACTCCCTCTCTATCTCTCTCAGTCTCTGCTCCCCCCTCTGTCTGTCTCTGCTTCTATCTCTCTGGCCTTCTCTGTCTCTCTATCTCTGTTTGTCTCTGCCTCTCTCATTCTCTCCCTCTTTGTCTCTGTCTGTCTCTGCCTCTCTCTCTCTGCTTATCGCTCTCTGTCTCTCTCTCTGTCTGTATCTCCTTCTATCTCTCTGTCTCTACCTCTCTCTTTCTCACTGTCTGTTTGTCTCTGCCTCTCTCTGTCTGTCTCTGCCTCTCTCTGCCTCTCTATCTCTACCTCTCTTTCTGTCTTTGCTTCTCTCTTTCTCTCCTTATCTCTCTGTCTCTTCTTCTATCTCTCTGTCTGTCTCTGCTTCTCCCTCTCTGTCTCTGCATCTCTCTGCCTCTCTATCTCTCTCTGTCTCTACCTCTCTGTCTATCTCTGCTTCTCTGTCTGTCTCTCCTTCTCCCTCTGTCTCTCTGTCTTTCTGTCTGTCTCTGTCTAGATCTGTCTCTGCTTATCTCTGTCTGTCTCTCCTTATCTCTCTGTCTGTCTCTGTTCATCTCTCTGTCTCTGCTTCTCCCTCTCTGTCTATACCTCTCTCTCTGCCTCTTGATCTCCCTCTGTCTCTGTGTCCCTCTCTCTCTGTCTGTCTCTGTCTCTCTCTGCTTGTCTCTCTCTTTCTGTCTCTGCTTCTCTCTGTCTCTCCTTATCTCTGTCTCTTCTTTCTCTCTGTCTATCTCCGCTTCTCCCTCTCTGTCTCTACCTCTCTCTCTCTCTGTCTGTCTCTGCTTCTCTGTCTGTCTCTGCTTCTCTCTGTCTCTCTGTCTGTCTTTCTCTCTTTATTTGTCTCTCTCTGTCTCTGATTCTGTCTTTCTCTATCTCTCTGTCTCTGCTTCTTTCTGTCTGTCTGTCTCTCCTTATCTCTCTGTCTCTTCTCTCTCTGCCTCTCGATCTCTCTCTCTTTGTCTCTCTCTGTGTCTCTGCTTCTCTGTCTGCCTCTGCTTCTCTCTCTCTGTCTCAGTCTGTCTTTCTCTGTCTCTGCTTCTCTCTCTGTCTCTCTGTCTTTCTGTCTCTGTCTGTCTCTCCTTCTCCCTGTCTGTCTGTCTCTCCTTTTCTCTCTGTCTCTGCATCTCTCTGCCTCTGTATCTCTCTCTGTCTCAGTCTGTCTCTGCTTCACGGTCTGTCTCTGCTTCTATCTCTCTGTCTGTCTCTGCTTCTCCCTCTCTGTCTCTACCTCTCTCTCTCTCTGTCTGTCTCTGCTTCTATCTCTCTGTCTGTCTCTGCTTCTCCCTCTCTGTCTCTACCTCTCTCTCTCTCTGTCTGTCTCTGCTTCTCTCTGTCTCTGCTTCTCTCTGACTGTCTCCCTCCCTCTCTCTCTCTGTCTCTCTGTCTCTGCCTCTCCAATCTCTCTCTCTTTTTCTCTCTCTGTGTCTCTGCTTCTCTTTCTGTCTCTACCTTTCTGTCTCTGCTTCTCTGTCTGTGCTTCTCTCTGTCTGTCTCTCTCTTTCTCTGTCTCTGCTTCTTTCTCTCTGTCTGTCTCTCCTTATCTCTCTGTCTCCTCTCTCTCTCTGCTTCTCTCTTTGTCTGTCTCTGATTCTCTGTCTGTCTGTCTGTCTTTCTGTCTTTGTCTCTCCTTCTCCCTGTCTGTTTGTCTCTATCTCTCTGTCTCTCTCTATGTCTGTCTCTGCTTCTCTGTATCTGATTCTGTCTCTTTCTCTGTCTCTGCTTCTCTGTCCTCTGTCTTTCTTTCTCTCTCTATCTGTCTCTGATTCTGTCTGTCTTTCCTTATCTCTGTCTCTGCTTCTCACTCTGTCTCTGCTTCTCTCTCTGTCTCTGTCTGTCTCTGCTTCTGTCTGCCTCTGCTTCTTTCTCTCTGTCTCTGTCTCTGTCTCTGCTTCTCTCTGTCTCTTTCTGTCTCTGTCTGTCTTTCCTTCTCCCTGTCTGTCTCTCCCTTTCTCTCTGTCTCTGCTTCTCCGTCTCTGTCTCTGCATCTGCCTGCCTCTGTATCTCTCTCTGTCTCAGTCTGTCTCTGCCTCACGGTCTGTCTTTGCTTGTATCTCTCTGTCTGTCTCTGCTTCTCTCTCTGTCTCTCTGTCAGTCTCTGCTTCTTTCTCTTTCTCTGCTTCCCTCTCTGTCTCTTTTCATCTCTTTGCCTGTCTCTGCTTCTCCCTCTCTGTCTCTGCTTCTCTCTCTGTCTCTGCATCTCTATCTCTCTGTCTGTCTGTCTCTACTTCACTCTCTCTGTCTCCCTATTTCTCTCTGATTGTCTCTCCCTCCCTCCCTCCCTCCCTCCCTCTCTCTCTCCAATCTCTTTGTCTCTCTCTGTCTCTGCTTCTCTTTCTGTCTCTACCTCTCTGTCTTTGTTTCTCTGTCTGTCTCTGCTTCTCTCTCTCTGTCTCTCTGTCTTTGTCTCTCTCTGTCTGTCTCTCCTTCTCTCTGCCTGTCTGTCTCTCCTTATCTCACTGTCTCTTCTCTTTCTCTATCTCCACCTCTCTCTCTCCTTCTCCCTGTCTGTATCTCCTTATCTTTCTGTCTCTGCCCCCCTCTCTGTCTCTGCTTCTCTCTGTTTCTGTTTCTCTGCCCCTCTCTCACTCTGTCTGCTTCTTTCTCTATCTCTCTCTGTCTGTCTCTGCTTCTCTCTGTCTCCCTCTCCCTCTCTCTGTCTCTGCTTCTCTCTCTCTGTCTGTCTCTCCTTATCTCACTGTCTCTTCTCTTTCTCTATCTCCGCCTCTCTCTCTCCTTCTCCCTGTCTGTATCTCCTTATCTCTCTGTCTCTGCCCCCCTCTCTGTCTCTGCTTCTCTGTTTCTGTTTCTCTGCCCCTCTCTCACTCTGTCTGCTTCTTTCTCTCTCTCTCTCTCTCTGTCTGTCTCTGCATCTGTCTGTCTCCCTCTCTCTTTCTCTGTCTCTGCTTCTCTCTCTCTGTCTGTCTCTCCTTATCTCTCTGTCTCTTCTCTCTCTTTCTCTCTGTTTCTCTCTCTATCTCTGCCTCTCTCGTTCTCTCTGTCTTTCTCTGCCTGCCTCTCTTTTTCTCTCTCTGTCTGTCTCTGCCTCTCTCTCTCTGTCTCTGCTTCTTTCTCTCTGTCTCTCTCCCCCTCCCCCCTCTCTCTCCTTCTCTCTCTCCCTTTGTCTCTCCCTCCCTCCCTCTCTCCCTCCCTCTCTCCCCCACTCCCCACTCCCACTCACCAACTCACCTTCACTGTTTCTGTTGTTTGTACCTGGGAATGTGAGCAAGTGAGGGATTTATTTGAATATTTTCTTGAGTATTTCTGGTAGCTCAATAAGGGATTTCGCACGAGAACTCTAAACTTGGGGTCCATTGATCTCTTGGGAGTCCATGAGCTTGACTGGGAAAAATGACACCTTTATTGTCACTAACCTCTAACTGAAATTTGGCATTTTCTTCAGTTATTTAAGCTCCGTCTTGAGAAGGGGTTCATAGGCTCACCAGGCTTGTTCTGAAGGCAGGGCCCATGACCCCAAAAGCTTCAGAATCTCTGGATTAGAATGTCAACTGAACTTAACAATAACAAATCCTCAAATAAATGGCCATTTCCATATACAAAATGGACCAGAAACCTGCAGGTCTTTCTAATAGACAGCTTGCTTTTCTTTTAAAATATATAGGATTAACTTGTAGCTTTCACAGCTGTCCTGCTTGGGTCAGAGTGCCATCCTGAAGACATTAGAAAGCTTTCTTTCCATTTGTTTCTTTAAAAAAACACCTCACCTTCCACCTTAGAATCCCTGTGTGTATTGGCTCCAAGGCAGAAGAGTAGTAAGGGCTAGGAAATGGGGGTTAAGGGATTGGCCCAGGGTCACACCACTAGTAAGTGTTTGAGCTCAGTTTTGAACCCAGAACCTCCTGTCTCTAGGTTTGGCTCTCAATCCACTGAGCTACCCAGTTGCCCCCTTCCCATTTCTTCTACGATCAACCCATTACTAATGATGGTCAAAACCAAAGAATATTTATCCCATGAAAAGTGACCTTCCTACATCCTACCATACATACATAAAGGAGGAAGCCTGCTTGTATTCCCTCAGGAGAAAAGTGCTCTTCCCTCCTTGAATCCCTCTTAGCCCTTTGGAAAGATTTGAGGAACTTACTGGTTCTGTTGGACATTCCGGGTTATTTCTGGGCATGGAAATAACCCTACTAGATTGTCAGCTCCTTGGAGGCTGGGACAAGGTACTGGTGTCATTATATCTCACACAGAACATAGTAATAAAACTTAATAAACCTCTGTCAAATATAGGGCTGTTCCAAAGAATATGTAGTACAAAATGGGGCACTTAGAATCTCCTACCATAATTCCAAAGAAATACTTCCCCTTTCTTAGAAAGTTACTTTCTGAGGCGAGAGGGCAGTAGAGTGGTTTCTGCCCTGTGATGTCATCTGTGTGGGGTGTGTTAAGTGACTTGTCCAGAGGCACACATTTAGTATGCGTTAGAGTTGGCCTCTAGGGCTTCCTGGCTCCAAGACTGGCCTTCTATCCATTATACCAGGCTGCCTATTTATATAGCTTAACAGAAAATTATAGCAGCATGGAATTAGTGGCTCCCAGACCCTGGCTGCTCCTCTACCAATGAAAATTATATTATAATCCTTAAAGTTGCTCTAAAAACTTTTCTAAAAGGCGTTTCTCTAAAGGTCACTCTGAGCCCAAGAAAGATTTTCCTCTAATAAATCCATACCTTTTCTGAGCACACGCCATACCACCCACTCACATCTGAAACAAGCAACTCTCCGCCAAAACCAACCCCTTCCCCCCAAAAAAGGTCAGAGGAAGGGCTGGCTCTAGGGTGAAAAATTCTTTTCTCATCAAATAAGCAAACAGCCCCATTCTGATCAGAGCTACTTCACGGTGGCTAAGCTGAAGCTGTAGAATCAACAGAGAGACGGGCCTTGGCACCATTTAGTGGCCGGCCCCTGCAGGGATGCCACCAGGAACCCAGAATATTGAGAGTCACTCTTTGGAGAGAGCTCCAGGCCCTGACTTTACTTGAGAATGGGAAAGGCTGGTTTCCAGCCAGTCACTAGTCTCTGGGCCTCAGATTCTTCTTAGGAAAACATGGGGGCTGAGTTCTAGAATGCCCTAAGGTCACTTCCAGCTCTGGATCTCGGACCCAGCACCAGTACTCACAACCCGGTTCCTTACATAGTAAAGAAAACATAAATACCTGCCATGAAGATTTGAAGGTTTTAGGCATTTTCCTCCCTTCTGTCCAGGGCTTCATCAGCTGCAGGCCATTTACTTAGGAGCACAATACCCGCCCAAGCCCCCTCCCCCTTTGGTGTGTCCTTGTGCAGTGATTCAGAAGGGCTAAATAAGGATGAGGATATTCCTCCAGATTGGTAAACAAGGAATTCTGGGATAGGCTAAGAATGAGGTTGACCCTGGAAAAGGATGGGAGGAGGAGCCTTCTTGGTCACATGGGAATCTGAGGGATCTGGGGGGAGAAGGCACAGATATGTTCTCTAGGTATGGTTCTTCCCCCACCCCCCCGATCCCCAGCTTTTTTTTTTACTGGGTAGCTTTAAAAGTCTATTTTGTCCTGTGACTTTTCCAGATTTTCAAATGCTTATGCTACTCTATTCTCCAGTCTTACTTCATCCCCCCTGGAGTTGAACTATGTCATGCAAGTCTCTGCTCACTAAATCTCTTCCCATCACTCTCCTTCTTCCATTTCTTTTTGTCTCCCTTCTTTCTCTCCTTTCCCAGCTCACTCTCTCTTTCTATCCCTTCTTTTCTTCTTTGCCTCCTTTCTCTCTTTTTCCTTGCTTCTTCTTTCCCCTCTCCCCTCCCATTATTCTTTCCCTTTCTCCCTCTCTGCTCCTTAATCCTTCTTCCTCTTTCTCCCCTCTCTCCATGTTTTCCCCTCCCCTCCTCTATCCCAGTTCCTTTCTCCCTTTTATATTCTCTCCATCTTCTCCCTCTCCTTCATCTTCCTTATATTTCTTTCTCTCTCTCCATTCTCCTCTCTTCTTCTTTTCACTCTTCCCCCTCACCCACTTTCCTCCTCTCTGTTTCTACCTTTCTTTCCACCTACTCTTTCCCTCATCTCCTTTCCCCACTCCTTTTTCTCACTCTTTCCACCTATCATCCTCTTTTCCCTTCCCCCCCTCTTTCCTTCATCTTCCTCTCTTCTCACTCTTTCTCCTTTCCTTGTTCCCCTCTCCTACTTTTTCACTCTTCTCCCTCCTACCTTCTCTTTCCTCTTCTCTATCCCTTCTACTCTCTCCCTTTCTCTTTCCTCTCTTTCCTTCTCTCTTCTCTTCTGCTCCCCTCTCCCCAGTCTATGTTTCTTTCTCTCAGGAGTAATGTCTTATCTTCTTAGACGAATCTTTACTACAGGCTAAAGGAGAGAAGAAAAGATTGGTAAATAAAGGCTCTGCATATGACTGTTTGAGCTCCAACATTTCTAAAGTTGGGTGGCTTAATATGACTATGACTTGACCCTGATGGAGTGAGGACTTGTAACTAGATCTTTAAAGAATCCAGGTCAACTTTGGAGAGGGCTATTTTAATTCTAACTTAGCTATTA
Organism: Monodelphis domestica; assembly: GCF_027887165.1. Classification (NCBI taxonomy): domain Eukaryota; kingdom Metazoa; phylum Chordata; class Mammalia; order Didelphimorphia; family Didelphidae; genus Monodelphis; species Monodelphis domestica. The sequence continues at coordinate 51,297,074 of NC_077235.1, read as the reverse complement.
AGTTCTCTGTAGATTTATGTAAGTCACAGTTGTGGTGACATTATGCCAGAGACTGAGATTAAAAGCAACACATTTACAGTAAAAATCTCAATGATGGTAAACCTCAATTACAGCAAACCTCAGCTAATGAGCATGCTTACTGAATGGGAGTAGGTATGTGGAGTTCCGATTAATTTCATTTTCTGAATAGCTGAGAGTTGCCAAAAAAACATTTCGGTCTCAACTCTTGTGGTTGAAGATTATTCCGAAATGTCAAAGTCCGCTTTCCTGCCTTAGTGAGTAGACTCTCCTAAGGAGAAACAACCGAAGATTTTTCAGGTCTTCAAGTTATTTATGTTACTAAGTACTAGTATCATCAAATCATAGATGATGAAACCAAGGAGGTACCCTGGTTTCCTACTGGTGACTTGCCCAAAGTCACAAATAGGATCCTAGATCTAGAGCTGGAAGGGTCCTTAGAGGCCATCTAGTCTAACTCCCTCATTTTACAAAGAAGGAAACTGAGTCCCACGAAGGGGAAGGGGCTTGCCCAAGCTCAACCAGATATGAAGTAGCATAGCTAGGACTGAAACCCTAGGTCTGCAGCTCCAAATCCAGGGTTTTTGCCAATGTGCCTTGGCTATCTCCTAGAAGAAGCCCAGAAGACTGGGCTAAATATGGCCCTGTGACTTTAGGACACATCCACAAAAGTCAGTATTGGGGCTAACTTCCTAATATGAGCTTGTTTTCTTTCCCTTTCTAATAAGTCAATAAATTAGGTTCTTGTTAATTGATTTAAGTGACTGTTTTTTTTAAACAAGGGAATTTTTCATCATCCTTCTATTCTTAAAACCTTAAGGTTGAATCATGTCACTTTGCATTTGGAATATATGGCTTTTGATTAAGATCTAAATAATTTTTTAAACCCTTACCTTCCGTCTTGGAGTCAATACTGTGTATTGGTTCCAAGGCAGAAGAGTGGTAAGGCCTAGGCAATGGGGGTCAAGTGACTCAATCCTCTGAGCCACCCAGCTGCCCCCAACTTCAAATATTTTAAGGCAAAAAATATCATGTTTCAAGATGAAGAGGTCACATGAAATGTTTCTAAATGAAAATGTAGTAGGACCACTGAAGAGCAAAAACATGAAACAAAACATGTAAAATTCACACAGAAGGTAAAGCATCCAAAATGCACCATTTGGAGAATGGCCAATGGCATTTTACTGGAGAATACTATGGGGCATAGTAAAATTGGCAAACATGAACAAATCCTGAGTTAAATCATAAAAAACTCCCTACCCCCAGCCCCCTTTCCCTCTCCTTCCCTCTCTCCCAGTGTGGTCTAGCAAGTTCATAAGGATGTCAGAGATGGAAAATGTTTGGTTTGGTGTGGAGGGGAGTAAGGGAGTTGAGATGGAATAGAATTTCAACTGAGTGAATAAAACTAATGTTTTCCACTTCATTGTTCCTTGAATCCATTCCTTTCTCTATAGTCAAATGTGCTGTTTCTCCCCACCCCACCCCCAAATACAGTTTCTTGAGAGGCAACATGGTGCAGCAGAGACAGTCAGGAATACTAGTCGAATACCATAGGCACGTCACTTGGCTTTCCTGGGCCTCAGCTTCCTCATTTGCAAAATGAATGGGTGGGACCAGGGAGACTCTGAGGTCCCTCCTCACTCTAAATCTATGATCCTGTAAACCACTTTATCTCCCTTGTCCTACGTTTCCTCATTTTTAAAACGAGGGGGTTGGATTATATAGTTTCTGAGGACCCTCTCAGTTCTAGGATCTGATGTGTGATCTTGGGTAAGTCTCTTCCCCAATCTGGGCCTCAGGCTCCTCCTCTGTAAAATGAAGAGGTTTGTCTAGATGAGCACCAAGGTCCCTTCTAGTTCTGGATTTAAGATCCTATGGATCATCTTTCTCTCCCCGACCTCCAGTCTTGCTTCCCAATCCCATTCTATCCTTCAATTCAACAAACACTGATTTAAAAACAAACAGTGAACCAGGCACTGGGTTAGGTATACTAATCAATACTGTGTATTGGCTCCAAGGCAGAAGAGTGGTATGGGCTAGGCAATGGGGATCAAGTGACTTGCCCAGGGTCACACAGCTGGGAAGTGTCTGAGGCCAGATTGGAACTCAGGACTTCCCGTCTCTGGGCCTGGCTCTCAATCCACTGAGCCACCCAGCTGCCCCTCCTCCCCCCATAAGAGCTATTATTGAAAGAATTTTCTATGACACCATTTGCTGAGCTATTATAACTATTAAGAATTTCACTTGTTATACCTGTACTCCACCCCAAAAAAGTCATTTATCAAGACCATTTCTGGGGCTAATCAAAGAAAAGGAAATGTTCCCAAAGTGGCATCCTTCCTCTAGAGGGGGCACAGACAAAGAAGGGAGAGTGACACAGCTTAAAATCATTTGCATTGATAGGTAGAATAATGGCTTTGAAAAGGCTCTCCCGGGTTCCCCCTGGAAAGCTTGTTACCCAGTTCCTCACACAGAGGATAAACTCTGATACAAGGGCAGCCTTGCCTACACTCTTCTGATTGATGACTGCAGTACTAAGGATGAAACTCCCTTCCTCCCATTAGATTGGCAGCTCCTTGAAGGCAAGGATTGTCTTTTGCCTCTTTTTGTGTCCCCAGTGCTTAGCATGGTGCCTGGCCCATAGTAGGTGCTTACTCAGTGTTGTTTGATTGATTAAAAACGGAAAAACAGGAACCCTGCCTCTTGGAATGGATTTTTGCCAGTAGTTGAGACGTTGGGCTAATTGGATCTCTCTATTCGCTTAAGAATCCAATACAGAAAATCAACTCAGGGACAGAAACACTTGTTCCAAAGTGCAGTTCAGATGTTACCTCTTTCATGGTAACTGCCTCTTTAAATTACCTTGTATTGATCTATCTGGGTTGAATTCCCACCTCCCCACTCCATTCAATATAAGCTCTTTTAAAAAACCCTTAACTTCCATCTTGTAATCAATACTGTGTATTGGTTCCAAGGCAGAAGAGTAGCAAGGGCTAGGCAATGGGGGCCAAGTGACTTGTCCAGGGTCACACAGCTAGGAAGTATCTGAGGTCAGATTTGAACCCAGGACCTCCTATCTCTGGGCCTGGCTCTCAATTCACGGAGCCACCAAGCTATTCCCCCTTTCTTTTTAAAAATGTTCTTATATTCTATCTTAGAATCAATATTGTATATTGGTTCCAAGACAGAAGAGTGGTAAGGGCTAGCTAGGCAATGGGGTCAAGTGACTTGTCCAGGGTCACACAGCTGGGAAGTGTCTGAGACCACAGTTGAACTCAGGCCCTCCCATCTCTGGGCCTGGCTCTCAATCCACTGAGCCACCCAGCTGCCCTACTCCCCCCCTCCCCCAATATAAGCTCTTTAAGGACAGTGCCTGGCTTGTTTTTTTATTTCCTCTCTAGTGCCTAGCATAGGACTTTATACCCAGTAACAATGGCTAGATTTGACATAGTACTCTCAGCTTTACAAAGCACTTTGCATGTATTCTTTTTTATTAAAATAAAAATCTTTACCTTCCATCTTGGAATCAATACTGTGTATTAATTCTAAGGCAGAAGAGTGGTAAGGGCTAGGCAATGGGGGTTAAGTGACATGCCCAGGGTCACACAGCTGGGAAGTGTCTGAGGTCAGACTGGAACCCAGGACTTCCTGTCTCTAGGCCTGGCTCTCAATCCATTGATCCACCCAGCTGCCCCTACTTTGCATGTATTTTTAATGGTTCCTTGTAATACTTCTAAGTTAGCTACTATTATCCCTACATTTTACAGATTAGGAAACTGGGATACAGAGAATAAATGACTTGCCCAGGGTCACACAGCTAGTCCGTGTCAGAGGTTGGAATGTGACCCAGGATTCCTTGATTCCAAGTCCAGCACTCTAGCTCCTACACCAGGTGGCTTTTTACAGTAGGATGTTAATAAATGTTTGTTGACTTGCAGCTGAAAATGGGCCTTCGAAAATGCTGCCAAGTCAGGTGGTCATTTTGACCCCAGGCAGTCCAAGTGTGCCTGCCAGAATTTTCTCAGTCATGCCAGAAAATGCAGGCCCAGATTTAGAAAACTGAGTTCATTTCATGTAGGCATAGACTGTCAAAGCTAGATGGGCCTTAGAAGAGAGAACCTTTGTTAGAGCTGGGAGGTACTTTAAAGACAATCTGCCCGCCTCATTTTGCCAATGAGGAAACAGGTCCCATGTGGGCAGGTAGCGTGCCCAGACTGGGTCACCTAGCAGCTAGTAAGTAGCGTAGTCAGGAAGAAGACCTCAGTGTCCACATTTCTGGAGCTAAAGGACCTCACAAGAGCAGAAAGTTCCAACAGAAATAAACAATGTTCAAATCAGAAGAAAACACATATCATCTCCTAGAGGGCCTTCACTTCCTTTCATAGGGAAGATACCTCCTCATCAGCTAGTTCAAATTAGTAAGACATCCAAAGGTCTCTGAGTGAGATTCCACTTGGTTTGGCCAAAGCCATGGAAGCTCAACTCTGAGGCCCTTGTGCTCTAGTGCTGCTGGTCTTCCCAGGTCACTGAGACAATGAACAAAGGCTGCCCAGATCAGAGAAAATGAAGTACTCGGAATGGAGGAAACGATTGCTGACTCGAGGCCTACCTCCTATGTGTACTTAAGGGCAGATGAAAACAATTTGAATTGTTTAAGGTCACAGAGTAAAAGAATTTCCCCTGGTGCACTCCTGTACTTTCAAATCCACATGCATCTTTTGGGCAAACGTAACCCAGAGGGGGCTTGCCGCCACTGTGGAGTAAGCTAGCAAACCAAAAGCATACTCCACTGAAGCGGCAAAAGGTCTTGGATTTCCCAGTGGACCTCCTCCTGGTCAGGACTAGACCAGGGATGTGTCATCTGCCGCAACCTCTCCTGGTGAATAAACAAAGGGAGCCTTTTGACATTTCCAAACTTATGAACCGGTTCTGGCGGGGCTAGTGGCCTGGGAAGTAAATGCTCTCATTTTCCCCTATTTAAGAGCAGGGCCAGAGGGACCCCCGTCTTCTCAGTGCCTTTGAATTGGGAAACACATGATATTGCCAAAGAATTCCAGTAGACTGAGTCCTGGCCTTGGGGTCAAGAACACCTGAATGTGAACTCTTTTTCAGGCGTTTACTAGTTGCCTGACAACAAAGACCAAGTCATGAAGCTTCAATCAGCCTCAGTTTCTCATCTATAAAGTGGGGATCACAATATTATCTCCCTCATGGGGTTGTAATGAGAATCAAATCAAACATGAAAACACACAAACTTTTGCATTCTCTAGAAATGCTCGCTACTCCTATTGCCTCCATTCCCTAATTTGTGGCTCCAAAAGAATACGAGTCAACAATGTCTATTCTTATAATCAATCAAGTTCACTCTCCAAACAGGAAAAGACAATCTTTAATGATATCACAATAACGAGGCAGCAGTAGTAGCAGTAGTAATAACAAGGACTCACATTTATAGAGGGGTCTCAAGATCTTCAAGGACTATCTCATGGGAGTCCTTGACAACTTAGAATGTTCTTTCCCCACCATGATCATGTTAGGTAGACTGTGTAATGGTCATAGTCTCCCTCTCTCTATAGGGAAAACTGAGGCTCATTAAGGGCAAGATAATTTGCCCACAGTATCAGGATCACAGATTTAGAGCCGGATGGGCCCTTTAAGATCATTTAATCCAGTCTACTCATTTTACAGTAGAGGAACCTGGGGCTGAGAGAAGAGAAGGGATTTGTCTAGGGTAGGTAAAGGGCAGAGCTAGGATTCAGACCCAGGTTCCCTGACTCTACATCAGGCATTCCTTTCAACACAAGATGCTAGCACAATGCTATTAACATTATTATTAATTCATTAATTATTAACTTAAACCAGGCTTTTGGAATTCAAGTTCAGCAATCATTCTTCCATATCACTTCCTACCTCCTCATCTCCATCTTGGATCATAGATCTATAGTCAGAAGAGCCCCCAGCAGGCATCTAATCTAGTCTACCCCTCATTTTAGAAAGAAAGAAACTGAGCCCAGAGAGGTTAAATAACTTGCCCCAGGTTACATGGGTACTAAGTGCCAGAAACAAGATTTGAACTCAGATTCTGACTGTAACACAAGTGCTCTTTCTCTGTTATCATGTCTCTTTAACTAAATAACTGGACAGGGGGCAGCTGGGTAGCTCAGTGAATTGAGAGCTAGCCCTAGAGACGGGAGGTCCTAGGTTCAAATCTGGCCTCAGACACTTCCCAGCTGTGTGACCCTGGGCAAGTCACTTGACCCCCATTGCCTACCCTTACCACTCTTCTGCCTTGGAGCCAATACACAGTATTGACTCCAAGACGGAAGGTAAGGGTTCTAAAAAAAAAACTAAATAACTGGACAATTATACATAAGGCTTTAAAATCCCAATACAGAAACAGCAGCTTTAACAAAACGAGAGAGAGAAAAAACCAAATTCACCATAAATAGTATCCAATATACAAGTCAATTAGTTTAAATCTCAAGAAAAACTAGAAGTCCAAGCATTAAAAAAGCTTCAGAAAACAAAGGGAAAAGCTCTAGGAACAAATGGAATCATTTACTAGCATTTCAGAAAACATATGTCAAAAAGAACATAAAAAAGTGCAGAAAGTATTATTTGAGCCTATAATTAAATCTTGGGGGTAAAATGGGGCCCGAGGGTGAGAAGTAAAGGCGCAGAAATGAGAACAGCGAGACCCTAAGTGAGGCTTACAATATTGGATTTGAAAAAGAAAGGTAGACATAAAGCTCAGTTAGAGATAATGGGAGAAAACAGAGAGGGAACATTATTCTGGCATACACAACCCAACAAATCAGAGATCAAGGGACATACTAAGCCAAAAGGGGAAGGGAAAAATGAAAACAAACAGTAAACACTATACAATAATTAATCTAGTAGGGAAAGAAAAATATATATGAGCACACACACATAAACATATACATAAAAATACATTTCTATATATCTACAAGTCTAGAACAATTACTATAACAAGGAAAACTGAGAAAAATTTAAACAACCAAGAAAATCACTGAGACAAGAAAAACCAACTTACATGATCTCTTCTAGGTGCATGGTAGACATTGGAGGAGAGTGGAGTTCCTTCACAGTCACTACACGGCTGCCATATGGCAGAAGATATATCTCCCACCAACCCAAGCCACATTTCCTAAGTCCCTTCTCATTTGAATGAGGAGGGGAAGTTATGTTGCTTCCTCCTCTGGTGGGGAAAAGAGTGTTACAGAGAGCGGTCAAGTTTAGAATTTAGAACATAGACATAATGGCCTGGTCATCATGGTAACAGAATGAATCCATGATGCACCTGAGTGATGTAATGAGGCCTCAGATGGGCATCATTCCACTTGTTACCAAGGACACGGATCTTTGTTTTTAGCCTTGGCCTAGGATAGTTACTTTGGTTTGAAAGTGGTCACAAATTCACTGCCCACATAAACATATATATTGCCAGTTAGCTAGCTCCTCCCCGTAGCTACAGGGACCTCTTATAGCCCTTTCATATCTCCCAAACATGCCATTGATCACAGGGGAGGAGGAGCCAGGAATACATGGATGGCTTGGCATAAACCCATCACCCTTACCATCACCCTAAATCAAAGTCCACTTCCACCACTGGGTGGGTCAGCTTTGTAATGTGGAAGTCAATAGATGGTAAATCAATTCAGTGCCATGAGCCCTTATTAACCTCTTGTTTGTGCCAGGCACTGTGCACCCTGGGGATACAAAGACAACAGTGAGACATTCACTCCCCTCTGGGAACTCCTGGCATCTTGGATATTTATTCTTACACAGGACTCAATGGCAAAAGTGAAATTTCATAACACTAAGAAGGGTTAGAAAGAGCTTTATACACCTTTACCTCATTTGATTCTCACATGAACCTTGTGAGATAAGTACTATGGGTATTATTGTGTCCATTTTAGAGGTGACAAAACTGTTGTTGAGAGGTTACGTGATTTTCCCAGGGTCATAGCTAAAGAAGATATGCTTCCTAGATAACTAGGTGGCATGGTGGAAAAAGCGCCAGCCCTGAAGTCAGGAAGACCTGTATTCAGATTTGGCCTTAGATGCTAGCTGTGTGACCTTGGGCAAATCATCTAACCCTGTTTGCCTCAGTTTCATCACCTGTAAAATTAACTGGAGAAAGAAATGTCAAATCACTCCTTCAAGGAAAACCCCAAATGGGGTCACAAAGAGTTGGACACAACTGAACAACGACATCTAATATTGGATTGCAATTCAGGTTTTCCCAATTCTACACCTTGAATCACACCAATCCTTCACTGATCTAACTCTCTGATGCTTCACCATGGTATCTTGAAGGTTTATGCCAGCTGAGTTCAGGCTATGTACCTTCCTAATGAACCAAGGTGGAAAGGCTTTGAATATATGGGAGGAGGGGAGGGAAGAAGGGTTGGTGATGGATGGTAAGTCTGTTACTTAAGAAAGAAACTCCTGACTTTGGCCTCTCCCTGGGCCTCAGTTTCCCCAATATAAAAGGAAAGGGTTGGACTAGATTATCTCAAAAGACCTTTCCAGCATAGGATCCTTTGATATGGTAGAGCTGACTTCTCCCTCTAGTAGCCTGATGCTACATCTTGTCACCAAATGACTAGTTTGGTTCTGGTCCTCCCGTTTGAAGGCAAACTAAAGACCCTTGGCTTCAGCTCAGACAGCACATGAGTGGGCCTAAAATCTCTTTGCCTCAGTTGTGCTAAGATTAGTATTTAAGTTCTCTGGGCACTGCTGGTGGAGTTTTTTGAGCCTTTTCAATATTCTTTTTTTTCTGAAGAAAACTTAGGCTGGCAATGATGGGTGACATTCTTTGGAAGAACCAAGTAAGTGACTTTCTTGGCTCAATCAAGCCTCTCTGAGGTTCAGTTCAACACTTGGGAAGCTATGTTGTACAGTGGAAAGCGCCCCAGAATGGGAGGATCTGGCCTTGACTCCTCCTGGCTCTGCTCCTTATTCCCTTTGTGACTTTGGGCATTTAGCCTCCTTCTCCGAGAAAGATCCAGCATCTAAATTATGATGGGTTTGAACCAGTGACCTCCAAGGACTGTTCCAATTGAAAACCTGGGAATTCAAGGGATGAATATAGAGACAGAGGGCCCGTGTTCGTATCCCGCCTCCTCTACAGCAAAAGAAGTTTTAATTTTAAGACTATGAGATTAATGTAGGGGAGGAAAATCTGCAGAAGTTGGGGGAGGAGAACTGAGAACCAGGCCTTGTAAGGATTTGGTCTCTCCCATGTGACCTCATAGGTTCATAGATTGAGAGCTAGAAGAGCCCTTTGAAGCCATCTGGTCCAGTTCACTTATTTCCCTCATGCTGGGTGAGTGTAAAGGACAGATGAAGAATCCAAGCTCTGCTTCAGACCACTTACCCTTTGTCCCTCCCTTGTTATGAACCTCCAAAGAGGCTTACTGTCCCACCATCATGGGCAAAGCCAACCTCGGGGATCAACCTGGTGACAGCACTGTCTAACCTTAGAGTATATTGAATCAAAAGCCCCTTCATTTCCGCTCCAATCCGGCCTCTACCTAGCTGTGCCAAAGTGATTTTTCTAAAGTATAGATGTGGTCATGTCACTCCCCTGCTCATTAAACTTCACGAGCTCCCGAATATCTCCCGAATCATATATAAACAACTCTGTTTGCCATTTAAAGCCCTTCCCAACCTGGCCACAACCTACCTTTCCAAGCTCATTACAAGGTCTCCAATCTGCCAAACTAGTTTTCTTGCTATTCCTCATATACTACATCCCACCTCACATCTCCATGTCTTTACATAGGCTGCTTTCTTCATGTCTGGCATGCTTTTTTTCTCCCCAACTTAGAATCCCAAGTTTCCTTCAAAGTTTAGGCCATTTTCTACATAGGCACGGTGGAGTCAGGAAGACCCTAGTTCAAATCTATCCTCAGACACTTATTAGCTGTGTTACTCTGGTCTGGTCACTCAGCCTCTGCCTCAGTTTCTTTATTTGTAAAATGGGAATACTAATAAGCTGTTGGGAGGATTAAATGAGATTTTTTTTTATAGCCCTCACCTTCCATTTTAGAATCAATTCTGTGTATTGGTTCCAAGGCAGAGGAGTGGTAAGGGCTTGGCAAGTGACTTGCCCAGGGTCACACAGCTGGAAGTGTCTGAGGCCAGATTTGAACCTAGGACCTCCCGTCTTTAGGCTTGGCTCCCAATCCACTGGGCTACCCAGCTGCCCCATAAGATATATTATTTTAAAAGTACTTAGCACCATTCCTGGCTCAATATAAATATTAGCTATGATTATCCCGCTTGTGCCCCCGAACTTATTTTCTCTATATCTTATTGTGTACATCTCCACTGATAAAATGTGAGCTCTTTGAGGGCAGGGACTGTTTTGTTTTGGTCTTTGCATCCCCTATGAGCCTAGCAAGGAGTAGGCGCTTAACTGTCGGTTGGCTATTTGATTGATCCATGAGGAAAAAGCTTGGTGTTTCAGAAAAAGCACTGCTCAGGGACCTGGAATCTACTCAGTATTTGTTAAATGGAACTCACCTTCTGGTCCTTTTTCCTTCATTGACTGTGTGACCTTGAGAGTCAAAACCCTTCTCTGGGCCTCATCAGATCCTAGCTTTAGAGTTGGAAGAGAACTTAGAGGCCCTCTAGTCCAACTCCCCAATTTTCCACATGAGGAAGGTGATGCTCAAAGAAGGTAGCTGAGTTGCATAAGGTTACAGTACAGGTAGTAAGCACCATGTTCAGGATTCAAACACAGGTTCTCTGGCCCCCAGCTCAAATCTCATGCTCCATTGTCATTGACATCCTTCTCCACCTGGTACTCACTCCTTGTATATACCACCGTCTTTGTTAAACGCTTCCCAGAGATTTGACAGCACACGTGCATCCAAACAAAGGGACCGTGGGCCGGCTAAGGTAACTCGGGGAGGGGGCTGCAAACATCTCTGGGCCCCCAGGCTCTCTCTGTGGGTTTGAGCTTCCTAGACTAGGTGATTTCTAACAGGTCCCAGCTAGTGCTCTCCCTCTGGCTCAGACTCAGAAGTACCATGTAGGGTATGGACACGGTCTTTCTATTTAATCATCTGACTCATTCAGCTTATTTGGGCCAGTCCCAGGACCAGTCACTGTGTGGATTTCACAGCTATTCCAATACCACACCCAGAGGCAAAAAAAAAAAGCCAACCCCAACCTGCCAACATGCTTGAGCAATGAGGCACAGGACAAGATGAAGGCTAAATATAGTATTCTTTTCAAAGTGCTATCCTTGCTAGTCCTCTGATCAGAATACTAATTATGAAAAGTAAGTTGAGAGAGCGGCAACAAATAACCTGGAGATGAGAATCTAATAAACGAATAACCAGGAAACCAAGAGAAATGGTTTTTTTTCAAAGTCTTAAATTAAATGCTAACGGCCAGGAGTATGACTGCCAGGAGAGTTTCATCTTGTGCAGGCTGTCTCCAACTTCCCATTGGGTTGAGTCCAAAAGCTTATATGTAATTTGGTTGTTTTGCTTGAAACTTGGAACACATTTTCCCATAGAAACAATGTTTTGCATGGTGGTTAGGTTCCCAGGCTAGCCCATGAAACCTATATTAAGCCATAGCATACCTACAGTATTATATTGGACCAACAGTGCTAGAGACCCTAACTTCTGTGTCAGGCCAGACTGCTATGGAAAAATGGAACCGGGTGGTTTCTCCTTGGATAGCCAAAGACACATCTCCCCTCAACACAGCCCAGGAAGTGGGATGGGGGGCTCTTGCACTCCCCTCCCCCCCCAACCCCTCTTACCACATACAACTAGTAGGCATTGGTAACAAGAACTCTCTTGGCTCCTAGCCACTGGTCATGGCCCAGGACAGGGGTTCGAGGTGGGGACTACTAGGAATCTCAGGGTCTCCAGAAATCTGAGAGGCTTAAGACCTGTACCTAACATTTTTCAAACCCTGAGCAGACTTCACAAACTATGTCTTCAAATCAAAATGTTAAGGCAGGAGGAGAACGACGTCATAGGCTCATAGATCTAAACCAAGAAGGGATCTCTGGGCCATCTAACACAACCTCCTTCATTTTACAGAAGTGAAACTGAGGCTCTGGGAGGTGGGTAATAAACCTACAATCACATAGAGAGTAAATATCAAAGACAGGATCTGAATCTAGATCCCGCAACTCTTTCCATCATTCCACAGTGCCTTTCTTGAGGTCATCTCAGGGACAGTAACCTGGGAAGGAAATAGTCCCACCTGGCTACTTCCTGTTTTGCTTAATTCCTCTTGCTAAGCTAATGTAAGCTTGGTTGTGTCTATGCTGCTCAAGTTCTGATTCCTCCTTACTGGTATGTTCCCTCCCCTTGACGGGCCTGTGGGCAATATCTGTTCCCCTTGCCAAGCTACCTAGGTGTTCCTGTCGATCCCACTCTGTTTGCATGGGTGGGCCAGGGGAGGATGCTGCCATACAGTATTTGCTTGTCCTGCCCATTTAGGTCACATTGATCTTCCCTCCTCTGAACTCATTCTGCTCACTGCCACCATGACCAGACTAATGTGCTGTCTGGCTCCATGATTTGGATTGCTAATTATCTTCTCCTGTATTTATTTCTTATCTCCTACTAGACAGACTGGGACCTCCTTGAGGGCAGAGACAGTCTCTCTTAGTATATAGCAAGTGCTCGATGAGCTCATATTGTTGAAGAACATGAAGTTCCATACTATCTCCCTCACAGCCATGAAATCAAGGCAGGGGACAGAGGTGAGATCAGGATAATAGCATCATAGATCAAGCACCTGTGACGTGCCCGGCATTGTACTAAGTACCAAAATGAAATATCCTTGTCCATGTTGGAAAGGATCATGGAGGCCATTTGTGCTTAATGTTGTTATTTTATGGAAGAGGAAATTGAGGCCCAGGGAGGAGAACTGACTTGCCTAAAGTCCAACATAGGATCCTAGGTCTAGGGCTGGAAGGGATTTTAGAAGTCGTCTTCTAGTCCAAACCCCTGGTTTTGTGGAGAGAGAAAAAGAGGCCCAGGAATTCTGAGCCCAAAGTCACATGAGTGGTGATAGAATCCCAGGTCCTCAGACTCCAGAACCAGTGCTCTTTCCAAAACTGAAGTTGTTTTGGTAAAAAGACCCCAGTGTACTGTATCTGTACTCCTGCCAATCTGAACACATCTTCCAATAATGCAGGTATGGTATGACACAGGCACATGCCCTACTTTCCCATGACCCCATGTGATGCACTCTACATTCTAGCCTAACTAGCCTCTGCAGCCCCCCAAGGCTTGGCAGTTGCTTTCCCACCTCTGTGTCTTTGCATAGGCTGACTACTACATCTGGAACATACTTTACCTAGTATCCTTGGAGGCTCCACTAATCTACCCCTTGTTATGGGAAGCTAAGGCTGGATGACCAATTCATGGGTATATTGTAGTATATGCATTGGGTTCCATGGCCTCAAGTGCCATTCCAGCTCCGAGTCTAAGATTCTGAATGCTTTCATAAGCCACTATCTCCCAATTCCTAGCTTCTGAGTTGGCATGAGAGGAGAATTCTCTGGGAAGGAGCTCCCAGGCACAGACAAAACCATTGTTCATTTGTCAAACTGGAAAAACAAGAGTTTCAGATCTTTCTTGGATGACAGAGCACCAGCCCTTTTCAGGGACAGGACTACAATTGACATATGGCAATAGGGAAAAAAGGCTTTAACCAAATGCTGGTTTCACCTCATTTTTCTGGGGACAGAGCTCAGAGGGCAGCCAAATTAGTCAGAGAAATAAAAACAAGATAGGCATTGAAACTCTGAGAAAGATCTATGTCTCTGGAACCAACAAACTCATTGAAGCTAGTTTGCCTTTTGCACTGGCTAACCTCAAGGATCCTCAGATGAGATGAGAATAATTTTCCTAAGCAATCTTCTATCAGAACCTCATGTGGCAACCACTCTAAGCCCATAGTATCAACACTGGTGCTGGAGGGAAGTCTCATTGGGACAGTCGTTACCGCCTATGTTCTGGTGTTTGGTATTCTAGATGTCATCCAGGAAGCCTCCTGTGGCCACTTGGCAGTGGCCGCTGATGTAGGGACCCATAGAGAGAATCTGATCGTGCCAAAGATTCTAATGCCTGTAGTGTTCAGAACTAGAGAGGAGTCATTACTAACAGGGATAGTAATGGCAAGCCCAATGCATATATATGGTCTTCTCTCATTGGGATTGTAGCGTGGCCTAATAATCCTTGTTGCCGTTTGCTATCAGACCAACGAGGATAAAACTTAATGGATGAGCCTACATTCATGATCCTTTCTGTTTAATGAGGCAGCAGAAGCTCATTAATATTTGGTTAATATGGATTATGAAAGCCCAGAGTTAGCTGGGCACATTCTCTCTCCCTCATCTGAACTCCAGCCTCACTTAGCATCTGTCTATACCATTCACTCTGGACTTGGAAGGACAGGGCCATAGATTTAGATAGGAAGGGACCTTTGGGGATATCTAGTCCAACTCTAAGCATTTTTACAGCTGAGGAAAGTGAAAGGAGAAGACATTGGCCTTGAGGTCACTTAAGCAATCAGGAATAGAGGCAGGAGATGAGCCCAGCTCCCTATAGTCTAAACCCGGGGTTCCTTCTGCTACCCCCTACTTTGTAATGGTGAGACAGTTAAGTCTGATTTCCCACCAGGAGCTCCTAGAGGGGAAGGGCTGAATCCTATACTGCTTTGTATCTCTCATCATGGCTAGCATAGAAGATGCTCGAGAAAGTTAGCAATAAGGGAAAAAGTGCTGATTTGATCATAAACTTTTGAAAAGCACATCTCATGTCCCATATCAGTTATGGTGATAATTATATGCCTTATTATTTTGTTACTGAAGCTAGGCACAAAAACCAGAAACGCAAAGATTGAAACATTCTGATTTTCTTTTGTTGAAACCATTTCCGGGAGGGTGGCGGGGTGGGGGAGATGTCTGTGATTTCACTGGTTTGGGAGCCTACAAGGGCAGAAACTCCTTCAACCCATGATGGAGTTTGTTTGAAATTTAGCCTTAAAGGGCAGTTAAGTAGCACAAGGAAAGAGTGCCAGGCATGGAGTAGGGAGGACCTGGATTCAAATCTGGCCTCAGACACTTCCTAGCTGTGTGACCCTCCGCAAATTACTTCATCTGGTTTGCACAGGCCTTACCACTTTTCTGCCTCGATGTACTTAGTATTGCCTAGATACTTAGTTACTTAGATACTAAGTATTGCTTCTAAGATAGCCAATAAAGGATTTAAGGAACAAGAAACAGCCTTGGAGAGACACCAGAGGATACTGATGGGTAAAGGACTCATATATGATTATAAAACTAACTTATCAGAGGCAGAATTTGAACTCGGGGTTTCCTGACTCTAAAACCAGGCTAATGACCACTATGTCACACAATTTCTCATGTTTCCAAATGTGCAAGATTATGCTCTTGCAAAAGATGAATGTTCCACCAGCAGTGTCCAAATAGAAAAAAAAATTGTTGACGTGCAGATAATAATCTTGGTTATAAAAGACCTAGTCGCAGAAACTGATTTGCTGAAAACAATGGTAATACCTGTTTAACTTGGAGCGACATTTGCCGAAAACACTGAGCCCAGATCAATGGTAAACTGTGTAATGACAAGGAATTGGCATCCAATTGAGTTAAGCAGTGTGCTCGAGAGAAACTTTGTGGGAGAAACCACTGCTGATGGGTAGAATATGCGACTGAGTTGCAAAAAGTTGCAACAAGATGTGAAATAGTTCCATTTTAGTGAAGGCTGAAATTGATCTTAGGGCTGCATCAGCAATGTCGGAGACTAATGAACATTTAGCAATTGTGCCCTCATTCGTTCCTTCCCAAAGCATTCATTAGGCACCTACTATGTACAAAATACTTGGCACTTCATTGTACTTACTTAAGCAGTCATCACGTTTTGACCTTCGGTTCCTCTAACTAATCCTACATTGTAAGGTAAGCACAGGACACAGTCCAGCACCCTTACTGAGTGTTGTGGTGCTAAGCCATGAGCAAGTGGGAGAGGACCCAGTGTGAACGGAATCCTCACAGAAATCTATGCTGTTGGCTGAAGAACTCATAGGCGATGTGGTGTGGCTGAAAACACCTCATCCAGATATGGCCTAGGAGAAATTCAGGGGACTCCATTATCTGAATGATAAATTAAAGAGTTCTTTGCACTTTTTCCTAAAAAGATTTAATTTTGGTGTTTTTATGAAATGATTTAAGAAACTGGGGCTAACTAAGAAAATCCCAAAGTACAATGCCTGGGAATGATTTTCAAAGCTGAAGCAAACTCCTATTGCTTGTACCCCATTTGATTGGGCCTTGCCACACTAACACATGTCTGTCGAAGCAATTTTTAAATGTTGGATGCAGTTGATAGCTTATTTCACTGATCAAGTGGTCCCCTAATTGCTCATTTACTGTTACCTATTTACTCTCTAGATTAAACATTTACCAAGTTTTACACTGAATGGCAGTATATATTTTATTAACTATCAACTTCCATATTCCTTTTCTTCCAAACAGTTTCTCTCTGGCATTAATTTTCCCATAACTGGGGGAAATGGCCACAGGAGA
Source organism: Monodelphis domestica (assembly GCF_027887165.1). Lineage (NCBI taxonomy): Eukaryota > Metazoa > Chordata > Mammalia > Didelphimorphia > Didelphidae > Monodelphis > Monodelphis domestica. The sequence continues at coordinate 51,280,438 of NC_077235.1, read as the reverse complement.
TGTTTGCAAAGTGGCAAATCAAAGGACTGGGTGATCACGTGCCTCTCTTTCCCTAACCCCAAGTGAAGGTCAAAGTGCTTAACGTGGAAACTGGACTTGGTACAAGAAACCCCATGTTCTTTGCTAAATCACACAGTCAGTCACCCAGCTTACATAATCACAATGACATGGAATCCCAGAATCTCAGAGGAGGAAGGCAGTTCAGCAGCCATCTGATTTGACCCCCACCCTTACCCCATCTCCCTGCCAAGAATCCCCATTTAGTGGTCATCTAGACTCTCCAAGACAGAGAAGCCACCACTTCTGAGGGCAGGCCATTCTGCTTTGGGTTTTCTCCCAAATCAAATATGCTCCTTTGAGACTTTCGCCAACTACTCCTGGACCCCTAAGGTGGTAATTCATTCTTATAAGCTCCATCTGAAAGATGATTTAGTACCTTTAAATGTCTATCTACAACTGAACAGCTAGAGCAGACCCTAAGAATTATAAAGAAAATATTACCCTGTTTAGTAACCATAGCCTTTATCTCCACAATGCTTTCATACAAATGATCTCACTCGAGCCTTACAACTACCCCGTGAGGTGGACAAATTTGAGGAATTACAGCCTTCTTCCCACTCCCACCTCCAACTCCTTTTTAAACATATGGGCAATGTGAGCCTTAGAAAGTTTTGGTGAATTGCCCAGGGCCAACCCACTAATAACTTGGAAAGCCAGGACCTAAAACCCAGGCCTTTGGATTCGACGTCTTGTGTTCTTTCTATCATATCACGCTGCCTCTGGTTGAGGGCCATATTTCTCAATAGCATGCTAAAATGTGTTTTTGTCATTTTTGTTGATAAGTAAATATTCCATAAATGAAGTAAACATGTTAAGCTCTGTATTTATCATGTCTGTTTTAACTAGCAGCAGTGTTCAGACATTTTCAAGGCCAAGGAAAAGTCAACTTTTTCTGATTAAGAAAATATTTTGTTCTTGGATGGAAAATGGTTTGCCATCAGGAAATGAGAAACAAAGAAATGTGCAAAAGCAGCTACTCAACGAGTCACTCATTTGATGAGATTACATTTTTTGGTATGTGAGCAAATAATGTCTTGATTATCCAGTACTGCTATAATGAAACAAAAAATGCTTGTGGTTTTTTTTTGGGGGGGGGTAGATATATGAATCTATAATTTTTATGCGTGAGAGAAACCCTTTTCTCTGCTGCAGATTTGTGACTCTTCTGGGGACACTGAGGAGAGGAAGTGCCTTATTCAGGGTCATTCAGCTGCTCTATGGCAGAAGATGAGCTTGACCACAGGTTTTCTTACACTGCTAATAATGCAAACCAAACCATATGTGACAAGCTTAGTTCTTCTTAGTATGTGCCAAGCACCAAGTTAGATGCTAGGGATACAGAGACATAAATGAGGCAGCCCTAGTCTTAAGGGAATTACCCTTCATATGACTCCATTTCACCTAAGTCTGATCTCCTAATTTTATAGATGAAGACACAGACATGTTTTGTAAGGTTTTTTTCTAATTCATTAGCCATATTTTTAAAAGAGGGAGAGAAAGAAGAGAGGAAAGAGAGGAAGAGAAAGGAGGAGAGAAGGAAAAAAGGGGGGAGAACCCCCTTCTCCCCCAGAGACCAAGGATTCATTATCCACATTTTTGGTTTCTATGTTTTGATAATCATCCTCTCTCTCCTTGGTTTCAGGATCATTCAGAACAGGATGCGAAAACGCCAGTGCAATGTTTTTTCACTCTAAGCTTCTGTCCAGAAACTGTGCATTAGACCTCACTCTACCTCGTACAACATTTATGGAAGTTCAGGCTTCCTGCCCTCTGCAACGTGACTTTCCATATGAGGTGTACTTTACTCCAAAATAGGAAATGGGTCAACATGTTTAGTGGGAGTGCACATGGAACGAGGACATCTGCCGAGCAAGCCAGTCAGGAAGAATGTCAAATGGCCTTTTATTTATGGTCATTAACAATGCATTTCACCTAATGGTTCAGAAATACACTTGGGCTTGGCATTTTTAAATGGCAACAATTTAAAAAAAATACTCGAAAATGATAAAGTTCTTACCCTATAATCTTGTGGTGTCACATGAATTACTGGTTGAAAATGGAACTACTTCCAAGCCAGAGATAATCTGTTATAGTGTGATAGGTTAGCATCTTTTGAAAAGTGTTTCACAGTGACTACATTTACACTGGAACTTAATAGCTCTGCAAACTTGAAACAAGTCTATGCTTTGGGCCTCTGTTTCCTTACATGTAAAATTTCTAGCTTGGGATAGATGCCCTCTAGGGCCCCTTCTAGTTCTCAAACTGTGATTGTTTGATCCTAAGGAAATTCACATTTGTTGTTAAAAGGAGCTAGAGGTGAGCTATGTATGGTCTTCCTTGGGTGTCAAATCCACAAATCTCTGTTGCAAGAAACTTCCTAATTCTTCTAGGGACCAAAAATCTGGTAGAGTGGGACTCTACCAAGTTGAGGGGGCCACTATAATGTAATACATACACAGTCATATTCTGCCTGAAAAAAAAATAGCACTTGCATAGGTCCTTCCCATATCCCTTCATCCCCCAATATTCTGTATTCCAGCCAGACTGGCTTTCTTGCTATCCTTCACACAATGGCACTCCCATTTCCAATCTCTGGGCTATTGCACAGGCTTTCCCCAAGGCCTGAAATATCCTCTTTCCTCACCCCTGCCTCTGAACCTCTTGCTCCCTCCCTTCATGGCTCATATCACTCTCTTGATTCTTCCAGGTATTAGTGTTCCCTACTACTAAACTTGGAATTTAAATTCTATACACTTTTATTTACTTCTCAGTGTATACACCACTCTCCACCCCATGGTCTCTGCTACCACCTCTTCCCCATTCCTCGCCAGTGTGGAAGCTCCTTGACACCTGTTTTGTTCTTATCTTTGTATCCCCATTGCCCAACACATTTTTATTTTTCAACCAGATTTGTGATTTCATTAGTGGAGGGGACTCCCAGACAGAACATTCCCTTTACCAATGCATTAGTATGCAATGTATACTCTTTGGCCAAATGACTTGTCAAAGGTTACACATCTACCAGCAGCCAGAATGTAGCAGAGGCAGGATTTGAACCTACTAGGTCTTGCTGACACTGAGGCTGACTATCTATTACAACATGCTACTTTGAGGGCCATAATAGGCACTTAACACATATAACTAACCACATTCATATCACTGTGTGTATGAGAGAGAGAACAGGAAGTCATAGCTTCTATTTCTACCCATCCAACATTTCAGCAAGACAGCAAGACAACATATTGCGATTCCCTCACACCCAAATTCAGGCAGGCCTCACCTTTAGAGAATCAAAGCAGGCGATCACACGACCGTTTTCCACGTGGCAGCTCCTCGATGGATGGGCAAACTTGCATTCTGCATCAGATCGAGAACAAGTACCTCTCTGAAATTCTCGACATACTTCTAGAGTCAGCCATTTTGTATCCCGAACCAAAGACATGTTGACAGCCATTGTGAAAGCGAAAATCAGAGGGAAACTAGCAACTGTCCTCTTGGTTAGCTTTTGTTTTGTTTTGATTTAAGGACAATGTTCCTCCTGATTTTAAAAGGGTTAAAAAAAAAGCTGAATTCAAGTGAATCGTGAAGAAACCAATCTAATTGCTTTGGTAAAATTTTAGATTTGTCAGCACTTCGGTTTTTGTTTAAGTCCAATCGGGTCAACTCGAATGAGAATTCAATATAAAGCCAATTGCACAATAGAAATCTTAGCAGGAGAACTGAAAATCAGATTCAAGGCCAACTCCTAAAAGTGCATTGGGAGGAGGTCCAATAGCGACTGGGGGGGGGGGGAGGACTGTGCCTCTGCCCCAAGTTACTTGGAAAGAGCTAGCAGTCTTTCCAAGGGATTCTATGCTCTCTCCAGTTTAGATGGTTTCAATTATTCTCTGCAAAAAGCATATGTTGCTGGCAGCGCCTCAGTTTGTGGAGGGGCCTGGGCCCTTGGGGAGAAAACTTTTTTTTTGTCTTCCTTATTTCTGACTTTGAAAAAAATCACTGTTGGGAAGCGTTCAAACAAGCGCAAGGATGTTGCAACTGTTTAAATTTGAAAGAAAAAAAAAGGACGAGGGAGGGAAAATGGCCGAGCAAATGATGTGTACCAGGAGGAAAAAAAGGATGGATGAGTTGCTGTCAGGATATGAACTAAAAGCAACGCCAATTTTTTTAAAGGAAAAGAGTGGGTGGGGGTGGAGGTTCGGGAGAGGCAGCCCTAGAGGGAAATCCAAGTAGTAGAGATTTCAGGAAAGGCACTTTTCAGTAACCTGTAGAAAGAAAAAAAAAGAAAGAAAGAAAAAGGAATCAGCCGAAACAATATAATTTCCTCTTTTCCAAGTCTTGATTTTCTGGGAGAAGTAACACTGGCAATTTCAAACAGGAAACCTCTGGATACTGACAGTGTAGCATGGTACAGTGTGCCATGGGAGCTAAAAGGGTATTTCCCCACATGGAGCTGCGCATGGTAACAGGAAACAACCAATTAGGTTGACTGTTGCAATGGAAGTCTGGGCAGCAGCCCAATAAAAGAGATGGTTTCATATTGATCTCCTCTGGCAGACAGTCATTTTTGTGCCCACTGCACAGGAAAAAAAAGAGAGATAGAAACAAAAACAAAACACTAACCTCCCCCATTCCCACACGAGAGCCTTGGCTAGATGTGGCCCGGGTGATTGGTGGGTGCTTATAGGCTGCCCTCTTGCCAGGCTGGGCCTGGAGTCTGCCTGGGCTGCCTGGCCTGCTTTCCAACTCTAGCAAATGGGAGTTACTAAAAAAGCTACGTGGTTACGTGTACACACACGTGCGTATGCGCCATGAGGCTGAGTGCTACTGTCAGAATGCAGCTCAATATAGGCAAAATCCTTGCCAACTGAGAGTGGAGACCTTTCTGGAATTTGTCTTACAGACAAAGATGAAACCCTTTAGAAAGGCGCTGGTTTCTTCTTGTCTGTAGAGTTCCCCCTCCCCCCAAAGGGAAAAGTCTGTGAAGTCAAAGGAGTTTCATTTTATTACATGCATGTCTTGTTCAGTTCAGTCAGTCACACATTAACTGTCTTGTATCCTTAAGGAGTGGATACTGTTTAACCCGTTATTAGCCAGCAAGCATTTCAGGCAATCCCAAGGTAAATTAAAATGAGAGGCTGATGTTTTAGTGTGAATATAGTACACACACACACGCACACGCACACGCACACGCACACGCACACAGACACGCCACACACCATTTTCTTAAAGCAAAAACAAATGAAAAAATTAACCGACTGTTAACTTTACTATTCAAGCAAGCACATCTAGTACTGAAAGCAGTACACCTTTTATTTCAGTTAGACACACTTTCCAAAACTTTTAAAGAGTCCATTTTCTACATGTGCTTTTATCATCGAGGATGACGGCTCTCGTTTATGTCAAATTGCTGTACCCTGACGTATTCCACACAAACAAGAGGCTTCATGTACCGGGCCCTTTAAGTCATCAAACTTTTCCATTATAACCACTTAGGCCCTTGATTTTTCTCAAATTTTATTATCTGTGCACATGACCTTTTCTTTTTAAACAGAGGATTCAGAACATAATTTAACCTTTTCTTGATGATTTAGGGGCCTCGTTATGAATAGCCATCATATTGTGTGGTGAAACTATTCTATGTCTACCTTTTAGTATTTCTGTCTCTCCCTTGATGATGAGCTATCAATTTTCATGTTCTCTTCTGCCCTGGACTTCTCCTACCCACTCATAATTTGCCATTTTTCATCTATATGGGGCGGAGATACCAGAAGAATGAGCTCATTAGAATTTTATGTTAAATAAGAGTCAATATAGCTCTGAGTGAGTGTCTAAGCAGGCTGGGTTCCAAAAGGTTGAGGTTGCCAAAAAATAGAGCTTCAGACAAGTCAGGTGTTACTCTATAGTCCAAAAATGAAGTCTGATGGGATTGACTGCCCCAAGGTTTTTGAGATCCCTTCTTAAACTCATTTAAAATACCACAAACTGAAAAGGAAGAACAGTAAATACAAAAATCCTCCCAAAGGTGTTACTCGAACACACTTTAGCTGACTTGAAAAAGGAAATGTTTTCAATCAGCAAGAGAGGACAATGGTTCCTTTTCTTTTTGTAGGAGAAGGTTGGAAATCTATGCTAAAGGTGAAATTAGAGTGAATCCCTATGCTATAAGAACTGTATGGGCCAGCCTTCTCATCAAAGTGTCCACAGGGTTAGGCTAGTCTGGGAAACAGAACAGTCCCAGGCAGATGCTGATCAGACAGCTTAAGAACGAAGGATAAATCAGAAAGATGAATTTTTCAAGAGATGGAAAATTCAAAAAAGGACTCGACCCACTGGCAGTGAATTTCATGTAAGCTTGCATGGAAAAGAAAGATAACTCTCCAAGTTGAAGTTCATCCCTATTTCCTGGTTATGGGAATCTGACACTCTGGAACCCTGACCTAGAGCTCAAATGAAATCTGCAGAGCATGTGACTCTAGAGTTTGGAGAGATTTTGGAGACAGCTTGGAAGAAGCTGGCTGTAGCAGCTCTAGCAAGCTGGCACAGGCCAGAGGTGGGTGGGGTTGAGGTAAAAAAAAACCTCTCTTTAATTGCTCCCAACAAATTTCCCCATAGTGACAATGGCCCAATTTGGTGATAATCAGAATTGTTCTTTTTTTCCTTTTCTTTTCTTTCCTTTTCTTCTCTTTGTGTGTCTCTCTCTCCATCTCTCTCTCCGTCTCTCTGTCTCGCTCTCTCCCTCCCTCACCCCCTCTCTCTTCCCTTTCTCTTTCCTGCAATTTCATTCTACCAGTGCCAGCATTCATAGTCTTACAGAGTAACTGGAACGAACACTGAGAAGCAAAGTTGACTTGTTCAGGGTCACCCAGCTACATTTGAACCCAGGTCTTGCTGGCTCTGTATTCAGTGCATTGGCTGGCACTCAAGTTGGTTGAGGCCAGCATTAAAGGACTCTGGGAAATTGTGTGTTATTATAATGAGTCTGAAACATGCCCCAGGGACTTGATTTTACATGGAGAAGAACATCAGGCCTTGGTTGGAGTCCATTTGGTGACCATAGACAAGTCACTGTACCACTCTGGGCTTCAGCTTTCCCATGTGTAAATTGAAGGGGTTGATTAGTTTCCCTGATCTCTAAAGTCACTGCTAGTCACCATAGCCAGAGCATTGATGATTCTACCCTAGCAGTGTCATGGGCTGCAGATGTCAGCTATATTTCCTCGACATGCCTTTTGCTAAGTGGAAACAAGGCAAAGGGTAAGGCAATGAGAGAAAAGGCATCCAAATGGCTATGTTTAAATCTCAATTTTTCCCCCATAAAAACGACAACTGAGGACTCTTTACACACACACATTCTTTTAGTAGCTTGCTCTCTCCAGGGGCGATTACTGATAGTTTGTTATTTGTCCTGGGCAAGTAGACAAGTGACTGTCTTCCATGAAAGAACGCCCTTACCATTACTTAAAACAAGGGAGAAAATGGCCTTCCAGTTTACTAGGCAACTACAGGTCCCTTGAACAAGATTGCCAGTAGAGTGTCCCCATAAATTTACAGAAGTGGGGGAGGGTAGCAACGCTTTATTTTCCTTATTGACAGAGTCAAAGCAGTAGGCCGAAGTAGCTTCACTCAGTCTTTATAGCTAGTCATGGTTTCCTAAACACTTCTAGAAACACTAAGTACTCATGACAATTCTCAGCTCAGCTCAGTAGCATCCCTCATTTCCTCTACCTCCAACAAAGACCTTTTCTGATTCTTGGAGTAGGTTGGGCTTTCTCCCCTTGACATGACTTTCTGTTCGGTATTGAATTTTCCCTATGAGTGGTCTCTCTCCTTTAGTAGAGCTGGGATTCATTAAAAAACATTTTTTATCATCGTATCAGCAATGGCAGGTACCACAGTAGGTGCTTAATAATCGCTCACTATATTTGATTGAGACCAAGGACTACTTCATTTTTATCTCTATATCTTCAGGACCTAGGAAAATCTCGTAAGCACCTACCACGTGCCATGTGTTGTTGCTAGGTGCGGCGACTACCAAGATAGAGAAAAAACTGTCCTTGCTCTGATGAAGCTTAGATTCTCTCAAGTAGACAACCTATACACATGTAAGTAAGTGCCAAATTAAGTGCCAAGTAAATTGGCAAGGGGAGCCTAGCGGCCACAGGGATCAGCAAAGATCCCACAAAGTGGGTGATGGCTGAAGTACCATGGGGCCTCTCACAGAGCAAATACTTCATTAGTGCTTCTTGCATTAGCCTGGCTTTGACATGAACCATGAGTTGTTTTTCTAGTTATGGGCAAAGTTTGATACTGCTCCCACCAAATATTCTCCCTCCCCGGGTTCCCACTTAAAATCATGAGCAAGCATTTAAGACGGTTGTCAGAGTTTAGAGATGGAACTTGTGACCCCAGGCTAATTCTTAAGGGCAGAACACAGGAGTAAACTGGCTGATGAAATTCCTTTACATTCTGTAAGCTCTCTATGGAAGTTCTATGTAGTGTCTGTGACTTTGTGTAGTTTGTATTTCATAAAAGAGGTTCAATACAAACAGCTTCTATATAAATTAGAGCACTAAGGCCAGCTGTGGTTAGGCACTCAGCATCTTCAGAGGGTACCAGAGCTCCCTCAGCCTCAAAATAACCAAGATAATGGAGGAAGGAAACAGTCATGTAAGAGTAGAAGTCTCACTCATATTGGTGAGTACTGTTTCTCCTCTTCTCTTCTTTCTCATACATCCTTCCCATCATACCTCCCACTGAAATACCATATCATTGAGGCTAATCTCAAGCAAGTGTTTAGTGATCAAGATGACAAGATCTAAAAAGAAATGTAAGATTTTATATTCAGGTCCAAAAGTTCAATTGCACAATTATAAGACAGTATAAGCATAAGACAGAAGCAGGTATTGCTAGACCACAGTTTATGTGAAAAACAACAATAGAGCAACAGTAGGGTTTCAAGTGTTCTCAAGACTCAATATGAGCCAGAGTTGTGGCACGGCATTAATCAAGGTGCAGTATCCAGGAAGACAAACAAAGAGGAACTGCTTCTAGAATCTTAGGAGCATCTCAGAGTTCTTGATTAGATAAGAAGGAAGAAAGCTCATAACAGTCTGGCTTGGAGATGTTTGGAGAGCAGGCTTCAAAGAATTCAGAGAAAAGATAGCTTGGGCTCTGATAAATCCTGTTACATTTTCTGTGACTGTCCCCCAGGCTGGGAATGCTCTCCCTCCTCTGCTCTGCTTGCTAACCTCCCTGGCTTCCTTTAAGTCCCAAATCCCTTCTTTTATTGGAAGCTTTCCCCAACTCCTCTTAATTTTAGTGCGTTTCCTCTGTCAATTACTTCCTATTTACCTAAACAGAGCTTGCTTTGGATATATTTGTTGGAATATTGTCCCCCCCTTTAGATTGTAAGCTCTTTGAGGGCCGAGACTATCTCTTGTCTGTTTTTATATCCCCAGCACCTTGAACAGATGTGGTACTTAATAACTGTTTGTGATATACCTTACAAAATTCTATGGGGAAAATCAAGGCAAAGAGGGCTAGTCTCAAGAAAGAGCTATTTGATGACCCAAACAAATGATTTGGAGGAGGAGGAAGATGAGAAAGAGGAGAAGGAGGAGGAGGAGGAAGAGAGAGAGAGAGAGAGAGAGAGAGAGACAGACAGACAGACAGACACTCGGACAGACAGACAGACAGACACTCGGACAGACAGACAGACACTCAGACAGACAGACAGACTGACTGACAGACAGAGACAGAAAGACAGAGAGAGACAGAGGCAGAGAGAGACAGAGACAGACAGACAGACAGAGACAGAGAGATAGAGACAGAGAGACACAGAGAGAGAGAGAGATAGTGAGAGAGAGGAGGGGAATAGAGGATACTATATAAAATGGATTCAGATACAAATTGAACTCCTGGTCTAACTTTGAAATTTTAAAAGACATGTGAAAGAGCTCAAAAGAATTACAGATAACTGAGGATAGAAAAGAGACTAGTGTGGGCCTTAAAGAATGTCAGGATCTCAGAATGACCTAAGGCTGTCAGTGAATGCTCATTTTTAGATGGCATTTTTAGATATAGTAGGGGGAAAGAGTTGGATAAAAGAAAGGATTGGACCACTGCTTGGAGTTTATGAGTTGAAAACAATAGATGATTCAGAAAAAGCTGTACATTTTCATTTTGCTGCTTCTTCCTTGACCAAAGTCTTTGGACCACAAAAGAGAGAACAAAATAATTTAATTGGAAGCTACAGAGTTCTGGTGTTTGTTGTCTATGCCAGGCTTCTACCTCCCAGGCCTCGAGCACCCTGCCCTCTTCCAAATCTAGTTCACTAAAGAGCAAAAGACACTGGGTTCCTTGGAATAGTGGGAATGACTGAAAGTCAAAAGAGAGGGATAGGTTTTGGTCAAGGGCAACATCATTGATTAGCTATATGATATTAAGCAAATCACTTCAACCGTGGCCTCAGTTTCCTTAATGTGCAAGATGCAGGGACAGGACTTTATGATTACTCAGTTCCTTTTCTGCTCTATTACCACATTCAGGGTGGCATCTGAGCTGAAGAAGCAGGAAAGAAACAGCTACCACCCTGTCTTCTAGGAAGCAAATAAAAGCACAGAGAGCCCAGGTCTCTGAGCTGATGTTTGTTAGGCTGGCCCAGTCTACTTTGGGAATGACCTGGCCCTTGGTTGGCTCTCCCTGTGTGTCTGTATTCAGTGTGACCCTTGTGTGCCAGGCCATTCGGAGAGCTCCTGGAGGTCTTGGGAACAGAGAGCACTACAGGGTTTGGGCGGTATTGAATGGGATTCATGAGGTCAGGGACAGCTGAGGACATGAGCATTTTAGCAGTTGCCTATCCTCTGAAGAAGATCCTGATCCCAGCAGATTTTTTAGCACCCAAATGGGCGTCGCTTGGATTTTTAGCAAAGGGTGGAAGAAAGGAAATATTTAAAGCCTGAATTCCTAAAGTAAAGAACCTCTTGGAAAATATTTTTAAGGCGAAGTTTTCCCTTAGTTTAATAAAAGCAAAAACTTCCTGAGCATGACAGCCTCATGGAATACTTGATAGATGAACATATTGTACCCGGATTCTTTTCCCATAGGGGGAGTTTACTTAATTTCAGGGAGTGCTTTTTTCTTAACTCTTGAATTTTCTGCTCTTCACAGACCTGTCATTTCCCTGCCATGAAACCCACTTAGTGTGTATCAAAGGAGCAATCCCAATGGGGGTCTGCTTACTTAGAACACTCTACATGTGCCATTCACAGAAAGTCTGGAGAACCACAGCCAGAAAACTTACTGCATACTCACCAAGAGAGTCAAGCCCTCAGCAGACTCTTATTTTAAGGTGAAAAGCCCCAAAGTCAATGTATCCATTAAAGACTAACTTGTACTTGTGGTAGGAATAGAATTTTAAAATCAAAGGTGAACTTGCCACAAGCTTAAGATGGAAGCCCAGATTGAGCTCTACCTCCTCAATGATTTGTCCTCCCCTTTTTTTAAACCCTCACCTTCCATCTTAGAATCAATACTGTGTATTGGTTCCAAGGCAGAAGAGTGGTAAGGGCTAAGCAATGGGGGTCAAGTGGCTTGCCCAGGGTCACACAGCTGGGAAGTGTCTGAGGCCAGGACCTCCCATCTCTAGGCCTGGCTCTCAATCCACTGAGCCACCCAGATGGCCCCTCTTTCCTTTTTAAAAAAATATTCTTACCTTCCATCTTGAAATCAATACTGCCTATTGGTTCCAAGGCAGAAGAGTGGTAAGGACTAGGCCATGGGGGTCAAGTGATTTGTCCAGGATCACATAGCTGGGAAGTGTCTGAGACCACAGTTGAACCCAGGACCTCCCATCTCTGGTCCTGGCTCTCAATCCACTGAGCCACCCAGCTTCCCTCCCCCCCTCCCCCAGTATAAGCTCTTTAAGGACAGTGCCTGGCTTGTTTTTTTATTTCCTCTCTTGTGCCTAACATAGGACTTTATACCCAGTAACAATGGCTAGATTTGACATAGTACTCTCAGCTTTACAAAGCACTTTGCATATGTTCTTTTTTTTTTTAAATAAAAACCGTCACCTTCCATCTTGGAATCAATACTGTGTATTGGTTCCAAGGCAGAAGAGCAGTAAGGCTAGGCAATGGGGGTCAAGTGACTTCTCCAGGATCACACAGCTGGGAAGTGTCTTAGGACAGATTGGAACCCAGGACCTCCTATCTCTAGGCCTGGCTCTCAATCTACCGAGCCACCCAGTTGCCTCCATCCCCTTTTCCTCTTTATTCCTTCAGCATATTTCTATATGGTCTATACCATACCACAAGCATTTCCTTACCTAAGGCCTTGGAATTATGCTATAGATCTAGATCTAGATAAAGGGTTCTGGGTGACCCTTATGCACCAGGCCATTCTGGGAGCCAGCTGAGGTATTGGGAACAGAAAGCACTAAAGGGTTTGTGTGGTGATGATTCAGTCTTGCTTTTGAATTGTTTGGGACCTCAGACTTGTCTTCTAGTACTTTTGAGCTTTCCTTGCTGAGCCAGCTGCTCTACTTGCAAGAAAGAAACACTGTGGATTTGCAACGCTTTCAAAGGCATTCCCCACACCCCAATGTTCCTTCACATGGCCAGTTGAATGTCTGGCATGAAAGTATGTAGGAGACACATTCAGCCTGAGTTTCTCCTGCAACGTGCTTGGGTTTAAAAGCAATTCAACCTTAACCTCAATTCAAACCCCAAAGGTCTACAATATCATGTGAGGTATTTGGGAAGCTTAAATAAAAAGGAGATCTGGCCATTTTGGAACAGTGGCCGGGTACTAGCCAAACTTCCAGAGGGCAGGAACTGCTTAGCAGCTAGTGTAGATGCCCCATACACATGTGCTGCTGCAGAATGATGTGGTGGCTATCATAAAGATGCTAGCCTCAATGCACAGGGCAAGAAAGCTGTGTGCCTGAGACGTGGCCTTTGCCAAAATGAAGTCCAATGTCTAAGGGATTAGCCGTGGCTGCAGATGCTTGTACCACCTCTGATGTTGGCCCCTAAGCTCTGCGTCTGCAGACAGCCTCCTAAGAAGAGGTTAGTGGCCTCTGGAATCACTGTGGCTCTCTACTTCTTCACCCGTCTTGCGGCATCGTTCACCCACTCCTCAAGCATGTCTACACAAAAAAAAAAATGGGCCTCCCTCTGGCCATCTGGGCCTTGAGAAAGGATTTGCTACTAGATCCCACAGGTTCTTTCTTGATCCCAGAGGCTAAGTGTTCTGAAGAATTCTGCAGATATTCTAAATCAAAGGGTGCAGACTTAAAACACTCTCTCCCTCCCGGGACATAAGCAAGAAGGGATTTTCCCATCAAGCACCCTCTGGGGGGATATGGAAGCCCCTGGACCAGTGAGGCAATGAATGATGAGTCTGGGGCCATCTCTGGCTGCAATCTTCTGCAGTCTTGTCCAGCTTTCAAATTGGGCCAGTGCCTGCAATGACGGCATAGGTAGTAGCACATTGAGCCTCTAGGGAAGGAGGCATTTCCCCGACAATGGACAATAGCAAGCCCTCCCCAAGGTTAGAGAATAAAGATAAGGGCCTCTCAAGTGGCTTCTGTCCATTTCTTGGCCAGTGGCTCAGGCCCTGGAATGTACTTCCCCCGAATGAAGATGGGGGTTGCAGAGGGAACGAAGGGACTTCATGTTGAGACATGAGGAGAGGCCCTTCCAGGGAATGTTTTTTCCCCTTATTTAAAAAAAAAGAGTTCATTCCATTGTCTTGGAGCAGTCAATTGAATCAACATCCAAACACAGTGCTTACTTAACTGCAGGCCAGACCCTGGACTAGGCACAGAGAGAGCTACAGGGACAAGTGAGACAAGTGTCTGCCTTCAGGAAGCTCATAGTCAGGGCTCAAGCAACTTAAGTCAAATGAAGCAAGCTTAATGCAGCTAGGGCAGGGCAAGCAAGTAGGAGTAGTTTGGGACTGACAGAATTGATATCTGCCTTTAAGATATTTAGGTAAATCCTAAATGGAGGAAATATTATGAAGATCCTCGATACGTAAGGCCTGAGGTTCTGGAAGGAATTTTTTCAAGGATTTAGTTCAGCAAAACGGTGATTTTGAAGGTCACCGTTGCCTTGCTCTCCTTCCACCCTGTTTCTTTGTACCCATCTCAGCTCAGCACATACCATAAAAACACTGCCGATGCTTGCTCTAGAATATCATACAAAAACAATATCTGGGCAGGTCGTCCTTTCAATTCATATATCAACTCCCCCTAGCGTCCCTCCCTCCCCCCACACAAACAAAGAAAACAGTGTTTTCTTTCTTTGCAGTTGAAGCCTTTCTGACATCTGTGTTACCTCGGTATTTCTTGTGGCCATTTATTTTGGCTGTAGAAACACATGGCACACCTGACCCAGGCTGCTTTAGTTGGCAAGCTGACAACATTTTAAAAAGGCACTCGACTCTTTCAAGTCTTCCAACTTGCTTGGGTTAAGGTTGTGTTTCCATGCTCGGATTTTGGTCAGGCTGCCTTGAAGCCACACAGGAAGAACCTCAAATTGCAGCTGCCAGCCATGATTTGTTGAGGGCCCTATGGAAAACCAAGCTGCGCGTTTGCTGAGATGGCAAGAATATTTTGCTTGTGTATAGCTCTTTTCATTCAAGGAGCCAAACAAGTTTCAAGAATATTATTCTTTGTAATATTCTGTAAGGTTGGTTGGTTTATACCCATTTAAAAGTTGGGAAATCAAAAACATGCTTTGCTGTAGGAAAGTCGTCAATGATCTGCTTGACGTTCTATAGCCTCGAGTACTGTAATGATTCACGGCCTTCATGGCCTGGGCTGCATGGGCACTTCCCTTACTAGTGCAGATATCCAACCTAGCCACTCCTTTTGATCATGGGGGATTCTCATCCTTCTCTAAAGGCTTCCGAGAGTATCTACCCAACTTAATGAAGGTCAGTCCATTGGAAAATCTGGATTTTGCTCAAGATTTGGTGGCTACAACTTGGAATGTGCCTTTGTTATCCTTTGCTCTTGCTGCTTGACTGGTCTACTTCCCTTTCCGTTCATACACATTCCTGATGATGTCTTACCATGTGTAAGTCATCAAGAATACACTATGCCCTCCTCACACACACCACGTCTTTTCACTGCCTTTTGGGTAACCTACAATTTGGATTCTTCTGAGATTGTGGTGTTCCATGATTCACAACCACATAGCATCACTAAGAGCAGAGCCAAAATACTCAAATAGCTCTGTTATGCCCTGTTTCTCTTCCCTCCAATAGTGCAATCAATCAATAAGCATTTATTATTTGTGTAATGCTGGTGCCTAATGAGCCTCTCTGTATGTAGCAGTCTTGAGCAGCAATCACAGTTTATCACAGGGATCACATTCAGAGTCTTTCCAGCTTAGCAGAATTTGCCAGATCTTATACTCTGCTGCCAAGGCATTTGAGAACGTGCAAGGAAATAGGGGCAGTGAATATCTACAAAAGGAAGCAATGATTTCAAAGAACCAGCATGGCATCATCAAGAAGGGATCCTCACAGATGAACTTGATTTCCCTTCTTTCAAAATGTCAGTAAATTGGGAAGTCAAAGAGATACTGTATTTCTATATATTCTACATATTCTGTATCTATATTCTATATATTCTTTATTTATATTCTATATATTCTACAACATTCTATATTTACATTCTATATATTCTACACATTCTTTATTTACATTCTATATATTCTACATATTCTTTATTTATATTCTATATATTCTACATATTCTGTACTTATATACTATATATTCTATTACATTCTATATATATAGTCTATATTCATATTCTTTATATTCTACATATCCTTTATTTATATTCTATACATTCTACATATTCTATACTTATATACTATATATTCTATTACATTCTATATAGTCTATATTCATATTCTTTATATTCTACACATTCTTTATTTATATTCTATTACATTCTACAACATTCTATATTTACATTCTATATATTCTATACATTCTTTATTTATATTCTATACATTCTACATATTCTATACTTATATACTATATATTCCATTACATTCTATATAGTTTATATTCATATTCTTTATATTCTACATATTCTTTATTTATATCCTATTACATTCTATACATTCTACAACATTCTATATTTACATTCTATATATTCTACATATTCTTTATTTATATTCTATACATTCTACATATTCTATACTTATATACTATATATTCTATTACATTCTATATAGTCTATATTCATATTCTTTATATTCTACATATTCTTTATTTATATTCTATACATTCTACAACATTCTATATTTACATTCTATATATTCTACACATTATTTATATTCTATACATTCCACATATTCTATACTTATATACTATATATTCTATTACATTCTATATAGTCTATATTCATACTCTTTATATTCTACACATTCTTTATTTATATTCTATATATTCTGTACTTATATACTATATATTCTATTACATTCTATATAGTCTATATTCATACTCTATATATTCTACATATTCTTTATTTATATTCTATATATTGTACATATTCTGTATTTATATACTATATATTCTATTACATTCTGTATAGTCTATATTCATATTCTTTATATTCTACATATTCTTTATTTATATTCTATTACGTTCTATACATTCTACAACATTCTATATTTACATTCTATATATTCTATATAATCTTTATTTATATTCTATATATTCTACAACATTCTATATATTCTACAACATTCTCTATTTACATTCTATATATTCTGCACATTCTTTATTTATATTCTATATATTCTACATATTCTATACTTATATACTATATATTCTATTATATTCTATATAGTCTATATTCATACTCTTTATATTCTACATATTCTTTATTTATATTCTATTACATTCTACATATTCTTTGTTTAAATTCTATACATTCTATTACATTCTACATATTCTACAACATTCTATATTTACATTCTATATATTCTACATATTCTATATTTATATTCTATATATTCTACACATTCTTTATTTCTTATTCTGTACTTATATACTATATATTCTATTACATTATATATAGTCTTTGTCCATATTCTTTATATTCTACATATTCTTTATTTATATTCTATTACATTCTCTACATTCTACAACATTCTATATTTACATTCTATATATTCTACATATTCTTTATTTATATTCTATATATTCTACAACATCTCTATTTACATTCTATATATTCTGCACATTCTTTATTTATATTCTATATATTCTACATATTCTATACTTATATACTATATATTCTATTACATTCTATATAGTCTATATTCATACTCTTTATATTCTACATATTCTTTATTTATATTCTATTACATTCTACATATTCTTTGTTTAAATTCTATACATTCTATTACATTCTATATATTCTACATATTCTATATTTACATTCTATATATTCTACACATTCTTTATTTCTTATTCTGTACTTATATACTATATATTCTATTACATTCTATATAGTCTATGTCCATATTCTTTATATTCTACATATTCTTTATTTATATTCTATTACATTCTCTACATTCTACAACATTCTCTACATTCTACAACATTCTATATTTACATTCTATATATTCTACACATTCTTTATTTATATTCTATATATTCTACATGTTCTGTACTTATATACTATATATTCTATTACATTCTATATAGTCTATATTCATACTCTTTATATTCTACATATTCTTTATTTATATTCTATTACATTCTACATATTCTTTATATTCTATACATTCTATTACATTCTATATATTCTACAACATTCTATATTTACATTCTATATATTCTACACATTCTTTATTTATAGTCTATGTATTCTACATATTCTATACTTATATTCTATAACATTCTACATATTCTACAACATTCTATATTTACATTCCATATATTCTACACATTCTTTATTTCTTTATTTATATTCTATATATTCTTCATATTCTCTATTTATATTCTATATATTCTACATATTTTGTACTTATATACTATATATTCTATTACATTCTATATAGTCTATGTCCATATTCTTTATATTCTACATATTCTTTATTTATATTCTATTACATTCTATACATTCTACAACATTCTATATTTACATTCTATATATTCTACATATTCTTTATTTCTATTCTATATATTCTACAACATTCTATATTTACATTCTATATATTTTACACATTCTTTATTTATATTCTATACATTCTATTACATTCTATATATTCTACAACATTCTATATTTACATTCTATATATTCTACACATTCTTTATTTGTATTCTATGTATTTTACATATTCTGTACTTATATTCTATAACATTCTACATATTCTATAACATTCTATATTTATATTCTATATATTCTACATATTCTATATTTGTATACTGTATATTCTATTACATTCTATGTTGTCTATATTAATATTCTTTATATTCTACATATTCTTTATTGATATTCTATATATTCTATTACATTCTATATATTCTTTATTTATATTCTATACATTTTATTACAGTCTATATATTCTACAACATTCTATATTTACATTCTATATATTCTACATATTTGTTATTTATATTCTATATGTTCTACATATTCTTTATTGATATTCTATTACATTCTATATATTCTACATATTCTTTATTTATATTCTATATATTCTACATATTCTATACTTATATTCTATAACATTCTACATATTGTACAACATTCTATATTTACATTCTATATATTCTACATATTCTTTATTTATATTCCATATATTCTACATATTCTAAACTTATATACTATATATTCTATTACATTCTATGTAGTCTATATTCATATTCTTTATATTCTACATATTCTTTATTTATATTCTACATATTCTATTATTCTATTACATTCTATACATTCTACAACATTCTATATTTACATTCTATATATTCTACAACATTCTATATTTACATTCTATATATTCTACATATTCCTTATTTATATTCTATATATTCTACATCTTCTATACTTATATTCTATTACATTCTATATATTCTCTATTTATTTTCTGTTTTCTATTATATTCTACATATTCTTTATTTATATTCTATTATATTCTACATATTCTTTGTCTATATTCTATATATTCTATTACATTCTATATATTCTACATATTCAATACTTATATTCTATGTATTCTATTACATTCTACATATTCTTTATTTATATTCTATATATTCTACATATTCTAAACTTATATTCTATTACATTCTATATATTCTCTATTTATTTTCTGTGTTCTATTATATTCTACATATTCTTTATTTATATTCTATTATATTCTATTATACATATTCTTTGTCTATATTCTATATATTCTATTACATTCTATATATTCTACATATTCAATACTTATATTCTATGTATTCTATTACATTCTATATATTCTATTATATTCTACATACTCTTTATATTCTATATATTGTATTACAGTCTACATATTCTTTATTTATATTCTATATATTCTATACTTATGTTCTATATATTCTATTATAGTCTACATATTCTATATTTATATTCTATATATTAGATTCTATGTATTCTATATTTATAGTCTACATATTCTATTATTCTAAATATATTTCATATTCTAAATATGATACTGTATTTCATTTCTCTAGATTCTGGTAAACCATTTTAAAAACAAAGGCCCTTATACTATTCCTATTAAATTGGTGGAAAGATGAGAGCTGGATTATAGTAAGAGTTAAGCAGATTCAGAACTGCTTGAGTGGCATGGCTGGAGTCATTCAGGCTTCCACAGCAACTAAGTAGGTAGGAGGTCTTTAATAGAGTGCCAGGGGTCTCTGTGGTGTTTAACATTTTTATCAGTGACTTAAAGGCATAGATGAAATACTTATCAAAACTGTGGAGGACACAGAGTCTAGGCAGAGCTAACAGGCTAGATAACAGATTGTGGATCAAAAAGATCTCAACAGATTAGAACATGGGGCTCAACTGGATCAGATATAATTTAATGGGGATAAATGTAAAGTTTTCCAATTGGGTTCAGAAAGAAACTTTAAAAGACAAAGATGTGGGGTGTGTGACTAGACAGCTAAGTCTGAGAATTGTAGTTAGAACAAGTTGACTAGGAGGCTACCATAAGATATGACAGCCAAAGCTGCCACCCACACCCACACACAAAATCTTGGGTTACATTATCCATTATCCAGGACAGGGGAAAAGATTGTTCTACTGTCTTCTGCCCTGGGCAGGCTACACCTGGAATGTTGTGTTCTGCTCTAGGGTCCATATTATAATAATGTAATTCTTTTTTTGTTAGAGTTAAAACAGGAGTTCTTCATTTACGGAAAAATTTGTTATGAAGTAATAAAAGGGGAACCAAAAAGGCACACAAACTGCAAACAATTTGGGGAATGGGGGAAGGGGCATAAACTCTTAGCTTTGAAGTAAAAACCAGTATTTGTTTTTTTTAAATTCATTTAATTAATTAATTAATTTAGAATATTTTTTCTGTGGTTACATGATTCATGTTCTTTCCCTCCCTTCCTCCCAGAGCCGACAAACTATTCCATTGGGTTTTACATGTATCATTGTTCAAACCCCATTTCCAGATTATTAATATTTGCACTAGAGTGATCATATAGAGTCTATGTCCCCAATCATATAAGTATGTAATTCTTGAGCTTCAGAGTGCCCAAAGGAGATTGAGGTTGGTGGAGAAGGATGGTGAAGGGCTCAAGATCATGCCCTATGAGAACTGCTTGAAGGAACTAGGAATGTTTAACCTAGAGGAACATGGGACAGAGTGGAAAGGATGGGGAATGATGGTCATTTTCAAATATTTGAGGCAGTCTCCTATGGAAGAAGGATTAGCCTTGTTCTGGTACAAGGCAGAGATGAAGCAATTGGTGATGAAGCAAAGAGACAAATTTCTCCAAGATATAAGGAAAGAATTCCCCAGAGTAGGATGGGAGGTCTTCAGGGAAAGAATGAATGATCAGGTATTTGATGTAAGGGATTCTAATTCAGGTCCAGACTGGACTAGGTCAGGCTTTTGAGATATCTTCCAACAGCTCTCCTTCCCCACTAATATTTTATTCTGCAATTAAACCAGGGTCAAAAGAACTACTAAGTGTTGCTATTTCTTTTTTTTAAACCCTCACCTTCCATCTTGGAATCAATTTGTGTATTGGTTCCCAGGCAGAAGAGCGGTAAGGACTAGGCAATGGGGGTTAAGTGACTTGCCCAGGGTCACATGGCTAGGAAGTGTCTGAGGCCAGATTTGAATCCAGGACCTCCGGTCTCTAGGCCTGACTCTCAATCCACTGAGCCA
This sequence comes from Monodelphis domestica, assembly GCF_027887165.1. NCBI lineage: Eukaryota > Metazoa > Chordata > Mammalia > Didelphimorphia > Didelphidae > Monodelphis > Monodelphis domestica. The sequence goes on along the minus strand of NC_077235.1, from coordinate 51,258,965 downwards.
CCCAGCTGCTCCCTATTTCTTTTGTAAAGTGTGGAATTTCTTTAAAAGGATGAAAGGAATCTGATAAACATATGCAATTCCCAGGAAGCTCTAGATCTGAATGCTATTTAATGAAATAAGGAGAGATGATTACCAAGCATGTAGCCTTTAAGACTTAGCTATTCTGAGCAATACAATGATCCAAGACTGAAGGACTTATGACAAAGAATGCTATCGTACTTATAGAGAAAGAACCGGTGGAGTCTAAATGCAGATCGAAGCATTTTTTCACTGTATTTTACTTGTGTGTGCTTTTATTTTGTGGTTTTAGTTTCATATGGATATTTTCTTATAACTTGACTGATATGGAAATATGTTTTGCATTATCATACATGTATAACCCAGATCAAATTGCTTAACATCTCCGAAGGGGGGGGGGGAGGAAGACAATTTGGATCTTCTAATTTCAGAAAATTTATGTTAAAATTATTATCACATGAAATTGGGAAGATAAAATATTTTTTCAAATCAATGACTGCATAAACCCTTTAAATACTTCCTAAACATTTTTTAAAGCAGCCTCAAAGTCAACTGCTAAATTAAACAGGGTGCAGCATTTGAAAGATGGGTAAACTGAAGCTGAGTCCCAATGTTTTGACCAAGTATTGGGATTCATCACAGCACTGCATACCTAAGAGGCATAAGGGAAGAGAAGCTGAACTGATCTGGTTAAGGAGATCCAAAGTAGTAGTTCCTCATTCTCCACCGTACACATAGACATGCCCCTTCCCTTCTCTGGTACTCAGTTTCTTCCTTTATAAAGTCAGGTGATTGGCCTAGATGATCCCGAAGCTCCCTTCATGCTCTAGATCCTACGAGAGAGTTCACACCTTCAGATTTGCTATTACAAGGGCTTTGTAAAGCTAGGCCACAGACCAAAAGTGTTCCATAAATAAAGTGATACCTTTAGTCTTTAATCAGCCTTGATTTCTTGGACCAGGATGTTTAATGAGTTAGCAACAAAGACTACTGGGAAACTAGATATTCTTTATACGTTGTCAGAGTGCTGGAAAAATGAACATATAATAGAGCTTCCTCTGTTGTCCCTCATGTTATTGCTGCTGGAGGCCCTCGTTTCTATTTGCAAGGTACATATCACTGAAAATAGAGCCAGTAGGGCCTGCCTAAAGCGAACTGCAAAGCCAGTCCTTTTGGAAATGAATTCATATCAAGGCTGGAAGGGACGTTGACATCCACCCACTTTCAGACGGGCTCGATGACAATCTCTTTTCTCAAAACCCAATGTGGATGCAGTCTTTGACCTTCCCTAATATTGGAGTGCAGCTTAGCCCTGATTTGGATGTTGCCTACCCTGTTAGGAGAATTCTAAGGATTTACGAAAAAGGGGAAAATGGAGCAGCCTTTCCAATCATGTGGTTTGAGTGCCTTTTGTACAAAAAGTCACCAAAGAAGTTAGAAGAGCTAGGCCCAAGTCTCATCCCTGATACATGTTGGCCACATGACCTTGGGCAGCTCATTTTACTTTGCTGAGCCTTGGTTTCCTGCTTAAAAATGATGGTATGGTGGTTGGCTTCCACGAACTTTCAAATCCCTTCTAGCCCCATGTCTTAGCCTATGACTAACACTACGTTCCATTTGGAGGGGGATCACAAAGCAAACCATTCTCTGTGGTGCAAACAGTAACAAGTCTCTGTACTCTCTTAAAGCTAATTTTAGCAAACCTCAATTGAGCACAAAATGAGCACAAAACCCTACCGGGAGAAAGGGCTTGACACAAGGATTGGTTTCCTCCTTTCCAAATGCCAGATCTCTCTAAATAAGAGAAGTTTTTGAACTTCTTCACCCTTGGCATTCACCTGGTCTAATTTGGAGAAGGAGCATGCATAGGACCAAGGTCAGAAAGACCTGGATTTAAATTTTGCTTCTCTCACTTATTAGCAGGGTGACCCTGGGCAAGTATGAGGCTCTCAGCCTCAGCTTCTTCATCTATAAAATGGGTATACTAGTATCTGCCTCAGTGATGTCGTGATACTCAAATGGCAGCACATGCGTAAAATGTCCTAGAGACCTTAAAAAGCACTCTGGAAACAGGAGCCAGAGTTACAATAATAATAATAATGATGATGATGATGATCGTTAATAATAGCACTCTGGTTTGCCTCAATAAAGGACAAACAGCATTCGGTGAGGAGTTCAATTTCAATAAATCTGTCAGGACAAAAAGGGTTTGGAGGGTGAGTGGCATATCGAACACACATCAAATGTCAAAGTACTCTGAGTGAGCTCCTAGCTGAGTTAGGGAAGCCTGGGATGGCCCAGATTTTAATCTATTGATTGTTTTTGCTTTCATCTAAAGCCCTGGAAAATATCTGAGAGGGCTGGTCTCCATGTCAAGAGATCGAGACAAATCGGCCTATTTTGTACTTGGGCCGTTTGCAGCAAAAGCTTGCAGGAAGAGGTCAAGGGAAGGTTCCCGACATTGCAGCCCAATTATCTTGGCTTAATTGGTTTTTCCTAGAAACAACTTCAACTTTCTCGGTGTTTCTGCTCTCTCCTGGGCTAGAGATAGGAATCTCTCTGGATTGAAGGTGAAGTACATTTCCTTTGCTCTCAGCAGAGGTGGGGGACTATGGTTGCAAAATGGGGCCTACACTCTCAGACGCGACCTCTGGGTTGACTTCTTTTTCTTCGCTGGACTTTATTTCAAGGGAGGGGTCTGTTGGTTGAGGGGAAAGCAGGGAGAGGATACAATGAGAAGTGAAAGCAATATTTTTAAGATCAATGAACCTTGCTGAAACGGGTGGCCTTTTACCTGTGTTTGGAAAGAGCCCTCAGACATTTCTGCAGCCACCTCTGTGAGCCTGGATAAAATACTTCAACTCCTTCAGACTCAGTTTTCTCCTCCATGAAATGAGAGGTTTGAACTACATGGTCTCTGAGGTGCCCTCCAGTTCTAGATCTAGGATCTTAGGTGAGACCTTGGACAAGTCTCTTCCCTTCTTGGGCCTCAGTTTCCAGCTCTGTAAAATGAGGCAGTTGGACTAGGGAAAATATAATGTCTCTTTTGGCTCTGGGTCTAGGATTCAACACCTTATTGGGGTCAAGTCTCACCCCCTAGGAATGGCCTGATCCTAGAAGCACTTCCATAGAACTCACATTACTATGGGCATTGTGGGGCTCAGCCTCTCTCATCCTCTAAACTAAGCTGCGCCTGGTCCCGGGAACTGGCAGAGGCCAAGTGCTCAAAGAACCACTTTACTGGGTGAGAAGCATACTGTTGTTGCATGTATGTGGGAGGACCTTTTTCTCTATAGCAGTGGAAAATTGCAGACTTCATCTCTAGTGTTTGAATCTCCCCGACTCCTTTCTTGTTATTGTCCCCCAGTCCAAGTTTAGTTTCCTGAACCTGGGGTTGTAATCAGGCCCTGCTCTTCTGGGCCTCTCCAACCTTGGGGCCACTAGCTGCCCCCACCCCCAAAGGACCCAGAGTAAAGAGGCTCAGCCCTCAGCTGGGAGGTCACCGCCCTATTTTCTAGCACCTATCTAGTTGACTGGCTTATTCCCCCTGGCTTTTGCAGACATCCTGGACTTTGGCCTTTATTTGCCTATCTTATTTGCCTTCCCTGCCTAGACTTAAAGAACTTGCTTGGTCTTACGTGTATTAACTGACACCCCACCCCCACCCCCAACACTCTCTCTCTCTCTCTCTCTCTCTCTCTCTCTCTCTCTCTCTCTCTCTCTCTCTCTCTCTCTCTCTCACACACACACACACACACACACACACACACACACACACACACTCTCACTCTCACGCACAGCCACCACAACCCATTACCTGCCTAGACTTGCCATATGCACCCTCTCTCCTGACTTCTAGCCACCCACACTTTGGTGTGAATGCACCTTTCTAACAGCCTATTCTCCCTCCCACTCTTTGCCCAAGGGGGGGAAATCCAGCTCAGAATAAAATATTCTTTATTCCAATGTCAAAGCAATGGGGACACGGGATTTTTCTAGCGTCGGGCCTCCAAAATTAAATTTGGGAACCACAAAACCACCAACAAAACACAATTAGGATGGCCAATTTGCTGCAATAAACATCTTATAGTGGGGCACGTGGGCAAGCATCCCTATTCTGGCTGTTCTGTAATTCACTGGCAATCCTGGGAATACACAGAAATTTTAGGATTGAAATTAAAACATATGGAAACATCACTCTTCCCTATCCTGTGGCCTTCTCAACGCCAGACCAGCAGCCATTATTAGAAACCGGGCCACCAGTTCGTGGCGCTGATTCTTCCTTTATTTGAAGTCCACTAAAATCACAGTAATAATTGGGTCATAGACACCAATTACAATCTCCAGAGCCTCAATTTCCTTCCCAACTTCCTGGAGTTATAATATGAATGCACACAACCTCCCAGCCATGGAAGTCAAAGGGACCTGAATTAAGTCTAATTTTCGAGTTAGCATCTCTGGTGCATGCCTGGCAAATAAGGCAGGAAATGCTTGACGCGCTGGGCTTAAAAATCATCAATTCAAGGGACTTTGTTGGCTAGAAATGTGGTTCCCAGCTGCCATGGAAAGCACAAAGGCTTCTGGGCAGAGTTCATACTTCCGCCATGATCACAGGCCCCTACGACACTGAACAACAACAAAAGCTGAACCAAATGAATCTAAAACTGTAGAGCAACATTTAGGAATTTCATTTGATCAAATACAGATTAGTGTCATAACACTGTATTTTCAAGGAATTCAGGACCTTCATAGCTTTCGTTCTCAGCATTCACAGGATCACAGGTTATGAATGAGAAGAGGCCTTTACAGGTTCCATATTTTTACAGAAGAGTGTGACAGAGGCTGGTACTAAAGAAAAAGTGCCAGCCTCTGTCACAACAGGAAACTGAGACTCTGGGAGTATAAGTGACTGCCCAAGATCACCGAAGTAAATAAACATCAGAGTACTGCAACTGAGCTCTTCTGATTCTAAATCCATCTTGCTTTTCAGATTCTTTTAGATTTTATAATTTGTAAAGTAGCAGTGTAGTAGCTAGAGTAATGGAGAAGAACCTGGGTCCTTGCCTTAAGTGCTTACTAGCTGAGTGGTCCTGGGCAAGTCACTTAATTTCCCCCTTGATTTCCTCATCTGGAAAATAGGGACAAGAATAATATAGGCTGTGGTGGGGTGAAATGAGATAGTGGGTGTGACTGCATAAGCTGTCTAGCTCCTCTGGCCTCCATTTCTCATCTATAAAATGAGAGCGTTAGGCTACATGGCCTCTAGGTTCTTTTCAGCTCTAGGTCTTCAATGCCAAGTGTTTTGGTGAACCTGAAAGGGCCTACATAACTGCCAACTATTATCATTAATAATTCTCCTAAAATATACGGAAACAATGATTTCTTTGGCTGCAGTAAATCCCTTACAAATTCTCTGAGTATATTTTTACATAGAGCCATGTAACTGTGGGTGGCACTGCTCAGTGATGTTCTCTGTGTCAGTGATGGGCAGAGAGCCCCAGATATTGATTGACCTGATCCAACTGCTAATCAGTTTGGCAAGAATTCACAGGCGGAATCACTTCTCAGTTCTGCTCACTGCTGAGACTAAGGGGACAGGGACCGGAGGACAGTGAGTTTAGCATGCAAGTCGAAGCTGTATCATTTGGGGTCAGAAAAAGGAAGGGGTCTGATTTGATGATACCAAAGTTTTGTTCAGTTTTAAGTCTATGATTCTGCGTCCCCTTTTCTCTTACTGTAACTCAGTTTACCCCTCTGTAAAACATAGAGGCCAGAGCAAATTGCCTCACGAGTCCCTTCTTTATATGTCCCTTGCTCTCACTGGGCCTCAGGTTCCCCACCTGCACAATGAGGTGCTTACACTAGATGATTGGAAGGTTATTTCCTTCCCTAATTATACGATCCTTTCATGGTCTGGATCTTAGTTTCCTCATGTGTAAAATGAGAAATGAAGATGAAACAACCTCAAATGTCCCTCCCAGACCCATCACTCTTTAAGTTTATGCTCCTCCCTTGTCCTGGCTCTTAATTTCTCTAGCTGTAAAGGGGTTGGGCTGGGTGATCTTGAAAGTCTCCTCCAATTCTGATATTCTAGAATCCAAAGAGTCCAAACCTTTGCCCCATTTGGGGTTCCACTTTCCCTATATATAAAACGAGAGGGTAGGACTAAGTGATCTCTAAGACCCCTCCCTTACTTTGCCCCACAACTAGATCCTGCAATTTCTATAATTAACTCCTCTTCCCAATATCTGCCAGCTGATTAGTGAATTGTCCCCAAACCTGAAGTTTGAGGCTCAAAGGAATGAACAAGACAGAATTCTCGACATAAAGACGGGAGGATAAGATCAGAGTTAAAGAGCCCGAGGAAAAAAGTGGGGATCAGCAAAGAAAATGTTGGAGTAAAACCAGCTAGGCAGTCAAAAGCACTGATAGGAGCAAAAAATGTGGAAAGCAGAAAGAAAAACGATGAGGGTAAGGGGATATCTACTTAAGCAGCCATTCCCCAAAGAAAATACTGAAAAGCAAAAAGAAGCCAGTGGTTTCCATTTTGAGAGAAGGAGGGAAGGAGGGAGGGAGGGAGCATTGAGAATGGGGAAGGAAATTCCCAGCAGAATCAAATGGAATTTTCTAGGACAGTTGAGGTGTTAGGTTTAGCAACTGAAAATCCTGTGAACAGAAATTAAAGGAGTGATCAGGAAACAAGGTCAATATCCCATTAGCCTATCAATATTCAAGGGCGAAGAGATTTTAGAGACGAGATGAGACTGATAAAATATGATCTGGGGGCACAAGAGAGCTGAAAAATATATTTATTCTATTTAAAACAAAAATGCGATCCCTCCAAAGAGCCTGAGCTTCATGCCAAATCATTCATGCTGTACTTAATGAAGATCTAATTAAAGGAACCTGACCTCAGCAGACAGGGCTAGTATCTACTCCCTGGGCACCTCACAGAGGCAGTAGGAGCAGGCGTGTATGGTGCCAAACACACTCAAGCCTCAAATGGCCAAAGCATTTTCACATTAGCAGCTACTGATGTATCAGAAAACTCAAACTACATACGCCAAAGGTCACATTTGCTCCTTAGGGGTTTTGATGGGGAATGGAAGAGAACAGGGTCAGAAATGGTGATTTCACTGGAGCAGGACCTTCTCATGAGAAAATTCCCTTCATCAATGCATAGCAGGATCTATTCTGCAACTTAGAGTCTTTGAGAGCACTGAATGTTTAAGTTTAAACCCAGGGTTACACATCTAGTATTTCTTAGAGGTAAGACTTGAACACAGGTCTTCTTAAATGCTGAGGCCAGCTCTTTATCCACTGTGCTCTGAATTTTAATATGACTCATATTTATATATAGCTTTAAGGCTTGAAATAAGAACCTCACTTCATGTGATCCTCACAACAACCCCACAAGTCAACTGTTATATTATTACTATCCCCATTGTAGAAATGAGAAAATGGAGGCCCAGGAAGATGAAATGGTTTGTCCATGGTGTTTGAGAAGGAATTTGGATTCATGTCTTCCTAACTCCAAGCTGAAGGCTTTGGGGTTTTACTATGGGAACACTGAATGGTTTAGGACGAAAATAGGTATAATCTCAATTGCTATAACGGAAAGAGATATTCCCCCCTCTTCTTTAGGGTAACGAGGATGCTTCAATTGTCTCATACAGATAGCTCCCGTCTTCCCTGTGAAGTTTATCTGGAGCCTTCCAAACCTCTCAAATTCATGTAGGCTTATTGATTGAGAACCACAGACTAGTCCAATCCCCTTAGGTGGTAGTTGATAAAACTGAAGCCCAGAGCAGCTGGTGGCATAGTAAAAAGATAACTAGATTTGGAATCAGAGGAAGTACCTTCAAATTCAAACTGCTTACTTACCACTCTATAACCTAAAGAAATTCAATTCCCCACAATGGGCCTTGATTTCCTCTCCTGTAAACTGAGGGAAACCAACTGGATATGTGGTGGTGAACCTATGCCACACAAGCCAGGGTGGGGGATTCACAACCCTCTCTGTGAGCATGTATGCCACCACCCCAGCACAGAGTCCACCAGAGTTCATCACTAGAAAGTCAGAGGGATGCAGGGCCTGGCTGCTTCCCTTCCCCTCTCCATGGACATTTCTCATATCACCTGTCCCTCTAAGAGGTTCACTGGACTAGATGACCTCTAAGGTCCCTTTCAGCTGTAGATTCTAAGAAATTAATGACTTGGCTGAAGTCATATTGCAAATTAATGCCTGAGTGGCGACTAGTACCAGGCTTCCCGATTCTTAGCTGCTACTCCATCAAGCTTCCCCTTGATATTTTCAAATTCTCAACAATTTTCTAAATACTAGTTCTTGGGCTTTACATGACACCAGTATTACAATTCTGCATCTTAAAATTTGTTTCCATTTCTTACATTACTATAAAGAGGTATAATGGAAGAGCATTGGACATAGATTCAAGGGATCAGTGTAGTACAATGAAAAGCTCTGGCTCCATACTTGGAAGACCTGAGTTCAAATTCTATCTCTGTCATTTACTATCTGTATGACCTTGGGCAGGTTATTCCTCCCTTTGGTATTCTCATGTGTAAGATAAAAGGAGAGGAGATGTATCAGATGATCTCTAAGGTCATTCTAAAGTCCAGACCAACTCTCAATTTGTGGTCCTATGACCTGAGTTCAAATTCTGCTTCTGTTATTCACTACCTGTGTAGCCTCAGGCCAATCACTTCCACTTCTCCAGATTTCAGATTAATCCATGGTAAAACAAAACAAAACAAACAACAACAAGAGGTTGAACTAGATGCTCTCTAAGGTTCTTTTCTAGCTCTAAAGTTCCTATAATATTTGAAAATATATGCATATTTTTATTGATTCTTTTTTCTTTATATCACAGTCTTTGGAGGCGGTGGTGGAGAATATGCCCTTTCCCCCTTACCCTGCTCCTCCTTCTAAATTAAAGCATCCCTGGTAACAAGGAAAAACAACTAAGACAAAACACCCAATATAGTGACAATATCTGATATGAATATGTACAATTTTGCCTTTATTCTATCTTCCTATCTGCCATGAAGAGGGAGGTATATTTTATTACCTTTTCTCCAAGACTGTTACTGACTTTTCATTTCCTCAGAGATTAGTTTCTTTCCCATTTATGTTACAATTCTTCTTGTTCTATATCAGTTCATATTTATCTTCTCATATTTCTCTGAATACTTCCCATTCCTCTTTTATTAAGACAATAATATTCTCCTATGTTCATGTATCTTAGGTTTTTCTGCTATTTCCCAATCAATGGCCAGCCACTTTATTTCTAGTTCTTTGATGCCACAAAGAGGCACAACCCATGAGCTAAAGTGTATATACCAGTGATGTCAAACTCAAATAGAAACAGGGCCACTAAACCATACATAAAGATCCTCTCAGGCTAGAAAACCATATTTTAATATTATCTATGTTTGTGTTCTATTTTTTTTGCCAAATATTTCCCAATATCATTTGAATCTTGTTCAAGCTTCACTGGAGTGTTGTAGGCCATGTATTTGACATCTCTGGTAAAGACAGTTAATTAATTTTTCTTGAATGACTACAAACTAACATGTAGAATATAATGGGCCAATTCATAATTCCCCCAATAGTGTATCAAGTGTGTCTGTATTCCCATAGTTCTTCCAACATTTTCATTTTGGGGGAGCCTCTTTTCAAATTGTTTCAGAGTGCAAAAATTTCCAGAGTTTTTGTTTTTTTTCACTTCTTTTATGATTATCCATCTGGAATACATTTTTCAAACTCTCATTTATAGTTTATAAATTTTTCTTTTGAAACCTGTTTATACTCTTTAACTACTTATCTTATTGGAATGGCTCTTAGTTACATATTTATGTCAATTCCCTATATAATTTGGATATTATTTTATTTTTCTTATATTTGATATGAATATTTCCCCACTCTACAATCTGTTTTCTAATTCTGTCTTCATTGATTTTATTTATGCAAAACTGAAATTGTCTAGCTCCTATCTTATGAACTCCTTTATCTTTTGTTCTGTTAAGAATTCTTCTCCTAGATGTGATTGGGGTTTTGATGTTAAAAGTTCACTACAATGATACATGTATAACCCAGTGGAATTGCTTATCAGCTCCGGGAGGGAGGAGGGATAAGGGGTGGAAAAAATCATCAATCATGTAACCATGGGAAAATATTCTAAATAAATTTAAAAAAAGAAATAAAAAATTCTCCCCCTAGTCACAGTTGTGAAAGGTAGCTAATTTCATTCTTTTCTAAATTATGAAAAAAAATGACTTTTAAAATTCAGGTCTCAGATTTTGAACTCTCTGTGGTATATGGTGGAATTTATTGGTCTAATCCTAATTTCTGCCAAACTACTTTCTAGTTTTCCAATTAATAATTGTCAAAAATGTAGCATTTCCCTCATTAATATGTCCTTGGGTTTATCAAACACTTGACAACTATTTTCAACAGTCTTTTTCTTGTTTATCTAGTCTATTCCACTGAATTGATTTTCTGGTTTTTAGTCAGTACCAAAGAGTTCTGGTTACTGCTTTTTAATAAAGTTTGACTAGTAATTCTATGCTCCCCATATTTTTTACTTTCTCATTATTTCTATTGGCATTCTAGACCTTCTGTTCCTCATTGTGAGGATCCCATGAAATAATGTATGCAAAGCACTTTACCAGACTTAAAGTACCATAGAAAAGTCAGCTGTTCTTGCTCCGAGGAGAAATTGGCAGTTGTCTATAAGGGCTGCCTGAGTCATGGATGTCTAGGAAGCTGTACCCTGTGCATGCTTAATGGGAAATGGGGCATTCAATTTAACAACTTCCTGAGAGCAAGAACTGTTTCCTTTGTGTCTTTGTATCCCCAGAACCTAGCACAGGACCTTGCACTTAGTAGGCGCTGAATAAAGTTGTAGGAACTGAACTGAATTCAGCCTGGACCTGGAAGATTCTTTAATAAGGAAATTTTTATTAAGCTTTTACAAGGAAAAGAAAAAGGAAACATCAATCTCTAAACCGAAGGACTGAGCTAGGGAGACAGATCCTTTTTCTCTAGTCCACAGCTAAGCTGCAAGTCTCCTGAAACTTCCCCATATTATTTTTCTGTGTAGGGTTAGGTCAAACTTTGCAAACTGCCTACATTATGAAATAATTAGCACAAAATTGTGAGTTAGTGAAAATAGTAGAAGTTGAAACTGTATGATGTTACTAATTATAATTTACACTGTAGTTGTTCATGTAAAGAAATCCTTTTTTTTTGTAAGTGCCCTAGATTTCTACTAATTTTAAGACCAAATATTAAGACAGTTGCTCTGTGGTCTTTTTAATGTCAGTAAGAACTCAGTTTGTCATTCAACTACAGAGTAAATATAAGAAATCATAAGAACTGAGTCATAGCCCCAGATTTGCCACTTCTGGATTGTGTATGATCTTGGGAATATCACTTTTGATTCTCTGGTTTCAGTTACCACCTCTGAAAAATGAGGAACTTAAATGTAGTGCACTGGCTTGCCTCTATTCCTGGAATGCATTCTTTCTTCACTCTCATCTCTTAGTACACATAGTTTCCTTCAGAATTCGAGTTTTAGGGGACTTCTGGGTAAGATGGCAGCAAGAAAGGTCATAAAGTACAGGGGAACCCAGTTCTCCCACATATAAAACACAAATAACCTAAAAAGGCACAAGATTCAATAATGATCAAGAAATACAAGCGACATCACCAGAGGAAAGGATGGCACAGCTATAAAGACTACAAAAATATTTGGAGAAATGAAGCAGGAGATTTAAAAATGGAATTATAAGTGAAACAAGAGCTCTGAAATAAAGATTAAATAGAAGGATAGTAAATAGTTTAAAAAAGAGGGTGTAAACCTTTACCCAAGTAATAGGACTTAATGATTCTGAAACAACAAGAAGTTGGTAGGATATGGAGTTATTTTGTTGGTAAGGAAAACTCTCAGGCAAGGAAACAAGAATAATTAGAACCAAATCAAAAGAAAATATAAAGTATATACTATCAAAAACAACTGACCTGGAGAGCAGGTTGAGAGATAATTTAAGGCATTCGATTCCCTGAAAAATTATAACTAAAAAATTTTTTAAAGCTTGAATACCATATCTCAATAAATCCCAACTGAAAACAGTCCAAATTCACTAGAACCAGAGGACAAAGTGCATCTAAAAATAATCCATCAATTATCTTCTGAAAAAAAAAACCCCAAATGAAAAAAACTCCAAGAAATATCATAGCTAAAATCCAGAGTTTCTAGGTCAGTAATAGCAAACCTTTTAGAGACCAAATGCTCAAATTGCTATATGTGAGGCCTCCCACCTTATCCCAGATAGGGGAAGAAGGAAGCACTTCCATTGGACTGTTGGGTGGAGGGGTGGATGATATGAAAAATGTCCTCAGGTGACCATGGAGAGGGGGAAGAGAGCAGCCCCCTCTGGCACGTGTGCCATAGGGTCACCAACACAGTTCTAGGTCAAAGAAAAAGTACTGCAAAAGCACTCATAAAAAAAAATATTCAAGCACCAAGGACCAATGGACTACATTTTAACTATTATAAATGAGAGAAAATATTGGAATGCAATATTCCTAAAAGCAAAAGACAAAAGGCTTGTAATCAAGAATAATTTAGCCTGAAATACTGAGTATAACCTTATGAGGGAGAAAAATGAATCTGATGGAATAGAAAACTTTCAAGTATTCCTACTGAATAAAATCAGAACTATGTTGAAGTACTGAATTGCAAACACAGAATTTAAAAGAAACCTAGAAATGCAAAAGCATTTAAGAAACTGTAAGGGTCTAAATAATGATAAAGTGTATTTATAGGTAAAGAAGAGACAAATGTCCTTTCATAATCCTAATGGCTTCAAGGGTAACAGAGGAAATTCAGTAAAAACAAGTGAAGAAACTGAGGTTAATTTTGTTCTCTCTTAAGAGATAAAATAGAAGGAAAAAGGAATACAATAGGGAAGAAATGTGAAAGAAAGGGCTGAATTTACTATTTTTCCTAACTGGAATGCATAAAAAGAAGAATATACAAAGAAGGAGAAATGGCTGGGGCAAATTGGATCACTGAAGGTTGAATATACATATATATTCCAAAACACACAAAGAATCTGATGTAGTAATACACTAAGCTCAAGAAAGAAACAGGCAGCATAGATAAAGGGGAAGGGGAGAACTGAAAGAGAGGGTGAGAGTAAGAGAGGTAATAATCATGAGCAAAACAAAGTTCAATTTCAGAGGGAGGATTACAAAGAAAGAAAGTTTAAAACCAGTGTTTGAAGTCTGGGTAAAGAGAAGAGAGGAGGTGAAGTAAAAAGCATATCATTCCAAACTCAGATCACTAATGTTGATCATATTCCTTCTTTTTCAAACAACCTCTCTTTTAAGTGGTGAGCACAGAGAGAAAAAAAAGAACTGAATATATCTTCACAAAAGTGAAATATGATAAAGTTCATCATATGACATAAAAACTTATATGGAAATTTGTTATTATGTGTAATTGGTAAAAAAATTAAAAAACCCAAAGGTTAAATAGAGTTGATCTCTGTCAATTTCTGAATAGACACAGATAGGAATATACATATAACATACCTGTAATAACACCTTTACAAAAACTGACAAAAATATCACAAATAAATGTAGAAGAGGAAAAATATTGAATACATCATCTACTAATCACAACATAATAAAAGTTATGATCAATAAAAGGACTTTCAAGAAAGTATTCAAGTCTAAATGGAGACTAAACAGCAATCCTAAAGAATGACTGTCCATAAGAATAATCATAAAAGCAATAGATCATTTCATAAAATGACAAGGAGACAGCATAATAAAATTTTGGGGCTATAACAAAATCAGTCATTAGGGAAAAATTTATTTCACTACATACTTCCTCAATAAAAGAGGAAAAAAGCAAATTCATGGCTTGACTTTGAAATTTAGAAAAAAAAACACATTAAATAACCCCCAATTTTAAAAAATAACTAAACACAAAAATATAAATCTCAAAAACCAAAGAAAACTTTAAAGCAAAAAAAACCCTATTATATTGATAAATAAAACTAAGAAGCTTTTTAAAAAAGCAACAAACCATTACCTTACTGATATTTTAAACAGAGAATAAAACCAAATTACCAGCATCAAAAATGAAAAGAGAGAAGTTAGAAGAAATGAAGAAGAAACCAAAGAAATTATTAGAAATGATTTACCTGGTTATAAAATAACAAAATTGATAAATAAAATTAAATAGATGAACAGTTCAAAATATGTAATATACAAAGAGTTTCAGAAAATTTAAATAACGCAAACTCAGAAAAATAAATTTAGTAATCCACAAATGATTTCCAAATGGAAAAAATCAGAGAGCAATTATGTGATTTAATGTGAATTAATTCTATCAGACATTAAAAAGCCATTAATTCCAACATTATACAAGCTATTTACCAAAAAATAGAGAGATAATTCCTTCTGAGACAAATATGGTCTTGATACCTAAAACAAGGCAAAGAAAGAAAACTATAGAAAAATATCCTTAATAAATATCAAAATAATATCAAAATAAAATAGGAATAAAATACATGGAATAAAATAAAATTAGTAAAGAATAGTTATAGAACATATTAAGAAGCTTGTAGATTTATATCAGAAGTGCAGATTTGGTTTGATATTAGGAAAAGAAACAAGAATAATAAGCCACATGATTAGCAAAACAAGAATAATCACATGATTATATCAATAAATGTAGAAAAAACTGACAAAATATTATTTTTTTCTGTTAAAAACATTAAAAATTATAGAAACAAATGGACTCTTCCTTAATGATAAATAGGATCTGCTTGCATTGTATATAGTGTAGAAACATTGTAACTTTCCCAATAAAATTAGGGATAAATCAAATAGATTCACCATTACAGCTATTATTTGATATAATTCTCAAAATGCTATTATCAACAAGACGAGAAAAAGAAATTGAGGGAATAAGCATAGACAAAGAGAAAAAATATCCTTTTGCACATATGATTATTTATAGAATCCCAGAGATTCATCTAAAAATTAATTTAAGTAATTACTAATCTAAAGAAAGTAGCAGGACATAAAATCCACCCATACGAATCATTTGCCTTCTATAAATTATCAGTGAAACTCAGGGACAGAAATTCCATTAAAATACAGTACATGTAAAATTGAGGGGATCCCACTTATCAAGGCACACATAGGAATGAATATGGCTTTAAAACACTCTTTACACAAATAAAGACAGACCTGATTAATAGAATAATTATTCATAGTTGAGCTATGCTAAGAATGATAAAAATGAAACCTACCGAAACTAATTTACTTTTTCCTACCATGCCAGATTTCCAAATGTTAACCTCATAGAGCCAAAAATAAAATAACAAAATTCCTCTGGAAGAATAAAAGTTCAAGAATCTCAGAGGAAAGGCAAAAAAGTGAGACAAGGGAGCTGGAAGTATAAACCTTCAAACTACATTACAAAGCAAGAGTTATTGAAACTATTTGATAAAAAATGGAAAAGATGAATAGTGGGACATATTAGAAACACAGAATGCAAAGGAAAATTATAGCATAGTGTTCGATATAACTCCAGTCCCCAACAACTATTGCCGTAATGAGTACTATTGTACAAAAACTATTAGAAAAATTGGAAAGCGGTTTGGCAGAAATTAGGCTTAGACCAACATCTTATACTATATGCCAAACAAGCTCCAAATGCATAAATGATCTAGGGAAAAAAGGTCACATGAAGAAATAAGAGGTAAGGGGAAGGAGGTACCTTTTGCAACTATAGATTAAGAAAAGAGTTCTTTTTTATTCGATTATATCTTATTTTCACAATTACATGTAATAACAATTTTCAAATACATTTTCTGAAATTATAAGATCCGAATTGTCTCCCTCCCCCCTCTCGGAGAAGGTAAGCAATATGATCTGGGTTATACATGTATGATCATGCAAAACATGCTTCCACATTGATGACTACTGTAAGAGAATATTCATATAAAACCAAGCCCCAAAAGAAAACCATAAATAAACTAATGTGAAAAATAATATGCTTTGATATGCATCCAACTCCACCAGTTCTCACTCTTTGTCGTAAGTCCTTCAGAATTGTCCTGGATCGTGGCATTGCTGAGAGTAGCAGAGTCTTTCAGAGTGGATCATCATATAAGAGAGGGAAAGAGTTCTTGACTAAACGAGTGTTAGATAACAAAAGGAGATAACACAGCCAGTTTTTATTACATAAAAGTGAAAGGCTTCTGCACAGAAAAACAATGCAAGTAAAATTATAAGAAGAGATCACTGGAAAAAAAATCTCTGTAACAACTTTCTCTGGTAAAGCCTTACATTATGGCTATATACAGATTTTGAGATGTAAAAAACAAGGGGCATCTAATATGTAAACTCTCTAAGGGTATGAACTGACAATTCTCCTGCCTCAGACACATAACAAGCTGCATGACCTCAGGCAAGACATTCAAACTGTCTCAGTTTCCTCATTTGTAAAACTGAAATATTAATAGCACCTTCTTCCAGGGCTATTGTGAGGATCAAAAGAGATAATCTGTATAAAGTTCTTTGCATATTGAACATATTATGGAAATCCAAATTGTTTTTATTAAAAGAAGAAAAGCATATGAAAAAATGCTCTAGGTAACTAAAAATGAAAACAACCCTAAGGTTCTATGAACTGGTCCAGCAATTCTGGAAAACCATTTTTACTAACACTGAAAAAAGTCAATAGTTGCATATCTCAAAGAGATAAAAGAAAGAGGGAAATGCCCAATATGTACAAAAATTATTTGTGGCAATACTTTTTGTTGTAGCAAATAACTGAAAATTGAGGGGGTATGAATCAATTGGCAAATGATTCAACAAATTATACTACATGCTTATTATAACTGAATATTTTTCCCTGTAAGAAATCACAAAAGAGAAAGATTCAGAGAAACCTGGGAAGACTGGAGAGAACTGATGCAATGAAGTGGGCAGAACCAAGAAAATTAATTATATAATTGCTACAACCTTATAAAGAAAAACAACTTTGAAAAGCTTGAGAAATCTTATCAATATAATGAATTGTGAAATAATCAGAAAAGGAATCCAACTCCATAGTATCAAAGCCTAAGCATAGGGTGGAAGATTGAGAGCAGGAAGGGATCTTAAAAGTCATTCAGTCTAGACTCTTCATTTTGCAGATGAAAAAACCTGGGACCTAACGAAGTTATAATTCCTTCTTCTTGACAGAAATATGGTAGACTAGAGGTAGAAAGTAAGGTGTACGCTTTGTGTAGATTTACTTTGCCTGATTTTGCTAACTTGTTACAAGGAAGGCTGTTTTGCTTTGTTTGGAGGGAGAGAGTGGGGCAGAGGCTAGTGAGAACAATTAGAAAAGAAAAGAAAAGAAAAGAAAAGAAAAGAAAAGAAAAGAAAAGAAAAGAAAAGAAAAGAAAAGAAAAGAAAAGAAAAGAAAAGAAAAGAAAAGAAAAGAAAAGAAAAGGACCTTAATGAAGCATTTAATGAAAATACATAGAGGAGATAAGAAGGAGGTTCAAAAAATAACACAGACAAGCAAAATAGTTGGGGACTAATATGGTAAATTGAGTAAATTTATTTTCGACATTTATTGAGATCAGAATAATAAAGATTTTACTGTCAGTTTGAGGGCTGCCTTTCTCTGTATGAAGTCTTTCCTGATCCCCTTGCTGCGCCCTCTTCTCATTCACCCCCAAGCCCTCGATCCCCTTATTTTTATCTTGTACATATTTGTGGTCCTTCATGTGTGTCATTGTATCCCCCATGCCTAGCTCAGTGCCTGACATAGAAAGTGCTTAATAAATGTTTACTGATTGATTGAAGTTGGGGGAATTTTCTAATTCTAGATATTTCTTGCAGTCTCACTAATCACAAGGCAGTTGCAGGTATTGCGAGGGATACAAAGAAGTTTCAAACAGGTTTCCTACCCTCAAGAAGCTTACAGTCTAGTTGGGAAACCCAACACAGAAGAAGAGGAAAACTACAAGGTAGCATATGAGCAGTGCTGAATGGTACCTTTCTGGATGTGGGAATGGAATTTCATTTTCCCAAAGGTGGCAAATCTTTACCCTCTGAGAATCATATGTCACTTTTGGACACAAAGTTTAGTGGATGCCATCTGGTCCAACTCATATCTGACTAATAATAATACTTGACATTTACATAGACATACATTGACATTTAAGGTTTGTAAAACACTTTACATCTGTCAGCATAGTTGAGCCACAACCCACGAGGTAGGTGCTAATATTAGCCCCTTTTACAAATTTGGAAACTCAGGCTCAGAGAATTTAAGTGACTCCATCAGTCACATAGCTAGTGTCTAAGGTAGTATCTGAGCCTAAATCTTACTCATTCCAATCTGGTACTCAATCTATGATAACCGAAAAAAGAATTTCCTCCACGACGTGCTGTATCTTGAACATACTCACTCTATGTACCTCACAAGGTAGCAAATTATGGGATTGAATACTAAAAACCTGGAGAGTGATGGCAGTTTTATGCCCCATACACATCAACCACACAAAAAGCAAACTTATCAATCTCTGTCCATCTCTGCATAATCAGAGAAATGGACCTTCGATGCCAATGGCACTGGTTTAACAGACCTGATCCCTGATAAGAATTTTATAGAAGTTTGCTTGAAACATTACTTATCGCACTGTCATGGGATGTGAGAAATGAAAGGGACCATAGGGATGCGCCATCTCTCTCCTTTGACAGATGGGGAAACTGAGTCCCAGAGAAAGGTAACAATTTGCCAAGGTTACAACCTGGCACATGATAGATGTTTGGTAAATGCGTTTTGACTAATAGATTAGCAGCAGTATTGGTAACAGAGAGAGGTCAGTCAGAAGAAGGATTATGTGCTGGTTGGCGCTTGGCATTTGAACAAAATGACAAAAGGTAAAAGGTCAAGTGGAATTGCACATTTCCTAACTTGGAACTTTATTCTAGCCACAGCGACCATTCCCCATGAACTCAGGCTGGGAGAGTGCAAAGGTCTAGGATGAGTAAGAGTAAAGAAGCCCCCAGGGAGAGACTGTATGGCTGATGTAAGAACATCTTCTGGGACTGTACTAAAGCCTATCCAGTTATTAGCACCATCAGTTAATGACATGGCTAAAAGGGTTGTAGAGGCCAAATAAAGGGCATTGCTTCAAGGTGGTGGAATCAAGCTCAAACTGCCTTTGATGGTCAGTAAAAAACCAAAACCAAACCTGTCCAGAGACCAAAGGAAGTTGTTGTTGTTGTTTAAGCACAGTTCTAAAGAAATTAGGTGCCTTCAGTAAACACAGTAAAGTTTGGATCCATAGATGACAGATTCAAAAGGAAGTTTGGAAAAATGTTAATCTCTCTCTCTCTCTCCCTCCCTCCCTCCCTCCCTCTCTCTCTCTCTCCCTTTCTCTCTCTCTGACTCTGTCTCTCTCTGTCTCTCCCCCCCTCTCTCTGACTCTGTCTCTCTCTCCCCCCCCTCTCTCTGACTCTGTCTCTCTCTCCCCCTTTCTCTCTCTTTCTCTGTCTCTCTCTCTCTCCCCCTTTCTCTCTCTCTCTGTCTCTCTCTGTCTATGTCTCTGTCTCTCTGTCTCTCTCTCTCTCTGTCTCTCCACCCCCATCCAATAGTGGAAAAATAGCCCAACAAGGCTTTCCGCTCGAGGGAGGATTTGGTGTCTCTTGGGCTCCATATTAGCCCATGGCTCTGCAATTCAAAAGCTTTGCTGTTTTCACTAAGAAGCCTGTCCTCGTAGGCTGTGGATTCACTAGAGTGGAAACTAGGGAGACAAAATAAGAGCGTGGGGTGGGGATGGACAGGGAGAAGAGAAGATGAAGGTAGAATGCAATGGTTTCCAGCAAACTAAACTTGCCTTGTATTGGCCCTGACAGCAGAACTAAGTTCAGTGGATGGAAGTTATAGGGCAGGATATATTAGCTCAACACAAGGAAGGATTTTTTGTTGCCCCATTAGGTAGTGAATTCTCCTTCCCTAGGGGTATTCCAGTAGAGGCTGGGTGTCAGGAGTGAGGAGGAAGGACTTCTTACACTTCCCATGAGGCTAGATTAGGTACTCTTTAAGCTCCCTTCCAACTTCTAACCTTAAGGAACCTCTAGGAAAAGAATACTAGAGAAGATCAATTTTGCTCCGTGACTCCTTTCTGCTCTGTATCTAGTCCAAAGCTAGACCATGGGGTGGAAGGGATGAGACTTACAAAAGGAGTAGGAAATTCTTAGATTATAGACCAGTTGAGGAGATGAGCCATCTTTTTGGAGACTGAACTCCAAATTTCCTTCTCTATCACTGAGATACCAAAGATCTGAGCTCTAGTCTCAGATTTGCCACTTACTTCCCATGTGACCTTGGGCAAGTCATTTCGCTGGGCCTCAGATTCCTTATAATGGCCTCTGAGATGGCTTCCAAGACAAAATCTATGATCACTGAAATTTTATTTCTTGCGGACATCCTATATTCTTTCACAGGAGTGTTTAGGATGGGCTGGGGAATCATGATGGCCGTCTTTCTGCACTCTGATGGCAATGTGGTACGGGAATTGAAAGACTGGCTCTGGAGTCAGAAATCCCTGGCTTCACATCCTGCAGGGACACATTCTAATCTTTGCAACCCTGGCAAGTAACTCTCTTAAGTTGCCTCAGGCAACTCTCTGAGCCTGTAAATTACAGAAGTGGAGGGGGTTCCATGCTGGACAACATAAAATACAGATCATAGATTTTCAATGCAAAGTTCAAAGTCCCAGAAGTGAAAAGTCATCTAGTCCAAAGCTCCTCATTTTACAGATGAGGAAAACAGGCTCAGAGAGGAGAGGGTCACATGGGTAGGTGGCAGAGCCAGGATTTGAATCCAGGGCTTCAGACTCTTTCCCAATTTGTTGGCAGAATGGGACTAGAGAGAACTACAAACATACAGGAAACAAGAGCATTTTCTGACTGTTTCTCCTCTCAAAGATGAGGCTTCACTGGAGTTTAGAACTCTAGTGGGAGAACCACATGTGGATGAAATCAATGCTAGAGGCCTGTTTACATGGCCCTTATTTATCTGTTGATTGAGATTGATACATGCATTAGAACACAGAGCTAAAAGGCAGGAGGTCTGCCACCTCCACTAAAGTAAGTCAACTAGAAAGACCGTGACAGAGTGAAAGGGCTTCCATGTCTAACCTCTATAGAAAACTAGGAAGCGAGACCAAAGCCATGAAAAAGAAGGATTTCATGGACAATTCTGCTAGCAGGTAAATTGAGGGGCCATTTGTGTGCTACTGCCTTTTTTCCTCATTAAACTAGAACTGTACAGTATCAGCTAAAGATAGCCAGAAGTGTCCTATTGCACCGGCTAGCCAACTGCACCGGGTGTGCAAGGGGTGAGACGAGGCTACTCGCAAAAAGCGCTGATGCCAGAAAGATGCCATCCTGCAATTTGAGAGCTGGCTGGGAGCAAGAAGGCCGAATTAGCAAGGAAAATGGGAGGAAAGGAATGAAGCCAGAAAAGGACATGGAAGTGCTCCACGGGAAACCCAGTGCTAAGCATGCAGTGCAATGGAAACAGCTCGATTTGCATCCAGAGTTCAAATTCTGGCGCCGTGTCACTGTCTCTTGTTAGGTTTGTGACCTTGGGAAGGTTGCTTAAATGCCCAGGGCCTCCGTTTCCTCCTCTTTTAAATGAAGATGCTGCAATCTAGTTGAAACGCCACTGAACCGTCTTTCTTGAGCCCCTGTAATAGGCTCAATACCCCTGTACTGGCAGTAAGCAACTTATTTAGGCTATAGTTCCTCAACTTCATTTTTTACTATTGTTGATAGTTCCGACAGTTAGAAATGACAGCTGCTAGGAGCTGAAGCCTAGGAGAATTCGAAATCGAGTACCTACTGCGGGGTACTAGATATTAACTACCTACTATGAGACAACACAGGAAAGCAGTTGGCCAATTTGAAACAACTGGTTATTATCATTTTCATTATGTTACCATACTGCTGTAGAAGAATGTGAGACTTGGAGTTAGCCGGATCTGTGTTCAAATCCCACTTCGGATTCTTAGTAGCTGCGTGCTCAGGGGCGAGTGACAGAACCTCTCTGGGTCTCATTTTTCTATTGTACAAAATGAGGAGAATAAGAAGACATACTTGCCACGGTTTTTATACGGATCAAATGAGATCAAATATCTAAAGGGTTTTGCAAATATTAAAGTACTATACAAATGCGAACAGCCATTTTTATTACTGGTGAAAGAAAGCAATGGAGAAAGGGCTGTAGCTTAGGGTTCCTTTCCCCAGGGTGTACTCCTGGGCTAGAGGCCAAAGAACAGTTGAAACCGTTGAGGGGATGGGAGGCTGTGACAGAGAGAGTCAGGTGCAAGGCTGTGCATGGAGACTATTTGCAAGCCAAGGTACCCTGGGCTCAACCACATAGGTTGACAGAGGGAAGCAGGTGGTAAATCCCAGAAAACCCAAAGTGACCGAAAATCTACAATTTGGTGCTGTTGAGGTCGGGGACTCATTTGCAGCAAACTCATATCTCAAAGGATGCTCTGCTCAGTCCAATGCCAAAATTAGCCTCCATTCCCTAAGCTGCCCAGCAGGACAAGGTTGCCTGAGGAATACACTGGGTGGCAATTCAATTCCCAAAACATTTAGGAAGCACGCACTGTGTGCGGAGCTAGGCCTGATAGAGTTACAAAGAGGAATGAGACCCAGTCCTCACCTTCCAAGGGCTTCGCAGTTTAGTAGGGTGTATGAATGTACACAAATAATTAT
This sequence comes from Monodelphis domestica, assembly GCF_027887165.1. NCBI lineage: Eukaryota > Metazoa > Chordata > Mammalia > Didelphimorphia > Didelphidae > Monodelphis > Monodelphis domestica. Next base: position 51,236,101 of record NC_077235.1, on the reverse strand, counting down.
AGCATAGATCAAATAGAACATAGTTGAGGGCATAAGAGAAAGAGAGAAGGAAAAAAACAAGGTTTGTCAATTTCCACATCTGCAAAATGGGTGAATAGATGGACTTCTCTAACACTGAGGAATTTATAAAGTACTTTGACGTGGTTTTTTCTCCTTTTTTTCTGATGCTCCTACCACTCCCTGTGAGTTAAGTCACAGGGCCATAAATCGAGAGCCATAAGGAATCTTAGAGGACATCTAGTCTTCCACTCCCACACAGACACATTTTCTAGATGAAGACTCTGAGGCCCAAGGAGATAAGTGAGTTACTTAGAGTCACAAAGTAGTAAGAATTCAAGGACGTATTTGAACCAAACAGAGCCAGTGCTTCCTCCTATGTAAGGCAGTGATGACTGGCTTCATTTTGCATTTGGGCTGAGGATCACAAAAGGGAAGGGACATGCCCTACACCATACGGCTTGAAGGCTTTTTTTAAATGTTAGTCAATTTAGAACATTATTCCTTGGTTACAAGAATCAGATTCTTTCCCTCCCTTCCCTCTCCCCACCCTTCCCGTGGCTGACACGCAATTCCACTGGGTTTTACATGTGTCCTTGATCAGAGCCTATTTGAAGGCTTTTTTGCCAAGGCTCAGATCCCAACTTTTAAGGCCAGTGCCCTTTCCGGTACAGTAATTCTTTCAGCCAGCTTGCTTTCCCCATTTGTAAACTGTACTGTGTTTGGGGGGGTTTCTCTTCTGTTCATCCATATTCTTGGGTGTTATGCAAGGTGCAAGGGCTTACAGGTCAGGAGCTTGCACTGTGACTTCTGTCCTTGCTGAGGAGCCTCAGGAAAGCCCTGGTAAGGCAACAAATCTTCAGGAGAACTAAGGGGAAAGCCATCATTTGCTGGCAGCTGTTTGCATGCGCTCTGTAGGTGGATACAGACACATATGAAGGGTGGAGAAAGGCACGAAAGGCACAGGGCTGAACTAGAACCAGCAAAATGGAGGCAAGCCAAGATTCTCCAAGGGAGATGCAAAAAAGATTTGGAGATAAGGGATCTGGGATCATATCGTAGCGTGGTCACTTCTTCCTTCAAAAAGCTTGGGAAAGTTCCTTCCCCTCTCTGGACCTCAGGTTCCTAATCTGTAAAATGAAGGGGTTTGTAATAGATGAACTCTAAGTTCTCTTCTCGCTCGAGTTCAAGGATGCTGAGGTTCGAATTCTCAGCCTTCTTGGACCCAGAAAGATGGTAGCTAATTAATCATATTATTCCCATTAGTTACTTATTTTGACATGTTCTCAGGGAAGGTGGTTCCTTTTTGTAAAGGGTTCCAGCCTCATCACTTGACAATTCTTTTTTGAGGTGGTTGGAGCGAGAAGGTTTGAGGACTCCATTTTTGATGAATTTCTAAATCCTATGATTAACCCACAGCAACAAATTTCCTGCTTGAACATCTTGGTTAAGGAACTTCCCGTGATTAAAAATTAATAATGATCTTGCAAGTCAGAGCTATATTTAACCCATTTACTTATTAGCAAGTACATCATTTCTTGATATGTATTGAGTTATAGAAGACCAATTATCCAAGTAGAGAGGAAAGTATAATTTTCATTTTCTAGATAAGGAAACTGAGACCCAGAAAACTGTAGTGACAAGGAGCAATGAGAAAAAGAGCTGGGATTTGGACCTGGGTCTTCTGGTTTTGAAGCAATTCGGTGCCCCTGCCACCATTATACAACTGAGTGAAAGTCTTTTAGGTTAGCCATAGGGGAAAGATTTTATCAGACTAATAGGTTGGTTATTGAGGGACTACACGCTCCTGGAGGGCAGAAACTGTTTTTGTCATTCTTTGTATATGTAGCAGGTAGCTTGTTGATTTATATAACTGTATATAGCTAGAATAAGGACATTGATCAAGCAACATTTATTAAACATCTACTATGTGTCAAGCATGACACTAAACTCTGGGGATACAAAAACGGGGAAAAGACAGTCCCTGTCTTCAAGACACTTACAACACAAAAGGATATATGTGATACCTAGGAAATAATTGACAGAGGGAAAATATTAGGGTGAGAAGATCTTTGACAACCAGATGCGGCTAGATGGCACAGGAGATAGAATGCTGGGCCTGGAGACAGGAGGACCTGATTTCAAATCAGGTTTCAGACTTTTTAATAGCTATGTGACTATGGGCAAGTCACTCAACCTCTGTTTGCTACAGTTTCCTCAACTGTATAATGGGAATAATATCAACACCTACCTAACAGTTATTGGGAGGATCAAATGAGATCATATTTACAAAGTGTTTAGCCTGGTATAAAAAGATTCTACAGAGTGGCCAATATGACAGTAAAGGAAAATAATAAATGTTGGAGGGGATGTGGCAAAATCGAGACACTCATGCATTGCTGGTGGCATTGTGAATTGATCCAACCATTCTGGAAGGGAATTTGGAATTATGTCCAAAGGGCTTTAAAAGACTGCCTGCCAGGGACAGCTGGGTAACTCAGTGGATTGTGAGCCAGGCCTAGAGCTGGGAGGTCCTAGGTTCAAATCTGACCTCAGACACTTCCCAGCTGTGTGACCCTGGGCAAGTCACTTGACCCCCATTGCCTAGCCCTTACCATTCTTCTGACTTGGAGCAAATATACAGTATTGACTCCAAGACGGAAGGTTAAAAAAAATTTTAAAAAAAATTAAATAAATAAAAGACTGCCTACCTTTTGATCCAGTCATATCACTGCTGGGTTTGTATCCAAAAGAGATAAAAAATGGGAAAGGACCTGTTTGTGCACATTTTTGTAGCTGCAATTTTTGTAGTGACAAAAAAAATTGGAAAATTGAGGAGATGCCCCTCGTTTGGGGAATAGCTGAACAAATTATGATATATGATGGTAATGGAATGCTAGCTACTGTGCTATAAGGAATGATGAACTGCTTGATTTCCATAAGAACTGGAAAGACCTCCATGAACTGATGCAGCGTCAAATAAGCAGAACCAAGAGATCATTGTACACAGTAACTGAAATATTGTGGGCCGATCAAATGTAATAGACTCTGCTACTAATAGCAATGCAGTGATCCAGGGCAATCGTGAGGGACTTATAAGAAAGAATGTTATCTACATCTAGAGAAAGAACTGTGGGAGTAGAAATCTAGAAAAAAACATGTTATTTATCACTTGTTTATATGGGTGTATGACTTGGGGTTTTGTTTTTAAAAGATTACTTTTACAAGAATGAATAATATGGAAATAGGATTTGAGTGATAATATATGTATAACCCAGTGGAATTTGCTTGTCAGCCCCAGGAGGGGGAAGGGAAGAAGGAAGGGAGACAACAAGAATCATATAACCAGGGGAAAAAATAAAAATAAAATAAAATAGATGCTATATAAATGTTTATTCCTTTCACCTCTTATGATTGCTTTCCCCTTTTCTATGGGTTTACTAAGCATCCATTTACTAATATGCTCTATAGTCTTACCAAGATCAGAGATTATTATTTTATATTGTTTGCAGATTTCACTATCTTCCTTGTTTGAAAATGACTATAAATGCTCTTTTCCACACTGGTAGCACCCCTCTTATTTTACATGGTCTTTCTGAAATGACTGACAGTGTCTCAATAATCTCATCTACCAGTTCTTCCTTCCTCTGAACCTGATGATAAACTCATCAAATGAAACCAGGTGTTTTGGTACCATTTCCCCATGTCTACTATGGGTTTCTTTTCCCTATCAATCATGTTGGTTCCATCCTTTCCAATCAGAGACTTACTTTTATTATCTTCGGTGAGGAAAACAGAAACAAAATCAAAGTTGAGCAGTTCTTCCTTCTCTCTTTTATCCCTTATCCTTATCCTATCTACTACCTCAAGCAGTAGTCTTAGTCCTGCTTTGATCCTTCTCTTTTCCCAAATGTAGCTTTAAAAGCCACTTCTGTTCTTTGTGTTGACCTTAGTTTTCTTCCATTGTCTCAGCTCACTTTAACTTGCTCCCCAACCCTATCTCTGGCCAGGTTCCCGATGCTTCCATTCCAGTTCCTCTTTTTTGGTGAGAATCAGAACCAGAATAGAATTTTCCCTTGCTGGCTTCTTTACTGCTTGAAGGACAGAATTATTGAGAAGTTATTGGCTATTCTGCTTTAGGGAGAAAAAGAGCAATAGCAGATGGCTGGCTATTTGAAATCCCCCACTAATATATCATCCCTCTGTCTCAGGCTTACATTTTGTTTCCCAAATCCCACGTAAATTTCCTCTTTCTGGCCAAGTGATCTGTATTATTCTCCATTAACAAGATCATTTTTGTCTCCATTGATCTTCACACCCAATCCTGGCTCCTTTGCTCTCTTACTGATTCACCCACTCCTCGCCTAAGTCATTTCCTCATATATCTTAACAGAAAATACTATTCCCTCTCTTCTTCCCAGCTTCACCCATTGTATTTATTTTGCATAAGGAGGATCCTTCTAGCATCATATTCTGTTCTTGACCGTACAGGTTCCTGCATTCAGAGCTGGGGGGGGGGTAAAAATCATTCAGTCCTGCTGTTGTTTCATTTTGAAATATTAAGGAAATGAAACCCAGAGAGGAGGAGTAAATAGTCTAAAGACACACAGAAGAGCTGTGATGACAGCTAACTTGATAGACACAAAAAAGGCAGTTTGCTCCCATCTCCCCCTTTTCATTTTCAATGTAAAGCACTCTTGATTCAATTTGTAACACTCTAGGCAAATGCATTCTTGCCATCCTCCATTGCATGCACTTTATCCCTGGCCAAGAACCCATCATTCATACGTTTGATGCTGTGATCCAGAGATCCATCCAAATGCTATTCTAAGACACAGTCTCTTTAACCAGTTGCTCACTCCTTAAGCATGTCTCTCTCTTCCAAATCCCTTGCTTTCTATCCATAGCACTGGTTAAAAACCCAAACCAAAAAACCACCTGTGTCCCTAAGGTTTAACTATACAGGCTCATAATTATCTGGGGAGTCTGTGGACTTAAAAAACAGATAACTTTCAATATAACTGATATCCTTTGAAATCCAGTATATTTTATTTCTGCATTTAAAACATTTATCTGTAGTCTGTAGAAAATATCTATCTACAGGCTCTACCAGATTGCCAAAGGGCTCCATGATACAGAAAAGGTGGAGAACTCCAGCTTTAGTGAATTATAAATCCAATGTTAGTTAACATTGTAATCCAGTAGCCATAAATTCCACCTCAGCTCTTGGGTTCGGTTTGGTCATCACATTGCGGGTAGGGACGCTGACAAATGAATGTGGGGGTCCATGATCAGTTGATGAGGAACATTAGATTTAAGTTCAATATAAAAGAGAACTTCTCGGCCATTATAACTACCTAAAAATGGGACAGGATGCCTTGGGGAGGTGACAAGTTTGCTGCTAAAGGAGCAGTTAAAGTGAAGGTGGATGATCACTTGATGAGAATGTTGGGGGTTGAGATTTGTTCTTTAAAGAACATTTTTAAAACCCTTACTTTCTGTCTTAGTAACAACTCTAAGCTAGAATAGCAGTAAGGGCTAGGCAACAGGGTCCAGTGAATTGCCCAGGATCACACAGCTAGGAAGTGTCCGAGGTCACATTTGAACCCAGGTCCTACCGGCTCCAAGCCTGGAGCGCTAACCACTAAGCAATCTAGCTGTCCTGAGATTTGTTCTTCCAGTAGAGCTGAAACTACACAATCTTACGATCCAACTTCAAACTCAGAGAGTCTGTGTTTGCTGGAATTTTCTTTCAGAAATTCTTATTGCTTTAAGATTTACCACAATTTAGATATGTAAGAACTGAACAATCTATGCGGGTTTATGCCTCTGTAAATCCCTCAGCTTCTCTTTTGAAGTGATTTCTTTTTTGCAACTGTTCAGGAGTTCTTTTTCTGACCACCTTGTAGCTCCCGTGTCCTTAGAATGCTACTTCAACACAGCTATGCAAACACTGTTTCACTAGAACAAGAGATAAGGATGGGAAAATGTCACCTGATGGATAATCTAGGTTTCATCATTGAGGTCAACAACTACTCATTGAGCTTTTACTGTGTGTAGCACACTGAGCTAAGTGGTGGGGACACTAAGACACCTTCCCCTCCCCTCAAGGGACTTCTGACCTAGTTGGGAAGCTAGTAGGTAGAGATAAAAAAGAACTAGCAAAAGGAGATTGCATTGGCTAGGTGTCAAAGGAGAGGTTCAGGGAGTGTGAGCAATGAATGGGAGAGCAGAGAAGGGGGATGGCAGCAAGGCCTTATAGACTAGGCCAGGGAGAGGTTTTGAGGAGGAACAAGAGCTTATCACGGTAAGGCCACAAAACCAGAGATCTACACTGACCAGGGTTGAAATTCCTTTTTGGTCATGGACTTCCTACATGACCATGACATATTTGACATCTTTGAGCCTTGGTTTCCACCTCTAGAAAACAAGGAAGTTGGACCACAGGCCTTTTAAGTTCTCATTTCTGGCCCTAAACTTGGTGATCCTCTGAAATTGTTTTCAGCCTACTGTCTCTACACAGAACTAGATCGAATATTCCCTTGCTGCCTCAGTATCTTAGTTTCCAGAGAGGGCACCTTTCTGTTTGTCTCCTTCATAGTAATGAGAATTTTTTTCTGACTGTCTATGATAAAAGGGGGGAGACTAAGTAAAAAAAAATGCGTTTCCTTCCCTATTTCATTTTTGACAGCATCATGGAGACATATCTCTAGGAGTGAGGGGGTGAGATACTGCGGAGAATTGAGGCGGTAGGAAAGCAAATGTTATCAATGAAAATGGTATTGTTTGTTTCTTTGAAGACAGCTTTATAGGATTTCTTTAAGGCAGTCTATCTCCCGTTGGCTAACATCCAAATTGGTTAGCATTCCTCAAGCACTAAGAGACAATGGAGTTGGAGTGAGAGGGGACAGCTCAGAAGCCAACCTCAGATAAATAAGGACCTCTGAATAATCAGCAAGCAGTACCAAAAGGGCTAGTTTGCCTAAAAGGCACTTTGGTAGTAGGATACCCTAAAATATGAGGAAGAAGCAAAAATGCCCCCAAAGGCTGACTCTTTAGAACAGCCAACGATATAACAAGCTTATGTTCAAAAAGCAATTCAAAGCTTTCCTTGCAAGCAGCCCTGTGACACAGAGTAGAAGCATCATCAAAAAAATTTTATGGGATTATGGGATCAGAGAGTTAAAGCTGAAAGGACTCTTAGAGGTCAGGTAGTCCAATGCTCATTTTACAGATGGAAAAACTGAGGTCGGGAGAGGTTGCTGAATGACTGGCTGAAAGGGAAACTGAGGTTCATAAGGGAATTCAAATGCAGTCAGAAGGCAATTTTCTAACTAGAATGTGAATATGTGAATGTTTGTAAAGCAGATGGCCTACCCAGATGTTTCAAAGAAAGCACAATCTTCCCCTCCCCACCAACTAGCGCATGCACGCACGTGCACACACACACACACACACACACACACACACACACACACACACGTACGCACTTCTGTCTTGATCTTGAAGAAAGGTGATTCTGAGACTGCCTGAACCCAAACTTTGATCCTTGCTCTAACCAACATTTGGAATAATTTCATGAAATAACAGTTCAAGCTCCAGTGCCAAATTATAAAGCTTCCCTTTTATTCCTGATGCTTTTGGCTAGAAGAGTCGTATTCCTCTCTTACACATTTCCCCCAATGTTATCTGGGTAAGACCTACTCTATAAGGAGAGTTGATTTTCAATGGATATGAACAAGAAAGGAAAAGACTGATGGACTCTGGACTGTTTCAGACAGTCATGGGAAGATACAGTTGGACAAGTTCCCCTTTCTCTCCTCGGCCACTCAATCTGTACCGTGTAGGCTTTAATGGAAAGAGGAATCAGGAGTCCTGGGGTCTAGTCCCAGCTCTTCCATCAATTTGCTGTGTAATCTCAGGTGACTCACTCTCCTACCTGAACCTTCATTTTCTCCTCCTACAGAAGCATCACAGCTTTATAAATGGAAGGAACCTGTGAGGCCATCTAGTCGTGTGTGTGTGTCCCCACCCCCACCCCCATTTCATAGAGGAAACAGAAAAACAAAGTTACTTGTCCAAGGTCACACATGTAGAAGTCACAGGCAGGTACTGAATTCTTTAGCACCACCATTGTATAACTTGCCACTGCAGTACTCTACCTTGAGTCAAAAGGGATGTAAGAGTCTCAATCTGGGTGGAAATGGGACGTATGGCTCAGCACCTGGGCTCTTGCACACTTAGTCCGACCTTGGGGCTTCTCAAAAATTGCTCTCTTTGAATTATGCCCCTAAGCAGGGCTTTCCCAAGAACTCCCAGATTTTGCTCATGTCTAGGTCTCCCCTGTCCCAAGTACTCAAGCTAACACTAATACAAAAGCATCTTAATTTTACCCCACAAAGCCAGAAAAGCCATATATGAGATCTGCTTCTCCTGTGGTAATTTCTGCCCCCTCCCACTGGGCTGAGACCTCATGCTAGCCTTTGGGGACATCCCACGGAAGACCCTTAGGGTTTACAGAGAGATAACCCCTTTCCTGGGAGACCAGCAGTATCCAAATAACTCACAGTTGTAGATCAAAGTCCAATTTTTCTCCTTCACATCCTAGTTTTGTTTGCTTCTTTTCTTCTCCTGATCTGTGACCATAATATTGCTGTCTTCTCTCTAGGAGGCAAGCTCCCAGAATTCTGTCTATTTGTTCTGAAGGCTGAAGCCAAGTATCTCTCTTTACTCCTCCAGTAGGCAGTGTCCAGAAGTATTCACTAATCTTCCACTGACCCTGGCTACTACTATCCCTGGGGCCATGTGGTTCCCTCCTCTCCTAGGGTCACATGGTTCTCTTCTCTGTGAGATTATAGGTTCTACCACTGCCAGCACACAGATACCATCTCTGGAGCCAAGAAGTTCCCGGAGGAGGGCTCCGTGGATAAGCAGGCTCTCCCTCCCCTGAGACTCAAGTCTCTTCTCAGCTCTCTCTCCATCTGGTCCTGCTACATATCTGTCTGCTCCTTTTTATAGGCCCAAATCCCAGGCTGCTGTTTAGATCTGCACTACTCTGACCAATAAGTATAATTCCCAAGTGCCAGGACTCAATCAGCCATCCTCACTGAAATGTGCAGGGCTGAATCAGTACCTAGGCCAAGGGTACTCTTCACCTGGTAAGGAGAGTATTTATGGGGATTAACAAATAAAAGTGTTCAGTGGGGCCGTGGAGCATGGTAGAGAAGAAAGAACAATGGCTCTAGTGTCAGAGGATCTAGGTTCAAATCCCACTACTAATGATTTCCATCTCCGTGACATTAAGTAAGTCATTTAATTTCCCCGGGGCCTCAGTTTCCTCCTCTATAAAATAAAGGGGTTGGATTAGTTGGCCTCTGAGAGCCCTTCCAAATGTAGAGGCTCATAACTCTCAAGAAGACATAATCCAAGTCCCAAACAAAAAATAATCCCAGCTCTTCTATTGCCTGGGTGACTTTGGACAAGTCATTTCCCCCATTCTGTACCTCAGTTTCTCATTTTGTAAAAAAATAGATTAGACTATGTGATCTAGAAGATCCCGTCTAGTTGTAATATCTTATAATCCTGTGAGCCTTTGATTAATGCAGTGAGTTCTGAGAGGAATTCTCTAATGTTTTAAGAAGATACTTTTCTTCGCCAAAAGTTGCCTTGGCAGACAGTCAAGGTTAGTTAGGCTTTGGTTGGTCCATTCCAGAAGGCCAATTACCAGAGTCACAATGTGTATGCTTGGCTTTTCCCCTACACTGGGGGAGACTTCTGTGAATATCATTAAGTTGTCCATTGGGGACAGATCACTTGCTTCCTATTTCCCCCATCTCCTCAAGGCTGGATACATTTTTGCAGACCTGGGCTTGGAAAGGCTCAAAATCAGAGGCTGTCTCAGATACCAAAATGGATACCCAAATACAACAGTATTGGTCTGGGAGCAGAAGCCAAAGTTAGGCGTGGAAGTTAATGCTTTTCTGGGGTTTTTGTTTGTTTGTTTTTCATTTTTGTTTCCTCTTAAATCAAGTGGGACGTCTGATTCTGGGCAAACCTGAAAGTCTGCGGATAGAAAGGAAATGTGGTATAGTGGCTAGAGCGCTGGACTGGGGGTCAGGAAATCATGAGTTTGAATCCTTCATCAGGTATTCACTAGATATGTGACCCTGAGCAAGTCATCTAACCTCTCTAAGTCTCAATTTCCTCCTCTGTGAAGGGGGGAAAATAATATCTACACCTCACATGATTAGCGTGAAGATTGAAGATTTAGAACTGGAGAACACCTGAGAAGCCAAATAAAGGATCCAAGGGCCAGAGATGGGAAGTGATTTAGGCAACGTCACAAGGGTAGCAAGTAACAGAGCTCCAGGTGCCCTAGGGCCTCCGAATCCTGCAGTAAAGGACTTCACAAACCTTAAAAGTGCAAAAGAAGAACGAGCACTTGCTATGATTACATGGGGGGAAGTTCCTCAGAATATCTAGTTCGTGTTTGATGCCAGAGGAGCTACATAATTGAATGTATTCCCATCTCTGCCACCAAGCTTCTTCCAGTTGAGTTCCTGTTCACTCACATGATTCAAATATTAAAGAAGCCTATTTGAAAAATGATTGGCTTTGTATTTAGATGTGCCTATTTGCCCTGCTGTTTTACAAATGGTATCGGGATACCGAAACATCAGGACGCTGGAGTGGGGCATGAGAAAAGGATCTGAGGTCATCTGGATGCAGCTAGCTGGCAACTGGCACTAAAAGGAGCTCTAAAGAAGAAGAAATGATATTCACGTCATCCATATGTAAAGTATATGGCTTGGCCTTTCCTCCTACTGTTCGAATCCTGGCTACTGCTTTTGCAAACTCTATGCTGCAAACCTGCTACAATCTTCCTCCCCTCCCCCCAAAAAAGAAAAGAGTAATTTCTTTTTTTTAAACCCTCACCTTCCATCTTAAGAGTCAATACTGTGTATTGGCTCCATGGCAGAAGAGTGGTAAGGGCTAGGCAATGGGGGTTAAGTGACTGGCCCAGGATCACACAGTTGGGAAGTGTCTGAGGTCAGATTTGAACCTAGGACCTCCCTTCTCTAGGCCTGGCTCTCAATCCACTGAGCCACCCCAGCTGCCCCCAAGAGTAATTTCTTTTAACAAAGAGAAGTACAACCTGCCAACTCAGGCCACAATTTCAGTCCTAATTCTCTCTCTTTTGGTGGGGAGAGGAGAGGGAGGGAAAGAAGATGATTCTTGTAACCAAGGAATAATGTTCTAAATTTACTAAATAAAATTAAAAAAAATTTTAAACCCTTACCTTCTGTCTCAGAGACAGAATTCTGTCTCAATACTGTGTTTTGGTTCTAAGGCAGAAGGGTGGTAAGGGCTAAGCAATGGGGGTTAAGTGACTTGCCCAGGGTCACACAGCTGGGAAGTGTCTGAGGCCAAATTGGAACCCAGGACCTCCCTGGCTCTCAATCCACTGAACCATCCAGCTGCTCCCCCTAATTCTCTTAAAGAAAAGCTTTATTTGGGTCTAGTAGAGTTACAGAAGGCATAGATTACACATTTCCAAACCTCTACCTCTTATCAGACTCACTACTATTATATCAGCATTCCAAGGACCTGCCATGGGCAGAGAGGTTCATTACCAAGAGGTAGGTACTTGGTGCTGAATTCTTGGTCATAGCAGCTCACACAAGACAGAAAAACACAACTGAGTCTTGGTCAGCACTGTAAGGAGAGTGGCAGAGAGGGCCTGGAATCACCCAGTTTTTAGATTCTTTGTATAAAATGACTTTATTGGTGCTTTACATTTGAAATCCTAATCCAACGACCTTGTCTCCTACGGGAGGGCCTGAACCCTATAAGGCTCCCAGCGATGAACTTAGGGGAGAATATAGAGACCAATACAGACCTGGTAGGCAAGGCTTAGGTTGTGAGATGCGTTACTGGAGGGAATATCCACTTTGGAAAAGATGCCAAATTTGGGGGGCATTTTAGTGTTCTGGTGCAGAAAATAGAAGTGATCTCTGTTCCCCAAACGGAGACAATGTGCGGGAGACATTCTTTGTGTAAAATTCAAGTCAAGCTTTTCCAATTTGCTTCAGAAAACACTCTCTAACAACAAGCTCCTTTAGTCTAAATGATTCTTGAATTTGTGCATTCTTTTCCCAGCACAAAGATTTCATTAAGCTATTTCAATTTACATTGATGGAAAATTCTGAAATTCTGCTCAAGTGCCATTTTCCCAGTCCACTGAGAGGCAGCATCAAGGACCTGAAAGAAAATGGATGGCTTTTGGTCCTGAGCTTAATGTGATTGCATCCCTGGGATAAGTTATCATTAGTTTAGATAATCAGTACCTCCAGGGGGAAAAGGCAAAGATTGGGGGTTTTAGCATGGGATTAAAATGAGCATCATATTCCCTTTAAAGGGGGGATTTGTAGCCAGTTAAAAGCAACAGCTCTGGGTCGTTGTTTAAGCAATCAATCCTTCTGAGGTTGAAGTTCAAGGATTAAGTCCCAGATCTTTTGTCCAAAGAGGAAGAAAAAGTCTGCTCATCCAGTGCTGACTGGCAGCAGGAGGAAGGGGGATACTAAATGAGGAAAAATGGGCCCAAAGCGGAAATTATTTTACAATCAAAGTGAGCGGTATTCTGCTACTGGCCCAGTTCTGGTAACCAAGAAGAAGCCTAGAAGAGATGGCAAGCATACTCTAAGTTTTAACTTAATGAAAAAAGGCCTTGATTCCTAACCCAAACTCAGGTTATTGGATATTTTAGGATCATAGATTTCAAACTGATAGGGACCTTAGAGGTCACCTAGTTCAACCTCTTCATTCTCTACTGAGGATCATAGAGGTTAAGTGACTCACCCAAGATCACACAGGCAATAAGTGACAGCACCAAGTTTTGAACTTGGGTCCTTGGACTCCAAGTTCAGCACTCTTTCAACTGTACCATATTCATGATGGCACAAAGAGCTGTCTTTAAAGCCCCTTCGTTTTTTTGTTGGTCTTGGTATAACCTCTCCCTCCAAAAAAAGAAAAAAATGTAATGCTTGTTGGCCAGCTTGTCAGGGATGAGGTTCTTCTCCTCACTCAAGCAACAGTTATACCAGTGGCCGCCAGACCAGTACTCAGTATCTTTCGCTCCTCTTTTCACATTAAGCCCGGTCCACAGATTCAAGCATTTCAATGCTTCCCATAGTACTTTTATGTCCACAATTCTATTAGGAAGAAAAAAATCTTACCTCTGATTTGGCCCAATTCCAGTCAATATTTTAGGTTTCCACCTGTCCTTGTTCTTTGATGGTGAGCTTAATTCTTAACACAAAGAATGGGCACTTGAGCTCTGGTGTCCTGTCATGTGGTGAAGAACTGGATCATACTACACAAATAGCATCTTGCATATTGACGGAGTCGCCAAGCAGTGCCTTACATATCGTAGACACTCAATAAATACTTGTCAATTGATTGACAAGTCATTCTGGGAACCTTTTTGGACCTTGGAGAAGCAAAATGAAATGCAGGGCAAAGGGAAGCTCCATTTGGGTTTCAACGACGGTGATAATGGCAAGGAAACACTTTATACTTTTGGGGGGAAATTCTCCTATTCGAGTCAACTTGACAAATATGTATTAAGTAGCCACTATGTGTAGGGGTATGACCAATATTGACACGATTCAATTTAATATGACTGTATTGAGCCTCTATGTCCTGAGTATTTTTGCTGGGTTTGGGGAGGGAAAGGGAGGGATACAGCCTAGGAAATCACTCATGCCCTCAACATGGTGGTGGTTTTATCCAGGAGACAAGATTATCAGACAGAAAAATTCAGAGAATCAAAGATAACATACAATGAAGGACCAAGATGAGCTAAGAACCTAGCTATTTGGTACAGAAAACATGAATCCCAGGGAGCCTGACTAAGAAGAAAGAGAGATATGTGGTATGGAAAAAAGGGGAAAAAAGCATTAGACAGGGGGTGATGCCTGGCCTGTGCTAATGGAGGCTGAGGAACTTGAAGAGAAGTGAAGGCATTATAAGGAGGAGCAAATGGGAGGGTAGCCTTACTATTTGGGGACAAAAGCATCACATATGAGTGACGGGTTCAAATTTAATTTCTGGCACATACTAGTTAAATAGTTTTGGACAAATCACTTAACATTCTATAGTCTCCGGCAATTTTTCTAAAACTCTTAAGTTATGGATGAGTTGCACTAGCGGAGGGAGTTTCTTCATTGGGAGTTACTCACACCAATGAAATCACAGTCTTGGCCATAAACCAAGTCAAACAATACTGATAATATATGCTACCGATGGGCCATTTTTTATCCATAGATTTTCTAGCAATTTGCAGAGACTGAAGAGTTGTTACTGGATAGCCCAATAGGTTTTTTAGACTACTAAGCTAGTAGCTGAAAGATTTTACTTTGTAATGTGGTTGATGTTTTCTAGTTGTTATGGCTCAAATGGCTCTCCAAAGATAGAATGGGCTTCATCAGGCTATGGTGAGTTCCCATCCACAATAGTCTTAAAGCAGAGGCTTTGTTGGCCACAATGGAGAGGGGATTCTTGTTTGGGTATGGCTTGATGGTCTCTCAGGCCCCTTCCAACTAGAAGACTGTTACTTACTATGAATTCTTGTGCATGGAGATGGCAAAGAAGGTTGTATATTGGCAAGCAATGGAAAATAAAGTTCAAAAGGAGGAGGGATGGGTTGATTATGGAGGGTCTCAAATACCAGGATGCAAAGTTGGTTTTAATTTTATTGGTTATTGAAAGCTGCTAGATTTCTTATTCTTTCCTCCTCTACCAGCTTTTTTTTCCTTCTTTCCTTCCTTCCTTCCTTCCTTCCTTCCTTCCTTCCTTCCTTCCTTCCTTCCTTCCTTCCTTCCTTCCTTCCTTCCTTCCTTCCTTCCTTCCTTCCTTCCTTCCTTCCTTCCTTCCTTCCTTCCTTCCTTCCTTCTTTCAATTTTTGACAATGGAAATGTCTGGTAAGCAGCTGGAGATACCAGAGACTACAGTATTAGTGACATATCCTTATCTAATACTTGCAAGGTTGGGACCTTGCCCCTGTACATTTGATTTACTTTATACATACTTATACGTGTACAGGCTATCTCCCCAAAAGAATGGAAACTCCATGAGATCAGGGCGTATTTCCTTTCTGTCTCTGCATCCCCAGCACTCAGTAGAGTGCTCAGCACATGGAACTGAATAAATGCCTGTTGACTGATTGACATTATGGTTAATATCATTGACTTGAGTAAAAAAGAGCTAAAGCCTGGAGAGGAACGGATTTCACCTGGGCAGAGACTGTAAAGGGAAGATCATATTGTCTTATACTTGTTTTTCTCTCCCACATTTTGAGAAAAAGATTCGGACAAATATTTTTCCCTCTCTAAACCTCCTCCTTGAAGTAGTTATAGCTATAGTGAGAAAAATCTTCTCTGAGTGCAATGTGCTTTGTTTTTACTAAGGTAGAAAAAGGTTTAAAATGTAGTTAGGATGTCAGGAAGGCAAGTTAGTCTATTTTTCTAACCTTCTTCAACTATCTCTCATTAATTCCTTTTTTTAAATCTGTCATCCCATGGGCTGAATGTACATGTATGTTGACCGCACAATATGCCCTGACTCAAAGAAGGAAAAGTAAGCAATGAGTTTGGGCTGCAGCAGCTGCCTTACCAACTCCAGAAGCAAAAGCTCTTAAGCCCCAACACCAAATATGAAAAGCATAAGAAAATCCTAAATTTAAACATGCCCTGTTGATCTAGTCTTTTAAATACAAATGAAGGCTTATTTCAAGTTTGAGGAGGAATTGCCAAAGGGAGGTAGAACTGTTCGAAGATCATATTACTTTTTCCTGGCCTGCTGTGTTACACTGGTTAATTGGGTTCTATTTATACAAGTACCCCTTGCACACCCAGGTTCTGTCCTTGGTCCTGACACATCTAGTATTTTTAATCAATAACATCGATGGAGTCATTGAAAGCATGTTTATTAGATTTGCAGGTGACAAGAAATTTAGATGAAATCATTGCTATCTAGTATAACATAATCGAGTCCCCAAAAGGTATTGGAGGGCTAGAATAAGTCAAAGCTAATAAGATGAAATTGAATAAGAACAAATGTCAAGTCCTTTGCTTGGGCTCAAACAATCAACTGGATGAGGATAACAAGACTAAATGGTACTTCACACACCTAGGAGTGATAGAAGACTAAAAGCTTGATATGAGTCAACATAGCAGGCAGATTAATATGATTTTAGACTGTATAGACATAGTGTCCATCAGCCTCTCTTCTTCCCCACCTTCCATGGAATTTGATCTGGTCAGACTGTAAGTAGAATGTCATGTCCAGTGTGGGGTGACACATCTTGAGAAGGACAATGACGGGCAAGATGGGGTATGTGTATAGAGTGAAGGCAACCAGGATGATGAAGAACTTCAGGTTCACGTTATATGAGTATCTTTGGAAGGAACTAGCAATATTTAGCTTAAAGAAGATACTTAGGGAGGACTATTATAGCTATCTTCAAGAATGGGAAGGGCTGTGATGTGAAGGAGGATGAGCACTGTTCTTTGTGGTTCCATAAAACAGAAGTAGAATCAAAGGGTAGAAGGTTGCAAGGACAATGATTCTAGGTCAGCTTGTGGAAAAAACATCTTACGAACCTAAGCCATCTGAAAATGAGCGGGCTGTCTGATATATAATGAGTGCCCCTTCACTAAAGATATTCCAGCAAAGATAGATGACCACTTTACTTTCAAGGATGTGATAAAGGGGCTTAAGGCTTTAGGGAAGGATTAGCCTGGAGGTCCCCTCATATCCCTTCTACCACAGAGAATCTCTGATGACTGAAGGTAACCAAGAGTAGGCACAAATTAGCTCCAGAGACTCCCATGAATTAAAATGTCGAAGTGGAAAAAACTGGCTTGGCAGGCACATGATTTGAAAATACAGAAACCAAAAGAAAGTTTAGCAAATATAAAAATGCCGTGTTATAAATATATAGTATAGAACATTTTTGCTGCATGAGAAAAAGGGAATGAAATATTCCCTCCTGTCTGTGGACTCCCACCTGAGAGATATTTAGAACAAGTTAAATGTAGAATACATTCCTGGAGCTGAAGGTGTTTCCAAATTCTGGCTTGCCTTCCACTGGAAAGCTGCAGAGGCAGGCCTGTCGCAGTGGCTGGGACTGCCAGATTAAATAAAGAAATTTCAAGGTCAGTCTCATGCCTCATGTATCTCACATGGTTTGAAAAAAAAACAAAAAAATTGTGCTGGCTGCTGGCACTATCTAGCAAACAAACAGACACCAGGAAGGTGGGTATTGCTTGATGGCTTACTGTATGGAAGGTGTCATGAGTAGGTGAACATATCAGAAGTCAGCTCTCCTAATGCACCACTCCCTAGCCATTGAACACTTGTACTTCTAATTCACTTTCCAGGAATTCTGGGAAATCCCCACTAGGATGTGACTGTCTTAAGAGTTAGGAGAGCAAACCCACTTCTCTTTTTGATGGGAACTTCCTTCCTTTCTTCTTTTGTTTATTTTTATTTTTTTAAACCCTCACTTTCTGTCTTAGAATCAATACTGTGTATTGGTTCCAAGGCAGAAGAGCAGTAAAGGCTAGGCAATGGGGGTCAAGTGACTTGCCCAGGGTCACCCAGCTAGGAAGTGTCTGAGGCCAGATTTGAAACTAGGACCTCCTATCTCCAGGCCTGACTCTCAATCCACTGAGCCACCCAGCTGCCCTCCTCTTTCTTCTTTTTTTAAAGCCTGCCTCTCATATAACCTAATGGACCCAATCAACAAAGCACAAACACTTGGCAAAAGCCTGCTGACCTAAGCCCCCTTCCAAGATACCCATGTCATATACAGAGGGTGTTACACAGGACCAGGCATACCCAGAAAGAGTATAGGCTGGAGGACAAACGCCAGTCCTGGTTTGAGTGAGCTGAAATCCACCCCTCCCACAGGAACTCTGGTTCTTCTATCTCTTGAACTTAACGTGTTCTCTAATGAAAAACCCAGAAGGCTGAAAGAAGGGGGGAAAGGGACAAAAAGAATAGATACCCTAAAAGAATGACTTAATTCTGTTTGCCTAAAACACACACCCGAGCACATGCTCGCTGCTGAGAATCTTAAGCTCTCACACTAAAATCGCCCACAGCTTCTTCCACCGAATCCATATTCTGTGGGGAATAGGGGCAATAGCACCATAGACCGTAGAGATGGATGCGCACATACGTACCTTCAGACTGCAGGTATTGGAGGTCCAGTGTCTAGAGGAGACAAATACATATGCATGCCTAGGTGTGGCTAGCTAGTGGTAATAATGGAGGGAAAACAGCCCATTTCACCTACCAAAATTCTGTACTCTTCACATAAAAAGGAAAGAATATGCATTTCAGGAGACAGTAGAAGGCAAGAGTTGATGGCACTGAAACACAACCCAAGTGGAAAGGTGTTCATTTTATTAATGCTGGTTAATTAGGCGTGTGTTTTTTTCTAATTCCTAATAAAGAAGGCTCACAAAACACATCTACATTGCCAGAAATGAGTGACTGCCTCATTACAGCTGAGATTCCATTTCATATGAAGAGTGATGCCTGGGGTTTGAAGTTTTAAGCATCAGTATGCTAGCAGAAGGAATGCTGAGCTACGAGTCTGCAGAGACAAGAAGCCAACCCAATTCCAAACTCCTCAAGATCAGGCTGGGGATACAACAGCACCCCACAGGGCCACTCCTTGTCTGATTTATTTATTTTTAAAACAAAGAAAATATTCATGAAACAGGCCTCAGATTCCAAGGGTTCTTTTGGTCTCCTCCTGGGGGATGATCCCCAACACCACGCACACAATAACCTCCAAGCCGAAAGGGTTCGATTTTCTTCTGTATTTCTATCTGCCCTGGCCTCTCTTTTCCAGGCTTTCTGGCCACACCTCCTTCCATAAGCTTTCAGCAGCACAAGGTAATCTCTATTTCTGCTTTCATCCACTGCAGCAAAAAATGCCACTCAGCACAGTTCTGATCCCCCAATTAAAAAACCTATATATTAAGCACCCATTTTATGCAAGGGCCTGTGTGGGGAAATTTGATATGTGTGAGAATGTTCTACATTATTTATTATATTGTTATATATAATAATAAAAGATCTAATAATCTTTATTTCTTAATTAATCCTTCTGTACTTCTCACTCCTGTATTGGCTATACAGATTTTCATATGAAACATTCAAAATGGAAATTCCCTTCATTTTTTTTCTTTTAGAGGATCCAGACCAATAAATTCATTACCATAGGGAACTCCCAGTTTGGAAACTCCCCCATCATGTTTGTTTTTTAAGCCAATACAATATTATACTAAGAAGCCTCAAAGTGGAGTGGATTGGGGACCACCCTTAGAGCCCAGAAGACTTGAGTTCAAGTGCTACCCCCGATATACTGTATACTGGCTTTGTGTCCATCCAAGGCATTGAAAATCTCAACACTACAGGACAATTCTCTGAGTTATAGATCTATGTTAATGGAGAGATTTTTCATCATAGATCCAGACCAGTCTTCTCATCCCTTCCCCACCCCTCTTGCAAGTGTATCCCTAAATTAACCAATTATTTTTCAATATTTACATTGTTAGCTAAGTTTTTCTCCATTTGGCTTAATTTACCACCCCTTTGATTCCCCTAACTTCTATAATTTAGAAAACAGACTTCCTGGTTTGGCTTCTGTTCCTGCCTCACTTCATTTTCTGGTTCTCAGGATTGAACAATATTATTTTTTCATTTATTCTCTCATTTCATGATCTTGAAGTGTCGTGGTACACTTGGAGGAAAACTGCTCTTTGGTATTGAGGGAAACTGAGGCACCGAGCAATAGCGTCAGTACTCAAGCTTGACCCTGACCCTCACCAGTCCTTGACTCCTCTGCAGTTTAGACATGAGACCAAACTGCCTTTCTAACACCATCAGGCAGTGCTGAGGGTTGTATATAGAGTCCTGTCAAACCTCATTATTCTGGACTCTACCAATTCAGTCTCTGATAACTGACCCTGAACTGCCCTGAAATTTCCTTTTGCACAAGCTATAAAGAAAGGGCTTGCTATGCAATTGAATAATGTAAACAAGAATTGGGGAGCCTGTTTCATCTACTCAATCAATCTATTTTTAAGGACTTTAGCATATCGTTTGAAAGAAAATGGAAGTTACTCATTAAGATCACAGATTTAGAGCTGAAAAGGGGGCAGCCTCCTTCCTCATTTTACAGAGGATGGAAGTGAGGCCCCCTGAGACCAAGAAACTTGCTCACTATGCCACAAGTCTGTGTGGCGGTGGGCAACATCTGTTCAAATGTCTTCTGGTTCTAACTGACCACCGGCCCACGATACCCCACAGCAAGGTCAGCAGCGAGGCCCTGGATTGAGGTGTTACTGCTCTGGACATTTTTTTAAGTGGCAGCCAATTCTGAATTTTGACTGGGACTGGTGAGCCCTACGTGGTCAGAATTAGTGAGAGGTGTGGCTATCGTACTGGATATTGAGACCTGGTATTTGGGATTGAATCCCAGTTTAGGGGTGCCTGTGTGGCCTTGGACAAACCATTTCAATCTCTCTGGGTCTTAGTTTCCTCTCTGAATAAATGAGGAGAGTAGATCAGATGGCTTCTGAGGTCCCTTTCGGTGCTAGAACTAAGATGTTATGTGTGACTTTAAGCAAGTCACTTTCCTTCTCTTGAACTTAATTTCCTTCTCTGTAAAAGAAAGATTAGATGGCCTGGGAGGGCCCGTCCAGCTCAAAATTGATGAGCCTATATTTTAATAGTCAAACTTAAGACTGCGGTGGGAGCGGAATAATCTTGAAAATATGTTTATTGTCAGTGATCAAAAAAGTTTTGCTGATAAATATATCTCGAGGGCTGAAGTTTGTGGTTACAACCAACCATTCATGCACTCATTCATTTATTTGCCAATCATCTATTAACAACAGCACTGAGTGGACACTGGAACTTCTTAAAGCCCTTTGCTGGGAGCTGGGGCGGAAGGACAAACCCTGGATTACTACATATTAAAAGAGCGCAGAGTGACATTTGCCAAGCCCACAATGAAACCTAATATTTGGTTTGTTGTGCACGTGACAGGGCATTCAAAACTATGAAGAAATCCAGGTCTCGAGCCTTCAGTGATTGCCCTCATTTTAGAGGCCTGAGCCAAGCATCTACTCCTCCCACCCCCACCTCCTACCCACCAAAAGGGAGGGAGGAAAGAAATTACATTTTCAAGGGAGATTAAACTATTGAGCCAAAGCCACCCTGGCGGCGCTCCTTTTATCAATAATCAATCGGGAGAACTTCAGTCTGTGTTAACAATAGACGGGAGGGAGTTACCCATCTGCCCTTATTGTGAGACCACTAAAGAGGGCAGAGGAATGGATGGCTTAGCCTCTATAAACATTTACCATCTCGGAAGCGGAATTCAAAAGGAAGATGAGGCTTCCTGGGCTTGCCCCATCACAATTTGCTCTGCATTGATGAGAATCAGAGCCAACCAGTTTACAAGCTCTCAGACTGTCAGACCCAGGCTTGATCTCTTCCATGCCCTCTCATTTTACAGTAGGGGAAACTGAGCCAGTTGTCTTAGGAGGTCTAACTACTTGGCAGCTTTTTACATTCTCTTTGAGGGCTTCTTCCACCAAAGAAAGACAAGCATGAAATAATGGATAAAAAGTGTTGGACTTGGAAATGTATTGGGTTCAGATCCAGATTCAGATACTTACTGTGTAACTCCAGGCAAGTCACTACACTGTGCCTCAGTTTCCTCATCTGTAAAATGGGTCTGATAATCATAATGCCCACCTCCCTGGGCTGTTTGTGAGGGTCAAATGAGACAATGGAGGTGAAATGCTTTGCCAACCTTAAAACCCTATAGAGGGGGCAGCTGGGTGGCTCAGTGGTTTGAGAGCCAGGCCTAGAGATGGAAGGTCTTGGGTATAAATCTGAATTCAGACACTTCCCAGCTGTGTGACCCTGGACAAGTCCCTTAACCCCCATTGCCTAGCTCCTACCACTCTTCTGCCTTGGAACCAATACACAGTATCGACTCTAAGACAGAAGGTGAGGGTTTTAATACATTTTTAAAAACCACCATAGAAATGTGAGTAGTTATAAAATGTGGGCTCCAATGTGGGGCTGCCTCATCACTTTACAATCTTTTTTGTTCAACGTAGCAAAAATGATGCTAAGGAGAAGATTCCTTCCTGGGAAGGTTTTGTTTGTAACAATAAACTCTATAGAACTTGGAAAAGAATGCAAAACATTTCTCATCATCATTAGGACCTTCATAACTTCCAGTGAGGATTAAATTGGGCCCACTGAAGCTCCCCTGTTAAACTAACCTTGACAACAGTGTTGCCCTCTGCTCCAAGGTGTCCTCCTATCTTAGCCAGGCCCTGTCCCATAATCGATCAGAAAACTCCTTGCCAAACATTAACCGGCCAACCTGGAGGTCATTACTGATATTTTCAAAGCCTTTAAGATTGCATTATTGACCTCCGGGTTGGGCAGTTAATGTTTGGTGGGGTTAAGGCCTCTCTACCTTGCCGTGGGCCCACAGGTTCCTTTCCAATGGGTCATTAAGTCAAAGGAAATGCCGTCCTCTGTCAGTCATTATGGCATGAAATATAAACCTGGTGAATCACTGTGAACTGGAATGGAACGGAATGGAATCGAGCCCTGCTCCCTTTGGCGTGGGCCAGTGGGTCAGGGAGGCTGAACAGAGATCAGTTCTACCAACAAGGTAATGCCACACCCATGAGCACAGCACGGGCATGAGCGTGAAACCTCTGCTTGAGGCTCCGCTCTTTGCATGGGGATAACAAAGGCAATGAATGTAGCTTTGCTCTCTGTCCAACCCTGTTCAGAAAAGGAACAATCGATCAATGCTGGGCATTTCCTGACACTTAATGAATGTTCCTCTCCTGCCTAGCTTTGGCCTGTTGGCCCTTTCAGCCACTCATTAACTGGTAGGAAATGCCCTCCTCAGCAGTTACTTTTGTGTAAATAGAGACTCTTCCTTTCCGTGTCCCCCCGAAATGCCCGGGTGGTATCTAACACCCCAAAGCAACATGCGTCAGGGCCAAACCACGAAGAAAAGCATGCTGCCTGCTAAATTAAACTCAAACCACATGATCCAGTCTATAAAATATACAAAACCCGGGGCCCGGTGACAGATTTATTGTGTCCATATAGAATAAAGCCAAATATCTTTATAGAGGGAAAACGTGTACACACACACACACACACACACACACACACACACACACACACTTTTGACCTAAACTATCCCCAAACAGGAAGTAAAAACAAATTAACTAGCTATGGCCTCCCCAAGTTTTGAAGGGGACCGATGCAAGCACCATTTCCTGTCATTGCTTGTCACCAGTGGTTCAGGATTGCTGGGCCGGCCTGCCTTCTTTGCTTAATGACAGAAAATAGGAAGGTGATTTCTGTGGGCCTGGAGGGGGGAAGAATAAGGGGGGCCATTGTCCACTTCATTCTTGCCTGTGGAAACTGAGTGGAACTTTGACAAAAGCTATTTATTTAACCTATGCTAGCGACACTTAACTAGGGCAACCCCCCTGGAAATGGTGCCCCAGAATAGCTTGGTTTGACTTGCTCAAAAACGTGAGCATGATTTTGAGTGGAGAAGCAGTTCTGCAGACCCGCCCTTTCCAAGAGCTTGATCAGAAAGTGATAAGAGCATGGCGGGCAGGAAAATATTTCTCCTGGAGAATTTGCTGGCCCAGGGCCTGGTGGGTTTGGTTGGTTAGTTTGAGGCTGGTTCTTGCCCTCGGGATGAGGTGGGCCCCTGTCAAGTGTGCTCCTGAGCATGCTGGCCTGCTTGCAAAGAACCCCATAGGTCTCAGGTGTTGGGTTTCTGTTTCTTCTTTTGGGGATTTGGTCTCTATGCTTCCTTCTTCCACGGAGAAATTCCTAGTCCTACTCTGTTGTACCTTCTGGTCTGTCAATTATGAAGGTCCTAAGAAAGGCAGCTTTTGCTGGGGAGTGTCCCCCCCCCCATCAGGAAGGACAGCGTGTTTCTACCCTCCTGTGATAGATAGATAAGCTAAAAGTAACTGCCACCATACCTGAGTGACATCCCTCCCCTGCCTGCTCCCAAGTGAAAAGGGGGGCAGAAAGGGTGTTGGGGAACTAGTCAGACAGTCAGAAGTGCCGCCAAAATCCCAGGATTTTCTCCAGCCAGGCAGGCCCTCCCTTCGGGAGTCTGCCAATCACAGGCCGCTGCCCAGGCTGGGTGCAGGGGCTGAACAGGCTTCTTATTGACACAGCTTATGTATGCAGTGTGCAGCTCTCTGCAAGGCTTTCATCAACAGATCTGATTACAAGGGCACATTTGCCCCCAATTTTGTGCACTCAGAAGTCCTCGGACATAAAAAGGGCAGGGGGGGGCCTGCTTGTAAAGTGGGGCCAGTTTGCACTGCAGATGGCCTTTTCCACTTAGCCCTGGCTGCCTGAAAGAGATGCTTGCTGACTGACCCAAGTGGGGAGGCTTCATTTATTTGTATCAATCACACGGGAAAACAAACCCACTGGGGGCTTCTTTCTGACTCTCTAAAAATAGCCGGGCTCTGAGAAGTCCACAGCCTGGAGGCCGGCGGGCTTGCTTGGAGCATACTGCAGAGTGGGCATTGGGGCCCCTGCTGATTGCTAAAACTCCCCTTCCCGGGCTACGGAAGGAGGGATTTGGTACATGGAGCGCATCCGGCTCTGTGTTTTGTTCAAAAGTCTGTCCCGGAAAAAAAATAATCAAATACTTCAGACCGACTGTTGAAAATAAAAACAATCCACATAGAGTATGGGCTTCTGCCTTGAATAGAAGGTCCCGTGGAAGGGCCAAGAGTAACCTTAACACTACATGACAAATTAATTTCCTCAATTAGCAAAGCAAATAAATGCAGAATCATGCTACAGGATACAGACCAGGGCTAAAATTACCTTCTCTTTTTCTGATGTTTTATTTTATTTGGAGTCTGGGGGAAGGGAAGAAAGAAGGAATTCAGTTGAATTTAGTTCTTACTAAGCACCTACTGTGCGTGAAGCACTGTGCTAGGCACCAGGGATAATAAGGCAGCAGAAAAAAGGATGAAATGGAAACGGCCTTCCTGGCTTTCCCTTTTCTTGCCCATCTTCCAGGAGCAAGCTTTCTTTTCTTTTTGCTTCTTTCTTCCCCTGCAGCTTGCCTGCTTCCTCCTCAGGCCTGCCCCAGTTTGGCCAGGTTCCACTGACATAAGGAGAGGAGGTGAAGCTTTGCCCGAAGGGGTACGGTTATCTGGGCACAAAAGAGGATTGTGGTGCCTCTGGTCTGGGCCACCATTTGGACTTTGCTTTTCTGGGTGCCGTAAAAAGAGCAGCCATTCATGCCAGTATCTCGGGAAATAAAACCCCATGCAAATTCACCCTCTAAATAGGCAATCAGTGTTTCCCTGGAAAGGAGACAGGTCCCAGGGTCTTTCAATTTTCACCTGGGACAATTGCTTTTTCAACTCCATAGGAGAGGAGGCTGCACAGTGCGATTCTGCCTTGGGTGAGGGAGGACAGGTCATTTGCAAGTCTGGCTCAAAGGGGGTCCTCAGAATTCGGAATGGTTTCCCTGAGACATGTATGAGACAGATGGCATTCCGACAGGTGGTGCCCGGTCTGCAGTGGGCAGTACGAGGGGGAGGCGTCAGCTGGGGCATCTCTCAAATGAGATGGCATAGGTAGAGCACTTGGCAGACCCTAAGGAACTATAGCCATCATCATCATCATTTGGGGGGTGGGGGGCAAGGTTTTGATCCATCTCTGTACTAGGAATGGGAGGAGGGGGCATTAGCCATGGTTTCTGTCTACAATAGGACTAGGGTCAGGAGAACTGGGGAGCTACGGTTGAGATCCCTGTCTGTAGCAGGAGCATGGGGAAGGGCAACAGGTGGGAACGCTGACTGCAGTAGAAAGCAGGGAGGGAGCACCAGCTAGGATTCCTGGCCTCAGTAGGAGTGGAAGGGGGCACTAGATAGGGTTTGTGCCAGGCTATGCCAAGCAGGATGACTGAAATTCCTACCTGCAGTAGGAAGGAGATTACAAAATGGGGTTTCATGTCTCCAATGAGAGTGCTGAGCACCACCTAGTTTTCTTGGGCACAGAAAGAGTGGGGACACCAAATGGGATTGTTTCTTTGTTGAAAGTAAAGGGAGAGGCAACTAGGCTCCCTGTGTACAATGCAGGGAGGGTGGGTAAGGGCACCAGTGATGTCTGCAGGGGGAGCTGAGAGAGTACTAGTCGGGGTTATTGTCTGTAGAGGAGTGGGGGAGACGAAATCAGGTTCGTGTCTACAGCAGGAGTGGGGGGCAGCAGTGGGGATTTGTGTCTTCAGTGGGAGTGGGGTGTGTGTTCCAGATGGAGTTCCTGCATATATTGTGTAAGAGAGAGAGAGAGAGAGAGAGAGAGAGAGAGAGAGAGAGAGAGAGAGAGAGAGAGAATAAATTGATAAATAAAGAGAGAAAAAGGGAGAGATAGAGAGAAAAATAAAGAGAGAGAGAAAGGGAGAGGGAGAGAGAGAAGTAAAGAGAGAGAGGGAGAAAGAGAGAAAGGGAAAGTGAAAAATAAAGAGAGGGAGAGGAAAGAGAGCTGGAGAGAGAAAAGGGAGAGAAATAAAGAGAGAGGGAGAAAGAAATGAAAAGAGAGGGAGAGAGAAAGAGAGAAATAGAGAGAGGGAGACAGAAAGGGAGAAATAGAGAGTGGGAGAGAGAAAAGGGGGAGAGAGAAAGGGAGAGATAGAGAGAGAAAAAGAGGAAGAGAAAAAGGGAGAGAGGGAGAAAGAAAGAGAGAATGGGAGAGAGGGGGGAAGAGAGAAATAAAGAGAGAAAAATAGAGACGGAGAAAGAGAGAGAGAGAAAGAAAGAGAGAGGGAGAAAGAGAGAAACAAAGAGAGAGGGAGAGAAAAAGGGAGAGGGAGAGAGAAAAAGAGAGAGGGAGAGAGAAAAAGGGAAAGTAAGAGAAAGGGAGAGAGAGAAAAGGGAGAGAGAAAAAGGGAGAGAGGGAGAAAGAGAGAGAAAAGGGGAGAGAAATAAAGAAAGAGGGAGAGAGAGAAAAAGAGAAAGAGAGGGAGAAAAAGAGCAAGGGAGAGAGAAAAATAAAGAGAGAGGGAGAGAGAAATAGAGGGAGAGAAAGGGAGAGAGAGGGAGAAAGAAAAAGAGAGAGGGAGAGAGAGAAATAAAGAGAGAGGAAGAGAGATGTAGAGATAGGGAGAGAGAGAAAAGGGAGAGAGGGAGAAAGAGAATGAGAGAAAAAGGGAGAGAAAAGAGAGGAGAAAGAAGGGATAGAAAGAAAAAAGAGCGAGAGAGAAAAGGAGAGAGAGAAATA
Source organism: Monodelphis domestica (assembly GCF_027887165.1). Lineage (NCBI taxonomy): Eukaryota > Metazoa > Chordata > Mammalia > Didelphimorphia > Didelphidae > Monodelphis > Monodelphis domestica. The sequence goes on along the minus strand of NC_077235.1, from coordinate 51,208,696 downwards.
AATAGAGGGAGGCAGAGAGAAAAAAGAAAGAGAGAAAAAGGGAGAGGGAGAAAGAAAGAAAAAGAGAGAGAAATAAAGAGAGCGAGAAAGGGAAAGAGAAATAAAGAGAGGGGGAAGAAAGAGAGATAAGGTGAGACAGAGGGAGAGAGAAAAAGGGAGAGAAAAAAGAGAGAGAACAGGAGAGAGAGGGAGAGAAAGAAAGATAAAGGAGAGAAAGAGAGAAAAAGAAGAGGGAGAAAGAGAAAGAAAGAAAGAGGGAGAGAGAGAAATAAGGAGAGAAAAGGGGGAGAGAGAAATAAAGAGAGAAAAATAGAGACGGAGAAAGAGAGAGAGAGAAAGAAAGAGAGAGGGAGAAAGAGAGAAACAAAGAGAGAGGGAGAGAAAAAGGGAGAGGGAGAGAGAAAGAGAGAGAGGGAGAGAGAAAAAGGGAAAGTAAGAGAAAGGGAGAGAGAGAAAAGGGAGAGAGAAAAAGGGAGAGAGGGAGAAAGAGAGAGAAAAGGGGAGAGAAATAAAGAGAGAGGGAGAGAGAGAAAAAGAGAAAGAGAGGGAGAAAAAGAGAAACAGAGTGAAAGTGATAGGAAGATAAATAAAGAGAGAGGGGAAGAGAGACAGGGTGAGAAATAAAGAGAGAAGGAGAAAAGGGGAGAGAGAGAAAACAAAGGGAGAGGGAGAAAGAGAGAATGGGGAGAAAGAAAAAGAGAGGGGAGAGAGAAAAGGGAGAAAGAAATAAAGAGAGAGGGAGGGAGAGAAAAAGAGGGAGAGAAAGGAAGAGAGAAAGAGAGAGGGAGAAAGAGAAAGAAAGAAAAAGGGGAGAGAAATAAAGAGAGAGGAAGAGAGCAAGAAAGGGAAAGAGAAATAAAGAGAGAGAGAAGAAAAAGAGATAGGGTGAGAGAAAAGGGAGGTAGAGAGGGAGAAGAGAATGAGAGAAAAGGGGAGAGAAAAGAGAGGAGAAAGAAAAGGGATAGAAAGAAAAAAGAGAGAGAGAAAAAAGGAGAGAGAAATAAATAGAGGGAGGCAGAGAGAAAAAAGAGAGAGAAAAAGGGAGAGGGAGAAAGAAAGAAAGAAAAGAGAGAAATAAAGAGAGGGAGAAAGAGCGAGAAAGGGAAAGAGAAATAAAGAGGGGGGAAGAAAGAGAGATAGGGTGAGAGAAAAGGGAGAGAGAGGGAGAGAGAAAAAGGGAGAGAAAAAAAAGAGAGAACAGGAGAGAGAGGGAGAGAAAGAAAGAGAAAGAGAGAAAAAGAAGAGAGAGAAAGAGAAAGAAAGAAAGAGGGAGAGAGAAATAGAGAGGGAGAGATAGAAAGAGAGAAAAGGGGGAGAGAAATAGAGAGGAGGAGAAACAGAGTGAAAGAGATAGGAAGATAAATAGAGAGGGGAAGAGAGAGAGGGTGAGAAATAAAGAGAGAAGGAGAAAAGGGGAAAGAGAGAAAACAAAGGGAGAGGGAGAAAGAGAGAATGGGGAGAAAGAAAGAGAGAGGGAGAGAGAAAAGGGAGAAAGAAATAAAGAGAGGGAGGGAGAGAAAAAGAGGGAGAAAGAAAAAGGGGAGAGAAATAAAGAGAGAGGAAGAGAGCAAGAAAGGGAAAGAGAAATAAAGAGAGAGAGAAGAAAAAGAGATAGGGTGAGAGAAAAGGGAGGGAGAGAGGGAGAGAGAAAAAGGGAGAGAGGGAGAAAAAGGGAGAGAGAGAGAATGGGAGAAAGAGAGAGGGAGAGAAAGAAAGAAAAGAGAGAGAAATAGAGAGGGAGAGAAAGGGAAAGAGAAATAGAGAGAGAGAAATAGAGAGGGAGAGAGAGAGAGAGAGAAAAGGGGGAGAGAGAAGTAGAGAGGGGGAGAAAGAGAGTGAAAGAGATAGGAAGATAAATAGAGAGGGGAAGAGAGAAAGGGCGAGAGAAATAAAGAGAGGAGAAAAAGGGAGAGAGGGAGAAAGAGAAAGGGGAGAAAGAGAGGGAGAGAGAAAAAGGGAGAAAGAAATAAAGAGAGGGAGGGAGGGAGGGAGAGAAAGAGAGAAAAGGGGGAGAGAGAAATAGAGAGGGGGAGAAACAGAGTGAAAGAGATAGGAAGAGAGAGAGGGTGAGAAATAAAGAAAGAATGAGAAAAGGGGAAAGAGAGAAAACAAAGGGAGAGGGAGAAAGAGAGAATGGGGAGAAAGAAAGAGAGAGGGAGAGAGAAAAGGGAAAAAGAGAAATAAAGAGAGGGAGGGAGAGAAAAAGAGGGAGAAAGAAAAAGGGGAGAGAAATAAAGAGAGAGGAAGAGAGCAAGAAAGGGAAAGAGAAATAAAGAGAGAGAGAAGAAAAAGAGATAGGGTGAGAGAAAAGGGAGGGAGAGAGGGAGAGAGAAAAAGGGAGAGAGGGAGAAAAAGGGAGAGAGAGAGAGAATGGGAGAAAGAGAGAGGGAGAGAAAGAAAGAAAAGAGAGAGAAAGAGAGGGAGAGAGAGAAAGGGAAAGAGAAATAGAGAGGGAGAGAGAGAGAGAAAAGGGGGAGAGAGAAGTAGAGAGGGGGAGAAAGAGAGTGAAAGAGATAGGAAGATAAATAGAGAGGGGAAGAGAGAAAGGGCGAGAGAAATAAAGAAAGGAGAAAAAGGGAGAGAGGGAGAAAGAGAAAGGGGAGAAAGAAAGAGAGGGAGAGAGAAAAGGGAGAAAGAAATAAAGAGAGGGAGGGAGGGAGAGAAAGAGAGGGAGAAAAAGAAAGAGAGAAAAAAGGGAGAGAAAAAGAGAGAGGAAGAAAGAGAAAGAAAGAAAAAGGGAGAGAAATAAAGAGAGAGGAAGAGAGAGAAAGGGAAATATAAATAAGGAGAGGGAAGAAAGAGAGAGGGAGAAAGAGAAATAGGGAGAGAGAAAAATATAGGGAGAAAAAGGGAGTGAGAGACAGAGAGAGGATGTGTGTGTGCGCGCACACGTGCACATCTAGCTAGGGTTCACCTCTTTGGTGGGAGTGGGGGGATACCATATGGGGTTTGTGTCTGTAGTCGGAGTAGGGGGATCACCAGCTGGGATTCATGTCTGCAGTGAATGGGTGGGGGAGGTAGCTCGGGTTGGTGTCTGTCTGCAGTGGGAGTATTGGGGAGAGGGGGCCTAGCTAGGGTTTATCTGCAGTGGGAGGGTTTAGCAGATGAGGCTCTTGGATGCAGTAGAAGTGTGGGGGGAAGGAGGCATCAACTTGGGTTTTTTGCCTGCAGTGGGATTTGGGGGGGAGGGAAGAGGAACCAGCTGGGAATTGTGTTTGCAGGGGGAGCGTGAGGAGCGCTGGTTGAGCGAGATTCTTGCCTGCAGTGGGAAGTTGGGGGGCATCAGTGGGGATTCTTATCTGCAGTGGAAAAGGGGGCATCAGTTGGAAGTACTGTCTGCAGTCGAAGTGGGAGGGGCATCGGCTGAGATTTCTCTCTGCTGTGGAAATACGGAGGGGTACCAGTGGAAATATTGGGGCGGCGGAGGGGGCACCAGTTGGAATTCGGCCCTGGATTCCCTCGCAACTGCAGTCTCCTCTCCCTTTTGTGATTCACTTTCTTGGGCCCCTAAAATGCAGATGATGTTCATCCGCCCTGCGGGACTATGCTCCCAAGTGGACCCATGTCAGGAAGAAAGTTGATGGAGGGAACTGAACCCGCTGGAGTGACTGCATTTTGCGGGTGGGGAGCAGGGGAAGGAAATCGGCCTATTTTCCGCGTTGCCGTGGTCAGAGAGTAGCAAATAGCCTCCAGCTAGCTAGCCTGCTCCATTTCGGAGCCGCCAGTCTCGGGCAGTGGCAGCTTGCTCTTGGTGCACCCTCCGAACGCCTAGTCCCTGGGAGCTTCTCTGAGGGGAGGCACGCTCCACACTGGGCTCCGGGAGTTTCTACCCCGGAGTCAACTTACCCGCTGACAGAAGTGGTTCCCGGGGCAGGCCATAACATTTTAACGAGCAGAGTTCATCAACTCTGCATCTCCGGCAGCGCTCCTTTAAAGCAGCCAGGAGGATTCATGAGCTCACTCGCCCTAGCAGAAGAAACGCAGTACGAAAGACGGTTCTTCTAGGATCACCGTCACTGCTGGGATTATTATTCCTCCTTCAGGATTACTCCCTGGCTTGAGAAACCAGGGCCCCTCCCTATGCCTCAGTTTCCTCACACCTGTTAAACATGCCAGTAGGAGACCGGGAGAGAATCTACTAAAAGAGCAGCCAAGAAGCTGGAGTCTTCTAGGGGATGGGCTGGGGGGGGGGGGGGCGAAGGAGGGGCCATGGCAATGCTGTCCTGTTCAGTTGGCTAGGCGGCAACCTTGACCTTTCCCCGCTCAGCTTCTCTCTTTCCAATAAAAGTGATTACAAGCTCTTCCCTGACTGTATGATTGTTCCCCATCAGTTTTTTTAAAACCACAGTCATCAATTTAATACCAAGCAGGACTAAGTGGCAGATTTATTAGAGCTCTTTACTGGTAGCTGGAATGACCTAAAAAAGAACTTTTCTTTAGGCAAAGTCATTAACACCTGATAAAGTAATTGATACTCACTAATCCGAAAGCTCCCTGGCTGTCGTTCACATGGGGCACTGGAATCTCTGGACAGTATCCTAGCCATTTTAGGGAAAGGAAGGGTGCCACGCCAGTCTATGTGTCCTTTCCAATCTAAAAGTACACCCTGGCACATACCTAATGGCATCCTCATTGGGCATGATTTTTTTTAACTGCAGATAAAATTACTCCCCCTCCCCCATCAAATAGTATATTTTCTTTCCTTGGAAAATAGTCACTATGCCTGCCACTGAAGCTGACTGAGGCACAGTTCTATTTTTATTTTTCAATAAGCCATAGCTATATTATACTTATAAGAAACAACTCTCACACACCCCCAATACCCCCAAAGTGATGGGGAACAATTCTGAGCTTTGTGATCTTTTTCCCTTGCCCTAAAGAGCCATACAGCAGGAGCAGTAGGCTCTGAATGGGTTGGGGGAGGAGGAGAGAGAAATTCATCTGTTCAGTTATATAAAGAACTTAACAACATTGTTGCAGGTATCCCACCACCCCAAGCGAGGCAGGGCTACATAGACTTGTGAGCCCCCACTGACATGTGATAGTTTTAACAAGCCAGAGACTATTACCTCACTCTAATTACAAGATCAAATTACATGTCGAACATGTATGGCAATTTATTCTTGCTTGATATGCCCTAAATCCCAATGTTTCTAATCCTATCCCACCATTTCTTTCAAACCTGAAAGAGAAAAAAAAAGCCACCACCTTGTTCTGCCTTTAAATTCTTGTCCTGGCAGGTGGGCCAGGCTAGAATGCAAACTAAAATCTGCATCGCCATCAGACTACCTGGAAAAGACAGATACTACCTGTAAAGAGTACACACTGTCACAGCAGCAGCCACAATGGCTGCTGGTCACCAGAACGGTGCAGTGTCCTCTGGCCTGGCCTGGCCCAGCCCAGCCCAGCCCAGCCCAACGCCATACAAACATTTCAAACCACATCCCCTTCTTCCTAAGATGCTTTGATTACTTTTTCATATTGAGAAGCAGGCAGGGTGGATAACGCGAGCCTACCGGTCACCAGGCTGAATTACAAGTCCAAAGGAATCCAGACAATGAAGTGAAACATACACGGTTTAAATGTCAAGTTCTTGCCTAAATCGCGAAGGTACTTTCTGCTGGAGCCCAGGGGCCTGGGGAGAACCCCGATGGCCCCAGCTCGAGGCACTCGGTCCCCAGTGAGCCCCCTAGTCATCTGCCAATGTACCAATCTGACACCCTCTCCCCTAAAACTGCAGTTTCTCCCCTCCTCTAGCCACTGCAGCTTATGGAATTCCTAGAGCTGTGGCCAGACAAATCAGGAGAAAAAGGCACTGTTTCCTATTCACTTTGGGGATCATCAGAACTGCCCAACAACGCAGGCAGAAGTGACGTGGGGGACTCGGCTGCTACAAGTATTACCCGCTGGCCTCCTTTATTCTCTCTTTCCAAAGATCTTTCCAACAAGCAACTAATGTTGCCATAAGAGCCCAAAGCTCTTCTATGGGTCCCGCTTTTCTCCCCCAACGTTTCCTATTAGGCTAGTTTGGCCACGATGTGCTAGCAGGCTGAGCACTATTGCGGCATATGTCAAATCTGACACCCGTGCCTGTAATTTAAGAGGTCTGATGCGCAGAGGTCTGCAATGATTCAGCAAGGAAAACCTATGGGAAGGCAGAACCGATGGAGACCTGGGATCGAAGTGTGTGCCTGGGCAAAAGGGGAGAAGTTACTGCCTCGCCCGGCTGGACTCGTTCTTTAGTAGCATCTACCTGCCCCCCAGCCCCAGCCCCGGCATCATTTTGCCCCTCCTGGGGGAGGCAAGAAGCCCCTCAGGCTAGCTGGCTCAATTAACAATGACTAGAGCAAAACAGTAGATAGTAAACACCACTTTAACTGGGCTCTGTTTCTTTGTTTCTAGGCAGACTACAGTGCGGTGGCAAGGCTGAATAAGTGCGCATGCCCTAGGAGATGTACAGAAAAATCTTTTGGCTTCCTCTCTTCACCCCTCTCACTCTCTTGGTAACTATTATGCTATGGAAGTCTGTCAAGTAGTTTCTATTGCTTGGGGAGAGGTACGAGTAGCCAGAAATGGGAACGGAAAAGCCAGCCCACAGGCAAAAAGACTGGTTAGCGGGGCTTGGGCTCGGGATGGGGAGGGGGAGGGGGCAAAAGAAACCCCCCCAAATGAGAGGATGGTCATTTGGAGGTTGTTGTTTTTTAAAGTAACTTCTTGGTTTAAATCGGTCGAATTAGGAGAGCTGTACACAGCTAAGACCTCGAGAGGGACCGATTTTAGCCCGCAAAGACAGCCGCCGCCGAGCCCAGTGTTTCATCACTAGCATTTGTATGTAAAGCAACCAACTGTCCCTTTTCCCAAGTCTTCGAAATTGGTTCTGAAAGCCGGGGGGACGGGGTGGGAGTGGGGGTGGGGGTGGGAATGGATTCAGCCCACAGACAAAATTGAACAACCCTTTGCAAATGAAAGGAAGAGAAATGTTTTGACTGCGATTGCAGTCCTGTTGGCTGTGGAGCTATGCGTGTAATCTGCAGCGAGTCCCGGATCCTCAAATTGAAGGGAAAGTTCACCCACAAAGAAGCACTTCCCTAAGAAAAGGCAGACAAGAATGAACGCCACAAAAAGGGCACCGAGCTGTGTCCCCTAAGCCAGGCGCAAGAGCCCCAAATCCACCCAGTAGGTTCGCCGCACCCCCCCCCCCCCCTTTCTTGAGAGACGCAATCAAATAATGCACAAACCAAACTTTCACTACTCGTTTGCTGCAGGCGGTCTTTCTTTCTTTCTTTGCTCGGAAAATGGGAACCCCCCCCCCCATCGCCTTCAGAACATCCCTCAGAATCTAAAAGCGTCATTCTTTCCATGTCCCCGTAGTATAAAAAAAAAAAAAAAGGGAGGAAAGCCTTGCCCCGTTTGCTGAGCCGGAGCGCAGAGGGAGAGCGTTGGCGAGGAAGCCGTTTACAGTTTACAGCACTGCGTTTTCCCCAAAAAAATGGGGAGGGGGGGAAGAGTATTTTTTAAAATGTCCAGTTGCGCAAATGATTTCCGACTACAATGCCAAGCAGTAAGCCCCCTTGTAGGCATTTTGGCCAAAAAAAAAAACCCCAAAGAGAAAGGGAAAAAATAATGTAAAGAGCCGTCAAATATCTCACCTCGTCAAAAGGTACCTCTCTTCGGCTGGCAAAGAGGGCTTGGCTATATTATTAAGGTTACTCTGATTGTTCTGGGTTTGAGGGAGCTCCCTCTGACGCTTGAGGCGGCTTGGGGGGACACCTCCTCAAGAACTTAGCTCCCCAAAAGAAAAGTCCGATCGCGCCTTACCTTCCACTGATGGTCGGGAGGAGCAGCGGCGGCTGGCTCGGCTACTATGGGGCCCAGCTCTCAGCTGCAGCAGTAGCAGCAGCAGCAGCGGCGGTGGCAGCAGCGGCAGCAGCGGCAGTAGCAGCAGCAGCAGCAGCAGCACATGCCATATGTTAGCTGCAGAAGCAAAAGCAGCACTAAGCAAAGTCGCCCAAGTGCTGGGGGAGGCTTTAGCAGGGGTGCAGGACGGATGCCGCCATTTTAAAGCCCGGCTTCAGAAATCATTAGATAGGAGCAAATTAAAGCCCGCCCCACCTCCAGAACTTCATGACTGGGACGTGCAAGCCAGCTCCAAGTATGCAGCTCTGGGGGATAAATTGTCAAGTCGAGAGCGAGCCCCGCGCCCGCTGCCGCCGCCCGCGCGCCTCCGCCACCGCCGCGCGCCACCCGCGCCTCCGCGCCTCCAGGACTCCGCCGCTGCAGAGAAGACTCCGCCGCCGCCGCGCCGCCGTTGCCGCCGCCGCCGCCGCTGTCGCGCGCCGCCGCGCCCGCCCTGGCAACAGCAGCCTCGGGCTCGCGGTGGGCTCCTGGATTCCGGGGCGGGTCACTGGGCCCCGCCAGGAGCCCCCCGACTCCGCAGAGCACTCCCCCTCCTCACTAGCGGCCCCCCCCCTCCCCGGCCGACTTGGTTCAGTCCAGCCTGAGTGCACCTAATAGCTTCCAAGATCTATGTCGCACATGCTTGGAGCTGGGGCTGGCTGCTGCCATAGCAACCCAGGCGAAAGCCTCACTCCTCTCTAGCTAAATGCATCTATCAATACTCTAAGGTGAGTCAACAAACCAATTAACACAAACAAATACACGGGAGAGGAAGGAAAAACACACTCACACACTCAGAGACCCACACCCAGGGGCGCTCCCCACTACACACCACCAGGACCTGGGGGGCTCGGCGCCGGTAGGGGGAGGTGGAGGCTCGGTGATCAGCGCAGCCCCACCAGCCCGGAGCCGAGCCCGGCTGGCCCGACCCGGCCCGGCCTGGCCCAGCCCAGCCCAGCCCAACCCGGCTCGGACGGCTTGGCTTTGCTCAAACCAGCAAAGGAGTTGGGGGTGGGGGTGCGGGCAGTGTGCAGCGGCAGCTGCTGCCTTCCCGAGCTGATCGGTTAATAAATGCGATAAAGAAATGCGCCGTCTTTATTTAAAAAAAAAAAAAAACAAAACTCCCTAGAGCCAGGAAAAGGCCGGGGGAGGGGGGGGGGACGGCAACAGGGAAGGTGCGCAACCCCCAAAATAGGTACGCTGGCTCCTTTGGCTGCACACATAGCAGCCCGCAGCGCCCGCCTGTCCTTTTGCCGGGCTAGGGCTAGGGCTAGTAGGGCTAGGGCTAGGGCTAGGGCTAGGGAGGGAGGAAGTCCAGGCGCAGAGCTGCCCCAGCCCTGGCACACACAGCTCACCTTGCTCACAGCACTTCGCTCTGCCCCTAAATTAGGCGAGTACCCAGCCCAGTCGGAGGGAATTCGGGAGTCTGCCTCTTTCTGGCTCTCTCTCGAAGCCTCTCCTTTCCTTTAGGATTCCAAAGCCCGGCTGAAGAATTCCCCTGTTCCTCACACCTGGCATATGGATACATTGCATTCTTGCCATCGCACACACGCATAGCCACACAATTTGAGTCTTTGTGCACCGTTTCGGTGCGTCAGAACCAAAGCCCTGAAGCTCGGGTTTATTTCACTGGGGTGCGAGACAATTTAAAAATAAGCAAAAACCTTCCGAACGGAGCCTAGCTTGGGCTACCCAGGCACTCGCGAGTCTGTTCCCCGAGGAATAAAGCAGCCACTTCCTTGGTAAGCTGCAGCCTTTAAAAAATTTTTTTATCAGCCTCACATTTGAACTAATAAAAAAAACCAAGGCAAAGAGTTCATACAACAAGCCACACTTCCTAAAAAAAAAAGTTTTAGCACAATAACAATAACCGGCATAGAAATCTAGCGTTATAAAAGGGAGAGGGAGGAAGAGAAAGAAGCACAAACAAACCTGTCCGCAGGCTAATATTCATCTAAAACACAATCGCTGGCATCTAAAAGATAGAAAAGGAGAGATATATAAGCTACCAGAAAAAATCAAAAATACAATGAAAAGAAACAGAGATTAGAAAAGAGGGGAAACGAGAAGAGACCACATACTCACAAGTCGGCTTACCCCCATCCTCTGCCTCTCACTGAATACCCAAACCATTTTTTCCCTCTGATAAGGGCTAGGGGGGCGGGGGCTAAGGGTGGGTGGGGGGAGAGAGGCTGTGCCTTGCAAAGTACTTTTGTATTAAGTGGAGCTGGAGGAGCGGTTAGCCTTGAAATGAGCTAGCTCCCCAACATTTTTCAGAGGAAAATAGAAAAACAAAGACGTGCAATATTGTATTTTACCAACTCACAATTTTACATCTATGCAGCTAGATGTCTTTAGACTGCCCAGAGACATAAAAGTATTAGAGAAGCCTCAGCTAGCGCCTGACTGCATAAATCTCAGGCATTGACTAATAATGCCAGATCGGAGCCCTACAGGTTATTCGGCTCATTATTATTATTATTATTATTATTATTATTATTTTTAAATCCCGGGGTAGTGGATAAGGAATTTCAGTGGCGCTCTTAGAGAAATGGCTGGACATGAACAACCCTTGCCTGCTCCCAGGATCTGAATTCTATTTCACCAGTCCCTTCTGCCTCTCAGTTAACACATTTGTACAATGGTGGGGAGGGGGATGCCAGGAAGCCGAGCGATCCCTTCCCCGCTCCAAATGCCTGGTGTTCCTAGGACAATTTAGCCAGGCTCACAAGCTTCGGAAAAATTCAAGCGGTTGAGTCTCGGAGTCCAATCCCAGAATGGCTGGTGCTACTTTTCATTTGTGCTGTGGCCGGCCCGAAATAGAACCCCAAACTCATTTGAGGCAAGAAATCAATACCTGTTTGTTAGCGGAACTACACTGGTGGCTGGCTAATTACCGACACGGGTGTAGAACTGGATAAGTCCGCCCTTAAAATCGCTGGGAAGCCCCCCCCTCCATTTTAAAGTATTCCACAAATAATCTCTGAGACGGTATGACAGAGCAGTATCTCTCACCTCCCCTAGATGGAGAGAATTGAAGCACAAACGACCTAGGACTCAGAAGTTTCCGGCTTCTGGAAGCAAACAGAAATAAAGCGCCGGAGAATAGCTGCTGCCTTCTTGGGAAGCCCTGCCGCCACTGCCGCCACCCCTTGGCCTCACCTCTACACCCTCTCCTTACCCCCCACCTTGCCTAATGACCTGCAGAGTTCTCACAGTCCAATCCCTATCACATATGGGAAGTCATTTCGGCAATTCAGAAACCGCAGTCAGCTCCGAAGGAAAAAAAAAAAGGCCAGGCTGAATTATATAACTTTATACACAAGGATCTCACAAATGAGGAACTGTTATCGCCCAGCCAACAAAGGCCTCTTTATGCTCCCCCTAACTTTGGTGAGCACTGCTTTTTCCACGACGGTGTGCAGCCCTACTAGTGCGAGGTTCGTGCACACACTCGTGCGGGTGTGCCCCTGTCCATACGCACACACATTCGCACGCACACGCGGCACACGCATTTCCCAAGTTTCCCGTAAGGCCGCCTCATTGGGGGGATTAGGAATTCCAGCACCTCTGACCCTCTGCACCATGCCAGCAAGACCAGGAATAGGTAATTTGCCGGCCACCCAACACTCCAGACTCCTGGCCGGAGACAATAGGCCACTACACATTTCATAATAGGCCCCAGACAGAAGGGGTCCTACTGCTTTTCTCCTGGGAAGGCGGGCTGCTGAACAATTCTGGGGATGGAGCTACTTCCCTACCTTCCTGATAAGCCAAATTGAGGAGGGGGGAGGGGGGGCACAGAGAGATGACTCCATTAAAAATGGAGTCTTTTTCTATTAAAATGGGCATTTTTCTGGACCTACAGACCACTCCGTAGTTCTCAAGGACAAGAGGAGCTTATTCATTCCTTCTCCAGACACTGGAAGAAGACAAAGGTTCTCTGCTGGGCAGCCCCAACCAGAGATCACCTGTGGTTCTGGTAGAGTGGCTGATGCTGTCTTTCCTTTCTCACTGCAATGGATTTGGGATGAGATCTATGACAAATGCGGTCTTTATTCCAGTTTTCCTAGCATCCTCATTCCTTATTGGATAGTGGATCATAATACCTGAGCTCGAACTCTGCTCCCACTCCCGTCCTGGCCCCCAAAAGCCTTTCTGGCAAATAGGCAATGACCCGAACACAAAAAGCTCTGGCACACCTGGGGCCCTCCTGATCAGTCCTGGGACTGGGAAGATGCTTTCAAGTCTAGCAGGACATTTCTGCTTCTCCAGGAGCAACTGGCAATTGAAATCTGAAAGCACTATGAAGAAGAGGTATGGCTCGAAAAGGAGGCCAGCTAGTCACAGAGGGAGAATGAAGAAGACCATATGGCTGGGTGAAACCAAGCCAAACTCAGCCAACAGGCATTCAGAGCAACATGGGGAAATACAAACGGTGGCCCCAGAGGATGGGCTGGCACGGACCAGTTGTGATCAGTGTTTGCTGGAAGGAGCATCTGGATCAATGAGATTACACATGTATGAAAGCTGCTCATTAAGTAGCTAGACACTTTGCAAAAGGCTTTGCATACATCATTGCATTTGATCTTTACAACAAGCCCCTAACAGAGGTGCTGTTATCATTATTAGTATTATTACTCTAATATTAGAGGCAGCATGGTTCAGTGGGAAGAGTACTAGCTCTGAAGTCAAAGTGCCTGGGTTCAAATCTCACATTTCATGCAAGATATCTCACCCCCTCGGCCTCGGTTTCCTCAAGTGTAAAATAAGAGTCTCTGATGTCCTTTCCAGTTCCTGCTCTAAGATCCTCTGTGTGACCTTGGGTAAGTCCCTTTCCCTCCCTAGGTCTCAGTTCTTCCTTTTTAAATTGATGGTACTAGACTAGAGGGCCTCCAAGTCCCCTTCCCCGTGGGAATACAAAGACCAAGCATTAAAACATTCCCTGACCTTGAGGACTTAAATTCTACTCAAAAAGCTTAAAGAGCTGGGGAAGTCCTGGGGAGCTTTGGGTGGAAACTCTACTGGGGATTTACCAGAAAGATATGGTAAAGAAGTCACCTAATGGGCAAAGGCACAGAAGAAGAGCAGTTGGCATTGGGGATGGGCGTCTCTGCAATGATGAGCTCTCTCATCAGTGGAAGTCTGGAATTTCAATCATAAAAATGGAAGCTTGAGAATCAGATTGGCAATGTGGTAACTTCTCCTGTAGAATGTTGTTCCAATAAATATAATTAACTTTGACTTGTGCAGGAAGGAATTCTCGAAGTTATGCAATGGTTTGGTAACAAAAGGAGCACTGTAGTTTACAACCAAACAAATGTGGCTGTGTGTGTCAAGTTGCTGGATAGGTGAAAAGTTAAATACTCTCATATAACAGTGTGTTGTCAATGGTGGAAGCTTTTGAACTCCCAGCATATTCTATCAAAATCGCCTCTTCCCTTTCTAATAGGAAGAGGAACCCATGCAATAGTCTTTCAAACTGAAGAATGTAAGAGAATGAAAGACGTAGAACATTCTGGAGTTGGGAACCTTCAGCCTGGGCTGAAACTGGAGATTTCTTTTTCATTGGCATGTGGGAAGTGCCACAGCAGGGATACTTGGACCATAGCAGCTGAGTCCAAAGATCCATTTGTCTACCGGATGGGAGACCCTCTGGAGTAGGACAGAAAGATATGGTGAAGAAGTCACCCAGTATGGGAAGGCACAGAGGAAGGAAGGGAGTCTCTGTAGTCCAAAAGCTCTAAATAACAGTCCTCCATTGATTCCTGACAATTTCTTTCTTATTTCCTTGAGGCTTTTCTTTTTTTTTAAAACCCTCACCTTCCATCTTGGAATCAATGCTGTGTATTGATTCCAAGGCAGAAGAGTGGTAAGGGCTAGAAAATGGGGGTCAAGTGACTTGCCCAGGGTCAAATAGCTAGGAAGTGTATTAGGCCGCATTTGAACCCAGGACCTCCCGTCTCTAGGCCTGGCTCTCAATCTACTGAGCTACCCAGATGCCCCCAACCATGAGGCTTTTCTTGATCCACCACAAAAAAAAATTGAACTACACATTGTGGTAAAAAAAAAAAAAGATGGAGACCTCTATTGGGAATCAACAGACTTGGGGTCTAATCTGGGCTCTCATTTACTCATTGCAGGACCTTGGCATCTGGGTCCAAGTTTCTTTCTATATAAAATGAGAAACTTGGGCTAGATGATCTCTAAAATTTCAATGAGTTTTGACATTCAACCATTCTTCATATCAGAGTCAAAAAGAGAAGACTCAGAACAATGAAATAAATGCTAGTTCCCAATGTAATCTTGAGCCATTGTAGAAGGAGGCAGCCTTTCTCTCTCCAAGAACAAGGGGAAGCGATCTGATCATTTTTTGTTGAATGTCAAAGGGATGTGTGGCATAGATAGAAAATTGCTCCATTTGTTCAGTCACTCAACAGACATTATACAAGGTCTTAAACTTTGAGCTGAGGGTGCAAAGATACATTTTGTACAGCCACAGGATCAAAGCTTTAAAGCATAGAGATCATTGAGTGCACCTTCCTCATTTTACAGAGAAAGAAACTGAGACCTAGGAAGAAGTAATTTGGACTGCATGTCAGGTTATACAGGAACTAAGTAGTAGAACCCAGGTCCTCTGGCTCTAGAAAGAGACTTCTTCCTAAACCAAGAGCTTCTAGACTTGTAGGAGAAATGGGATATATACACAAATAAGAGTAGTTATTTTATATGCTTGCATGGAAGAACAGAGAAATGCACCCCTCAGAGTGGAGGGACACCAGAGAAAGGATCAGAGGAAGAGATCTGAGTTGGGATTCAAAGGATGGGGTAGGTGGGATAGCTTAGAAAAAGATTGGGAAATTGAATGTGAGCATCTCCATTACTAGATTTCAACAGACCCAGGCCCCTGCTATGGAGCTCATGCAGGGCCCTCAACCACAGGCCCCAGGCACTGTGCCCCCATACCCCCTTCCCCATGCCACTCCACCAAGGGCTTAGTGCCTGACATTAGGCCCCACTCTTTATAGAACTGTCTTTGGGATGTGTATCATTTCTGGTCATCTTGGAATAGGGAATTATGAATGTGAATTCAGTCATACCAACCATGCAGAATTTACCTAGCCTTTTTCTTTCTTTCTTTCTTTCTTTCTTTCTTTCTTTCTTTCTTTCTTTCTTTCTTTCTTTCTTTCTTTCTTTCTTTCTTTCTTTCTTTCTTTCTTTCTTTCTTTCTTTCTTTCTTTCTCTCTCTCTCTTTCTTTCTTTTCTTTGTTTCTTTCTCTCTCTCTCTTTCTTTCTTTTCTTTGTTTCTTTCTCTCTCTTTCTTTCTTTCTTTCTCTCTCTCCTTCTCTCTCTCTCCTTCCTTCCTTCCTTCCTTCCTTCCTTCCTTCCTTCCTTCCTTCCTTCCTTTCTTTCTTTCTTTCTTTCTTTCTTTCTTTCTTTCTTTCTTTCTTTCTTTCTTTCTTTCTTTCTTTCTTTCTTTCTTTCTTTCTTTCTTTCTTTCTTTCTTTCTCTCTTTCTCTCTTTCTTTCTTTCCTGGCCTCCTCTATCACCAGTGTTTAAGAGAGGACACTGCTGACAAGTAGCCTAGCACGGTGCTTTGTCATCACTGAATACTGAAGAGTGGTGGTCCCATGGCAACAAGGATGTTCCCTGAAACTCCCAACTACTGCTCTTAAAATTCCATTGATTCCAGGTCACCCTTTGCTATGATTAAAGCCTCCTTCCCCTGCTGCCTTTACCCACATGCTAATCTCCATCTTTCTTAGGCCTCCCACCCCCTGCCCGCATCTTCCCCTACTCTCTCTTTCCATTGTGTCCTTATGGGGTTGGTATGAGACATAAGATGACGGAGTGTATAATATAATGTTCATTGTAAGCTTCATTAAAAAAGACTTTTTTTTTATCAAACTCCTACTTTTGTTTTAGTATCAGTTCTAAGACAGAAGAGTGGCAAGGGCTGCTGAGGTTAATTGACTTGTCCTGGATCACACAGCTAGGAAGTATCTGAGGTCACATTTGAATTCAGGTCTTTCCAGCTCCAGGCTTGGTATTCTATGGACTGTGCTATCTAGCTGCCACCATTGCAAACTTGAAAACATGTTATGTCCACGCCTTTTGTTACTGTGTCTTGTAGAGAAGTCAGAGGCAATGTGGCGTAGTGGATAGAGATGGCCTCAGAGACAAGAGACATGTGATTTGAATTCAAGTCTTACCTCTGCCACATATCAGTTAGGTGACCCTGGGCAAATCATTTAACTTTTCGGTGCCCTTCGGTAATTTCAATGACTAGAAAGTGCCCAACAGTTGCAGATGGGTATAAATAGAGGCAGTTTCCTATACAATTAAATCACAGGTCCAGTCCCCTAAAAGTCACTTATAAATATCTTTATTGTTTTTGTTAAATTCTCCTTCCTCTTTGTCCTCTTCCTCTCCTCCTTTTTGCATATTCTCATGCTACTGGAAAGTTGACTCTCTCTGGAAGACATTGAATCCTTAGATACCTCTGAGGACACTGGGTATTCCATTTCTCAACACATTGGGCCACCTGGTAGGAGTGTGAAGCCTCCATGCCCTCCTGCTGACGTTGCTCAACAATCTTATCCTCCTTTTAGACTCACTCCATCAACTCGCTCAAGTTACTTTACTTTGATGAGCCTCAGCTTCCTCATCTATATAGTCCCTATGTCCCAGTGTTATTTTGAAGCTCGTCACTGTCAGTAAAGTTATCTGAACTTTTGAAAGCACTGGAAAATATGAGCTCTTGGTATTTTTATTCCAGACATCTATGGACCCGTAGGTGATTCACTTTCCTTTCTCAAAGAATTCAATACATGCCTCACAGTCTTCTACTACACCCCATCCCAGTCCTAATATTTGGAGGCTTCAATATGCATGTTAATAGCCTCCCAAACAACTTGGCCTCTTGCTTGATCAGTCTCTTCCAGGCTTCAGATGACTTCCATCTTAACTCTGCCTCCTCTGCTAAGGTATGGATGGCTATATCTTAAATCCTCCCATCATACAACTATATTATTTCAAAATTTCCAGGTCTGAAACTTCCCTTTATGATCACAATCTCTTAGACTTCCATCTTTGCTCCTACCTTATTCTTCATCCTTAACCCCAACCTCTAGTCACTCTACATTTCCTTGTCCTCCCTATTCATCATCCGTGGTCTGGATTCATACTCCTTACCCTCAGAATCTTTACCCGGAAGACATGTTTCTGTCCTGGAATTCTGTGACCATAAACTCTTGCCACATTGACCTGTCATCTCCAAGCCTCAACTCAAGATACTTTCATCATTGACCTTCTCTGCTCCTACATCCGTGATGCTGAACACAACTGTGCCAACTAGATCTTACTACTAGTTCATGTTACCTGACCTTAAACGGGCCTACTCTGCATGTAGCAGAGGCTGTAATGCTTTCCTCTCCAGATGATTCTTTTCCTTTTCCTTTCTCTATCATGCTCCCCAGTGTTGATATTCTAAGCTTCTTTGTCTCCAAGCTCCCTATGCTACCCTCTCTACCTTACCTCCCAGATGAGGCCCTCACTTCCTACTTTACCAAGGAAATTGAGGCTATCTATCATGAATTCCCTTTTATCTCCTACTCCATTCCTAAAAAAGTGCTGTATATCAGCTTCTATTTTCTCCTCCTTTGTCCCAGTCTCTGAGGAAGAGGTGACCCTTTTGGTTAAGGTTCTTTACTTGTGTTCTTGATCTCATCCTCTTCTGCCTCCTCTAGAGACTTGTCACGTGCATCATTCCTCTTCTTTGTCTCTTTCTCTCATCTCCAATCTCTTCCTACCTACTGGTTCCTTCTTGTTGCCTACAGGTATGCCAAATCCCTCCCAGTCTTCAAAAATCCTGCCCTTTTTGATCCCGCCTTCCCCGTTAAGCTAGCATCCTCTTCCCTTTTTACAGAAAAGCTCCAAGCAAAACTCATCAACACTCATTGCTTTTACTTCCTCACCTCCTGTTCACTTGACAGATCCTTACAATCTGGTACCTAACACTACAATGCTATGGAAATGGCTCTGTCCCAGGCTACTAATGATTTCAAATTCTCTTATGGCCTTTTCCCACTTCTCATTCCATTTGACTTTTCTGTAGTCTTTGGCTCTGTTAGCAAGCATCTTTCTCCTCCTCCCCACCACATTTTGGGAGACTCTCTCTTCCTTTGGCTTATGTTACAATACCCTTCTCATACTACCTAGCTGCCCTGGGATTTTCTGTATCTTTTACTGAACCATCTTTCACCTTCTACTGACAAAGCTTTTCTCTTCTCCTCTCTCTCTCTCTCTCTCTCTCTCTCTCTCTCTCTCTCTCTCTCCATCTACTTCTATAGGTTCAGTTATCATCTCTACTCAAATTACTCCCACATCTATGCATCGAGTCCTAATCTTTCCCACATCACCAACCGCCTTCTCATTAATGAGATAATCTATGTAAAGTGCTATATAAATGCCAGCTATAATGATAATGATGATGATGATGGACATCTCTAGGACTCAGGACAATGAAATAAAATGATTATGTTAAAAAGGACCCACAGAACGTCCTAAACTGAATAAAGGAAGCTAATTCAGTCAGGCAATCCAGTCTCCCAAAGAACAAAGATGAAGCTCATTAGCAGATTCAGAATATTAAGTGTGGCCAGCACTCCCTAGGTTCAGAGGCAGTTAACTGAAACCATTTCCATTTTGCCTCCTGGTACAGTTGTTTGTGTAAATGGGCTATCTCTCCTAACTTTTTGAGGGCAAAGACTTATCTTGGCATCTCCCCCTGGCTTATACTAAGCAGGCACTTAAAAATGTCCAATGAATAAGTGGATGGCCCTCCTCCCCTAAGGAGTGATGGCGGCGGAGTTTTGGGAGAAGGTTGCTAGTCAGGGGGCCCAGAGTTAACTCTCTACTCAGTTATGAATATGGAGAACACCAACAATGACTGAGTTCCTTCAAGAGAGTGGTGTCTATGACTTTAGCTGTCAGGGTAGTTAACAAAGTCAATATCCAATGGATGGATAGAAGATCATTGAAAGAAGAGCACAAACAGATGGACATGAGGCTCGACAGCTTTGAATATTTGGTAGACATTCTTAAAGCAGTAACCTCTCTGAGGAATAGAATGGCCCAGATAAAGGACAAAAATGGAAAGAAGGCAGAACAAATAAGAAAAGGCACTAAAAAGCAGCACAATTGGAAGAAGACTTGAGATTCTTTCCAATTGAAACATCAGAGCAAGAGGATATTATCTGACGCATTTGATATAGCAATAATACAAGAAAAATAAATTAATAGAATAAGCGTTGGCAAAGGGCAGACAAAAATAACTCCATTTGCATATGATATGATAGTTTACTTGGAAAACCTGAAAAAAAATTTAAAAGAATTAATTGAGATAATAAATAGCTTCAGCAAAATAGCAGAATACAAAATAAACCCACTAAAATGACCAGCATTTCTGTAAGTTATTAACAAAAAGCAAGAGGATTCAATTCTATTTAAAACAATTTCAAAATATCCCAGTGTTAACCGACAATACATACCCAAGACAAATAAAAACTATGACAAAATAATTTGTACCAAAAAAGGGCCTAAACGATTGGAAAAGTATTCAATACTTATGGCTAGCCTATGCTAAAATAGTAAACATGACAACACTACTGGAATTATAGATTTAATACTGCACCAACCACAATTTTAAGGAGATATTTTCTAGAATTAGACAAAAAATAACAAAATTCATGTGAAACAACAAAAGGTCAAGAATGTCATGGAAAACAATGTACAAGAATAGGAAAGAAGGGCGTATGGCAATATCAAGTCTCAAAATTTTATTATAACACGATACTTCTCAAAACCAACTCATTCTAGGAAAAATGTACTAGTAGAATGAACTAGATGAGGTACATTTAAAAGCAAATGCATCTAGCAGTTTTCTGTGTGTTAAGAACACAAACTCCTTGGGACCAAACTCCTTAACCGTTAAAAAAAATAACTATGTAACAAACCATTCAATAAAAAAAATTTATGTTCAGACTTGCACTTTATATCATCTCCCACAATAAATTCCAAATGGATAAATGATCAAAATGTAAAAAGGCATACCATGAAAATTAAAGGAGAATAGAAGATATCTTTCACAATTATGAATGGGGGAAATTCTTTACCAGCCATAGTAGAGAGAATATTATAAAAAAATAAAGTAGATCAGAGAGAGAGAGAGAGAGAGAGAGAGAGAGAGAGAGAGAGAGAGAGAGAGAGGAGAGAGAGAGAGAGAGAGAGAGAGAGAGAGAGAGAGAGAGAGAGAGAGAGAGAGAGAGGAGAGAGAGAAACCAATGGATTGAGAGCCAGGCCTAGAGACAGGAGGTTCCTGGGTTCAAATATGACATCAGATATTTCCTAGCTGTGTGACCCTGGGCAAGTCACTTACCATTGCCTGACCCTTACTGCTCTTCTGCCATGCAATACATAGTGTTGATTTTAGGGCAGAAGTTAAGGGTTGGTTTTTTTTTAAAGAAAGTCTGACATCCACAATATTTTTATTATTATTTATTAGTTATTAGGCAAATAAGATTGAGTCATTCAGCAAAGGGAAAATTGTCAAAGGATATGAACAAAGCATTCTCAAAAGAAGATACGCTTTCAGTGACAATACTAAAATGTGTTCAAAGTAACCAGGAATTTGAGAAATGTCAATTGAAACAGCCCTAAAATAGGTCTTTATATCAATGAAAATGGAAAATGAAAATCTGATGTTGATAATAGCCAGGAAATGGTGGCATTCAAAGACATTCAAGGTAAAGCCATGCATTTGTCTGGCCATTTGGGAAATCAGTTGGGAGTTATTCAAGAAAAATTGCAAAATTGGTTCTACCCTTTGATATGGTGGTTCTACTCCTTAAGCTTCTAGCCCAAGGAAGCGATTGACAACAAAACAATAATCCATACAGATCATTAGCTCACCCAAAATTGAGTCTCAGAGAGTTTTCTACATCACTGAGAGGCTAAGCAACTTACTAGTATGCATCAGAAGTAAGACTTGAACACAAGTCTTCCTGATTCCAGAGCCCTCTGTTATCTCCTTATTATGGCCATTTTACAGATGACAAAACTGGGGTTTGGAGAAGTTAAATGACACGCTCAGTATTGCCTAGCTATTTGGTACTAACAGTAGAATCCGAAACCAGGTCTTCCTGTAGTCTGTGTCCAGTACCCTACCAAATATGCAAAACTGCTTATTATATCGTTTTAAAATTTTTTTTATATAAACCCTTACCTTCCATCTTGGAACCAATACTGTGTATTGGCTCCAAGGCAAGACAGTGGTAAGGGCTAGGCAATGGGGGTCAAGTGACTTGTCCAGGGTCACACAGCTGGGAAGTGTCTGAGGCCACATTTGAACCCAGGACCTACCATCTCTAGGCCTGGCTCTCAATCCACTGAGCTACCCAGCTGCCCCCAGTATACCTTTTATTGGCTATGTGTGTGCAGAGTGAGTTTAGGTTTGTCTGTTGTGTCAAAACAAAATTTAGCATTTTAAGAAAACTCGAAAAGAATACAAGTCAGCTCTATCATATAGTTGTGAAGGTGGTATACACCTCTGGAGGCAGTGTGGCACAGGAGAAAAAAGGACCAGATCTGTACTCAGATGGAAGACCTGGTTGAATTCTTAAAGCTTCCACTTACTAATTGTGTGACCTTGGACAAATCATTTCCCTTGCCCAGGCCTCAATTTCCTCCTCTGTAAAATGAAGGCATTATACTAGAACTAGGATGCAGCCAGGCTGTAGAGAATATTTGAAAACAATAATATTGGACATTTCATCCCAATTTCTGACCCCTACTTTTGTCATCTGCCCAGTGGGGGTGGGGGGCTTGTATGAGTTGGTCTCTGAGGTGCGTGCCTTCCAGCTCCTGATCTAGGCCTTGGTTTCCTTCTGGGCACAGTGAGGGGATTGGCTGGACTAGATGGCTTCTGAGGCCCCTGCCAGCTGTGGGTGTGTGATGCCATGTTCTTCCTATGCACATGGGCCACTTGGAATTCCCCCTCTCTGCCGGTGGCTGCTGAGAATCACTGCTGGGATATCTAAGGGACCTTGAAAGATTAAGGAGGCCAGAGGGAGAACAAAAAGGGGCATCTTGGGCCAGGCGAAAGCCTGCAAAAAGGAGGGGGGAACTGAAGCATAGTCCTGCAAGGAGACAGTATGGAGGTGCCAAGATGGATGAGCCAGCATGCCTAGACTTGGGAGAAGCCTGAGAGGAGGCCTCTGCCACAGTCCTGGAAACAACCCAATTATTTAAACAAGTGAGCAGCCAGCTACCAGTGCCAGGGTAGAGCTTTTTAATGCTGAGGAAGATAACACTTTGTTGGCTAATCTGGTGCCCTAAGTTGCATTTAGTAGGTTCTTCATAAATGTTTACTGAATGAGGGAATGAATGAATGAATGAATGAATGAATGAATGAATGATGGCTTTCATTAGAGTCTAGTCATATCTGATTGCACATGTGGTGAAAATTTGGACATTCCCATCACAGCCCTGTTGGGGAATAAGCTACATAGCTACAAAATATGATTGCATAATTAAGTGAATATAAAAGCTTCTTCCAGTGTCCACAGGAGAGCAAGTGAGCTAGAAAAGAGAAAGTTCTTTCGAATTTAAATGGAATTATTATTGTCATTGTTGATATTATTGTCATTATTATTATTAGGATTAAATCCAGAGACATAGTTGAGGGAGGTCTGTCCTCAGAGCCAGGGGGGACTCAGGGTTCTAGTCCAGCATGTGGCACATCCTTCTGGATGCCTTGAGCAGCGTGGAGCAGAGGGAAAGATGGGAGATACCATAAATGTAAAAGCCAATGAGGGGGTGGGGACAAGAGGTGAGGAACTCAGGGTGGCAGTCGGTGAAGGAAAAATGGCCTCCACTAACTCTCCAGTCGGTGCTGGTGGTGGTTTGGCAAAGATGCAAAATCAACCAGTGGTAGGGTTCTAGAGCTAAATACTGTAAGAAGGTGCAAAATAGCCCACCCTTATCCACAAAGGCTCAGATTATAAATCTAGCAGAATTATATTCCTGGTCATAGTCACGGTTGCCACAGAATGCCAGAACTGTAAGGGACTTCAAATACCACCTAACCTAACTGCTGCATTTAACAGGGGAGGAAACTGAGGCACAGAGAGAAGTGACTTGGTCAAGGCCACCCAGGTGGGATTCGAACTCAAGTTCTCTGATTTCTAATCTGGTGCTTGTTTCAGTGCTGGGAGGGCAGCCTAAGGAAACGAAACAAGTAGGCAGAATACTTAGAGCTAGCGTCTGTATGACCCCTAGGCAAAAAAAAAAAAAATCTTGGGGTAAACTAAGCCAGGGGAGCTCGGGTCCATACTTGCAGGCTTCCTTTGCTATCTAGAGCCTTACCTAAAGTCGGGCCTCCGGGCTTTTCTTGCCCCGGGGTGGGCAGTTTACCCAGCACCCACTGCGTCATCCATAGCCCCGTCCCCCTTTAGCGGCTAAGAAGCGTCCGGTTAGCTGGGCTAAAGAAGGTTCCTCTCCCCAGCCCCTCGGCAGTTTAGAAACCCAGGTCTTCGGAGGGGTTCAAGCCCCACCGGCTAGGTGAGTGAGCCCCACCCGCCCTTGCCCCCAAGGGGTCAAATTGCCAGCAATTCTCGGCTTCCAGCTTTGTGGTTCGTGCCCCGGCTTCATCTCCGGGGGATCTCGGGCTGTCTGCCCCTTGAGTGCCCTTTCCCTCCCCCCACCTCGCCCCCGCTCCCCCGCCCCAGGATACTGCTCTCCGCAGCCGGGAATCTGATAAAGTAAGCTGCCCTGAAGTGTTAATGGTGCTAATAGGTTAATGGGTTAGCCCTTCCCAGGTAAAGTGCTCTCTGCTGGGAGGAGGGAGGGAGGCTTTCCTAATGACTGTATTCGGAGCTCTCCAGCCCCTGCCTGTGAGTGTGTAAGTGTGCGTGTGCCTGCGTGTGCGGGGGCGATGGGGCTGGGGTGGGGGCAGGGCCCCGCGGACCTGGCTGGACTTTTGCCACAAGCGCTTGCGTTTTTATGATGGGCTGCAAGCTCTCAGCAATGCAGGAGCCCAGTGACGCGCAGCACCCTTCAGTGGGGATGGGAGAGAGTGCTCTAGTCTCCCCCGCCCCACCTCCGCTCCTGGCGTATGGGAAAGGCACTCACAGGCCGCCCGCCCCGCAGATTCTCCTTCCAAACATCTCCTGACCTCCAGAGCTGCTGTCCACTGCACAGTGGCAGCAGGGAGAACAGCCAGCTCTGCTGAGAACTGTATAAACAAGAATGGCTTATTGACAGTTTTTCATAACATTTCGGCCCTTTCCCAGTGACTCCCCTCACGGCCACCTCTGCCCTCCAACAGTCCTCAGCCAACCGAACGGCGCAGTTAATAAGCAAAACAGACCGATCCATACATTGGCCGCCGCCGCCGATTCTCTCCCCAGGGCCCTCACCTCCCTTCATCCCCCTCGGGCCTCTCAAGTCTGGGGTGAGGAAGTCCCCACAATCCATTGTTGGAAATCCTTCTCCTGCTTCTACTTACTTCACTTTGCACTGATTCACACTAGGCTCCCCCAATTTCTCAGAATTCTTCATATTTATCACTTCTTATAGAAAAATAATATTCCATTCCATCCAGCTGTCAGTTTGTTCAGTAACAAATCAGGTGGTGGACACTCATTCTCCTTCCCTTTCTCACTCTCTCCCTTTTTCTCTCCCCTCTTCCCTCCCTCTCCCTCTTTTTCCCTCCTTCTCTTTCTCTCTCTCTATCCCCTCTCTCCCACCCTCTCCCCCTCTTTTCCTCTCTCCCTCTTTTTCTCTCCCTCTCTTTCTCTCCCTCTTTCTCTCTCTCCCCTTTTCTCTTTTTCTCTCTCCCTCCTTTTCTCTCCCTCTCTTTGTCTCTCTCCCTCTATCTCTCCCTCTCCTTTTTCTGTCCCCCTCTTTATGTCTCTATCCCCCTCTCTCCCTCTTTCTCTCTTCCTCTCTTTTTCTTTTTTCTCCCTCCCTCTTTTTCTCTCCTTCTCTTTCTCTCTATTCCCCCTTCTCTCTTTCTCTCTTCCCCTCTTTTTCTTTTTTCTCTCTCCCTCTTTTCTCTCCCTCTTTCTCTCTCTTCCTCTCTTTTTCTTTTTTCTCCCTCCCTCTTTTTCTCTCCCTCTCTTTCTCTCTATTCCCCCCTCTCTCTTTCTCTCTTCCCCTCTTTTTTTTCTCTCTCCCTCTTTCTTTCTCTTCCTCTCTTTTTCTTTTTTCTCCCTCCCTCTTTTTCTCTCCCTCTCTTTCTCTCTATTCCCCCCTCTCTCTTTCTCTCTTCCCCTCTTTTTCTTTTTTCTCTCTCCCTCTTTTCTCTCCCTCTTTCTCTATCCTCCCTCTCTCTTTTTCTCCCTCCCTCTTTTTCTTTTTTCTCTCTCCCTCTTTCTCTATCCTCCCTCTCTCTTTTTCTCTCCCCCTCTTTTTCTCTCTCCTCCTTCTTTTTTCTTTCTCTCTCTCTCCCACACACACAGTACTGATACAGCTGATATTTTTGTATATATGGGATTGTTGAGTACAATTGGGCCATAGAGTACACATACAGTTTAGTGATTTTTTCTACCATAATGTTGAAAATGTTTCCTAGAGTGGTGTCTAATTCACAGCTCTGCCAGCAGTGTGTCAGTGTGCCTGTGTTTCCATAGCCCCCCCTCCCCAGCATTTACTATTACCTTCTTCTTTCTTCTGCCACAGTCTGGTGGGTGTAGAGTGGGAACTGACGTATTTTCATTTGCATTGCTCCTCTTTTATTATGACTCTTCTTTGAAAACTGCCTGTTCACCTCCTATGATCACATACCTGTTGGGGAATGTATGCCACACTCTTTAAGAACAATTAAACATTTATTGATGCCGATTGTCTTTATATCATACTAAAAAAACCCTCACCTTCTGTCTTAGAATAATATCAGTTCCAAGGCAGAAGAGCCAGCTGCCCCAATAAGGAAAATTGAGGAGAGAGTGAGTAAAATTTTTTAACTCCTCACCTTCTGTCTTGGAATCAATACTGTGTATTGGTTCCAAGGCAGAAGAGTGGTAATGGCTAGGCCATAGGGGTGAAGTGACTTGCCCAGGGTCACACAGCTAGGAAGTGCCTCCAAGTCAGTTTGAACACTGGCTCTCCTCTCTCCAGGCCTAGTCACCTATACTGCATTGTTGTTGTTTCTAAAGAAGTCTTTCTTTCCTCTCTTGAGATGGAATCTTCCCTTCTAACAAAGACAAATAACTCGAGTGCCCGTGTCTGGCGAGGTATGCAACATTCTTGTTCTCTGCTGTGAGGTGGGATGTGTGTTTCATTATTTGCCATATGGGACCATCATTGATTGGTTGATCACTCAGAATTCAGCTTTGGCTTGGTAATCTTTTCATTTTCACTGCTGGATTGCCCATTTCTTAATTGATGGCCCCCCACTTCATTTCCAGTTCCTTGCTACCGCAAAGAATGCTGTTATTGATATTGTGGTAGGGATTGGACTTTAGCTTTGGTCACAGACTACCTTGGGATATACACCCTGTAATGGAATCACTTTAATGTAATTTGGAGAGCTTACAGTGCTCTACTGCTTCAGGGTTTACGGGTCCTGTTCTCTCAAGAATCCTGGGAGTGATGGAGTGTCAGAATTAATCTGCCCATTTTACAGAGGAGGAATTAGAGGCTCAGAGAAATGAAACAATTTACCCTTGGTCACCCAACTAGGCTCGTAGAATT
This sequence comes from Monodelphis domestica, assembly GCF_027887165.1. Classification (NCBI taxonomy): domain Eukaryota; kingdom Metazoa; phylum Chordata; class Mammalia; order Didelphimorphia; family Didelphidae; genus Monodelphis; species Monodelphis domestica. The sequence continues at coordinate 51,182,044 of NC_077235.1, read as the reverse complement.
TGGAGCTGGCAGGAACCTTCAAGGTCATCTACTTCAAGCCTCTCCTTGTACAAGTGAAAAAACCGAAGCTTTTACAGACTAAGTGATTTGTCCAAGGTCACATAGGTGGTCCTCCATCTCTCATTCTAGTGCTTTTCCCACTGTTAGGTATCGTACCTAACAGTACATTGGCCTCTACCTCCTTTCCTGCAGATCAGGTTGTGCACTGGAGTGTTATCCTTGCAGAGCTAACAAAGTAGTGATGGCTCCACCTTTCCTGAAATGAAAAGCAGCAGGAGGCCACCCAGAGGGTCTTCCATCTGAATCTGCCCCTCTAACTTCTCTACTTCAGTTGGCCACATATTTTTCAAATGCCTACTATGCGCAAAGCTCTGTCTGTGTAAGGTGATGGGATCCGACGATGCAAATAGAACAAAGCCTACCCTTGAGGAGTTTACATTATACTGAGAGTTCAGGGTACAATCCTTCTGCAAATAAGTACATGCCAATACTCCATCAGATTTGTGAGCTGGTTTAGAATAATAGAATGCAAGATCACTGAGGGCAGGGACTGTTTTTATTATTGCCTTTAGCATGTGGCACCTTGCACAGGATGGAACACATAGTAGGTCTTAAGAACTGAATGAAACCTCATTAATGTGGATGTTCCTTCCAGTGATAACCACTTGATGTCGGCCCATCCTCAGCAACCCTCATCCACATTCCCCATATATTTAGCCTAGCAAAGATGGGGGCAGGGTTTGAGGTGCTGCACAGCTTCCGGTCACTTTTCCACATACTCCAGGGACATCAGTGGGTCTTGGGGGATGCCCAGTAGCTGCCCCTTGCTAGTATTGTATGCTCAAGCTATCCTTCTTCCAGGTTGTACATTGTTTTGTTGACATCCTTCACACTAATTCTGCCTAATTCCTCATTTGTAATATTTTTCCCCCTGCTCATATCCACCACATGGAGCACGCTTAGAGGAGCAGCTTGGAGTCGGGAAGACCTGGGCCCAAATTACACTTCAGACTTTTTCTGGCTGTGTGATCTTGGACAAGTCACTTAAACTCCTTGTGTTGTGGTCTCCTCAGCTATAAAACAGGGCTCGGAACACCTCCTAACTCACAGGGTTGTCCTAAGGCTCCAATGAGATAATCCATCTAGAAAGTGCTTCTTTGCACTGAGTCTTTGATTGCCATTTAAAGGTAACTCCTGGGATTAGGGTCTGTCTCACTGCTGACCTGTTAGTGATCTTCATTTTCATCTCTTCAGAAGCTGCTGTATTCTCTGACTCACATCTCCAGAACATCGCCATCATACGATGAGTGTTAAAAAGATAGGCCTTTGGGCCAGGGAGAAGATTGGGGTCATTTAAGTGACTGTGCAATTTCCCCAAACCAATCCAAATAAGCTCTGGATGACAACAATTGAGAAGAGAGAAGGCAAACAAACTGGTGGAGGGGGGAGCAAGGGAGACTTCACAGCAGAGGCGGTACCCGAGATGAGTCTCAAAAGAAGACAGGATTTCTTAAAAGTGGAGATGAGGAAGGGGGCTTTTACAAACACATGGAAGGGGAAAATGGGGTGTTCAGTTTGAGGAATGGCCAGGGTAGTTTGTCTGGAACACTGAATTTGTGAAAGGGAGTCTTGATGACATTAGTCTGAAAATGGTGGTGGAGTCACATTAGGAAGAGTTTTTGATGCTGGGCTGAGGAGTGTTTTATCCTCCAGGTAGGCAAGAGGGATTTAGAGCAGGGCTGTCTCATGGACGAGGGATAATTAGTCTTGTTCTGTTGAACCTCAAAAGGAGAAATTACGAGCATTGGGTGAAAGCTGTACAGAGGCAACTTTAGACTTGCTATAAGGAAACATGTGCTAACCATTAGCATTGTCCCAAAGGGAATGGACTGCTTCAGAAAAAAGTAGTAAGTTCCCCTTTACTGAAATCCTCCTCACAAAGACCTGACCACTTCTTAGGTCTTTTATACAATTGATTCTTATTCAAGTATAGAATGGCCTCCGAGAGGTTGCTTGCAACTCTGAGGTTCCATGTTGTTCCTTCCATTTTAAATTTAAGAAATACTCAAAAAACCAAGCTATGTGTTTAAGACTTTCAGTTTCACATAATACTCCTTTGTTCTTTGTATGTGAAATTGCTCTTGTTTGTTGATGTTTGTCAAGATCATGATTTTTTAAATGAAAAAAAGAATAGATTTTAGACTTCTGAACCATGGCTCGAAATATAGGAATGATAGGCTCCTGACCAGGCATGCACTGCTAAGAGTAATTTGCCTGGAATTTTGCAAATCTAATACAAAAGACTTCAAACTCTGGAGAAAAATGGAGGGAGGGAGAAACTCGCCTCATTATCTGGCAAGCTAGATACCACAGCGAACAGCTACAACATAGGAAGAACTTACCATTGTCAGAATCCAGGAGAGGGACCGATAATAATACCCATGGCCCGAGATATCTATACACAAACATGAAAAGCAAAATATAACAAGCAAGGGGAACTTGAAGGCTGAATACAAAGAGACAGATTGGATCCCAGAGGTATCACTGAAACATGATAGAATGGGACCTGTGACTAGAATATGGCTGTAGAAATGTATACCTTACTTTAAAAAAGTAAGAAAGGCAATCAGGAGAATGCCAGAGTTGAAGAGCATTGTATATTCAAGAGATTAATTCATGTGAGGAAGTTCAGGAACCAGAAGGGAAGAACATGTTGGAGGACAACAGGGACAGAAGTAGAAGTGAAATCACCATTGGAGTGTACTATAGACCCCCTGGACAGAAAGAAGTAATAGATGAGGAGTTTGGTAAGCAGATCACAAGCCTAGTATGGAGGCATCGAGGACTTCAATTATCTGGACATCTGTTGAAGGTCTTCCTCTGCCAAAAGCAGAGCATAGAAGCATGATAAAGGATTGGTAGGGAATTTCAATTATCAGAATCTCAGCTGGAGATCTCTCTCTCTCTCTGCCAAAAGCAGAGCAGCTAATAATTTCCTGGCTTGCCTTCATGATAATTTCATCCTTCAAAAAGTAGAAACCCATAAAGGGGAATAGCTATTGGGGATCCAGTTCTTACCAACAAAGAAGGAACTGGTTGCTGGGGTGTAAATGATTGAAACCCTAGGGAGAAGTTACCCTTCCTCCTTAGCATTTGATATAGAGAATGAGCAGAAAGCCACCAAAACTGATACATATATTCGGTTTGGGAAGAGTAGAATTCAAAGGGTTCAGGGAAATATAGGTGGGATCCCATGGACTGAAATGCTACAGGGATCTAAGTGTGTGGAGAGGGCAATGCCCAGGAACAAAGTCTGGGTTCACAAAGAGAGGCCAGTATGGATGTACAGGAAATCCACTGATAAGCATGTACAGAACATGGAAGTGAAGGCAGGCAACAGAGGATAAGTACAAAAGCACGGCATGATCCTTTCAGAATTGTGTCAAGAGTGCCAAAGCTTAGAAGGGAGCTGATCAGGAAAGAGGACAAGAAATGAATTTCTAGAGTTCAGGGTTTTAAGAAGTGTGACAATTTCAAGTGACAGTGATGTCTAAGGTGTAAATTTGGCAGGAGGCTGAAACAGAGCTCAGGGAACTGGGAGAAGAGGATGTTAGAAGGAAGAACTGAGAAACAATGAAGAAACTTGCTCAAACTGGTAAAGGTATTGGCCCAAGGGCACATATTAGGAAGTTCTACCCTCACAGATTCACAGGATCATAGCTCTAGAGCTAGAAGGGATCTCATCTCTGATGCCATCTAGTCCATGACTCCCCCCTGCCCCTGCTTGTTTTACAAATGAGGAATCTGAGGCCCAGAGAGGTTAGGTGGTTTGTCTAAGGTCACACAGGCTGTAAGTGTCAGGATTTGGACCCTGGATCTCTGACTTCAAATCTAGCACTATTTTCATTCTAGGCTATCAGCATCAACAGCAACATCTCCATAGAGTCGAAGCTCTTCCACCATCCCCTCTCCCTTTTTTCTAGCAAAAATATCTATGGAAATCAGAGGAAATTGTATGAGGAAGGAGAGTAGATATAACTCCCCAGCACGCACCTTATTGACAGCTGCCAGAAATTGTCCCCTAGGCCTTCCTCAATTGACTTTTTTCCATATAGGAGCTTGGTATCTTTTTTTCAGGGTTTGTTGAGGTTTCTCCAGGCTTTCATCCTTCCTCAAGGACTGCAGCATGATGCAGAATTATTGAGAGTAAGACAATCATTTCGATTTGATACTGTTGCTAAAAATCCTTTCAAAAGAATTCCATGTATTATCCCTTTCCAGGCCTATTGTACCCCATTTCTAGTACCCCATTGACTCAGAACAGAGGCAGACTTATGGAAAATGGCCAGATGTGCAGTGGAACACTGGAGTTATGTAAAAGAGGAAATGCCCTCAGATTGAAAAAAATGGTTTCTTATATCTTAAATGTGATATTTCCAACATGAATGAAAAACATGTCTTAAGTGTGATCTTAAGCAAACAGCTTCCCCAAGGAGGCCTCCAGGTACAATAGAAAGGGAGCTGTATCTGGAGGCAGAGAAACTGGATTTGAATCAGCTAGTTCCATCGTGCCATGACCTGGGGCAAATCACTTTTCCTTTTTGAACCCATTTTATTTTCTAAAAAATGGGGGGCGGCAAGAGGTTTGAGTTAGATGATCATAATGGTCTCTTTCCACTCTGACTTGATGATCCACATGTGCCTCCCTCTCCATATTTTATTTTATTTTATTTTTTATTTTATTTTTTTTAAACCCTTACCTTCTGTCTTGGCTCCAAGGCAGAAGAGTGGTAAGGGCTAGGCAATGGGGGTTAAGTGACTTGCCCAGGGTCACACAGCTGGGAAATGTCTGAGATCAGATTTGAACCTAGGATCTCCCATCTCTAGGCCTGGCTCTCAATCCACTGAGCCACCCAGCTGCCCCCCCCCATTTCCATATTTTAGAACAAGAGCATGTTCAATGCAACAAATATTTATTGGAGTGCCTACTATGTACAAAGTAGATTAGTAACTCTGTAGTAACTTATCTTTTTAGAGAATAGTTTGAGACACGGAGAGGTTAAGTAACTTAGGAAGGTCACACATCATGTGTCAGAAGCAGGATTTGAACTTGGATCTTCCTGACTCCAAGGCTAGACTTCTATCAGCTATACAAGGCTGCCTCAGATGCCACATTAATTACCTTGGGTTCTCAAAGGCTAGGCCCAGGAAGCTTTAGCAGGTGTTCCCATGTTGGAAAGCCTTTGAGAATGGTCTGGGCAACTGACTAGCCTAGCTTAATACAGAGAGGCCAACCATCAATGGGCCGTCTGCTTGGTAATGCATTCTTTGGCCATAGCAACCCATGTGTCAAGCACTGAGGATGCCAAGGCAAAAACAAAACGGACTCTGCCCTCCAGGACCTTCCATTCTACTGTAAGCTTCCCCCCAGCCTGGCCTTTCTCTGCTAGTTGATTCTGGAAACATTCTCAGAAAGGCAAACGAGTAGGCCCCATTTTTCAGGATCTGAGCTCTTCCTTCCAATTTAATTTGGCTAGTGAGTGAAATGACTTTGCTGCTTATGAAGGAGTACCCCATGGACATTTGTTTACACGCAAAGATCACTACACATAATTGCTGCCTCTGCTCGGGTAAGGCCCAGCTGGGATTAGATGAAGTGTTGCAAGGATCTCTGGAGGTGTGATCACTAGCTACTGCGTGAGACCTGGCACTGCATATCCCCATACTGGCTGCCTCTGCTGGTAGAACCATTAGTCTTCTTCCTTCAAAGAATTAAGATGAACTGAAATGGCAGCAGAAGTTGTGGGGAGGAGACCACCAGGCTGTAAATAACTTTCCCATTTGCTCCCATTCCAGTACAGGGCTCCCCAAGCCCCCACCCACGATGAGAACCTAAATCATGATTACAATTTCAGTGTTTGCAATGGGGCAGGTCAGAAGAATGGAGATTGGTCATTTACTCAAAGAATTACATTGAAAAACAAAATTCATGCCATGTGAATCGAAATCAAAGGAAAAGATGCCCGAATTCTTGTGTAGAGTCAATTCAATTGTACTTAAAAAAACAAACCTGAGATCTTTTGATTCTACGTCATCTCTGTTCTCCAATAAATCCTTTCCCCAACCTTCTACCCAGAGGACCATTCCTTGTGCCAAAGAATGATAAATAGAGGGGAAAGCAGCTCAGCCAACTAACCAATACATTTCAACAAAATCCGAGAGATGTGTGCATTGTTCCTCACCTAAGCAAAGAAAGGAGAGAACCGAATTTTCTCAGCCCTTCTTTGGAGTCAAGCTTGCTTGTTATAATTACACAGCAGCACGGTTTCTTTTTTGGTCACTCAGGCCGTCACTGTGTCTCTTTCTTTCTGCTTATTTCATTTGTATCGGTTTATACATGTCTTCCCATTGTTTTCCAAACTCTTCATTGTTTCTTATGTGCAGTAATATTTCATCACGCTTATATTCCATGATCTTAAGGCACTGCACATATACTTTGTCTCTGTTTCTTTGCCTCCGCCAACAGTGGACTGCTACAAATATCTTAGAGTTGTCCTTGGCTTCCTTGGGGGTAGATGCCTAGCAGTCAGGGAACCTTTATTCAGTTACTGTTGTGTGGCAGGTACTGTACTAAGTGCTGGAGATTTCGATACAAGATGAAAGGAGACAGGAGAAGGAAGAAAAGAAAAGAAGCAATCCTTGCCCTCTGGAAGCTTACCATATACTGGATGGAGGATCCAACATGAAAATAGGCAAGTGAATACAAATCATTGCAAGGTAGTTGGGTTTTTTTTTTGGTTTTTTATTGGGAGGGATGGCACTAATAATTTGGGACTGGGGATTAGGAGAAACCTGCTCCTGGAAGTGGCACCTGAGCTGAGCCTTTAAGGGAAACTAAGGTTCCAAGAGCCCAAATGGAGGAGGAAGAGTATTCGGAGTATGGAGTGCCAAATCCCAGAGACCTAAGGGAGAACAGCAAGCCTCGGATAACAGTGTGTGAAAGGGATGAAATAGGAAGGGAAGGGTAGATGGTAGTCAGATTGCAAAGGGTCTTCAGTGACTGGCTGAGGAGTTTGTATTTCATTCTAGAGGCAATAGGGAGAAAATGAAGATTCTTTTTTGAACAGAAAAATGATCTGGATGGCTGGTGCTTTAGGAACATTCCTCTGGCAGTGGTGGGTCAGGGATGGGAGAGAAAAGAGGCAGGGAACCAATTTAGATGACCTTGGCAGTAGTCCAGGAGCAAGATGATGAGGGCTTCAACTTGGGGGGAGGCTCTGTGAAAGGAAAGAAAGGGATAGATGTGAGAGATGTTATGGAAGTGCAACTTTGATAAGACTGCAACTAACTAGATAGGAGGGGAAGGGGTGAGGGAAGAGGCAGTGATGATGATGATGATAGTGACAAAAACTAGCACTGTGCAAACATGATCTCATGTAATCCTCGCAACAACTCTGGGAGCTAGGTGCTCTTATCAATCCCAGTTTACAGGGGAAGAAACTGAGGCAGGCAGCGGTTTAGTGACTTGCCTAGGGTCATATAGCCAGTTTTGAAATCTGGTCTTCCTGACTTTAGACCCACAACTCTAACCAACAGGTCATATAGGTGTGTGACTTGGCTGATTGAAACAGAATAGTGAAATAAGGAAATTAGGAGAGTAGATGGGTTTGGGTGAGAGAGCTAGGTTCCATGTTAGACTCAATGAATTTGAGAAGCCCATGGGATATCGAGGTCATGAATTTCTTTCATACTTTTACTGGTTGCTCATGTTCCTTTGGTTAATTAAGCCAGTGTCTGTGCTTAAATGCTACTAACGAAGTAGGATCTTCCTTACCAAGTGGCCCACACACCCCTGTGCATAGGTGTAGGTCTTTCTAGAGGCATTGGCATTCAGATCCAGTGGAAAGAACACTGCCTTTAGAGGCAGGAACAGACTCCAACTTTGCCACTTGCTACTTACTTGGGGATTCTTGGGCCTTCTCCTTAACCCCTCTGGGACTCAGTTTCCCTCTCTCTTAAATGAGGAAAGAGGTTAGACCTGATGATCTCTAATGTTTCTTCCAGCCATGTATGTATGTGTGTGTGTAACCTCTTACACACATGCAGTTTGGGGCATTAGCCAAGAGAATTCCCATTAAGAAAGCTTCTTCTACCAATTCAGATCAGCATAAGCTCTATCTACATTTACAGTCTCTTGGGGAATTGTGTGGGCCAGTGAGAGGATACATGACCTGCCCAGGGATACACAGTTAGGATGTGTCAGAGGCAGGACTTGAACGGAAGACTTCCCGGCTCCATAGTCAGCTCTCTAGCCACTACGTCACCCTGTTTCTGCTATGCGTGTGCATGTGTCAGACACATTTATAGATTTTCTAAAGATCCGTCCGTTTTTTAACAATATTTTATTTGATCGTTTCCAAACATTATTCACTGGAGACAAAGATCATTTTCTCACCCCCCCCACCTCTCCCATAGCCCCCGCACGATTCCACTGGGTATCACATGTGTTCTTGATTCGAACCCATTTCCATGTTGTTGGTATTTGCATTAGAGTGTTCTTTTAGAGTCTCTCCTCACACATGTCCCCTGATCTGTCCGTTTTAATGTAATGTGACTTGCTGCTGATTACATTCAGACTGGGGACCCAGGGGCAGCCCTCTCTGTCTCTGGGTTTCGCCAGTGGCCTGTAAAGTACCGGTTGGGTGAGGCATCTCCTATTTTTTCCCTCCCACCAATGCAGGCTTCTTGTTTGTAAGGAAGGCTCGGTGACCTTGTTTCATAAAATGCGAGAAGTAAGAGGATGAGCTACTGATTAGTATAATATATCATTGCTCTTAATAAATGATGATAAAAAGGATTGTGCTTAACCAAAAAAAAAGCAAGAAAGAAACATTAGCTATTTAGCTGTCATCAAATGAAAACCTGTAGAATATCAAGGGCAAATTGGCTACTTAATTAATTCAAATGGGATACATACCTCTCAAGGCCAGTTTAACTTTGGGCTTTCTGTCCATCTGTTGCTATCCAAGTGAATGGCCATGGTAGAAGGACAGTGAAGCATTGATTAAGCACCTATTATGTGCCAGATGCTGTGGGAAGGCTTTCCAAATATCTCTTGTAATCCTCCCATTTCTGAGATAGGTGCTATTATTATTCTATTTTACAGTAGAGGAAACCAAGAAAAACAAAGGTTAAGTGACTTGCCCAGCAGTCACACAGCTAGTAAGTGCCTGAGGCCAGATCTGGACTCAGATCTTCCTGACTCCAGGGCCAGCGCTCCACTTAGCTGCTGCTAGATGGGGAAACTGCAGCCAACAGGTGAAGTGACTTGCCCAAGGTCACATGGCTAGTAAGTAACTGAGGCAGGATTCAGACCCAGTTCTTTCTTATCTGAGTCCAGCATTTTATCTACTATACCAAGAAATATACAATTATCTGGCTAGTCTCAAATCATAAATCTTCAGGCCATAAGCCTGTGTGCGAAGCCCAGTGTCACTCTCGAGCAACCCTCACAACGATGCAAAATTAACACAGTCGCTGAAGACTGGAGTTAAGAAGAGGCCTAAAGGGAAATATGAAACCCTTCCTGCACACTTCAGAAAGGTGAAAAGCAGAACTTTCAAGAATGAGGGGAGAAAGTACCGGAAGGATGGCGAACCAAGTCTGATCACAAAGTTGGGACGCTAGAGGCAAGTCTAAAAGTCAAGGGCTATTTTATTGGAGGTAAAACTATTTGCTTAAGTCTCTTTTGGCAGGGGCAGGGCAAGTGGCTCAGGACAGGGAAAATCGGGGCTATGCTTTCCTTGGCATAGGTGCTTTGCAGCATGACAGTGCCCTCTCTCAGGTGAAAATCTGTAATTTCTTAGCTTAGAAAGTTGCCTGGGACCCTGGAGAACTTCTGAGGTTTGCCCATGGTCATATGGTTAGAATGTTGGCAAAAGTTAGGTTTTCAACTCAAATCTTCCTGGCTCCAAGGCTGACCCTCTATCCACTATGCCAAGTTGCCTCCCTGGCTTAAGTTATGCAGTTTCAAGAGAAAAATGTTTCCCCATTATCTTTCAGATAGCTAAATAAGGCTTAGTTTGACTCTGGGCGGGGTATGTCACTGTTTTCCTCTTGGCTCCAAATTGCATCCTGTATGGGTTCAAGGACAGGAAACTGGAAGCTTCAGACGTTCTTGGGAGATGAGAATTAAATGGCTGACAAGTCCTAGCATTTGGCATGTTGTCCTTCCTGTCCCTTTCCCCCATCCTTGGCCTTGGACCTCTTCATCCTACGCCTCTGTCTTTGGGCTCTGATCTCCCCTGTACCTAGCCAAGAGAGAAGGAAATCAAGGAGTTTTTTCCAGCCCCTCTGCTCTCCAGTCTGTCCTCCATAAAGCCTCCAAATATTCCTAAAGGAGAGCTCTAACCTGGTCATTCTTTTGCCTCCCAAGCTCCACCGACTCCTGATACTGTCTTCAAGGTAAAATCTAAACACGTCTAGGTGGCATTTAAAACCCTCACAATCTGGCTGTGGCCTTATTTCACAGAAAGTATAACCAAATATTTCACCATTTTGGACCTTGGTTTTCTCCTTGGTAAACTGAGGCACTTGGGCTAGATGACATCAAAGGTCACGGCTATTGGATCTGATCATTTCAGACTTGGAAAGAGAGGATGAGTGAGAGAAATGAAAACTTAGTTCAGCTCAACTAAGGGCACCTTGGAAAAATCACTTTGTATTTATATTCTATTTCTGTTGTATTGACTTGTCTGCATGTTCATTCTTCCCCCTCCTCCCTACAAGAATGTAAGTTCCTTGAGGGCAAGAACTGTTTCCATTTTGCTGTGGTTTGGGATCTTTGGCACCAGCCCTGTGGTTGGCTGTTTTCTCTTTGTCTGTTCCTTTGCTATTCTTTTGACTGGCTTTGTGATTTTATTATTATAGAGCTATTGGGAGAGAGAACTCCCTCAGCACCTTCTCTGACAGTTGCCTGGCACGCTGAGAAATGAAGTGACTTGCCTGGGATCACATGGCCAGTATTTGCCAGAGGTAGGCCTTGGGCCCAGTTCTTCCACTTGGAGGCCAGCTTTCTAGCCAGCATCCCATACTGCCTTTTACCTGGCACAGAGCAGGCGCTTGAGTGCTTGTGAACTGAATTTGTATTTCCATGATTATTTTCAAAGTTCAAGTCTGAGAGTTTCTAACAACAACAACAACAGTAATAGTATATGTTATTTAATTTGACCTGGTAGGGAATTTAAGAGGCCATTTAAACCCTGCCTTTAATTTTACAAAAGAGAGAACCGAGGGCCACCATGTTTAAATGGCCTGCCCAGAGTCCCAGAGCTAGTTAATGGTGAACCCAAGTTAAGAATGATTTGCTCCCCAGTAAAGATTAACCTCCCTGGGCCTCAGTTTTCTCCTCTGTAAAAGGAAGGGGCTGGACTAGATAGCTTCCCAGGGCTCTTCCTACTCCGGCTCTGATCCTCTGAGTACTAGTTGATGGTTCCTTCTCCTCTGATGCCTCATTAGGGTGTGGAGGGGATTCTGAGTTCTCAAAATCTGCACTGGCGGAACAGAAGTTCAGCAAGACCTGCCAAGCTGAAAAGGTTTGGAATACTCTGATAGATTCCATTTCTGCTGTTCTTGGACCAACCTAGTTCTGCAAAGAGACTAAAAAGTCAGACACCAACTGAGAGAATTTGGGAATTTCGGCATCCTTGACCACCTCCTCATGCCGGCCTTGATGGTAGCGGTCAGGAGATCAGAGCCTCTGCCTCCCCATGCCACAAGAAGGAGTGAAACAAATTGACTTTTAGGATCCCTTCCAGCTTTCGATTTAGGATCTTCAATTATTTCATGTCCCTGGGCCTCAGTTTCTTCTCCTGGAAAATGAGGAGCTTGGACTAGACAGCCTCTGAGGTTCCTTCAGGCCTTTTCTCTCTGTGATCCTGGAATCTATCTTATGATCCAATCTCGTGAGCCCTAGAGCTGGGGACTAGAGTACCAAGGAAGGCATGGATCCAGGCCCTTCAAGTCTTGCTACCTAGGTGGGTTGGGGGTAAAGATACATAGACAAACACTGTGGCCATATAGAGCCCTATGACAATCTCAGCTGCACTTGCCCACCCTTCCAGCTCCACCAATGTATTCCCTATTCTTACTGATCCATTCCCTTCCCTCCCCCTTCCCGTCTGCAGTGCAGGGGCCACTTCTGAAGCTCCCTTTTGTCTGAAGCCAGTAGATGATCTAGTCTCTGCTCTCACCAGTTCTGACCTGTGACTTCCGTCACTGCAAGAGCTTGTGCTCAAAGGTTCTTGTTGCCAGGGTGACAGTTAACTGGGGGTGGTGCTGAAATATTATTTGCACCTTTAAATTTCCTATAATGACAGGGCAAACAGCAACTTCAGTAGTCCATTTATCCAAATTGTTGTGGGAGTTTGGCTTTCCTGCTGTGAAAAGTAAGGGTAGGGCCCACCTACATTGGAGACCTCATAATGTGGATTTGTTTCTCCGCCTAAAAGGAAAAAAAGCAACCCAGAGAGAGGGAAAGGAGGAGGAAAGAGAGAATAAAAGAAAGAGAGCGAGTGAGCGAGAGAGAGAGAGAGAGAGAGAGAGAGAGAGAGAGAGAGAGAGAGAGAGAGAGAGAGAGAGGCGGGGGGAGGGAGAGAGAGAATATGGAGATAGGTAAGGAATATTGCTTCTGTGGCAGCAGATTTTAGGATTAATCCTACATTCATTTCTAGCTCTAAATGGTATGTGAAAGATATTATGTTTGAACTCAGAGGCCCTTGATTCAAATTGTCTCTCTGCTATTTGTTGCTTGTGTTATCTTGTGTAAGTCATTTCCATCTGGGCCTCAGTCTCTGAAAAATGAAGTGAATGAACTAGAGGGCTTCTAAACTCCCTTTCAGCTCTGGAGCTATGATCCTATGATTCCATTTGTGTTCTTGGGCAAGTCTCTTTCTCTCCCTGGGCCTCAGCTTCTGCCTCTGTAAAATGACAGGGCTGGACTAGATGGCCTCAGGTCCTTTTCACTTCCAAGGCCCAAGAACCTGTAGATGGCTTCTCTTCCAGCGAACCCTAGAAAAGGCAGGCTCAGAATAAAGTCACAGGAAAGGACTGAGGGGTTCAAATCAGGGGGGATGTAATGGCTCATTAGGAAGAACCAAGTCTTGGAGAAAGTCCTTGAAGGGAGATGCGATCCCACCCTCAATAAAGACAAGAATGCTCCTGAGCTTTAAGGGGCTGGGATTTCTTCCTAGAGTTTGACCCTTGGCTAACCTGGTAAGAAAAACCTCTTGAACACACAGTCATCAATGGCTTGCTCCAAAATATCAGAGAAGGCCCCTTGAGACTTAAAGATCCATTGCTTATAATGAGAAAAAAGCCTTAATTGCTTAAAAATAAATAGCTCAGAGTATACATCTCAAATAAAAAGCAAAAAGTGACTGAAACGATGCCACTGAACAAAACTTCACCTAGAATCACAGCTTGTGGGAGCTGGAGAAAACCTTAGAGATCCCAAAGTTTAGCCCTCATTTCACAGATAACGAAGATGAGGCTCAGAAAAGGGACATCGATTTGCTCGGTCGCTCAGCGAGTAATGACACAGCTGGGACTCAAACACACGTCTCAACTCTCCACGCAATCCTCCTGGAGTCATCCTACAATGCTGCCTCCTTCATTGTCTTTTCTTTAAAAAGGAGATTGATGCTCTTTAAAACCATTGCTATTCCATATAGCATGATGAATAGACTGTACACTCCCTGAGGACAGGAAATGCCTTGGTTTTGTGTTTGGATTCCCAGCTCTCAGTACAGTGCCTGGCACAAAATAGATGCTTAAGCAATGCGTGTTGGATTAATGAAGCCTTTGCCAAGGCCTTTCCTTGTCTCCCTTCCAGAAGCTTCCTTTCTAACAAAGAAAAACAACTGAGCAAAAAATCTACACATTGTTCATGATTTGCCTTTTCTGCCTTCTCTTCCTCCTGCCCCCCATACTGGGGAAGGGAGGTAGACATTTAGGGATTTTTCAGTTCCTTTAGCTTCAAAGGGTTATTCATTTAACACCCATTGATTAGACGGCTGTTTTGTGCAGTTCTGTGTTAGGCATTGGGAGAGTGGCAGAAATAAAGGCAGTTTCTGCCTTCAAGGAGTTTATGATCTAATGGGGCATAAGGCACGAGCAAGATACACAGAGTACTTTGAGCATCTGGAAGGTAAAGATCGGTTCTGAGCTGGGGGTTAGGGGAGGGTAGAATCAGGGGAGACCTAGAGGAGATGCCATCTCACCTAGGCTGTAAAGGATATATCGGAATAGGATCAAAGAATTTTGAAGAACCTGAGTGGTTGTTTAGGCCAATCTGTTTATTTTACAGATGGGGAAACTGAGGCCCAGGGAAGTTAAATGTCTTGCCCAAGGTTTCATAGCTAGTAGCCACACAGTCAGAATTTGAACCTGGGTCCTCTGCCTCCAAATCCAGTATTCTTTCCAGGATAGCATATTACCTCCTTGCAGGAGGGGCACCATTTCAATAAGTGGAAATTGGGGAGAACCTTCCCATGCTAAGAAGCAATGTGAACAAAAGAATGGGGATGGGAGTGAGGGAGTAACTAGTCCAAGATCACACACCTGCAACTGGGAGAAACAGCAGGGAGAACCTCGGTCTCCTTTCAGCTGGGCTATTACGCTATATCATGACTTTATCGCTTTTGTGATGTTTTTGTTTTGGGCTGCTAATCTCCAGGAGAATGGAACCCTCTTGAAAGAAGAGTCTAATTCTTTTTTGGCTTGGAATCCCCAGTACCTAGAACAATGTTTGGCACCACATAGGTCACAGGATCATAGAATCAGAGCTGCAAGGGGGCTTGGAGGCCTTCTATTCCTACACCCTTTGAGGCCCAGAGATATTAAGGGATTTATCCAAGGTCACACATGCAGGAAGTGACAGAGGTAGGATTCAAACCCAGCACCACACTGTGCGATGCATACTGAATTGGGGCAGGAGAAATAGGGGGAACTGGTGATACACAGGAATAGGAAACTCCCGATTGTATTTGAGAAGATGCCCATGGGTAGCATGAATGAAAGGCAGCAAGAAGGAAGATTGTGGAAGGCCTTGAATGCCAGGCTGAGTAATTTGGACTTTATTTAGAAGGCTACTGAATCATGGGATAACCCTGGCTTCAATCTTTGCTTTAGAAAGAGGAGTCTGAAAGTGGCTGAGGATGAGCAAGAAGGGGGTGAGGAGGCTGGAGATAAGGCTGTTCCGGCATCAGCATCCAGAAGCCCACATCTGGCAGTTTCTGAGATTCTCTCTGCCAAGAATGACAGGAGATCGCCCTAAGGCCATTTTCCAGATGTTGGTTTTTCCAAGCCAGTGCCTTTCCCCCTTGGGAGACCCCAGGTTCTGTTCCACTATGGCTGTGGCCAATCCTGGTAGGTCTTTTGTGAAGGCCAGTAAAGCTCCCAGCCTCCTCTCCACCCCCCTCCCCAAGTTTTGCAGTGTGCTCTGTGCAAGTGGGCTCTGTGCCCTGTGACAGAGTGTTGGCTGCATTTCAGTGGGAGAAGATGAAAGGCACCACAGAACTGTGATTACTCCTTAGTACTACTTAGTATGATTTCTCCTGCTCTCCATTATGGCTTTCTCAGCAGGCTTCTGGTGCTGGAGCTTTCCATCAGGCCCTTTTATGCTGTGGCCACCCAGATTTGAAAGTCCCTTGGCCCCCACCTCTTTGGTGTCTTCTCTGGTCCTTTTTTGTCCCCGTTGAGAGGTGAGCTAGTCACTCACTGGGCACAATGCAACTCACATGGGATCAGGCTATTTACGTCCCAGATTTGGACATGGCTTCCCAATTCACTGATTCCTCAATTCAGGTGACAGAAGCAATCTTCTTTACTGGCCTTCCCTACAGCACGGCACTGGCTGCTCCAGGACATAAACGACTGATGACCTGGCTGGCGAGGCGAGTCTCCTTTTTGGGGGGAAAAGGGGGAGAGCCCAAAGCATGCCTGCTCGGCTAGCTGGTGGGAGTGAGGAGGGCCTTCATTCAGATCCCTGTAAGGTGAAGGGATCAGAGTGGCTGTACCTACAGGACAGTCTAGAGGGCTGGCTCTTAAAAAAGAGATTTTATTGTTGTTCGGTGGCTTGATGTAATAGCCATTTCTTTATATACTTCCCTTCCCTTGTAACAAAGGGAGAACCCTCCCACAGTTAAGCACGTTAAAGGGACACAGCAATCACAGCTCTACCAGCCTATGAGACATTTGGCCCCGGCTGTCTTCCAGATTGGAGGGATGGAGGAGGATAAAGATGGATTTAGTAGCAGTCCGGCTTCTTGTGCTGCGGTCACTGCACACATTCTTCTTCTGGTTCTGCTTGCTTTCATCTCCATCAGTTCCTCTAGGTCTTCCCATGTTTCCTTGAATTCTTCACATTTATCATTTCTTACAAAGCATTCCATTTCCTTCATATGCTGTATTTTGGGAAGGAGGCCTTCTCTAATCATTGGGCAGACAGTGGGGTTGGGGGACTCTTTTTAAAAAGGATTTGGGGCAAAGTAAGGCTCAATTTGGATCCTTAGCGAAACTGGCTGCCTTTTTTGCCATATATAGTCTCTTCAACTTCCCTCCCTCTAGAGGCCCCAGGATAGGACCAGGAGGAAGAATCTTTCCCCTTCATTGTAACCTGAATAGTAGATTGAAAATCAGGAGAGAGTTGAGTTCAAATTCCACCTTTGACATTTCCTGGGTGAATCACTTGACTTCCCCAAATCTCAGTTTCCTCATTTATCAAAAACAAGACTATTTACTTAAATAGAATCTATTAAGAATATAGGTGAAGTTGTATACTAGTTCTATAAGTGTAAGATTCAATCTAATTCAAGAAACATTTATTAAGCACTTAGTATATAACAAGGATTAGGCTAGGCATGGAGACAAAGATTCGAAACTGAACAGTTGCTGCCCTCGAGGAGCTTATAGTCCACCAGAAGAGCTTTGATTAGCCATCAATTGTTCTGAAAATGATCTGGGTATATTTTTGTGCATGGCAAGTTCAATATGAGTCAAAAGTGCCATGGCAGACAAGACAGCTAATACCATTTGGATTGTATTGAGGGGGCCAGAACTTCCAGGAACCGGGAGGTACCAGTTTCTATCCTGCATTCTTGTGGTCAGTTCTGGGTAGCCCAGTTTTAGGAAGAACCTCGATGAGCTCAAAAATGTGGAGTCCTAGGGAATTTGGATGGCAAAAGGCATTGAATTCATGGCCAAATGAGTACTGCTCAGAGGGACTGGAGACATTGAATCTGTAGAAGAAAAGATTCTGAGAGCACAAAATAATAGCTGTGTCCAAGTGTATCAAGGGCTGGCATGCATGTGAAAGCAGGATTAGGCCTGTTCGGCTTGGCCTTAGAAGGCAGAATGAGAAAGGATGGAGATGAGTTTCCAGGGTCTTGCCTTCAGCTGGACATAAGTAAGCAAAGCAGCTGAAAAATGAGAGCTGTTTCTGGAGGGAAGCACCCCTTTCCCCATTACCAGTCATCAAGGCAAGGCTGGGGGACCACGTGTTAGGAGTGTTTAGGGGGCTTTTAAAAATTATTTAGAATATTTTTCCATGGTTACGTGATTCATGATTCCCCCCTCACGCTTTCTCCCCCCACCAAAGCCAACAAGCAGTTCTACTGGGTTCTACATGTATCATTGTTCAAAACCTGTTTCCGTGTTATTCATATCTGCAGTAGAGCAATCCTTTAACATCAAAACCCCAATCATCTCCCCCTCGACCCATGTGACCAAGCAGTTGTTTTCCTTCTGTGTTTCTGCTCCCACAGTTCTTCCTCTGAATGTGGATAGCATCTTTCTCATAAGTCCCTCAGAAATGTCCTGGATCATTGCATTGCTCTAGTAGAGAAGTCCTTTACATTCAATTGTACCACAGTGTATCAGTTTCTGTGTAGTTCTCCTGGCTCTGTTCCTTTCACTCTGCATCACTTCCTGGAGGTTGTTCCGGTCTCCATGGAATTCCTCCACTTTATTATTCCTTTGAGCACAATAGTATTCTATCACCAACAGATACCACAATTTGTTCAGCCATTCCCCAACTGAAGGGCATCCCCTCATTTTCCAATTTTTGGCTACCACAAAGAGTGTAGCTATGAATGTTCTTGTACAAGTCTTTTTTAGGGGGCTTCTTTTTGAGGTATGGGAAAAGGTAGCCCATGGCACAGTGGAGACAATACTGGACTTGGAGTCAGGGAGAGCTGGGTTCAAATTCCATCTCAGCCATTTACAAGCTCTGTGACCTGGGCAAGTCCCTTTCTCTCTCTGGACCTCAGTTCCATCATCTGTAAAAAATGGGGATCATAATAGCACCTGCCACTCAGGATTGTCAAGCATGGCAAATGAGTTCATGTGTTCAAAGCTCTTTAGAAACCTTGAAGAGCTATTAGAAATGCTAGTTATTTTTACCATTACCACCACCACCATTACAGCTAGTTGGCCTACATGGCTTCAGAGGCCCCCTCCAATTCTGAAATTCAATGATTTTGTGAGAATGGGAAGATAACTATCTCTGCAGCATCTACTCCCAAGGTTTGTGAGGTGGCTCAAAGGTGAGCTTTACAACCCTTAAAGTACTATGTCAATGTAAGCTGTTATTATTACAAACTATGAACACAAGGTACAGAGTTGGACTCTACTATAGGGAGACTGAATTGGTACCAAATAAGCCATCCCTTACCCACTCTCAAAGTGAGCAGGCAGCTAGTCGGTGCAGTGGCTAGAGAAGTGGGTAAGAAGTTCTGGGTTCAAATCCAGTTTGTCACCTGCTGTGTGATTCTAGGCAAATCACTTAGTCTCTGTCTCATTTTCCTCATCTGGAAAATGGGGATAATAATAACATCTACCTTCTGGATTTGTTGTGTGGCTCAAATGAGATCATATTTACCAAGTGCCTGGCTTATAGGAGCCACAAATAAATTCTTGTTCCTTTCTCTTCCCTCAAAGGACTAGAAGCACATGCCATGGGCTCGAAAGGTCTCCTAAAATGGAGTCCAGGGGTAATTGAACATTAAAGCATGGTTGCATTGTACAAAGTCTGTAGTGTCACCTGGGGGAGTGGTAGAAGATAATGCCACTCATTCTCATGTTGAGGCTCCAGTTTGTTTGTTACAAAATCAGCCCCTTCTGAGTCAAACGGAAACATGGGAAAGAGCTGAAGATATGGTGGAGGGAAGGTTTAAAAAGGAGATGGACGGACAAGGATGGAATCCAGTTGAGTACCATGAAGGCTGAAAGAAAGATGGCAGAATAAGATGTAGGAAATGATTCAAGACCCATTTGTCCTACTTTGGGCTAAGTAAGTAACGATAGGCCAGACACTTGGAGGCAGGGCCAAACTTTAGCTCATGGATTAGGAAACGCACCCTGAGCTCATGGCACCCAATTCCCTGAAATTGACTTAAGAACAATTTTTCTTCTTCCAGAGGGTTGCCAGCTTCAAGTCTGAGGACAAGTAAATGACCATCAGCTTGGGCTAGAGCTTACTGCAGTGGATCACTTCACTGAAAGGGATTGTTTCCAGAAGGCCAGAACTTGGCCTGGCGTGGAAGCAAATGATCTCAACGGTAAGACATAAGAGTCCAACTGGACATTTTTTGTGAGTGTCCAGTCCTTTCTTGCCTTTTAAAAACTATAAATCTATTCATCTTCCTAGATTCTTCTCCTATATGAAGTAAATTCTCATTAGGTACTGATAAATGAACATTTTGTTTGATTTTCTATTTTTGCCCATGGGTACATGATTCTTCTTGTCTCCCTCCCCTCTTCTCTCCCACCTCCCGGAGTTGACAAGCAATTCTATTTGGTTGTACATATAGATAAATAAACATTTTGAACAACGCCAACAATATTAGTAACAAGAGTCAGGGCTACAGGGCTGGTCAGCCATAAAGTCCAGAAGACCCTGGGTCAAGTCCTGGCTCTCACATATACTAGTTGTTTGTCCATGAGCAAGTCACTTCACCTCCAAGCGCTCCAGACAGTTCTCTAAGATTCTACGTTAGTAGAAAGAGCAGTGGTTTGTGAGTCAGAGGACCTAGATTCAAATCCTAGCTCTGCTACTTACTGCCTAGGTGACTTCCTTCATATGTAAAATAAAGCAAATAGATTAGATGACTTCCAAAGCCCCTTCTAGTTTTAGAGCTCTGATTCCATATATGACCTTGGGTGAATTGTTTAATCTCCCTAGGCCTCAGTTTCCTCATCTGTAAAATGAGAGGGCTGGACCAGGTAGCCTTCCCTTCTAGCACCAGGTCTACTAGCTATTATCTACCTCACTGGAGTTTCCACTACATTGAGGAAATAATAGTTCTACATCAAAATTTTTTTTAATTTACAATACTGGGGGCAGCTCGGTGGATTGAGAGCATGGCCTAGAGACGGGAGGTCCTAGGTTCAAATCTGGCCTCAGGCACTTCCCAGCTGTGTGACCCTGGGCAAGTCACATCACCCCCATTGCCTAGCCCTTACCACTCTTTTGCCTTGGAACCAATGCACAGTATTGATTCCAAGATGGAAGGTGGGAGTTTAAAAAAATAAAAAACCCCACTGTCATTTACTTATGTGGCACTTTAGGGGTTGCAAAGCCCTTTCTAACCAGGATTTCCCTAGAGCCTCAGATAAATTATAAGACCCTGGGAGGTACATGCTACAGGTGTTATTATGCCAGTTGGATTCAATTAGGAAATTGAGACTCAGAGAGGTTGTGACTTACTGTGGGCACACAGCAGGGAAGTAGCAGAGCCAAGACTTGAACCTGGGTCTTTTGGCCTCAAGGTTCAGTACTGCACATACTCCATTCAATTTACTTGAATTTGACTGCGCATGACTTTTCTCAGAAAGAGGCAAATGACAAGAGAAGCTGAGATGAAAGATCCAGTCAAATGAAACAAACCAAGACAAAACCCTCATCCGGGGGATGTCCTGGGGTCAGCCCTGACTTAGCTCCATTTCCTGCACTTTCAAGATCAACACTGACTGAATTCTATCAGAAGAGCTGGTGCTTCTGCCAAAGCAGCTCTGCTGGCAGGGAAGATGGGAAGCTAGGTGGGGGCTCCTCCTGAAGCCAGCATGGCACACCAATGCCTGCCCTATGCCAGGGGGCCTGGGGCCATCCTTGCGCCCTAGCACTTCCTCATTTCTGCTGCCTCCATTTAATGAACTTTTTCAGTCAGTCAACATATACAAGTATTTAATAAGGACCTGCTTTGTGTTAGGCACTGCAAATACAAAGAGCCCCTGCCTCAGGGAGCTTAGAGAACACGTCCAAAAAATGTCTAATAGCTTCAGACTTCACTAAGACTACATTTGGAGGGGCAGATGGGTGGCTCAGTGGATTGAGAGCCAGGCCCAGAGATGGGACGTCCTGGGTTCCAATCTGGCCTCAGACCCTTCTGAGCTGTGTGACCCTGGGCAAGTCCCTTGACCCCCATTGCCCAGCCCTTACCTCTCTTCTGTCTTGGAGCCAATACACTGTGTCGATTTGAAGATGGAAGGCAAGGGTTTTTAAAGAAAAAAGAAAGGTAGCTCGTCTTCTAGAAGCTATTGAATTCTATGTCATGTAGACAGCCTAAACAAAGAGATGGAAGGCGGCGTGTGGCTGGACTGTAAACCATGTGAAGGGGGTGGACATTATATAATTAGATTACAGAACCTACTAGGTTGGAACCCTAGTGCATAGGGCTTTCCGTGTCCAACAGAGGAGTTTGTACGTGCTCCTAGAGGCAATATGGAGTCACTGGAGTTTCTCTAGTAGGGGAGAGGCATGGTGAGCCTCCCGTGCTTTAGGAAAATCACCTCTAGGCAGCTGAGTGAAGAACTGGTTGGAGTGGGGACTAGTCTTAAATCAGGGAGTCCGGTTAAGAATCTATTGCCGACTTAGGAAAAAGAATGCTATCCACATTGAGAGAAAGAACCGCGGGAGCAGGGAGACAGGAGAAAAGATACGCCTTATCACTCATTAATATAGGGATGGCATTTGGGCTCTTGGTTTTAAAAAGATGACTCTATTACACAAATGAGCAAGATGGAAATAGGTATTGAGTGATAATACTTGTATAACCAAGTGGAATTGCTTGTCAGCTCTGGGAGTGGGGAGAGAGAGAGAGAACATGAATCACGTAACCATGGAAAAATATTAAAAATGTTTAAAAAGAGTCTATTGTAACAATCTAAGGGAGAAATAATGAAGGTCTGGACTAGGGTTATTAATGTACAAATGGAGAGGAGAAAAATGCTAGAAATATTGGAGAGGCAGAATCAACAGCACTTGTTTGATTGGACATTGGAGGGGGAGGAGGATGGAAGAGTCAAGGATGACTCAGATGACTCATGCAGTGAACTTGGGTGACTGGAAACTCTGAGACCACTTCCTACCTCACTGGCCCTTTTTTAGCTTCATCAAGTCTTTCTGGAGACGTAGCGATTCAGATTCATTGTTCCCCCTCCTCCAGTATTGATTAGTGCAGGCCCGTCATAGCATTCTGAAGGATGAGGGATTGGAGCTAGGTGCTAGAGGTAGTGTGGGGGATGCATTTAGGGACATCATCTTTTCTCTTTTGTTTTCACTTCTCTTCCTGAGAATGTCCAACATATGGGGCTCCTTTGGTGAGTCATTTGAGAAGTGAGACATCAGCAAGCCTGGCTTAAAACCCCTCCCTAGGCAACCTATAAACAGGATTCAGAAAGTGATAGAGGGATAGACTCCACGTAATTTGCTACTGTAAAAGTCCTCTCTTGCCTTTCTTTGGCTGGAGCTAGACTATTAACATTCACATCAACCCCTCAGTGTTGCAAACCCAAATATAATAAATAATGTCTGAAAGGGAGCCGTTGGACCTGGTGCCCCCCAAAATAACCACTTTTCATTGGAGATGCGCATCAGACAGATGTTGGCGATTATGAGAAATAGTGGGCAAATTTATTTTCTAGCTCCCTTACCTCAACACATTTTTCAGGACTGTAAAATATAAATTGCACTGGAGTCATTCTTGTTAGCAATTTTGTATGAGAATGTTCGCTTCCGAAGGCCACCTCTTATCTCTTCTAGAAACAGAATGTGCCTGTGGTTGACAAATTGGGACACGTGTGATGGAATGCATGGCTTCAAGGAACAAACAAAGCCCTTCATTTCACATAATGCCTTGGATTGTGACTATTTCCCTTACTGGAGTCTGAAGTGAGTCGCTTTGTTCATTACCACTGGTGAAAGAAAGGGAAGTAGCAGAACAAAATTTAATCAAATCAATACAGTAGAGCTCAAGGCAAAACTTCCTTGGTCAGTTTTTTGGAGCCGTCTCTTAGTGACTAATTGGGATTTTTGCCTGTCTGGTAAGGGCTGGAAAGTAGTCCTCACCCTTACATTCAATCCTGGGATGCTGGAGATGCAAGACAGCTTAAAGGCCATCTAGGCTGACCCACCTCAGTTTGCCAAGGAGGAAACCAAGGCCAAGAGAGGGGAAGAAGGTACCTTAGATCCTAGGATATCAAAGCAAGAGGAGGGGTTAGGGATCCTTTACTGTAGTTTTTTCATTTTAAAGAGGAGGATATTGAGGTCCAGAGAAAGGAAGGCACATGTTACAGTTGAAAGGGACCCTATAGATTATGTAGGCCCATCTCATTTTACAGAGGAGAAATCTGGGGCCCAGAGAGAGGAAGTGACTGGATCACTGAATACTGTGGCTGGAATGGACCGAGGAATCACCTTGTCTAATCTCATCTTAAAGAGGAGGAAGCTGAGGCTCAGAGAAGGAAGAGCCTTGTTCAAGGTGCTAGAACTTAGCTAATGAACAAGTATCTTTTCTGGCCTCAGAAACCAAGTCTCCTAAGCATGCCACTGTGCTATGCATGTTGCCCCAAACTGATTCTGTTGTAGAGAGACAGCTCCTTCAGAGTGTAAGTTAGAGAAAAAGTACTGATCCGCAAAGGTAATGGGAGTCACCATACCAATGAAATCATAGGGCTGGTTGGAGCTGATGACACTGCCGTGTAAGTGCCTGTGGGTGAAACAATGTGCTAAAGCAGATGGAGTGCTAGACCAAGAAACAAGTGGATCTGGATTCTAACCTCACCTTTGACAATTATTAGCCAAATGACCCTGCGCAAATCCCTTTGCCTCTCAGCCTCAGTTTCCTCCTCTGGAAAATAGTAATAATAATAGCACCCAGCTTGTTGTAATCTTCAACTGAGATGATGTAAGTAAATTACATTGTAGAGTGCTATGTTAATGTCACTATTTTCAGATGCGTGAGAATTTAAAGCCAGAACCAATGATTAATATATATATATATATATGTGTATATATATATTTAAATTCTTGTTTTCCTAAGCAGCCATTTCAAGAATCTCTTGCTTGCTCTTCACTAGCAAACCAACACGCCCTCCTTTCTTCCCTTTCCCCTGTCCCCAATTCATCCTCCAAGAAAACAAAAATGTTAGAGCAACAGTAGGTAACAGTAGTGACAAAAAGTTAGAAAAGTTCCGTAACCATTTGGTGGCCAAGACTTGAGTCATTCAGCCTAGAGGAGAAGCCTTGCACTGTGGAGCAACAACAGCTGGAGGACCGTAGCCCTGTTGCTGAAAGACCCATTGCACTGGAAGCAGGAGTTTGACTAAGTGCTCCCTGCCTGCGGCGAGTTGCTTAGTTTTTTGTTCCTCATTGGTATTGTGTGGTGAGGCTAGAGCACCCCTTCTGTACTTTCCACAATATAGGGCATTTAAAGGCAATAGAGCAAAGTGGAGTCCAAGAAGGAAAAGCTCCTGCCTGCCAATGGGACCCACTAGGGGGCAATTGAGCCAGTGTTGGCCTATGGAGAGGTCCTCACAAGAGAGCCCATTCCATCTCTTTCATCAGAGAACTGACACATTAGCAGTTGACTGAAGTGGGCTTACAGTAGGCTAGTGCCCAATAATAACAGCAGCTCATATACAATAGCTCTCGAAGGCTTTCAAAGGGCTTTACATATATTATGCCACTTGAGTCTCACAGTGTGGCAGGTGTTACATACCCATTTTACAGCTGAGGATCATCTCTAGAGCTGGAAATGAACCTTAGAGGATATCTAGCCCAAACTTCTAATTTCACAGATTTAGAAAATGAGGCCTAGGGAGGTTAAAGGACTTCATAGCCCATGAATTGATAGTTACAAGGGATCTCAGAGAAGATTTAATTCAGATTTAATTCAGATGAAGAAACCAAGGTCCAGGAAGGTTGTGACTTGCTAAAGCTCATACAGGTGGTAAGCATCAAGAGGTGAGATTTGAATTCAGGTGCTTTTTCTCCTTAGAGATGGTCTCATCTGCTTCTCATTTTTTAGATTAAGAAACCAAGGCTCAAGGAGTGGGATTTGAATTCAGGTCCTTTGACTCTAGAGATACTGTTCTTTCTACTGAACCGTGCTGGACTGAAGTTAAGACTGGGAGAAGTAGATTTGAACCAGGGTTTTCCTGACTCAGAGTTTGGCTCTCTATCCACCACCACACCGAGAAGGGACACGAGTTGTCCAAGGTGACAAAGGTGATGAATGTCAGGGTTGGAGCTAAATCCCAAGTTCTTTGATGCCAAACCCAATACTCTTCCACTGCACTATGCTACCCAGAGATCTCTTTTCCTTCAAAGCCATTAGGTAGTGAATATGTTGCAGCTAATGTCAACACCTTAATGCTCAGCAAAGATCGCATAAATGAGTTGTTTGAGCTTCTGCTGACTATTGCTTCCTCATCCTCATAGTTTATCCATTTAACCGATAGCTGCTGTCATGTTTAGGGACCATTAGGTCACGAAACATCAGGGTAACTAAGACTGACACAGGATAAATTGTGTGTGTGCTCACTCTCTTCTTCCCAAGGCTAATTGTTGGGGTTGCTGCTTTAAAACAACAACAAACCAAACAAATGTCTGTTTGATAGGCCAGAGATCTTTCGAGAAGGACAACCATTAATGCCAGGCATCCCAGTACAGGAAGGGGCTGATCAAAGCTAGAAAGACTTTGTTTAATAAGTATCCTTTTCAAAGGGAGAGGAGAAAGCTGAATATCCATTCCAAATACCAAGCTAGATATGTGCCACAAAGAGCCCAGAGCAGGTTTCTCCCCTTTCCTCCCTTTTAAGCACTTAAAAAGTTATGAGAACTCACTCTGGGGCTTGGCTATTCTTGAGAGAATCAAATTCTAGGACCATGAGAACCTCCTGTCTTATAACAGGAGAGGTCAGAATGTGTGGGATTAGGTGTAGCTGCACACTCCATGTATGTTATTGCCAGCTAAATACGAGTAGGAGGAGTCAGGAATTTTTGTTTTATCTGGGCAGGGCATTTAGCACTTTGTCTCACTTGGAATTGAGTCCCTCTTTAGAAAAGAAATGAAAACTGAAATAACTTTTCTCTGTGTTTTCATTCATATAGTAACCAGAACATAACTTGTGTGACCTTGGCCAAGTCACTTAATGTCTTGAACCTCAGATTCATTCCCTATAAAATGAGGGGCCTGGAAAGAACACTAGATTTGGAGTCAGAGGACCCTAGGTTAGAATCTTGATTTTGATTTTGTCTAAAACTTGGGTGACCTTGGGGAGGTCCTTTAACTTCTCTGGGTGTGATTCCGTATCTCTAAAATGAGGGGATGGGATTAGACTAGATGGCCACTGAGGTCCCTTCCAACAGTAAGTCTATGATCCTGATGATTCTATGAGGAAATTAACTTTGAAATCTCTTCCATCTTATGGCCATTGGGCTAAGATAGTAGGCCATTGCTTTGTCTTGGGAAGAAGAGAGGAAAGACAAGCAAATTACCTGTGTGCCAGGCTCAGTAACACTGCCATTTTGTGACCCGATGGCTTCTAATGCTGACATGCTTTGCTCTCGAGCAGTAAATGATGCAATCGTCCATAAGGTATGGCTGGGAGAGGATAGTGACCTGGCTTTGAAGTCAAGAGGTTGGGAAGACTTGGTTTCAAGTCCCGTGTGACTCTGACACATCCTGACTGTGTGGCCCTGAGCAAGTCACCTAATATCTTAGCACCACGGACAGCTCTCTAAGGCTAGAAGTTGCCAAGCCAAATGCTAATCTGTACCAACAGAAGGAATTTCCCTACTGGGAGTTCTCTATATCAATGTATGCACAGGTCCAGTCCCTATCCCTTTACCTCCGAAAGAAGGCATGATGAATATAGGCTTAATGTGCTAGGGACTTCTGTATTTTAAGAAGGAAGAAGCATCATGCTTCAACCCAAAGGAATTCCTTTCATGGAGGAATTGAAGAGAATGATGCTACGGATGATATTTCGAGGTAGGAGGATGCTCCTAGCTCCCTTGACAATAACCACATAACCTCCTCTGCCAGTGTACAGCAGTACATCTCCTTTTTCAAGAGATCCAGAATCTCTTGGTGCTGCCTTGATGGGTGCCTTCTCTGGGGGCTATTATCTCGGTACAAAGGAAGAGGAATTCAAGCATAGAGAAAGACAAAGAGTCTCATAACCAAGGACCAGCACGGCAAAGCATCGAGCGGCCCATCACCCATGGAATTCATAAGGACCACTTCCCAAAGTGAGGTGGGGCAGAGGAAAGAAGGCTTATGACCATGAAATCCTGGACTTTGGTATTGAAGACCCAATGGTCTTTTGGCACTGTATTCTCTTAAGCCCAACTTTGGAATCAGACTCCCGGAAAGAAAACTTTCAAAGTGAATGAATGCCTTTGGGTTATTCAGCAAATGGTATTTTACTTAGAGTAATCAATAGGTTATGGCTATCAATGTGGCATTTTGGGAAAAAGACTAGATCTGACAGCAGCAGAACTGGGTTCAAATCCTGGCATTATTATTATTTCCTCCTTGTGTGAACTTGGGCAAATAACTTCCCTTTGAAGCCTCAGTTTCCAAATCCAAGGGGAATAAAAATTTATTAAGCATCTACTCTGTGCCAGGCACATAGGCTAAATGCCTTACAAATATCTCATTTGATCCTCACAACAACTCTGTAAAGTAGGTGCTATTATTATTCCTATTTGACAGATAAAGAAATTGAGGCAGATAGAGATTAAGTAATTTACCCAGGGTCACACAGCTAGTGTCTGTTGTTAGATTTGGTATCAGGGTTTCCTGGCTCTAGATATAGTGTTCTATCCAGTGAACCACCTAGTTGCCTAAACAAGCCACTTTCTCTGGGTCTCAGTTCCCTCCTCTGTAAAATGAGGTGGTTGGACTAGATGGCCTCAGCTATCTTGAGAGCTACGATCATACATTGGGCAAATCATTTCACCTCCCTGGGCCTCAGTTTAATGCCAAATGATGGGACTTGCACTAGATGGCCTCTGAGGGTCCCTTCCAGCACTAGAGAAAGGCACTTTCCCTACTGAAGTCTCTGTTTCCTGTTCTCCAACACTGAGATTGGACTAGGTGGCCTCTGAGCTGCCCTTCTAAGCCTAGATCCAGATGTGATCTTTAGGACAGGTTCTACTGGGGGAGATAAATCAAGAAATGAGCTCGTGCAAAAGAAATGCAAGGAAACTTTGGATGGTGGGAGGACACTCCCAGTGCCAGGGCTAAGGAGGGCTGTGTCATCTGAGTTTAAAGGAAACAAAGGATTCAGAAGTCTCTTCTGGCTGGAAATGTAGGATCCTGTGATCTGCAGAGAAAAGTCCAGTTCTATGTTAGCAGTAATCAAGATGTGCCAATTCTATTGCACAGGCAATTTAGTTTTCCAATAACTTATGCATTTGTTTTTGAAGTAAAAAGGGTTTGTTAAATAAATAAAATTGTCATTCTGTTATTCACATAGGAAGACAATGGTCCTGACATCCATAAGACATGAGTTTTAAGTTGTTTTTCTAGCAGTGGTGATGATTTATGATGAAACATTTAGTGCAATTTATTTTTAAACAAAAGGGTGACCTCTTTCCTGCTACTTCCAAATGAAAAAAAAAAGACCCTATCATTTTCAACATATCTTTCAGTGACACTTCCATTACTATGGGCTGGAGTTATCAGTGGTTCCCATTAAAATGTATATATTATCTAATCACAGAGCACTAGGTTTAGAGTAAAAAGCCCTGGATTCAAGTATTGCTCTGCCCTAGGAAGGTCACCGCCTCTCTGAGCTTTGTTTCCTCATTTGTAAAATGGGAGCGGATTCAACTCCACACATACTTATCAAGCACTTGGTATGCTTCCTTCTTCCGAGAGAGAAAGAGAGACAGACACAGAGACAGATAGGGACAGACAGAAAGAGGAGACTAACAACTGAGGAAGATGGGGTAAAGACTTCATGAAAGGGATGGAAAGTCAATTGAACCTTTCAGGAAATCAAGGCTTCTGGGAGGTGAGGAGGAGGAGGAGGGGAGTAGTCCATTCCAGGCACCTGTGGGAAAGCGTAGAAATAGGCAATGGCGTATTGGTTTGGCAGAGCTAGTGAGTTGGCCATTATGGCTGGGCTAAGATTTAGCCATCAGCTACTAAGCCCAAAATGGCTCAAAAATACTTGGGTAGCTCTTTGAATCATAGAATGACAAAGCTGGAAGGGACCTTACAACTCCTGAGGAAATCAAAAAAGGGAAGTAATTGGCCCCACTCTGTCATTTGCTGGAAGCTGAAGGATCTAGGTGATTGAATACTGACCTAGGTCAAATCTTATGGTACAGGAGAAGTAAGATTGCCTCTGGAGTCAGAGGACCTGAATTCAGATTCTGCCTCTGACACTGCCTATCTTGACCTTGGCCAAGGTATTGAACTTCTCTGAGCTTCAGTTCTCCTCTGTAAAATGAGGAGGTTGGCCTAGAATCAGGGGTTCTTAACCTTTGTATGCGTCCTAGACCCCTTGGAAAGTCTGGTGAAATCTATGGATCCCTTCCCAGAATCATGTAAAATAAAATATGGGGGGCAGCTGGGTGGCTCAGTGGATTGAGAGCCAGGCCTAGAAATGGGAGGTCCTGGGTTCCAATCTGGCCTCAGACACTTCCTAGCTGGGTGACCCTGGACAAGTCCCTTAACCTCCATTGCCTAGGCCTTACCATTCTTCTGCCTTAGAACCAATCCACAGTATTGATTCTAAGAGAAAGTAAGTGTCTAAAAAATAAAATAAAATGCATAAGATTACAAAGAAAATAAATCATATTGAAATACAGCTATAATAATAACAAGAAGAAATTTATGAATGTCAGGGGTTCTTACCCTGGGAGACAGTTGCTTATGTCCTTTCCAGCTCTAAAGCTAGAATCCTAGGATCATCCTTTATAACATACAACATCCTTTATACCACCAAAACTCTGTTCAACAAAAGAGTGCCAACTTCCTGCCAATGGATCACTCTTTTTGAGTGATATTTAATACAACAAAATTCCATTACAACAAAAGGACCTATTTCTTTGGGAGTCATTTTACTTGGATTTGATCTCATTCTAGATCTATGACAGCAAGGAGGATCTGTGGGTATTGCTCTCCAGTCATGCAGAATGAAACCCATCCAAATTTGACCATCTTGTCTCTCGCACCTCCGTATCCCTAAAATGTCATCACAGTTGGTCAGGAATCCTTGAGGGTTCCTTGAGCTCTCTAAACAGAACAAAGATACTAATTAGACACAAGCGTGGGTGAATAACAATGACTAGAGTAAAAGACTATATTCCTAAGTATTCATAATATTACCTGTTGGCTGGTTACAGAGGGAAAAGGAAGAGCTCTTTCAAGCATTTGGTTTTTGCAGTTTTGCTTTGTTCTTGAACACTCAAGGTAAGGGATAAAACTTTCAAAAGGTCAGAACCCCTTTTGTAAAAATTATAAACCATTATATAAGTACTTGGTACAGGGGAAGTCGACATATATCTTGCCATCTGTAACTTAGACAATGAGTATTTTTTTACTCGGGCAGTTAGATGGAGCAGTGGACAGAGAACTGGGCTTGGAGGAAGCCCTATTCCTAAATTCAAATCTGACTTCAGACACTTATTAGCTATGCGACCCCGGACAAGCCATTTAATCCTGCTTGCCTCAGTTTCTTCATATGAAAAATGACCTAGAGAAGGAAATAGCAAACCATGCAAATATCTGTCTGCCAAAAGAACCCTTAGTGGGGTCACAAAGGGTTGGGCATGACTGAATTCATTTGAGTTTTTACTATCTGTCAGATACTATGCTACATGCTGGTGATACAAAGAAATACAAAAACAATCCTTGGCAAAGGCACAGAGATGGAAGATGTAGTGTTGTGCTGGGGGCACTGCCAGTAGGCCCATGTAGCTAGACTGTAGAATATGTGGAGGAGCTGGTGTTGATAATACAAGGAACTTGGCTAGCGGCACCCTCCACATGGGCCTTGATGGGGTTGGGGAGGGTGCCATGAGCAAATTGCATTGTCTTTGGTCCGAAATGGCTCTCTGACCTTTTGGCTCTAGGTCCATCCCCTCAGCCTCAGCCCCCACACACTCCAGGTGCCCATGCACATGGTGTCTCCAGTAGTCTGAGTCTGCCGTGTTTCCCCTCATGGCTCCTCTCCAGCCTGGGAAGAGTTAAGCTTTTCTCAGCAGAGCTGAAGTGGTGCCCGACTTGACTGGGATTTTGGAGTCCTAGCTCCATCCATTTTTAGCTTCCTTTTGCTACGTTTCTCCCAGCTGAAGAAATCAGTGCTTTGACTAAAGCTTGGGCTGCTGGCCACAAGGGCGGAATACAAAGCACAGCAGGGGTGGTAGGGCCTGCAAATGAATCAGCTGGGGGCTGGGGCTCTGCGCATGTTATGTGGCCATAATTAATTGCCTACCAGTCTCTGCCAGGGCACTCACAGTTTTTATGCTCCCTTGTTGTGCTGTCAACACAATTCAGCTCCTGCAAGGTTCACCCTCTCTTCAGGGAGCTCAAGGGTCACAGTCTTGGAGTAGGCTAGGTCTCACCATAAGTCTCAACATACATTTGGCTAAGGC
The DNA here is from genome assembly GCF_027887165.1 of Monodelphis domestica. Lineage (NCBI taxonomy): Eukaryota > Metazoa > Chordata > Mammalia > Didelphimorphia > Didelphidae > Monodelphis > Monodelphis domestica. The sequence goes on along the minus strand of NC_077235.1, from coordinate 51,150,090 downwards.
CAACGCCTCGTGTCCTCTAAAGGGGCTTGAGCACTCAGGCCCCTCTCCGGATGGCAGTCAACGCCTTCTGGCTTGGCAGTTGGAGTGTGTACATGGAGGGATGTGGACCAGACAGACCCTTCATTGAGGAATTCCATCCATCTCAATAGTAGCAAGGACAGCTAGAGAGGTTAGGGAATTCCGGGATGAGGAATTCTGGGAACTCTTGGCTCTTCTGATGGTTTGGGGTTTGTTTTTTGTTTTTTCTTGCCCAGAGCTATTGGAAGGTTTCATATAATTCTTAGGATAGTAAGTGAGAGGTGGCATTTATGGTTTTTCCTAATGCAGTTTGTACAATACGCAGCCTGAGAGGGCTTCCAAGCTTGGCTCACCAGCTGTTGCTTATCTGCAGTGGAGCAGAGATGTATCCATGGTGATCTTCTTGATTCAGCTTGTGTGGGAACAGGGAATCCCATAGGACTTAATGGCATGGCATTTTCCTGGCAGTCACCTAGCTTAGTGTGGCATAGGGGTCACCAAGCCCCCCAATTTAGAATGATCTTTCAGATTTTGGGGGTGGTGGTGGGCAGTGGGAGAATGGCTTAAATTGGAGCTTGTTAAAACACTTTGTTCTTGGAAGCCAGTGTTTTCTTCCATACGCTCATCATGTAAATGACCAATGAACATTCTTCCCATGGGTCTCCTATTGATTGCACATTAGAGATGGTGATCACGGTGATACATGAACAGAGACAAATCGGAAATAAGAACATTTGGCAAAGTGGTGTTCTTTCTTTGAATATCCTGGTACTTTGGTGGGGACAGGCAGGGAGGGGGGGTGCCGGGGGAAAGGGGAGGCTGAGCAGCAAGGACTAGGTAGGATTGAGAGAGCATCTTTAGGTGTGTGTAGATGGAGGGGAGGCCAGGAATTCAATCATCCATATTAGTTTCCATTATACAAGTAAGTGCCTAATAAGCAAGGTGTCATATCTCCCACCCACCCACTCATCCACCCACCAACCCACCACCAGCACCACCACAAGATTACATCTCACTCATTAATTAGAGGCAGAACATTCTGTGCATTTTCCATCATTTGATCTCATGTCTCTGTTCTTGTACATCAAAAGACTGTTGGGAAGAGATAGCTTCTTAATGTCTTCAGACCAAAGGCAAGAGACCTTTTTGTCCCCAAATCCATCTTTGGCCCTCTCATCAACTGCCCTCCCCAAACCCCTATCTCCATCCCATTTTCCCTTCTTGGTATTCTTTCTTTTACAAACTTAATGAAGCTCTCATTGGAAGCTTGCTAGTCCTTTTCAAGGCCTTCCAGAATTTTGGTTTACCTTCTCTCTTCACTAGTTTACACCTTAATTACTCTATTTGGTCAGCATTCTAATCTAGCTGGGATCCAGCTAGATTAATTAACTAATTAATTAATTAACTGCCTAGAGGGCAGGGGATGTTATATATTTGTCCTTTTCTTTCAGGTACCTTGCCCATTAGAGGATCCAAAATTTAGAGCTAGAAGGGACCTCAGAGGCTATCTAGTTCGACACCCTCTTTTTATAGATGAGGAAACTGAGGCTCAGGGAGAGGCCACTCTTGCAATAAGAGGCAGAGCTTGAATTTGAAATCTGATCATGCAGGGGATATTACTATAGGATAATAGATCTAGGCTGGAAGGGACTCCAGAAGCCATCTTGTCCTGTGGTCATATCCATCTAGTCCAACCCCTTTATTTTACAAGTGAGGAATCTGATGTTAGAGAGGTTTGTTGTTTTGACCAAAGTGGCACTGATAGTGAGGGCAGAGCCAGGAACGGAAACCAGGTCCTAGTGATTGTTACAGAATCATAGATCTAGACCAAGAAGGGACCTGGGAAACTAACTAGTTCAACCCTCTCATTTTACCGAGGGGAACACTGAGGCCTAAAAAGGTTAAGTGACTTGCCCAAGGCTACATGAGTAGTATGTAGCTCTGTATATTCCTATTATATATATACATATATATTTGCCATTGGAACCCATTCATTTTGGGTTTCCAATAGAATGTTTTTAAGGAGTCTCAAAGACTTCCTCTCAGGTTTTGTTTTTATTTTTGAGATTGGGCCTCCCTGTTTGGCCTAGGCTATAAATCCAGTGACAATTCATGGGCCAGATCCCAATGTCTTCATTGATATGGATGTCTTCACCTGCTGTGTTTTTCCACCCTAGGCTGGTTCACCCCTCCTTTGGCAGCTTGGTAGACTTACCCTTCCCCTTTCTTGGGAGCTCATCATGTTAACATCAGCCTTAGGGCAGATACCTGATGGTCTTTAGTCCTACTCCCACTCAGAAACTCCAAATCCAAGTAGTCTAGAGATGTGACTTCCATTTGTAGTCAGCTTTTTCTCCCTCCTTTGACTCCAAATGCAATGCTCTAGTAGACACTTACAGGACGATCATCAGGTCTTGGGAATCATCTAGTTCAGGAAACTGTGGTGGACAAAAGTCAAGTGACTGTCCCAGGGCCACACAGCTAGTGTCTGTGGCAGGGTTTGAACTCAGGTTTTCCTGGCTGTTAAGTCTAAGTCTATACACTGCACCATGCTGTGGATAGTTGGATATGAAAGTGTTACATCACTATTATTTAATCACAGGATCTAGAATTCAATTCCCCCATTTTACAGCTGAAGCCCACAGAAAGAAACTGACTTGCTCAGGATCACACAACTAACAAGTAAATGAATTGGCTTCCCCATCTCCTCCCCTAGGCCTATATTTTTTCCTATTGGTACTCATTCATTTTGGGATTCCCAAAATACATATTCAAGGACACTCAAGATTTCCTGTGAGTTATTAAGCATTTTCCTCTCCCTTTTACACTCCCCCATGTCTGATATCCATGTTTTTTTCAAGCTGTTCATTCCCCAAATCAAACAGACACATAACCAGTTTCTTTGGACTTTTCTTATTGAACTTTACTATGTTATGATCTCTAGGAACTTCTGGTTAATGCACCGGTACTTCCTGAGTCATTTCTGGTCTTCCTCACTTGGATCCTCCAACTGCCTCCTCAAAACTCCATATCTGCAGGGAAATCATTCTTTTCGCTCCTTGGCATTTACAATTTCCAGGTAATTGCAATCTTCTCATACCCTCCCTATGAATTCCCCTAGCAGGTGCTTACACCAGTTCTCGATATTTATCCATTTCAGTGTTTCTGTGTACATCATATGGACCCTACCGCTTACTGATCCCATCACTGCTCTTTTCAGAATTCCTCCTATTTTTTGGTTATCTTCCTGGTACGGAAGAGGCTGGACGAAGCTAATTTAGTATTCCAGCAGTGATTTCCTTAGCATTCTTGAAAAATGATTTGTTCAGTAATATGATGTCTTTTTGCTTAAGACCTAAAGAGAGCACCAGATGGGATTAGCCTAGCCGGTAGGTCAAACTTTACTTCAATAACTGATGGAGAATCTAGCAGTGTCCCCTGTTGTATTAGGATGAAATATCCTAGGAATATATGTTAAGGCCAACCCTTGGCTTCCCAAAATGAATGACTTCTACAACAGCAGGCTAGGGAAGGACCCAGCTGGGCAATGACTTGTGTGAAAATGATCTGAGGGGCTTGGTGGACCACAAATATAACTTGAGGCAGTGGTACGACGGGTCAGACACAGACACTAACTACCTTTAGGTTGTATAAAGAGAGAGGCACTGTGTCCAGAACAAGTAGGGATATAGCCCCATTACACTCTGGCATGGACTCTGTAATTTCAGAGTGGGAAGGTCATGTTTGGCTTTGGGTGCAATATTTTTGGCAGGCCATTGATAAAACTGGAGAGAATCCAGAAGAGGGCAATAAGATTGATCTGGGACTGTAAGTCATGCCATTTGAGTTTCAGTTAAAGAAACTGAGAACAACATTTAGCCCAGAGAAGTAAAGACTTGGGGAATGTGTGTCTGGTGGGGAGGCAGGAAGGACTGTCACACCAAAGAAGTATCAGATTTGTTCTGCCCCAGTGGGGGCAAGGGAGAAAAGGAGGGCAGAAAGACACGGTTCAGTTTGACGTAAAAGAAAACCTCCAGCCACAAGTGGAACAGGCTGCTTTGGGAACTAGTAGACTCCCTTTCACTGAAAATGTTCAAGTGGAGGCTGAAAGACCACTTGTTGAGGGTGTTGCCAGGGAGATCCCCGAGTTCAGCTGCTCAGTTAGACTAGATAATTGTTTTTCATTTCATTTTATTTTTTTTAAGTTTGGAACATTTTAAAAAATTAATTAATTTAGACTATTTTTCCATGGTTACAAGATTCATGTTCTTTCCCTCCCCTCCTCCTACCCCCCTCTCGGAGCCAACATGCAGTTCCACTGGGTTTTATATATTAGACTAGATAATTTTTGAGGTTGCTGGAATTTTGTCATCCTTCCTGCCAGCTAACATTTCAAGGCTTTCGGTAGCACCTTGAATGAGTCCCAAGATGATGCTTTACTTGGGTGTGGGAGTCACCCAGGGATCTCAACTGGATTATTTATTAACCATTTATTACAGGTTTCTCTGTGCCAAGCTCTGTGCTAGGGACTGAAAATGCAAAGATGAAAAGAAAAACTGGCACCTGGCTCCAAACACTTTACATTGGAAGCAAAATAGAAGATTCAATGAGGAAGGAGAAATCCACACCTAGAGGGGATAAGAAAAGGGTCGATGAGCTCAATGTTGTAGGAATAGAAGGATCAAAAGAGGCAGAGATGAAGGCAGTGTGCATTCCATTCGTGGAGAACAGCTTGAACAAACGTGAAGGGTTAGGAGACTGGATGCCAAGTGGGAGAACAGCAAGTAGGTCCATTTGCCTAGAGTGTACCATGTGTGAAGAAGGGTAGTCATGCTAGAAGTCACCATTAAGAGATACTGGTAACCCCGAATGCAATTCATTTGGAAAGGCAGGCTGGAGACACATGGGGAAGGGATTTCAGTGGGGCAGCTCCTATTTATCTGATGTAACGAGATGATAAGGAGAGTTCAGTGATGTCGAGGATTGAGGACCCTGTGAGCTGGTGAGAGTTTGCTTGGGGTTCTAATCGTCTCTTCTATGAAAAGTATTGGCATTCCCATGAACTACCTTGAGAGGATTGTGGGTATCTCTTGAGACATGCCCAGTAACCTCACTGCACATTAGGTCATCTGAAGTCTCATCTCTGGGGACGAATTGTTGAACTTGGCCTGAATTAGGGATGAGTTGGGCTGACATCTAGGTTTATAAAAGAGGCTTCATGTCAGATCCAGAACTTTTTTGCCTTTCCTGAGGACAGGTTCCAGACCAGAGACTGAAGGTGGAGGGGAAGGTGGTAGCTGTGAATCAGCAAAGCTTTTCAAGGACCACCGAGGCATCCTGTTCAGAGCTTCAGAAGTGGCAACAGCTGAGACAGCAGTGAACGATTGACTGCTCCTAGGCCAAGTCCCTGGATTCTTGCTGCTTGGCACAGCCTTAGAAAGTCAACATTGTAGCCACACTGTCAGCTACAACAGGAGGGAACCACACAATCTATGTGGTAGGAGTTCTTGATTCCCAGCTTTGTGGAAGAGGGTCAAGGAGCTTCCTAGGTCAAGAAGGGAGGTCTTCCTGGACAGTATATGATCTCTCAAGCAAGGGAAGAAGGATTTTTCATATGGTTTCAAGCTTGAGGTTGCTTTACTTGTGGTCCTAAACTCAAGAGTTCTAGAGTTTTCTAGGGAGAAAAGGGGACTTCTGGGTTATGGCCTGCCCCTTGGAAAGAAATGATAATTAGGAGTATGATGTTGAAGCTATGGGAGAATTAGTGGAATCTAAGCCATTATAGAGAGAAGCAAAAGTCTTGGATTGTGCTTTTTCCTATTACAGTGGGGTTGTTTCTTAAGCTATTATAAATGTATTTCCTTTATGGGAGGGAGTTCAAGCATTTATTGTGGATGAGGAAACTGAGACCCAGAGATGGTAGGCGACTTGTCCAGTATACTTCAATTACAGTAGCAACAGTTGAAATTTGAACCTAGGACCTTCTACTCCAAATTCAGGATTCTTCCCACTGAAACACACAGCAAGCAATCACCACACACCCACTCACTCTCTGCCAGGCACCGGGGCTACAAAAAGAAAAAGAAAAAGAAAAACTAGTCCTTTTCTGTAAGATGAGGGGGTTGGTCTATGTTCCAGGTACTGTCTGAACTGGACTGTTTCTAAGATGCTTGATCTTTCCCAGACAGAAATGGCATCCAATTAAAGCTGGATTACATGTCCTTGGAGGGCTCTTCCAATTCGGAGACTTTGGGATTTCTGTGATTTCAAAGATCCCTTCCAGCCTGAAATGTTTATTTTTTTTCCACCAAAAGCAGCACCACAGTGATTTCCCCATTCCCCTAGGCGAGGCGTTCATGTTCTAACTTCCCTGTCCAGGGCTTCCGAGTGCCGTTACAATTTTTGACTGCAACCTCTACCCTAACGTTGCAGAAGGGAACCACAGTACTTAAGAAGCTGAAACCCGGAAGTCTCCCTCCCTTCCAACACTGCCTTCCATTGCCAGTCTGATCTTAGGCCAGCTCCTCAAGCTTAATGTGTGCCTATTGCTGTGTGCGGGTGGGTATGGATGCTTGCTCATTAAAGCCCTGAACCAGGGGCTGCGCTGGAGGAAAGCTGCAAAGGTGATTAATGGCCTTGTTCATTCACTTGGGGATCATTAGTCAAGATATTATGAAACTAAACCCTAACAGTGACCCCTCAGCCTGGAGCAGAGCCACTGCTCTACATCAAACTGGATTGGATGAGCTTTGAGGCCTCCTCCAATGCTGGCAGCCTGTGGTCCTTCCGTGGTGATGGTCTTTGAGGGGTCACAAGGACCTTCTTATTTTCACATTTGAAGTTTTCCTTTTGAAGAAGAGAAAATATGTAACGAGTATATGAGGCAAGGTAATGTAGAATAGGCACTGGGATGGGAGTAAAGAGACCTGGGTCCACATCTCAGCTATGCCACTGCCTAGTTGCATGACCACAGGCGAGTCCTCTCTGAGTCTCAGTTTCCCCATTTGTAAAATAAGGGGGAAAGAGTATTCGATTTGGAGTCAGAGGGTCTGGGTTCAGATCCTCTATCTGTGACTTACTACTTATAGAATCTTAGGCAAGTGACTTCCCCTCTTGGAGACTCAGTTTCCTAATCTGTAAAATTAAGAGGTTGTACTAGGTGATCTCTATAGTCTCTCCTACCTCGACCTTTATGATTCTAGATTCTCAAAGGGTCCTTCCAGTTTAAAAGTCTATGATTGTGCCCAACATAACTGGAATGTTGAGGCCATATATATGAGTGTTTATTAAATAGAACTCAGGCAGATGTATTGGGAATAGCTCATGGTGGACAATTCCGCTGTCCCATTCTGCAGATATCCCAACAGTCCTCCAAATGATATGCCTAACACTTCGTAAGTTAATCAGGAAGGACCTAAAGAAGCTGGACTCCAACTAACTCTAAAGAAAAAAAAAGAACACAGGTCCTGTCCCCAAGGTAAACGTAGCTCATTAGCTACAGCAGCCTGAGAGACAGGGATAATTACTCTCTCTCTCTCTCTCTCTCTCTCTCTCTCTCTCTCTCTCTCTCTCTCTCTCTCTCTCTCACACACACACACACACATACACGTGTACATATAAATCAAGGCTGTAGCTAATATGTATATTATATATTATGTGCAACACCTATTTTATAATGTATAGAACATATAATTACATATTTAATATATCAGGTAATTTCCAACTCCTACATCCTTAATGTATAGAAATATATCATCTAATATTATATATACATCTTTTTTGGGGTAATATTAGTTTTTGCAGAGATTCCGCAGAAACAAATGTGGTCTTGTAGGATAATTTGGGAGGTTGGAAACTCAGTAACCAGTGGGAATGGAAGCAGCCACCTGTATATTAAAAACTTGTCTCAAAGTAGCTAATTGTTCTTGAGCCCTTCTAAAAGGGGAAAGCCGCCAAGGGCAGCAAAGGAGTCTGTGACTGTTTTGTGCTCTTTTGGAAAAAGCTCAGGTGGAGTGTTTGTGTCGCTGGGAAATTGAGTTGGGGGAGCCTGGGAAAAAGGAGCGCTTTCACCTCAAGAGCTGCAGAGTCTGAAACAATGCCTTTGCTCTTGGACTTGACAATTCTCCTTCAGAATGTTTGCCTAATAAGGTTGCCATTTAGGATGCTGATGCTGAGTTTCAGAGCAAACATTTAGAAAAATAAGAGCCTACAAACTACTCACTTTCTTTTGCGTGGCCATTGATAATGCTTGATGCTTCTGGGTGCCTATTGAGGGCTTGGGAGCTAAAATGAATGGCTGCATTGCTTCTGAGGGGTCTGTCTTCTGTCCTGCAATGCTGGGTCCTTGTGATGCCTCAGCTCCCCAGTGAGTACCGGGGGAGTGAACTTTGAGGGCTCGGCCTCTGTACAGTAAAAATATAATTTTCACCCATAGTAGAATGATACTCTCAAGAAGGCCACAGGAGTCAACACTAGTGACTTAGAGATGTGTATTTCCCTAAGCTTCAGGAGAGACCATCTCTATTTGACTTAAGGGATATTCTAAGGGAGAATATATTCCCAGCATGCTCAAGTCTGCCCCATCCTGAATAAAAGCTTTCCCTAGACCCTTTTTTTCCATCTAGCTAGGATGGTTCCTACGTCTTTCTACCCTCCTCGTGACCCAACTTCTTGAAAGAAGATGAGCGATCTCTACCTGATACCTCTGTGTCTTTACTAAACTCTTTCTACTCTACTGGTCTTGTTCTATCTCCACTACTTAACTGAAATCAAAGGCCACCAATGGCACCCAACTGACCTAATCTACATCTTGTTAAAGTCAATCCCTTTGGAATGGCTGAGCAAGTTGTGGTGTATGATAGTAATGGAATACTATTGTGCCATAAGAAACGACAAACAGGATGAATTCAGAAAAACCTGGAGAGACTTAGCTGAACTGATGTAAAGTGAAGCAAGCTGAACCAGGAGAATTTTGTATAGAGTAACAGCAATATTGTGTGATGATCAACTGTGAATGACTTAGTTATTATCAACAATGCAAGGATCCAGGACAACTTCAAAGGACTCATGATGAGAAAAGCTATTCCCTGGCATACAAGGAACTGAAGGTGGGGCAGCTGGGTGGCTCAGTAGATTGAGAGCCAGGCCAAGAGATGGGAGGTCCTGGGTTCAAATCTGGCCTCAGACACTTCTTAGCTGGGTGACCCTGGGCAAGTCACTTAACCCTCATTGCCTAATCCTTACTGCTCTTCTGCCTTAGAACCAATACATAGTACTGATCCTAAGACAGAAGGTAAGGGTTTTTTTTATTTAAAGAAGGAACTGATGGAGTCTAGATGCAGGTCAGAGTATACCACTTTTCACTTTCATGAGTTTTTTCTGGAATGTGTGAAATATGTCTTCTTTCACAACATGATGAATGTGGAAATATATATTGCATGATAGCACATGTATAACTTATATCATGTTGCTGGCCACTTGAGGGAAAGGGAAGGGGAAGGGGAAGGGGAAGGGGAAGGAGGGAGAGAGAGAATTTGAATCACAAAATGTCAGAAAATGAATTTTAAAAATTGTTTCTGTATGCACTTGGGGAAAAATACAATAAAAAAGCTATAGGGACATTAAAAGAAGTCATCACCCTTGGCCTTCCTATAAGAGTAAATTATGGCAATGACCATCTCCTTTTCTTTTCTCTTTTTCCTGGTTCTTTTCATGTCTTTAATGACTTCTTTTTCCTCTGCTGTGTCTTCACTATTCCCTCATATCCAAGGGAAAGTGTTTCCCAAGGTTTGGTCTTTTGCCCTTTTCTTCCTCTACAGTCACCCCCACTTCCACACAAATTATGTCTCACCAAACTTCTCAAGTTCCATTGAGAATACTGTACTCATTCAGGATCGCAACCTCAGAATCACCTGGAACTCTTTCCTCTTACTGAGCTTTCCCTCCACCCCAAACCCCATATCCAAGTCTTGCTGATTTTACTTTCATTTCATTCCTTGCATCCATCTCCTCCTCTTCAGTCACAGGCCACTACCTTGAGTCAGATCCTTATTACCTCTCACCTGGGCCATTGTAATAGTCTCCTTATTGGTCTCCCTGTATGTTCCCCTTTCTCCATTCTCCACACAACTGCTACATTGATATTTCCAAAGCACGGGTCTGACCATGTCACTCCCTTGATGGAAAAGCTTCAGTGGTTATTTCTTTGGGGATTAAATACCCCCCCATGTTTACCATTGAAAGCCCTTCTCAAGCTGGCTCCACGCTGTCTTTCCAGACTCAGCTCATATTACTTTTCCTCACGAACTCTATGTTCTACCCAAATTGGTCTCCATGCCGTTCCCTGTACATGATGTTCCATCTCCTGCCACTTTGTTTTTGTACAAACTGTCCCTCATGCATGGAACACTCTTCCTCCTCCCTCTGCCTCTTGGAATTCCTACCTCCCTTCAAGGCTCAGGTTAGGGGCCACATCGTACATGAAGTTTTCTCTCTCTTGATCTCCCTAGTAGTTAATGATCTCTTCTGCCCACCAAATAAAGTGTGTGTGTGTGTGTATCTGTAGCGAAATCCGTCTCCCACGTTGACCTCTCATCTAAGCTCCATTCGCTTATTTTCCCAAATGCCTACAGAACATTTTCATCGGGTGGTTCCACCTGTACTTCCAAGTCAACAAAAATCAAGTTCATGCTATTTCCCCCCCAGACATGCTTGTACTTGGGATCCCCTCAATTCTGTCTACGGCACACACTTGAAAATTTTGGTGCCATCTTTGCCTTCTCCCTCTCTCTTTCCTCTTATGCATTCTGTTATTGAGTGCTGTCAGTTTTACATGTGTAACTTCTCTTATACCTGCCCTTTCCCCTCCATTCTCCGTGGCACAAATCTACTACAGACCTTTCTAACTCCTGCCTAGATAATCACAGTCAGCTCTTTAAAGTTCTTCTCAACTGTCTCCCTCCAAACCATTCTTTCACATCATTCCAGACTTGCCTTCTTGGTGCATAGATGTAGTAATTAGGTTATTTGTTTGCTTCAAACCTTTTATTCTTCAATGGTCCCCAGTTTCCTGTTGAAAAAATTTCAAATTTCTTGGCCTAGCATTTAAGGCCATCCAGCAATTTGAAATAGTAATAACCCTAACATTTGTGTTAGCACTTTTAGGTTTGCAAAGTGCTTTACTAAATGATCTCATATGGTCCTTTTGTATGCCCACTGAGGAAGATGTTCTTATTCCAGCTTTACAGATAATACAACTGAGGCTATAAGTAACTTGCCCAGAGTCACACCCAGGGGTATAATGATAAATATTTAACAGAAGGCTCTCAGAAAGCAAGATGCCTTTAAATTTAATCTTCATTATTAACAGTTTCTCCATCACTTTCTTAAGTCTAGACAATCAACAGATCAATAAGCTTGCCCTTCGTTTACTGAAGTATAAATTCTTATGCTGAAAATGTGATAATTGCCTCCAGCATAGCCATACTTCTAGTAAGTGTCAGAGGTGGGATTGATTCCTAACTCCTAATTTAACTAATTCCAGACTTCCTAACTCCAAGTTCACCTCCTACTCTGTTCCAAGTTCCTGGTGAACCAGGAACCACACCCCTAACTCTTCTCTTCCCCTATGTCTTTGGGCACACTTCTCACTAGGCCTGACATTCCCTTCCTTCCACTTCATTGGTTGAATTCCAGCCCATGATTTTAAGTTTAACCCCTTTACTGCCTCCCTCATGCAAATTGATCAGTTCCTCTTAAGCAACAGTGGCCTTTCCTTTGCTAGCCATCAATCAAATAATGAAAGTTTATTTGCCAGTCAGTCAATAAGAAATTAGTAGTAGTGGCTACGGGAGGGGGTGGGAGGAGGGTAGGGAAAGAACATGAATCATGTGACCATGAAAAAATTCTCTTAATCAATTAAATAAAATATAAATAAAATTAGTAAATGCTGACTACATGTTGGGCACTCTGCTAAGGACTGAGGGTACAAACTCATCAATATAACAGCTCTTGCCCTCAAGGTGCTTATATGCTACTAGGGGGCTATAACATATTCACAGGGGAGTAGCTACAGAATCTATATAAAAACAAACGCAAAATTATGGGGTGCAAACAACAAGTTAAACCCGGGCAGAATCATGAAAGACATGTTGAAAGAGGTGGCACTTGAACTGAGCTTTGAAGGGAGCTAGAGATTCCAAGAAAAGTGAAGGATTTCATTCAAGGCATGTGCAAAGGCCCTTCTTTTCCATACTAAAAATTTACCACTGTAATTTTCAGGCGGTGAGGCATGGAATTCTACAGTGTCTAAGGAATTCATGCTGAACATCACATAGAAGGTGATGGAAAGGTACATGATTGTTGTGAGCAGGCTGCATCATAGAACCGAGGAGGAACTCAAGAAGAATCGGAATAGAGGATTTCATCATGGAAATGAATGAATAAAAAAATGTGTTGGGCCATGATGAGAGCAAGGGATATACAATAAGGAAGTGAACTGTTAGTGGGCTTCACTAGGGATTTCATGATGTTGGAAGGAAATTGCCAGCATGTTGGATGAGCCTCCTATGGCAAACTTAGAGGGAGACATGGACAAAAGTAGCAAAAGTTAGATAGCCATGGATGGGTTGTGATCAACATTGTTGAAGGGAATATTCATATTGATAAGATTTGTGGATTCTAACCAAAATCTTGTTCCCATTCCTAACATCAACCAATCATAGATCCAGATAGGACAGGTCTAATGCTACTTTCATGTTACAGACATTCAAATCCTTAAAGACATTTCTCATGTTCTCCCCACCTCCTTCCCCTGAGCATTTTATTTTCTAAGCTAAACATCCCCAGTTCCTCCAAGTGATACTAGTAGAGCAAAGACTTGAGGCCTCTCAGCATGTGACAGTGGAAAGTACAGTGGCTCTAAATTTAGAAGACTTGGGATCATATCTCATTTTACTTCCTGGGCTTCAGCTCCCACTTCCACTAAATGAGGGTTTGGACTGGATGGGTTCCTTCTGGCTCCAGATCTATGGTTTGGACCCTTCAATGAGTTTTGGTTTTCAATCACTCTTTCCCCCATGAGTATCTACCAAGACTACAACAAAAGATAATGCAACATAGAACTTAAACTGAGTTTATCCATTTTTTCTCTCCCTTCATCCTTCTTTGCCCTAATTGTTCTCTTCTCTATCATCATAATTTCCTCCTCTATACACTTGCTTCTCTGTTATCTCTCTCTCCTCATGTTATCTTTCTCTCCTTTACCTTTTCCTATCTCTATTGCCATAATAATAGAATATAAAATTATTGAATATAGTTTTATCTCAAATCATGTAAACTGTTCTTAATTTTAAAAGCAAGTGAGTAGAACACGAGATTTTTTTCTCAAAATGGTGGGGTGGGGTAGGCAAAAGCAGAACAGCTTAGTTCTTCATTCTTTCCAAAAGTGCAGTGATTCAGGTAGTGAGGCTAGAAAGATGAGTTGACAAAAGAAAACATCAATGATAGAGAAATAATATGGAGCCAATAATATACAAGACATAAATCCAGGAGAAGGGAACAACTACACATAATCCACAAGAAAATGCTCAAATAAAACCACAAATTTGCCACATGCTTTGCTGGAATTCCTGGAAGATAGGAAGCATGAGATTTAAAAGAAATGTTAATGTAAATGTTTTGAAAATTCTTGAGGAAAAATGGGGAAGACAATAAGAACATTAGAGGAGGAAAATGGAAAGAGAATAAACAGCTGGTGAGTGAGGTGTAATACTTTATTTAATTAATAGACTCTTTGAACATTAGTTGGACCAGAAAGAGATAACTCCATGAAACAAACAATACTACAATGTAATTGAAAGCCTAATATTTGTCCCTGTCTATGTAATTGGCATAGTAGACAGAGCTGACCTTAGAGCCAAGAAGACTTGGTTTCAAGTCCTTTTGACACCTAATAGCTATTTGACCCTGGGCAAATACCTTCTCAGTGCCCTAGCCAGCTCGTTAAGACTATAATTTGCAGAGAAGGTACCAATTTGCATTGGTAGAAGGATCCCATTGTTATCAATGAAATCACAGGCCAGTCCCTATCCCTATCTTTTAAAATTAACATGAGAACTCAAAGAAATCTTTTTCTTCTATCCTCCACTGAAGTCCAAATCTGAGACTTTACCAGGAGGTGAATCTGGGTGCCCAATGGATGTGCCAAGGGAGTGCCAGCTCTGGCACGTCACACTGAGTTGGAAAAGCTTTGAGGACAGGCTGAGTGATGGACGATGGCATGTGTGCTGTCCAAGGACCAGCCTAGCTAAGTGTGGAGAGAGAGGCTCATCGCCAGGTCGGCTGCAGACGGATAGTTTTTTTGGCCCTAGCAACTTTGAAGGCTCAGTTGTGCTTAATTCTAGAAGTGAGGCAATCTACATTGGCAGAGGGAATGTGGACCCCATGAGACCATCTATCCTTGAATCACTGAAGCATTTACTGATGGACTCTTCCACCTCTTGCTTCAGCAAGCCCATCTTTGGCATTGGCAATGACAGGGGGAAGGAAAACCCTGTAGTAGACAAGGAAAATTGCTGCTCCATTCCTTGTGGCAAGTACTGTTTGTTTATTACCTTCTATTCTCTTTTTTCCCCTGTTCTTTTTTATAACTCCTATTGCAGCTCTCCTGCTCCTGAGTAATGGAAGAAGAGTATCCTTGTAATAGTTCTGTTGCCACAATAGTGGAACCCTACCATTTGACACTCTTAGCAGATGAGTGTTAATAATGCTTGGAGAGGTTATGTTAAAGAAAAAAAGGAAGAGAGAAGCAATATGGAAAAAAAGAGAAAAAGAGAGGACAGGCTGTCAACTGATTACCAGAATTTCTTTCTGGAAGCATCTAGGAGAGTTGTTAGTCCTCCTTCTCCTCTATGCCCTCTAGGCTTTCTCTCTTCCCCAAATTTGCCTTCTCTGGAACATCTTACATTCTAATGCATCCAATTCTAGGGAAATGGGGTCACTATAGCATTTGTCAATGGAGGACCCCCCAGGGATGGTCAAGTTTTGCCTTGAATGGTGGGATCACAAGGGGCTTTTAGGAAAGCATAGTTGATTGAAGAGCATTCCAAAGCAACTCATCATTTAATAAAACAGGACCCTACTTTACCAATCAATCACTTAACTCTTAACCTATCCCACTATATAGCTGGTCCCAAAGTCTAAACCAACCCATGCTTTACTTTCCCTTCCCATCTAGCTGTCCATCTACCTAAGACAGCTTGCCATCTGTGCTTCCAGTGCCATGTTTCTCCCACCAGGGCCAACTTCCTCGGTACTAGATGTCCATACTGGACCTCCAGAATCCATACCTCCAGTCCCTGGAGAAATTAACTAACTAATCTTTGGAACTGCCACCCTGAGACCGAGGCTCAGCCTTCTTGATCAGGAGCTGACTTACTTAGCCCCCTATTTAGCTGGCTCATGACCAGCCTAGGCTCCATCTTCACATCTTATTATGATGCCTGTCTAGACTAGCTTTTCCCACTGCTTACATGCTAACATCTTGTTCTGGTCATGGCAATCAAATCACTAATGCCATTGCTTCTGGAAAGAGCATGTCAACTGACCTATGGCCCAACTTTCCTAGATTCCCTAGACCAAAACAATCATCCCTGACCACCACTCTACTACGTACACTGTCTTCCCTAATAGACCATAAGTTCCATGAGGGCAGGGGCTCTCTCACTGTTCATATTTGAATCCCCAGTGCCTAGCACAGTGCCTGGGACATAGCAAACACTTAACAAATGATTTTTCATTCATTAACCCATGCACTCAATAAGCAGAGATCCACTGTCGATCATGTACCAGTCACTGTGCTAGGCTCTGGGCATACAAATGCAAAAGTGAGGCCCTGTCCTCAAAGAGATTCCATTCAATCAGGGGAGAGAACATGTACACATAGAAATATATACAAAATACATTAAAATGAATACATAGTCATTTGGGGAGGGGAGTCAGTTTCTGGAGAAGGCTGAAAAAGCTTTATGTAGAAGGTGGCACTTAAATTGGGTTTCAAAGGAGACTAGGAATTCCAAGAAGCAGAAGTGAGGAGGGAGTTCAGTCCAGGTCAGTGCAAAAGCATGTAGATGGGAAATGGACTGCCACGTATGAGGAATTCTAAAGACTAGTTTGGTTAGAGCACTGGGCAAATAAGGGGGAATAATATAGAGCAGGACTGAAAAGGTAGTTTGGGAATAATTATGAAGGGATTAAAATGCCAAACAGAATAATTGATATGGTCCTGGAGGTAATAAGGAGCCACTGGTGTTTATTGAGGAGGGGAGTGATATGGTCATGTCTAAGCTTTACAGAAATCATTTTGGCAGCACTGTGGAGGATGGATTGGAGCAGGGAGATGCTGGAGGGAGGAAGACCGACTTGGAGGCTATTTCAGTAGTTCAGGAGAGAAGTTATGAGGGCCAGAACGAAGGTAGTCGCTGTATACATAGAGCAAAGTGGATGGATGTGAGATGTGGAGTTGGGAAGAAGATTTACTAGGATAACCCATCATAGGACTTTGAATTGGCAAGATGCTCAGAGGCCAGTCAATCTATCCCCCTCGTTTTTCCAAATTAGAAATCTGACTAAGCTCTCACACTTAGCAAACAGTCCAGCTGGGATTCAAGGCCAGGTCCTCTAACTTCAGGTTGAACCCCTTTTTTCCACTGAGCCATGAAGTACATTTCTTTTCTTCTTGTTGATTCTTGCTCTCTGACTTCTCTTCTGTTATCAGACCATCTTTAGAGAAGTAGCCTCCAAACATTAACTCAAGAGGCCTGGCGTGCTCACATCTTCTTTTCTTTTGGGGGGTTCCATAACATTCTGTACCTATTAATTGTTTTCATAGCCTTCATACATTGCAAAGGAAAGTCAGTGCAATGCTGGCCATGTAAATCTAGAAGCCCAATTAGAGGACTGACAGGAAACAAAGCCGGTATGGAATGATGGCCTTGATTCTTTGTAGACGCCAGCCCCCAGAAAGTTAATGAGTCCGGGATTTAGATAGTTATAATTATTTGTGAGAAATAAAGACCGAGCCAAATTCCAGCAGCTTGGTAATGAGTTCAACCACCTCCTGTGGGCCAGAGGTCTATAACCTTCCTATGAGATGTAGCTCCTTCTTTCAGATTTCCCAGAGCCCAGTAAGGTAGGTAATCTAAGTATCCTTAGTATTATAGAGTATGAAGTGAAACGGATTCACCGGCAAAAGACTTTGGGCATGTTACTGGACTTTAATTTCATCCTCTGTAAAATAAGGAGATTGCACTAGATTCCAGTGCTCGCTCTATAATACACACGGGACAGGTGAGCCAGACTAAGCTGAAGCAGTTAGGCTACCTCAAGGAAAGACAGGAGAGAGCATGTGCCAGATAAGTCTAACTTCCACTGCTCTGACCACCATTTCCCTTCATAATCTGTTGGTCCCAGAGCCCTGGAAATAGTGGCACTGCCAGCCCAGAGCCCTCAGTCACTACCCTAAGGGATGCAGCCTGCTCTCTGCTCCTTTGGGGGCCACACATAGACACATCTACGGAAGTTCTGGGCCCTGTAAACTGGTTTGGCATCAAAACCCAGTATCATCTGATTAGCAGAAATGACATTAAAGAAGTATCACATCTGCTTTGCCCCTGCACCCTAAGGACCATGGGACCTTTTCATTGGCCTTGCAGCCAAAACCTTCCTTAGGTGTTGTCTCCCTCATGAGACTGTGAGCTTTGTGAAGGCAGGGACTGCCTCACTTTTCTCGTTGTAATTCCAGGGCCCAACACAGTGCTTCCCACATAGTCAGGACTGCTTTATTCTTTCAGGTCCAAGTCTCTCCAACTCCCCGATCCTCAGTTTTCTCATCTTCAAAGGAGGGAGTTGGACTAGATGGCTTGGAAGATTTTCCCAGCTCTGGCCCCCTGTCCATCAGGAAACATTGAGGGCCTGCTATGTGCTAGACACTGCTGGGCATTGGGATACAAGTTCAAAGAATTCAACAATCTCTACTCACACGGACGGAGCTTCTGTTCTAATGGCAGCAACAACAAACATATGAACAAATAGACACAGCAGAAATGCAGATTTACTAAGTACAAATCTATTCCAGGTAGTTAAATCTAAGGGAAGCTGGTAGGGAAGGAGGGCACTAGAAGCTGGGGTTGGGCTGGAGATCAGGAAAAGTTTTATGCAGAAGATGGCCAGAGAAGAGGACTCAGTGGGATACCTTCCAACTAGCATCGAGTGCTTCAAGGGCTGCCACTTATGAGAGGGATCAAAACCTGGTGTTTTGGGCCCCAGAGGGCAGGATAGAGAGTAAAGAAGCAGGGCACAAAGAGACAAAGGGCTTGAAACTAGTTATTGGATCCCCAACCAGAATCTTCAGTGGACTCTTCATCAGCAAAATAGGGATAAGGATTCTAGGAATATCCAACTGAACAGGCCTTTGAGAAAATGTAAAAGAGGCTATTTCTATCCCAGGATGGTTGGGAGTACTCTGATCCACAGCGAGGAGAATGCACTGGCTCTGAGGCAGTGCTGCCCACCTCCCTTTCATTGGAGGCCTTCCTGAAAAAAGGCAGAATGACTACCTATCTAGTATTTTGTAGACGGGCCATTTCCTCTGGTATTGGTTGGAATGCTGGGCCTGCTAACTCTGAAATTCTGGCATTCAAAAGACCAGAGAAGGGAAGTGACTGATAGGTAACCATTCAACTTAAAGCCCAAGGCCTCTGACTCCAGTTAAAGAAAGACACAGCTATGGGGGAAAGAACATGCAAAGAAGTGGCTGTGGATCCTTTCCCCAAGTGCCTTTAGCTCGGTAAATAAAGGAAATCTTTTGATCAACTTTATTGATTAGCCACATAGGACACCAGGAGGGAATGCAGTTCACCCCTTTGGTATGTTATAAACGTCTGAGACAAGAGTTTCAGAAAACCCTCAGTGCAGAGCCAGGATGACAGCACCGTCAATAAAAGCCAAGGTCTCAAGACAGAGCACTGTTCGTGAGTCCTAAAAGCATTTTCCAATCAATCGCACATTTGACAGGTAGCCAATGTAGATCCCTCAAAACTCAAGCGATGTCCTCCTGGAAACCTTTTTAAGAGTGAGTTAAAATTCTACAGGCACCACTTTGCACTTACCTAAAGTAAATGTGGCATTTTCTAGCTGGCCCATAAAACAATGCTTCAAAGTACACGCAGTCCCCAACTTACTGCTGGGTGGTAGCCAACAGTACTAGCATGGAAGTCGGCTGTTTGATACTTGGAACATATTTTCCCGTAGCAACAATGATATGCAGGGTGGTTAGAGGACTAGATGAACCCACAAAAACCTGTTTAAGTAACAGTAAAGCCACAGTATTGAATTGGATTCAAGAAGCTCTACAGGAACGTCTCTGGGTCTCAGGTTCCCCAACCGTAAAGTGAGAGCGTTGAATCTTAAAGGTCCTTTCCATCTCAAAAGCAATGATTCAGTAGTATGTACAAGGCAATAAGTGAGGCTACTTCAGAGACACAGAGACAGGAACACTTGGGTTTCAGGCCCAGCTCTGACTCATACTGGGAAAGTCACCTCAACTCACGTTGCCCAAGGCAACTCTCTAAAGTGTTCAATAGGTAACTCTAAAGTGTTCCATTGCCAAAGTGTTGCCCATCTACACGGTGGTAGATGGAGTTTCCTTTCTGGGATTTCCCTATGCTAATGAAAACACATTTGATGGAAAAAAATAAGTTCTAAGGGCAGCTAGGTGGCACAGTGCCAGGCCTAAAGCCAGGAGGACCTGGGTTCAAATGTGACCCCAGATACTTCCTGTTGGTGTTAGGCATTTACCAGCACACCACTGGTCCCAAGAAGCAGCTGGATGGTGTTGAATGGGAAAGGAGAGAGAGAAGAAAATCTCAAGTGCTTGCAGCAGAAAGGGAAGCAAAGTCTGGGTCATCATCCAGTGGAGAAGCTTATAGGATCAGAGATTTAAAGCTTAAAGACAGTTTCAGTTCATTCCCCTCATTTGACTTCATAAGACACCTGAAGCTCAGACAGGGGAAGTGACTTGACCAAGGTAACACAGGTAGTATTTGGCAGAGGTAGGATTCGAACCTGGATCCTCTGCCTCTAAATCCATTGCTCTTTTCACTGCATAGCATTGTTTCTCAAAACTTTTTGCACATAGAGTAGGAGGCAGCATAGTGTAGTATATACACTGAAGAAATCACAGGACTAGACATCCTCCTTTTCCTCCTTACCCCTAAGTCAAGCATCCATAAATCATG
Source organism: Monodelphis domestica (assembly GCF_027887165.1). Lineage (NCBI taxonomy): Eukaryota > Metazoa > Chordata > Mammalia > Didelphimorphia > Didelphidae > Monodelphis > Monodelphis domestica. The sequence continues at coordinate 51,129,778 of NC_077235.1, read as the reverse complement.
GCTTCCTGTGTGCATCACAGAATCTGGATTTCATAAAACTAGGTCTAGTGAAATATATATCTTTCTCTCTGATGCTCTGTGTGAGTGAGTGAGTGTGTGTGTGTGTGCGTGTGTGTGTGTGTCCCCAGCTAATTTTCTCTGAGAGGCCCCCTGGCCAGGATATTGAATAGATGAGCCTGTCCTCGAACCAGCTGCATTAAGGCTAACTCCCAAAGGTGACTACAACGAATTGCTAAACCTGGGTCTGATCTCATAGAGGTCTCTATTTCCATTTTTTAATGGAAGCAGAAGGCACTCCACACTCTGACTCACAATGACATATCCCGAGGGGTTTCTTTTTCCTAAATGAACATCTATCCTTGTACCTGGTGACTGCTCTGCTGATTTTGGTACACTATCTCCACTTTCTATCCACTTTCACTCAGTGTATGGGGAAAAAAGATCTTGCAAAGATGACTGAATGTTGCTACTTTTAGAAGGAACAAAATCGCCACAATTATCTGGGAACATTGGGTGATGAAGCTAGTTCCTTAGACTGGGTACCTTAAGGAGAAAAAAAAATTCAGGATATGCCTAGGACTAATAGAATCGTGATTCTTTGAGAAAAGAAGATATCTCCTATGGAGAAGGAAATGAAGGATGAGTCCAGTAAAAAAGAAACTTGTCACCAATGCTGCCACTTTTTAACTAAAGGAAGACAATGAATGTAGCCTAATCATATTTGAATTGAAAATGAGAAGCCATCACTTTCTGTCTGGTTTAATGTCTATTATGCAAAGGAGAAGGAAGAGAGGCAGGTAAAAAAGGGTAAAGGTTGTGTGTGTGAGAGAGAGACAGAGAGAGATAAGAAAGAGGGAGACAGAAAGACAGAGGAAGAGAGAGAGACAGAGAGAAAGAGAGGGAGAATGAAAGAAACAGAGAGAAAGAGAGGGAGAAGGAGAGAGACAGACAGATAGACAGAGAGGGAGAGGGGGAATGCTTTATAATAATATGGCTTTCATATGTTACAATCTTTGTACCTTATTTGATCCTCACAACCACCCTGGGAGTAAGGAAGGGAGGCATAAGAAAATCACAGTATAAATAACTTGAAAAAACTGATTTGCTCTGCTCAAATGGTGTTTATAAAAGATTCAGAAAAGTTCTGAAGTTTTTAAGAAACTTCTTGGACTCCACAGGTTATAAAGGGTTCAGGTGAGCTGTATCAGACCATGAGGTCCCTAGGCCAGCTTGTCTAACTAATAACCATAACTAATCAAGAATCCCTTCTACAAGGAATTTAAGACCAAGCAAGAGATGGAGAATATTACAAAATATAAAATGAATGACTCTGATTATATCAAATTAAAAAGGTTTTGTACAAACAAAACCAATGCGACCAAAATTAGAAGGAAAGCAACAAATAGGAAAAACATTTTTATAACAAAACTCTCTGACAAAGGTTTAATTTCCCAAATATATAAGGAACTAAGTCAAATTTACAAAAAATCCAGCCATGCAACAAATGGAATCAAAACTATCAAAAAACACATGAAAAAAGTGTTCTAAATCCCTCCTGATTAGAGAAATGCAAATTAAAACAACTCTGATGTACCACCTCACTCACACCTAGCAGACTGGCAAATATGGCAGCAAAGGAAAATAATAAATGTTGGCAGAGGTGTGGTAAAATTGGCACACAAATACACTGCTGGCGGAGTTGTGAAGTGGTCCAACCATTCTGGAGGGCAATTTGGAATGATGCACAAAGGGCTTTAAAAGACTTCTTGCCCTTTGACTCAGCCATACCACTTCTGGGTTTATACCCCAAAGAGATAAGGAAAAAGACTTGTACAAAAATATTTATACCCATGCTCTTTGTGGTGGCAAAAATTGGAAAATGGGGGGGGGTGTCCATCAATTGGGGAATGGCTGAACAAATTGTGGTATATGTTGGTGATGGAATATTATTGTGCTGAAAGGAATAAAGAACTGGAGAATTTCTATGTGAACTGGAACAATGTCCAGGAGTTGATGCAGAGTGATAGGAGCAGAACCAGGAGAACATTGTACACAGAGACTGATACTCTGTGGTACAATTGAATGTAATAGACTTTTCTACCAGCAACAATGCAATGATCCAGGACAATCCAGAAGAGCTTATGAGAAAGAACACTATCTATATCCAGAGAAAGAACTGTGGGAACAGAAACACAGAAGAAAAATATAGGATTGATCACGTGGTTCGATGGGGATATAATTAGGGTTTTGATGTTAAAGGATCACTCTATTGCAAATATGAATAACATGGAAATAGATTTTGAACAATGATACATGCATAACCCAGTGGAACTACTTGTCAGCTCTCTGGAAGGGGGATTGAAAGGGGGAGGTCATGAATCATGTAACTATGGAAAAATATTCTAAATTTAAAAAGGGGGGGTGGGGAGAAAAAAGAATCCCTTCTACAAGACACCTAGTCTAGTTAGGAAACTACTAGGATGGGTCAACTCATTATCTCCTCTGGTAGCCTCTTCCACATTGAAACAGTTCCTATTATTTGGAAGATTTTTTGTTTTGTTTTGTTTTTCTCTGACCTGCCTAAACCTGTCTCTCTGCTCAACTTCTACCCCTGGCTCCTGATTCTGTACTCTGGGGCCAAGTAGAACAAGGCTCTTTCATCTGACAGTTATTTCAAACATCTGAAATTAGTGACTCAATTGGATTTTTTTTGGTGTTCCCTGATTTGAAAAAAAGTTATCAGGAAGATGGACTTAGTGAAGAAATGCAGCCTGATTCCCTTTCAGTTTCTGACCTGGAAGAGGGATAGGAAGATATCAAGGGGTAGGGAATGCAGGGGGAAGGTTATTTAAGGTCTTTTCAAGATTAGCACATCAGCTCTCTTTCATAAGCAATGGAGTTGTCCTTCAAAAAAGGGGGACTAGTTAATTAGTAAGAAGCTCAATGAGGAAGCTTTGCCATCAATACTTTTTAAGGCATCAGCAGAAAAGAGCACCATAAGGGCCTTTTAATGGCCAAATTATAAGCAGCCTGCCAGGAAGCAAGGACCAGGCCAAAGGCCTGAGGTTGTTCAATCTTGGGAAACACTTACAGGTGTCAGGAACTAGGAAAGTTCTTTGTAAACTTACAAAGCTATTGAAATTCTAGTTCTTGTTATTATTACTATTAGTATTCTTTTCCTGATAATCAAAAACAAGGATTCTTAACCTCTTTTGTGATTTGGACCTCCTTGGCAGTTTGGTGAAGCTTAATGGACCACTTCTTAGAATTAGTTTTTAAACGTATACAATAAAATATAAAGGAAGCCAATTATGTGTTAAAATATAGACAGCAATATATACAAATCTGTATATATGTATATAATATGCATTTTTTAAAACCAAAGTTCATGGGTCTCAGATTGAGACCCCGATCAAAGGAAAACCAAGATTTAGTTACGTAGTGATCAATAAATAACATCTGAAGTTACCTCAGGGCTTAAAGGTGTCTAGAGTTTTCTAAAAATTGTTCCATATTATATCTTAATTTTATTTTGTCTGGCAAATTATCTAGTGAGTCATTAAATTATTTATGCCATTTTCTTAAATGGAGCAGAATTGTTTTAAATAGAAAAAGAAAGATGAGCTGGATTATTTGCTGTTTCTGCTCCTTTCCAGTACTGTCATTGAGGATTGTTGGACAATGGTAGCTCTAGGATAGCGAAGGCCAATGCATAAGAATTATCCGAAGTCAGAGGGAGCAGTTGTTTAGGAAGCTAGGCTCGCATGGCAAGGGTTAAGGAGAATGCAGTGACTGGAAGCCAGGAGCCGTCAAAAGGACTGAGATCCAAGTCATTAGGGAAAGAGCTGAGGAATATGTAGTTACCAGGAGTTGGGGCCAAGAAGGAGATCTAAAATTCAGATACTTCAGACAAGAGCCAAGGAGCAATTACCAGAGGTCAGAATCAGACAGGAGGTCAGGAATCTAGATTGGGAAACCACAGGATAAGGGGTGGACAGGTATCAAACAGATCAGGACAGGCGACAGGTCTGAGATCCAGGCAAACAGGGTCAAGGTGTCAGTCAGAGCCCTGTGATGTGAACCGAAGAACAATCCATGCCATTCAGGAGTTCCTTATTTGACTCTTAACAAGGAAGAAACTAGTTGTAGAGTTTGGGCAGGTTTGAGCCCCAGAGACACATAGGAAAGCAACTGTACCTGACAGGGAAGGGAGTAATGGTTAGAAGTGACTTGTGGTAATTATTCATGACTCAGGGGAGTCTATCTGCTGAGATTACAAACCCTTTAACCCCCACACAACCACTCACCTGTTAGATAATAGAATTGCAAGCATAATGTCTAGGAGAAACAATAATAATTTCTATAGCTTTCCAAGGCTTATAAAGTACTTTGCATATATTATTAGCTTCTTTGATCATCAACAAAGCCCTGTGAGTTATACACTACATGTTATTATTTCCATCTCACAGATGAGGAAACTAAAGGTCAGGGGAGATAAGTGACTTACTCAAGGTCATACCACTAGTAACAGTGGTACTAGGGGTCTCCTTTTCTATACCGTGCTTCAAATTTAAAATAGACCAGGCAATAGTGAGTTGGTAGAAATAGGCATTTACTATGATTTCTACATTTCCATACAAAGGTCAAGATGCTCACCCCTTTCTAGTCCATGGACCATGCAAGAATCTCAATCATGAGATAGTCAGCGATCTTGCTTCCATAACAAGAACTAAAAATCTCATATAGGCACATGGCTCCCTCCCTCTCCCAGTCTTCCTCAATCAGCAGAAGAGCCTATTTTCTTTAAATATAGATGAAACTATTTCTTCTCGTGTAGAGAGAGCCAGAAGGTTTGAGTGTACCTCCTTTCTATGTGCCCTTGGACAAGTCTCTTAACCTCTCAGCACCCCAAGGCAAGTCTCTAAGGCTAGAAGTTTGAGAGAATGGACTGAATGGCAATATTAGAGTGAGAATCCTCATTGAAGAGTTCCCTAGATCACTGAGATTCCAAGGCTGGATCCTAGTCTTTATTCACAGTGCCAAGACTTTCATGAGCACTCCTTCATTAACGTACTTTTTTTAATGTTTCATTGGAATGCAGAGGTGATGCTCTGGCAATGCTTCCAAAGTTGGAAACAAGACTTGGAGGTGTCTTTCATCCAAGAACCAACCTAGTGAGGTTCATCAAGAAAAGGTTAGACACTACTGACGGTGAATTTTTTCAGCTACAGCAATTCATGGAATCATCTACTAAAGGTGTGGAGTTGTTGTGATTCATGTCAGTGAAGGGAACACCCAACCGTGTATGAAATCACTGACACTTGAGGTATTGAAGAAGTCCATATCATTTATAGAAGTTAGATTCCAAAGCACTTTGTAATCTTTGAGTTGAACGATTGAATTCTACAGCTGTATTTCCAATTAGGGAAGGAATGGAAGCCTGTTCTACCTTAATTTGTTGAAATTAGCCAATGTTGATGGAGGAACCAGTAGAAGCAAAATCTGGGGCCATTTAGGCAAAGAGTTCTAAGCACCTCAGAATGACTGTGAGTCATCCAGAAAACTTTAAACTATATCATGCATACTCTGTTTACTAAGACAGGGAAGTATATACTACACTGAAAGATTTTTTCATCAGCAGTGACTGATTTTTTAGGTACTTATTAAAGTGACAACTTTCAGTATTTTAGACATTTTACTTATATGTAATAGTTTACTCCTCAATGAGGGATTACTTTAAATGGCACAATTAGTAGCAAAATTAAGGAAACCTCAAGGGTAGACCCTTAGAACTTTCCGCTGTTCATTTTGCTTGAAAACTAGACCAAGATTACTTATTGAGGGAAGAGGATTAGAATTATAGGGTTTGTCTCTTTGCGAAATGAGAACTACTGTGGCTCAACTATACTTAATAATCAAGAACACGGATTATTACTTTAGAACTAGCACTGTCAGAATGTCCAGTTACCAGCAGGGGGAGTTAAGCAGTGATGAACTATGTCTTACCTTCCAATTGAACACATCCTTCTCCTGGCATACAGAGCACAGAGCAGCCAAAGGCCCAGACCCCAAGTCTATCTTTTGCTTTCCCGTACAATCTAGTGTGTGCGTTTGGAGAATGTTAGCAAAGGCTCTTGACAAGAAAATAATAGCTCTTACATTTGCCCAACACGGGCTTGGAGAAACTTGAGAGAATCTGGAAAGCAGTGGCTTAGGAAATCCCTAATAACAACGAGAACGTCTATGACAATCTAATGTAACTTGCACAGTCACTTGGGAAAATACAAGTGTCCCCAAACTCAAGGTCTCTCCTTGGATGTGAGGAAAAAGCTCAGAGTTACTTCTAGTTTTACTTAAAAAGCAAGAGTTCTAGTGGATGATGAAATCAACTCAACTCCCAGGTACAGGTAGCTTCAGTTGCTAACCATTTACCTGCCTCCAACAATTAACTGTAATTTATAGGACAAATGAAAATGGCTACTTCTGTTTTCAAAGACCAAGGTAGGATTAGATCAATCTCCTATTTAAATGTGAAGGAGGTGTTGCTATTGTTGTTAGTATTGGTGGTGGTGTTGTTGGAGGAAGGCAAGAACAGGGGAATTACTGTTGGGAGTAGGGGGCGATCCCCTTCAATTCTACAGAAAATCTCGTTTCCAGTCTGACATATGAATATTATAGTATGTTCTGATTCTTTGTGTAATGGCTTTCCATCTACCATAATATTTTTCATCATTCTTCAGCCTACCCACCTATCAACTACAGAATGACATTTAATCAGACTGACAATAGATAAATCAGTGCATAATTACCAAATGTGCCCAAATCCTATTAAATCTCATCCTGGGAAAACAGCCAGCAATCTGGGCTCTATCATCTTTCTCAATAGTGATAGTTGCCAGTGGGTTGCAAATCACGTTGCCAGGTATGCCTACTTTCTGTCTTTAAAGTTTTTTTAAAATAATAATCAAGAAAATGAGAAGCTAAAATCTCAATTGCACTGAACAATCAGAAAGGAATTGATCATCAATTTTTAAAAATCGACAGTGAACATTTCAATATGCTAATGCTACTTACATTAATTTTGATAGCTTTCTTTCTGTTTCAAACAATTAGTTCTTGGCAATTGTGCTAAATGAGAATATCTCATTGACTTCAATCATAGTGTCACAGCCTGGCATCATTGGGATTTGCCTGGTTGACTCTGTGAAGGTTGCCCAACTCTGAAAGCAAGAAAGAGTACTTGACTGGAAATTAATAAGATCTGGGTTCCAGTCCTGTCTTTGCCAGGAACAAATACACTGTGTAACCTTGAGCAAGTCCTTTTCCATCTCCAGTCCTCACTTTCCTTTTCTGTAAAATGATAAGATTGGACTAGATAAAACATACGATGGAAAGAAAAGAAATTGTATGGTCTACTAGCCATAGAAACAGAGGACTTGGGCTCAAATCCCTCCTCAGATCATTACTAACTACACGACTGTGGATAAATCCCTTGGGCCTTCATTTACTTATCTATAAAATGAGGGAGGTGGACTAAATGGTCACGGAGTTCTCTTCTGGTTTTATTTCCCCAGCTTAGGGAATCACAATGTTTCACAATTCTTAGCCATATGGTATCACTGGGAGTTGTTATGATTATAACAATCAAGATAGGCCTTTGTTTCACTGAAGATAGGTTAGTATTCTTTGAGAGTACTATGTGTGACCTCTTACTGCTCACTTGTAGCACTTGTCCACCCAGCTGCACATCATCATATGTGCACTGTTCATAATCCATTTTGCTTTTTATAGTATCAATCTATTTTATGACATCTGTGCCAAGAAAAAGAGATGGGCTGGTCAACCATTGAGAATGAGCATTACTAGATGGATGGCCAAAGCATTTCACTGGCATTAATGGCATAGTATAGGTACCAGAAGACCTCCAATACATTGGCTGCATCCTCTAGGGAGGTTGTATGGGAACACATGGACAAAAATACCACTGTTTGGCAGAATATATAGAAGGGTTGCATTATGAACTAATGGAAGGAATTCTACCACTGATGAGATCATAGATGCACAGATGTACTAAATGACTATTAATTTCAAGTTCAGACTATGTTTGCAGATGAGCAAAAGAGACACGAGAATTTGGACAATCATGAAGATGAACAAAATTAGGGAAATAATATTTTGTCCCTTATCTGTTTATTGCATGTCATGAAGATGGTAGATTGTGGGTGGGTTCAGCAAAGTGGTACAAATGAAAAAGGGCTACTATATAAACAAAATTCTTTTTTGTTTCTACTCATTTTCCCACTTCTCCATACTTTGTTTTCCACTAGGCAAAGTACTATAAAGTAAAATTTCTATAATTAATGCACACAGGCAAATAGCAATTCTAAGTTATTACAAATAATATAAGGTAATTAGTTTCATAAATTTAAGACCAACAAACTTTAATTAGTTGTTTCCTTGTATACTAACTCAGCTGCCCTTGATCCAAATATATATGACCTTGAACAAATAGTTTCTCCAAAAGGATTCTGGGTTGTAGAATTTGGGTCTGATCTTATCTTCCCATCTTGCTATATTCATTGCCAGAGAACATTGCCCTCTTTCATCTTACTCAGAGATGGAATAAAACTGAACACTGATGGCTATGTCTATACCAATGTCTGACTGTGTCTGAATATACAGAATTAATAATGAAATAATTAATGAGATAATTGGAGTTCCAAAGTACTTTGCCCCCAAATTAATGAAATGGAAATAAAAATGGATTTTGGTCATGTAGTCCATGAATCATCAGGATAATTGTCTTAATTGCCCCCTTTCCTTTGGACTGGCCAACAGTCAGTGATCTGACTAATCTAAAAATTTGGCCACATTCTTCACTGTACAGAATTTTAAGAATTTCAAGTGTTTCTAAATGAAAAAAAAAAGATTAAGAAAAAGATTCCAGTCTAAGCACACAACTATTCAAGGAGCAGAATCCACTGAGAAAAGACTTATTTAGGTTAAATTTAAAGGATTGGAACATTTTCTCCCTATGTCCACAGGGTTTGTTTTCTTCTGTTTACACCCAACTGCAGTTATGGTTCATATGATGTCACGGAGTCAGAACTGTATGTTTTATAGACTGGGCTTTGCTTTTCTGAAAGAATATCAAATGCAATGATAGATTCTGAGCATGAAGGCAGTGGGGAGAAATGGAGAGTATACCCGGTAGTGGGTTTAGGAGTCAGAAGACCTGGCTTCTAATCCTGGCTCTGCCATTTACCAGCTGCACCTCTTTGGGTCTTAGTGCTCTTATCCATAAAGAGGGTTTTGGCTAGATGATCTCTCCAACCCCTAGTACCTCTAAATCCTAGGATCCTTTTGTAAAACTCTTTCTAAAACATGTCTTTTATATAATTGCCTTTCCCCTACCTCCTGCATGGTAAACCAAGGGAAGGCTATACATTGAAACGATAGCAGAGCTTTTAGGAGGCCTGCTGTTAGGTTGACAGAACTGATGGTAGATGATCCAACCAATATGGGTATGGCCTGTAATATCCCTAAGGTAACCTTCTTCCATAATTGAAATTAAGTCCCCTTCTCCCAAATTATAATCAAACATTATTTTAAGGGGTAGCTAAAGTAATCAAACATTATTTTAAGGGGTAGCAAGCACACTGACTGACTTTAGAGACAGAAGACCTAGGTTTGAGTCCCATCTTGGTGGACACTTAGTTTTGTGATCCCTTGGTGCATCACTTCCTCTATTCTGGGTATCATGTGTAAAATGGGAAGAAGAATATTTTACTACCTCCCTCAAAAGAGTTGCAGTCAGTAACACAATGGGTAATTTATGAAGGACCAGAAAAATGATTGTTGTTATCCTTTGACAAAGACACTTAGATATGAAATGCACCTTAAATGGTTTTCAACCTGGAAGGCCCCAAAAGGAAAACTCCCTCAAAGATAATAGGATCCTATATCTAGAGCTGGAAGGAAACTCAGAGTTCTTCTAGTTGAAATCCCAAAATTTACAGATAAAGAAAAAACTTTGGGGATAGGAAGGGACTTAGCCAGGGCTTACCTTTTTTAAAAAATATTTTTATTATCATGCAAAACACACTTCCATATTGGTCATTGTTGTGAGAACATATTCATACAAAACCAAAAGCCCAAAATAAAACTGTAAACACACTGATGTGAAAGATAGTGTGGTTGATCCACATCCATCTGACTCCAACTGTTCTTTTTCTGGTGGTGTATAGCATTTCCTGTAATAAGTCTTTTAGGATTGTTCAAGATCATTGCATTGCTGAGAATAGCCAAGTTTTCACAGTTGATCATTATACAGTATTGCTGTTACTGTGTACAATGTTCTCCTGGTTATGCTTATTTTGCTCTGCATCATTTCATGCAGATCTTTTCCATCATTTTTGGAAATCATCTTGCTTATTATTCCTTATAGCCCAATAATACTCCATCGCTAATATGTACCACAATTTGTCCAGCCATTCTCCAATTGATGAACATCCCCTCATTTTCTAATTCTTTGCCACCACAAAATTTTGCTTCTATAAATATTTTTTGTATAAGTAGGTCCTTTCCCCATTTTTATTATCTCTTTGGGATACAGACCCAGTAGTGGTATTACAGAATCAAAGAGTATGTATAGTTTTATAGCCCTTTGAGCAGTTGCAAATTGCCCTCCAGGATGGTTGGATCAGTTCACAACTCCACCAACAATGCATCAGTTCCCAATTTTGCCACATCCCCTCCAACATTTATCACTTTCCTTTACTGTCATATTGGCCAGTCTGATAGATATGAAGTGGTACCTCAGTGTTGTTTTAATTTGCATTTCTCTAATCAAAAGTGAGTTAGAATATTTTTTCATATGATTATTGATGGCTTTGAATTTTTTCATCTTAAAATTGCTTGTTCATATCCTTTAACCATTTGTCAATTGGGGAAAGCCACAGACTTAAAAATTTTTTTTATTTAAAAAACTTTCCCATGGTTACATGATTCTTATTGTCTCCCTTCCCTCCCTCCTGGAGTTGACAAGCAATTCCACTGGGTTATACATGTATTATCACACCAAACCCATTTCTATGTTATTCATTTTTGTAATAATCTTTTAAAAACAAAACCCCAAAGCATATACCCCATATAAACAAGATATATTTTCTTCTGGATTTCTATTGCGACAGTTCTTTTCCTAAAAGTGAATAGCATTCTTTCTCATAAGTCCCTCAGAATTGTCTTGGATCATTGCACTGCTTTTAGTAGCAAAGTCAATTACATTTGATCATCTCACAATGTTTGAGTTACTGTGTTCTCCTGGTTCTACTTATTTCATTCCACATCAGTTTATAGAGGTCTTTCCAGTTCTTATAGAAATCATCAGGTTCATTTTTCCTTATTAGCACAATAGTATTCCATCACCATCATATACCATAATTTGTTCAGCCATTCCCCAACTGAGGGATATCCCCTCATTTTCCAATTTTTTGCCACCACAAAAATCCCAGCTATAAATATTTTTGTACAAACAGACCTTTTCCCATTTTTTTTATCTCTTTGGGATACAAACCTAGTAGTGGTATTCTAGATCAAAGGACATGCATTTTTTTAAAGCCCTTCAGGCACAATTCCAAATTGCCTTCTAGAGTGGTTGGATCAGTTCACAACTCCACCAGCAATGCAGTATTGTTCCAATTTTGCCACATCCCCTCCAACATTTATTATTTTCCTTTACTTTCATATTGGCCAATCTGCTAGGTATGAGGTGGTACCTCACAGTAGTTTTGATTTGCATTTCTCTAATCAGGAGAGATTTAGAATATTTTTTTCCATATGATTATTGATCGTTTTGATTCTTCATCTGAAAAATGCCTATTTATATCCCTTGACCATTTGTCAGTTGGGGAATGGCTTGGTTTCTTATAAATTTTACTTAGTTCTTTGTATATTTGAGAAATTAGACCTTTGTCAGAGAATTTTGTTATAAATTTTTCTCCAGTTTGTGGCTTCCCTTCTAATTTTGGTTGCAGTGGTTTTGTTTGTACAAACCCTTTTTAACTTAATGTAATCAAAATTATTCATTTTTTGTCTTGTAAATGTTCTCCATCTCTTGCTTGGTCTTAAATTTTTCCCTTCCCTATAGATCTGACAGATATATTATTCCATGTTCACCTAATTTACTTATAATATCACTCTTTATGTTTAAATCATATACTCATTTTGAAGTTATCTTGGTATAGGGTATGAGATATCGATCTAAATCTAATTTTTATCATACTGTTTTCCAATTCTCCCAGTAGTTTTTGCCAAATACTGAGTTCTTAGCCCCAAAGTTGGAATCTTTGGGTTTTAGATTGCATTTACCCCTAGTCTATTCCATTAATCCACCCTTCTATCTTTTAGCCAGTACTAGATTGTTTTGATGACCACTGTTTTATAGTACAGTTTAAGATCTGGTACTGCTAGGCCACCATCCTTCACAGTTTTTTTCATTAGTTCCCTTGATATTCTTGATCTTTTGTTCTTCCAAATGAACGTTGTTATAGTTTTTCTAATTCTATAAAATAGCTTTTTGGTAGTTTTATAGGTATGGCACTGAATAAGTAGATTAATTTGGGTAGGATTGTCATTTTTCGCCCTACCCAGGAGCAGTTAATGTTTTTCCAATTGTTTAGATCTTGTTTTAATTGTGTGGAAAGTGTTTTGTAGTTGTGTTCATATAATTCCTCTGTTTGTCTTGTCAGATAGATTCCCAAATATTTTATGTTGTCTAGTGTGATTTTTAAATGGAGTTTCTCTTTCTAACTCTTGCTGCTAAGTTTTGTTGGAGATATAAAAAATGCTGCTGATTTATTGGGGGTTTGTTTTGTATCCTGCAACTTTGCTGTAGTTATTGATTATTTCCACTAGCTTTTTAGTTGATTTTCTAGTATTCTCTAAGGTCATGGCCTTTTTGAAAAAATACATGCCAAATGGCTAAGTATGCCCGTGGTATTTTTCAGATGAATTGTTATTTAGCCATATCTTTCATGTCTTATAGTTGTAAATTTAATGACAGGACCTCCGGGTGAAGACTAGAGTTTAGGAGAAGGTCATCTAGAGATTTAATTGTAAATATGAGGATCATTTATAAATAAGTAATCCTCTGGGAATGCTGTATAAGCTCTCTGAGCTAGAGAGAGAACAGTAAGGACTGAACTTTAAGGAATATCTACATTTATGAGGAAGAGAAGCTACCAAAGGGATCAGTGGAAAATGAACTTTATATAGCATCATGAAAAATCAGTGGTGGAAAAAAAACAACTGAGTTCAATGACGCAGTGTCTAATAAACCTAAGAATAAATTAGTTGTGAAAGAAGTTCTTACAGTCAAGAAGTGTTAGTAAAACCAAAAAAGCTATTTGTCAGAAATTAGACTTAGAGCAACATCTTACAACATATACTATACTCAAAATGGATATGCAACCTGAATATGTAAAGGTCACCACACTTTTATAAATGAGAACAAGTGCAAGTATCATTCACAGTTATGGCTAGGCATGAAAGGTGATCAAAGAGGAAAGCCAAACAAAAGACAGAAGTGATTATAAAAGATTAAATAGGTCATTTCAAAATACAGTTTAAAAAGATTTTGCAAAACAAAAACAATATATACAAGAAGAGAAACTGTTGATTGTGGGGAAAAAAAACCTTTGAATCAAATATCTATAATGAAGGTATGGTATTCAAGACATATAGGGAAATAACATAATCATTTAAGAACAAAAGTCATTACCCCATAGATCTGTTCAAAGGATACGAACAAAAGATTCTCAAAAGAATAGTAACAAACTATTAACAACCATGTGAAAGACTGCTTGAAATCTCTAATAAGAAAAATGTAGGTAAAAACAACTTTGAGGGAAATTGGCAAAGATGACAAAAAATAGAAATGATGTTGGAGTGTCTACAAAAGACAAGTAGTATAATATACTGTTAATGAAACTGTGAATCGGTCCAACAAAATATTCTAGAAAACAATTTAGAATTATGCTTTTAAAAGTTACGAAGATAACCATATTCTTTGACCAATAACCCCACTGTTGAGCACATGCCCCAAGAAGTTCAAATACAGAAAAAAGGTCCCATATATGCCGAAATAGTCATAGCAATATTTTCTGTGGGAGCAAGGAACTGGAAACTAAGTAGATGCCCATCAACTGGGAATTGGCTAAACAAATTGTGTTACATGAATTTAACAGAATATTAATGCATTGAAACAATGAGCATGAATTGGAACAAATATGGCAAGACTCAATAATTGATGAAAAGTGAATTAAGTAGAAACAGGGGAGCAATGTATGCTATAACAGCAGCAATGTAAGTGGAAGAAAACCCAGTTACAACAAAGGCTTGAAACAACTCTGTCTAGTTATAATGATCAAACCTGGCTCCCCCAGAAGAGATGAGAAAAAGTACCTCCTTTCATGCTTTGCAGAGGTGGGAAAAGGATGGTTATGGAGCACTGGGCATTCTGTCAGACTTGACAGATATATTAGCTCATTTTATGCAACTGGTTTTCCTCCCTCTTTCTTTTTTGTTTTCCATTATAATAAAGGATGGTGGGGAGGAATTTATTTATAAATAAAGGTGATGGAAAAGCAAAAGACATCCACTTTAAAAACCAGTGGTAGGGAAAGTTTCAACAAGGATGGACTGGCCAATAAGTGTTAAAATCTGCAAAGAAATGAAAGAGAATGCAGACTGAATACTGAGAAAAAGCCATGAGATGTGGTACTTAGGAGGTGATCTTGGTAAGAACAATTTCAGCAGAGTGGTAGGGCCATGAGCCCGAATATAGGGTGATGAGGATAGTGAGTGTGGCACAAGGTATAGACTATTCGTATTATTAACGCTTGACAATTCAGTGCAACAAGTACTGATCAAGCCCCTCTTGTGTGCAAAGCAAAAATGGAAAAATCTCTGCCTTTATGTAACTTACGTTCTACTGGAGGAAATGCAGCATATATGATAATAAGGAAACACTAAGTCTCTCCAAAGTGATCCAAAGTAATATCAAGAAGGAGGGTGAGGTGGGAATCAGGAGAGGCCTTATGTAAAAAGTGGTACCTGACAGGAGCTTTGAAGGAAACCAGAGATCTTATCATTTGGACGTAAGGAGGGAACCCAGTTCAGGCATGAGGGACCACTTATGCAAAGGTGCAGAGTAAGAGCAAGAATGTCATATATGGAAAATGGGCCCTTGTAGGAGAGGAGTAGAAAATAGGGTTTTTAGAAAGGTAGGTAAGAGTGGAATAGCAAAATAAGGTAACTAGGAAGGACAGCTGTTGGGGTTTGTCAACTACTGTTAACTAGACAAGTTACCCAGTTAATGGTCAGAGCTTTTCCTCCTTCCCTCCCAGCAGTCATGGAGGCTGCTTGTTACATCCTGGAGGCAGGTGGGACTGGGAATAATAATCAGGAGCAGCAATAAGAGAAGAGTGTTGAAAACATGAGGCCACAGTTCAAAATGGAGAAGATGAGAGACAGTTATCATATCAGTGTGGTCACCTGAAGACAAAGTTGGGAAGTTCAACCCAGAAGTGGGCAGACAGGAATAGGGCTAGAATATATATAATACTGGAAAGAGTTGATTTCAAAAAAGTCACAGATTCAAGATGAAGGCGAGAACTTGAGCCTTTCAGCCAAAGGAGTTTTTTCTAGAGTCAAGTATGCTTTGGCATTAGTGCCAACCACACTGTCTTCTGGTTTTTAAAATGGCAGATCCTATAGGATCTGGGAGCACTAAAAGTTGAGACGGGCAGGATTATCCTTGGAGATAAAGAAGGCTATTTTCTTTAAAACAGGAGGGAAGGAAGAAGAAAGTGGGCATTGATAAAAACATTTTTTGAGAAGGAGATCACAGATGATATTTGTGTGTGTGTGTGTGTGTGTGTGTGTGTGTGTGTGTACTTAAGCATACGTGTGGACTGTAGGGTGGATTAAGTGCTTGAAAAGAGTAAAGATCTTAAATTATGGTTTGGGGTAGTATGCAAGGGAATTAAGAAATGATGAAGAAGAGGATGGTCAGGAAGCAGTGAAGGCCCTGGCTGAAAGCAGATTATGTAAACTGATACTATTTCTAACCCTTTTTCCATGACAGGCAGAGTAGATGGAGAAGACCTGGGTATCAATCTTGCCTCTGACATTCTAGCTATGTGCTGTGCAGGTCACTCAAAGATCATAAATGCAAAGCAGGCAGCAATCTGTCTTGAGGGAGTTCCCACAGTAGATATTTCCTAACCCAGGGAAATCACAGGGCAATAGGGGAAAAACCAATGTCCATCTGTCCCCTTCTTATTCCTCACAGGGCCGCAGCCTTATTTTGAGACCTCGTAACTGAATACCCAGTTTATCTTCCTGTCTCCAGTCTTTCCCCTTTCCAATCAACCCAGGTGCCAAAAGAATTTTCCAAGAGCCCCTATCTAACTATATCACATGCTCTGCTCAAAGCCATTTGCCAAGCTCCCTGTTCTCTACTGCTAGTAGAAAAAATACAAATGCTTCATCCTACTTTCTGCTCAGGTAACCTAGTGCATGAAACTTTCTCAGAATCTCTCCCACCCCCTAATTATCATTGTTCTCTCCCTTCTTGACTGATCGTATATTTACTGATGTATACAGGTTGTATCTGTCTCAGAAGAAGGCAATGGCTTGAAGGCAGGGAATGTGTCAGAATCCCAGAGCCTAGTACAGGCCCTGGCACATAGCAAGTACTTCATCAGTGTTTGGTGAGTGGACACTGACTTTTCCCTTGTCTCCCTTCACCCTGACAATTCAGTCAAGTTGCCAAGTCTTGCTGCTTCAGCCTCCGTGGCCTCACTTGTATCCATCCCTTCCTTTCTATCCAAGCTTTAATCACGTCTCACCTGGACTACCATAAGCTTCCTAATTGGTCTTGTCCCTTCCAATTCTCTTTGTCCAAATCTTCTTCCATATGGATGGTAGCCTAATCTTCCTATGTTACAGGTCAGGCCATGCTACTCTTTTGGTTGGGAATGAGTAAACGTAGCATGGAGACTCAGATCAATGGCCTTGGAGAAGACAAGCAAATGGGAAGTCGGGGGATCAGATGAGGCATCAGTATGGATGTTGAAGCTGCTTAGGATGGTGGCAGGAGATGAACTGAAGAGAAATGTGAGTCAGATGAAGATGGAGCTGAAGCCCAGAGGTCAGCTGAAGAGATGGGACAAAAATAGACAAGAATTAGAGTGCAAGGGGAAGGAAGTAGAAGGCCAGGTGTGGATATCAAGTGTAAGAGAAACAATAGACTGGAGGAATAACAACATGTGTTGGTGGATATCCCATTTAAGAGAAGGTGAAAACAGGAAAAACAAAGTCCTTTCATTTGAGAAAGTTGGTTGAAGCACATGCACATAATGTACATTGATGAGGCCTTAAGACAAGGATAAGATGACTAGTAATTATGACTTAGGAAGCAGAAGAACTAAATTTCCAGATTATGGAACCAGACAGATCTACTTTAGGGAAATTATATCCACAGCAAATATGTTGTAATGCCCAGAGAGCACATTCTCAACTATATGTGAGCTGCTCAGAGATGAGCAGCCATCCCTGGGACCTGCCACATCTGTTTTCATTGGGTTTAAACAGTTCACTAATTTGGGACTTTTCTCCACAGGGCAAGTATTGACTTCATTGTTGGGAAACTATCAATAGAGTTGAAAATTATCCCTTTATCCTCAACTACTTACAAGCATTTTATACACATAATATATGCACACTTTCAATGAAAGACATCTCTATTTTGGAAAATAAAAGAACAATCCTAAGTTCATTGAATTCTGCCTAAAAGATATAGGCAAATGCTTTCCTCTGGAAGCTATAGTTTCTGGCATAAACAGGGCTTTTGATCATCAGGAAGCAGATGTGCTAGGCCAGTGATGGTGAACCCCCATCCCACCTCGAGACTGCATGCTGTGTATCCCCCCCCAGACCAAGTGCCTTACCCCCCACCCCCGCTGCCTTACCCCAGACAGGTGAAGGAGAAAGGAAGGGTAGTGGTCTGAGCTCTCTGCTCAGGGGAGGGAGTGAAAGTTTCCATTGGGCTGCTGGGCAGAGAGGCAAGTAGGCATAATAGAGAGGAGGAAGGGAACAGCTCCGTTCGAGTCCTTCTGCCTTTCTAGCAACTAAATCTGGCAGGCAATAGCCTATGTGCCCATAGAGAGGTCTCTGAATGCCATCTTTGGCACATGTGCCATAGGTTTGCTATCATGCTGCTAGGCAATCAATCAACCAACAAGAATTTCTTTAGCACCTACTATGTGGCAGGTGCTGTCCTAAGCACTGTGGATACAAAAGCAAATGTGAAATAGTCCTTGCCCTCAAAGAGCTTCAATCTATTAAGTCAAGACAGTTAGTACATAATAAATATAAAAGAAATATGAAATATATGTAAAATAATATTAAATGATCAGTGGTGTTCCATGAGTAGGAGTTCCATGAGTTCCCAGCAAACATCAGCAGGAAATGGATGGAAAGGTGAGTTGTGGTGACATACTGGAAAAAACATAAATCCTTCTCTAGATAAGCAATACCAGTGAACTCCAAGAGGTTAGAAAGTTAGGGCTAAGGGAAGGGTGCATCTGCTTCCATAAAAAGGGAAGTCGAAGGCCACATAGGAAGATGCTTCTATAATTAGAGTCCAGTCTGGATGCAGGTTCTCATTTAGTGGGCTCAGTAAAGTCCTCCAAAAAGTGGAGAGTGTCTTCTGTAAATATATCTAAGCCATATTAGCTGAGACCCTGGATTGTAACAGGACCCCACTGTTGTCAGGGACTAGGACCTGGAGAGAGATGGGAAGCAATAACCCTGTCCTTCATTGGCTTAGAGAAATGAAGGCTCCGAATAATTAAGGTGGCAGGAAACTTTCTTAGATAGAAAGAGAAAGAGTTATGGCTGGGCAGAGAGAGGTCAGTGAGATACCTCAAAGCAAGTCAAGGTAATTGGATTGTGCATGCTGTATAGATGGAGGGGATTATCAACCAATTGGATTACAGGTTGTATAGAATTAAGGAAAGGGCATTGAATGACGTCAGGTGGAACGTAGAGGAGATGGGAAATTGAGAGGTTATCAGGTCTTCTGCTAGCCCCTGGGCTTCTCCAGTGGTCTTCCTTCCCAAAGTGAAGGAGACAATTAGATTCTTTGTAGATTACAGGCAATTTCATTCCATAACCAAACCGAGCCCCTCTAAAGTGAGTGATGACAGTAATGTTACAGTGGCCTCAAAATTGTCTGCTTCATTCCTCAAGCTTCTGGGAGTCCATTTTTTATACTCACAACAATCCAATCTGACTCAATTCCAATGACATTTATTAACAGGGTATACAGGACACTATTTCTGGTTACTCAATGCATGTGCTATATGCAACAGCAAACACCAGAAACACTGGTCAGAGGCTGCAAATTGGTTGGGCTTCATAAAGGATTCAGATTTCTACTCTCAGCTAAGCATTAGAGCTAAAAAGGGCCTAAGTAATTCTTTCAGGAACAACATCATAGGAGTACCAGGGACCTCAAAGGCCCTTTACTTCTGTCTCATCATTTACAGATGAAGAAACTGAGCCTTGGAGATGGCCTGACTTATTCAAGGTCACATAGATTCTGGTAATCACTGGGCCCACGATGCTCTCTGAGTAGTCATGCTTCAATTCTCTCAGCTCCTGATTAGATAGGTTAGGGTTCCAAAAACCCCATTACCATGCCCAATCTGACATACCAGCCAAGTTACAAATTGTTACCAAAAGAAGAGAGGAAATAGATAGTTCTTGAAAATATTCTTAGTTGGGGCAACTACGAGACCCAAATGGATAGAAAGCCAGGTCTGGAGACAAGAGGTCCTGAGTTCAAATCTGATATCAGACACTTCCTAACTGTGTGATCCTGGGCAAGTCGCTTTTTTATTTTATTTTCTTAAGTAAAGACATTTTATTTTCCCTATTAAATGCAATAATAAATTTCCACATAGTTTTTCCGAAGTTATACGATCCAAATTGTCTCCCTCCATCCCTCTCCTCCTGCCTCCTGGAGCTGGCAAGCAATTCGATCTGGGTTATACATGTATCATCACACAAAACATTTCTATATTATTCATTTTTTAAACATTATTTTATTTGGTCATTTCCAAACATTATTCATTGGAAACAAAGATCATTTTCTCCCCCCCCCATAGCCGATGCATGATTCCACTGGGTATCACATGTGTTCTTGATTCGACCCCATTTCCATGTTGTTGGTATTTGCATCAGGGTGTTCATTTAGAGTCTCTCCTCACACATGTCTCCTCAACCCCTGTAGTCCAGCAGTTGCTTTTCATCGGTGTTTTTACTCCCACAGTTTGTCCTCTGCTTGTGGATAGTATTTTTCTCCTAGATCCCTGCAGATTGTTCAGGGACATTGCATTGCCATTAATGGAGAAGTACATCACCTTCGATAGTACCACAGTGTGTCAGTCTCTGTGTACAATGTTTTCCTGGTTCTGCTCCCTTTGCTCTGCATCACTTCCTGGAGGTCGTTCCAGTCTCCATGGAATTCCTGCACTTTATTATTCCTTTGAGCACAATAGTATTCCATCACCAACATATACCACAATTTGTTCAGCCATTCCCTAATTGAAGGGCATCCCCTCATTTTCCAATTTTTGGCCACCACAAAGAGCACAGCTATGAATATTCTTGTACAAGTCTTTTTCCTTATTGTCTCTTTAGGGTACAAACCCAGCAGTGCTATGGCTGGGTCAAAGGGCAGACATTCATTTTTGTAAGAGAAGAATCATATAAAATAAAAAACTCAAATCTACTTAAGCAAAAGATAGCATGCTTTGATCTATATTCCTACTCTAACAGTTCTTTCTCTGGAGGTGGACAGCATTCTTTTGCCATAAGCTCCTCAGAACCATCCTAGAGAGTAGCGAAGTTTATCACAACTGTTCTTTCCACAATATTGCTCTTACTGTGTACAATGATCTCCTGGTTCTGCTTATTTCACTCTGCATCAGTTCATGTAGGCCTCTCTAGTTCTTTCTGAAATCCTCCTGCTCATCATTCCTTACAACACAATAGTATTCCATCACCATCATATACACAATTTGTTCAGCCATTCCCCAATCGATGGGCATCTGGGTAAGTCACTTAACCCCCATTGCCTAGCCCTAACCACTCTTCTGTCTGGGAGCTTAGTATTGATCCTAAGACGCAAGGTAAGGGTTTTAAAATGTTCTTAGTTTTTCAAGAACTCATGGATTTGACCTAGCCTTGAAGTCAGGCCATCACTGCTTAAATACTCCCAACCTTTCCAGGGAGTAAGTGGGTAATAACCCATCAAGAATCATAGAGAAAAGGAGGAGAGAGACTAACTTTGGATGCAAATCAACTCACTACGTTCCAACCAGCTAGTCCCATTCAGTCTTTTGGAAGCCATAGACATTGGGAGAGATTCTGGAGGACTGCCAGAACAAGGGAGAAGGCAGTATTAGGGGAGAGCCTCATTCTTTGTAGTCACACATCTGTTTACTTTACAGAATTCTAGGATCTGAGGTGGAGAGGACCAGAAGAGGTCATCTGGTCCAGTCCACACTGGCATAGGCATCTCTTCTACAACATCCCTGACAAGTAGCCCCCACCCCACCCCCAAGGGAAGGAAGATAAAACCTACAACAAGACTAATACTTAAGGTTTTAAGAAAGTCGCTTTCTCTACAGGCAGCCTTTTCCACCTTGGGATAACTCATTGTTCATAATACTAGCTGACCTTTATATAAGTTTTCTTCTAGCATTTTGTTTGAGCCTTACAACAACCATGCACTGTTCAAATCTCTTCAAAGCTCTTATTATTCTTCATTTTATAGATGAGAATATAAAGGTCTGACAGGTTTAAAGTCAAGTACAAAGTCATGACACAGCTGGGAGGTTTCAGAATGAGGATTTGTGCCCTGCCCCCACCCCACCCCATCCACTGTGATACACTTGGCTATCTGGAAGGTTTTCCTTCCATCAAGCTATAATATACCTCTCTGCACCTTCTTTCTAGCCATTGATCCTCATCCTGGCCTCTCCCATATAACTGCCTTTTGGATACTTCCACTCATCTGTCCCATCTCCCTACCCTCCACCTAACACACAAGTTGTCTCTTTTTAAGGCTAAACATTTCTTTCAAGTTCCTTCAACCAATATTCATATGGGCTGGTCTCCAATGCCCTTGTCCTTCTGTTCCTTCTTCAGGACACTCTGCAGCTTAGCAATGGCCTCCCTTAATGTGGCACTGAAAATTCAGCATAATACCCCAGATGTAGATGGGGGGACTGCCTTTTCCCTTGTTCTGGCAGTCCTCCTGAATCTCTCCCAATGTCTCTAGTTTCCAAAAGCGATCCCTGAAAGTGTCTCAGCAAGCACGTCTAATATTTTAGCGCCCAAGGATACAAGGTACCTGGGTTTAGTGATTTGAACAGCCTGAAGAGCAATTTGAAAACCCCACCACTCCATATTCATATAGAGCTTTAATGTATATAATATGCTTTCATCACAATAGCCTTATAAGGTAGATCATATAAATATCATTTTTTTCAGATGAGGAAATTGAGTCTCATACTTGCCGAAGTTCATACAACCAATAAGCAAAAAAATGCAGATTTGAGCCAAAGTGTCCTGACTCCAAGCCTAGCACTCTTCCATGTTCTTGAAGCTACTTTTTATTCTTCTACCCATGTGGAGTTTCCTTGAAATCCTTTAAAAATTACAGATGATATGGACATGTTTTACAAAAGAAAAGGAAATTTGCAATACTAGCAGTTGCTGGATCATTCCAGACTTTCCCCATTAATTAGTGCCAAGTTCTCTATTGAAAACTGTTCCCTCTGTTGCTTTGATTCCCCAGCACCCTTGTCTTTCTTTGTCAAAAATCCAAGCATTACTCTTTGATTCAGCCTCCTTCTGCCCAGCTAAGCTATGGCCATGACAACCAGCCTGCTCTCTGTTTTCCTGCAAAATGGAAGAATAACTTTTCTTCCTTCTTCTCCAGGCAAATTAATTCTTAAGGTAACAACATTCAGGGAACCAGCAAAATTAGCCCTAGCATTAGAAGACAGATAATGGTCTTGTTTTCCAGACATTGGATCTGCATGAGATATTAGAACTGCACAGATACAACTAATCATCCAATTAGGAGGTAAACTGATGCAGTCATGTTTTCACATGAACATACTTAAAATTTTAAGTTTAACTCCACAAAAGGTGGCAGGAAAAAAAAAGTTAATTAGATTCAATTAAGTCTATGTACTCCATTCATTTAGAGTCTATTTAAATTCAATTAAACTCAGAAAAGAATTTGACGAATCTTAGAATCTCATTGACACTCTCCAAATTTCAATTCACAATCTATTCTTTTGGAACTTGGGGTGTTTATTGAGCTTGTCAACAACCCTTTTACCCTTCTGCCCCTCTACAGGAAACAACTACTCTGTATGCATCATAGATTGTTTCAGTGAGTAGAGCACTGGCTATTCTCTGTATTGTTGAATATGGATTAGTAAACAGTGATAACAACCCCCTCTACTTTTTGGAACAGAGGACCTTTTGAAAGGATTCATAAGATCATATGGGAGTCATAAGTTTAGCTCTGGAAGGGACCTTAGAGGTTTATCTAGTCTAACCTCCTCATTGTGTAGGTAAGGAAACCAAGACACCCAAAATTTAAGTGACTTGCCCAGGGTCACACAGCAAGCATGTGTTGGAGTTGAGATTCACACCCAAGACTTCTTGACATCAAGTCAAGTGCTCTATCCACTGCTACGTCTTTAGTTCATCTCTAGGGTGGTACCATTGTTGCTATTCAGTCCTGTGTGACTCTTTGTGAGCCCATTTGGGATTTTCTTGGGATAGATCCTGGAGTGGTTGGTCATTTTTTCCTTTTCCAGCATGTTTTACAGATGAGGAAAATGAGGCAAATAGGGTCAAGTGACTTACCCAGGGTCATATAGCTAGGAAGTATCTGAGGCCAGATTCGAACATAGGCTGAAAAACAAAATATATCAATCTAAATGGGAAGAAGAAAAAGCTGAAACTGAATGTTATAAAATCATAATGATCAAACCTGGCCAGCAAGAAGAGATAGGAAAAGGAACCTCCTTCCCTTCTTTGCAGAAGTGGGGGAATGTAGGTTCAGAACGTTACTATAGTACTGCTACCACATTAATTTTGCAGAACTGCTCTTTTCTTTTCATTTTATTCTATGTTATAAAGGATGGCTCTCTAGATGTGGGAGAGGGGAGAGATAGAGTGGGAAATTAAGGTAACAGAAATAAAAGCTATCAAATAGAAAAGTGAAATAAAATCAGGTTGCTTATTAAATTGCAACTCTCCTCTGAATGGCATGCAAAAGATGTATGTTTAGTGTTGGAGATCAAAGTCACAAGGATCTGCTCCGATCAAATCATCAACATTTCTACATTCACTCATGGACCTTGATTTGGGGTATATCGGGCCAAGTTATGAAGGGAAAGCATGTGATGCTATTATAGCAAGTGGAAATATTAAAGTTCACTCTGCCGCTCCTTTAAATGTCAAATTCACTAAGGCCTTGATCATGGAAAAAACTCCTTCTGTCTTTTGAGCTAAATAATCCTTCTTTGTGCTACATGGCTCAGCTCTCCATAGCTCTTATCTATTTTTCACTAACACTGATAAGAAGTGAAAAATTAAGAGAAGGAAAGACAAATGCTCTCCAAACCCTGCTACTGGTTGAAATATGTCACATTTTGATATTGCAGTCAGACTCTTGGCTGTCCAAGGGCCATGTTCAGTGTTCTGGATCAGATGCATTTACATGATTAAACATCCTAACTTTAATTAAGCTTTTCTGAGCGAAAGGGAGGGGGTGTACATATATGTCATATTCCATGTTCTTTCTTCTAAGCAATAGTATTAACTGCAGTGCCAGTCCAAAAGGCCATTATTAAAGGCTTTGTCATCTCCAGATAGAATCCAACAGAAACTCTTGAAATCCATTTAGAAAAAAGGGGACCCTCAAAGGCACACAGATCAGAGATAAAAGGATGTTTGGGGGCAGAAGATTTAGTTGCTCCTTCTTGAGTCCCATGAGTCAAGATTTCTCAGTCCATCACCACTCTGCTGAAATTGACTAGTGCCAACATATACAAGTTCCCTGCCTACCCAGGGTCTAAGCTATAATATGAAGTTTGGGAGTAACTCATACCTGAGAAATCTTCTGGGAAAGGGAAAGAAGGCAAATTATCTTGTGTATAACAATACCATCATCTAGCAAGTTCCCGAATCAGATCCTCGGAGAGAATTTCAATTAAATGAGTAAGGAATATATTCATTTCTTATGACATCAACTTTTTTATTAAGTCCTGGTGACTGCTTTTCAAGGGTTCTCATCAAAACTTCCAAGGATCAACTTTTAATTGGATGGTTCTAATGGTTCTCCCCATCTCTAAAGAGGACGAAAGTATTCTCCTGGTTGCATGTGCTTTGACCAAAGAACTAGCACCCCTCCTTTTTTTGATGATGTGGAGACTACAGGAACAGAACAGTGTGTACTCTGTCAGATCTGCGGACTGTATTCGCTAATTTTCCCTGGTAGTAGGGAAACCACCCTAAGTTGTGGTGGGGACGTGTATGATGTACTTGGAAATGGTCAAGATGTAAAAACTAAAGGCAGAAACATAAGAAATATTAGAAAGAAGTCTAAGTTTATGCAGCAATGACCTTAAAGCTGATGAGATTCATATAAAGGTGGTGTTCGGTATAGCTGAAAATGGGGAGAGGCTGGAAGAGGAGTCAACAAGACCAGTGACAAGGAGGACTAGGCATTTCCTCCATTCCCCACAAATTCAAGAGAAACCCCCAAAAGAAGAATTAGTCATCATAGGTAGAACAATAGCAGCTATCTCCACAGGAGAAGAAACCAAGAACCCGAACAAAAGTAACAGCCTTACTATTTAATAATAGAGCATGGTAGCCCCTAATGGGCTCACTAAGCGTTCCCTCTAGCAGGGTACCTAAAGTACCTAAACAGACTCACCCTGCTATGCTCAGGGACCCACTCAGGAATTTTTCTTGTTCCTGAAGTATTTGATGATATGTTGTCCCTGATCTCACCCCAGAAATCTGTTGTAACAAACAATGCACTTCAACTCTGCCCAGTCACATGTGGAGGTATAGGAGGACAAGGTCATTCTGCCTAGTGTGGCCCCTGGATCAGCGAAGCCCTAAGGTGGTAGGGATGGAGCTCGGAACACCCAATCCATCCATCTCTCTCAAGCCTTCAAAAGGCAGAAGACACAAACTCAGAGCAGCCAGAGGACTATAGAATAGGGGGAACTGAGCGAAAGGGATACAGTGTACCCAACCTGAAGGACCGTACACTGGTCCATGGCTGGAGCCAGTTCTGTCTCCAGAGAAGTTACCTGAGGCAGTGACAGAGGCACGAGAGAAGTGAATTTCCCAATGTGGAAGGAGGCTGAAACAGTTTTGAGAACCAGGCTGAGGGTGAAACCTACCATCAAAGGGAAAAGAGCCCAACAGTGGGCCACAGGGGGAAAGAAGCCTAAAATCACCAAAGATCTCAAGAGGAAGAACACTTAGTTAAAAACCTAGAGTACCCAAACACAACAACACAGAGCACAGATAAGTCAATAGTCCAGGTACTAAAATCAGAAGAGAATATGAGAAATAAGACTTTTAAAGATTTTAAATGTATCTAAAGAAATATTGCAAGACAAAGGATATTGAAGCAAAACTGAAGGGAACACAGAACTCTCTGAAGGGAATACTGGACTCTCAAGGGTAGATGGAACTGTAGCGGGATGTTCCAGAATGGTTTAAAAAACATTAAATCAGTGTTGAAGTCCTTTCCCCTCCCTCAATATAAAATGTTTGAGATGATTTATTTATTTAAATTAGTCACGGTGGAATTTTTCTAGTTGAACACCATATTTATTTCATTTTTTTCTTTTAGCTTTATATTAATTTCTAGCCTTGTTTAATAAATCAGTTCTCTGACTATATATACACAAACAGTTGATTCAGGAATGACTGCCATATTATTATTGAGTTGATTCCTGCACATTAAAAAATAATCAATTTAGGAGTAGTTGGGTAGCACAGTGAATAGAGTGCCATGCCTTGAGTTGGGAGGACTTAGGTTTAAATTGGGCCTCAGACATTTCCTAGCTGCGCGCCCCTGGGAACATTACTTAACCCCAACTGCCTAGACCTTACCATTCTTCTGCATTGGAAAT
This sequence comes from Monodelphis domestica, assembly GCF_027887165.1. NCBI lineage: Eukaryota > Metazoa > Chordata > Mammalia > Didelphimorphia > Didelphidae > Monodelphis > Monodelphis domestica. The sequence continues at coordinate 51,102,455 of NC_077235.1, read as the reverse complement.
ATCGATTCTAAGACAGATGGTAAAGGTTTAAAAAAAAAAGGTCAATTTAATTTTTGGTGAATTTGGTGTTTGTCATGTCTAATGCTTTTGGTCTGATTTTTTTTCCTCAAAAAAATCTGTATGATATGTGGTGTGTGAGACTTCTGGGAAGTGTCTTTGGGAACAAGTCTTTGGATTCTCTTATTTCCTAATCCTGATCCATTGGATTTTCCAATATATTTTTTGCTATTTCCATTTTTAGTGAAATAAATGAATATCAAAGTACGTGCTGATTTAACATGGAGGGTCTTGAGTTTTTCATAGAATTTCTGTCTCCTTATCCTTTGTAACAGATGTTCATGTATAAGCTACAATTATTTTCATGGTGGTCTTTTTGCAAATACTTATCGTAAGCACTGCAATATGAGATGACTGAATGCCCCATGAAATGATGTTTCTTATTGCCTTTGGACAGACAATAAAACCAACTCCACCAACTCCTTTATGTCAAATATGATTATTATTCTTATTTATTACTATTATAGGCATGAGGTTTTTTTTACTTTATAAGCTTTCAGACTCCATTTATAATCCCAATTTTACACACACACACACACACACACACACACACACACACACACATACTCACACACACACTGTTTTTCTCTTTGCCTGCCTTTGTTTTGAAGTTACCAGGTCTGCATTGACTTGGTTTGAAGGAACATATCATAATGTTTATGAGAACTCTTTGCCTCTACATCTTTTCCAAAGATGTTGGCACAAAACCTGAAGTAATCTTCATGGTGGTCTTTTTGGATACAGCGATCATGAGTGCTGCAAGTTGAGATGATCAAGTATTCTAGGAAATGGGAGTTCTTATTGCCCTTGGATGCAAAACAAAACCAATTGTGCCAGCCTTTTGACCCTCCTCTCCAAGGAGAATATGTGAAATATCCTTCTATTGTGTTGTAAGTTCTCTGAGTTTTGAGGTTTGAGAATGGCAATATTTATGCATTTCTGATTCTTACACTTCAATCAAATAGTCATTCAACCAACAAAGAATTAATAATTGCTTATAGTGTTCTAAGAACCCTGCTAAGAGCTGTGTTTACTAAGAAAGACAAAGACATATTCCCTGCCCTCAAGAGATTTGCATTCTGATCAAGGAAGCACAACTATATGCATACAAGATATGTGCAGGATAAATGGAAGGTAATTTCTGAGGGAAGGTACTAGCAGTGGGGGAAGGAGGGAGGGAGGAGACAAGGAAAGGTCTCCTGCAGAATTAAGGATTTGAGCTGAAAAACATTCTAGACATAAGGGACAACCAATGAAAAGGCATGGAATTAGGAGATGGAGTGCCATGTATGAAGAATAGCAAGAAGGCCAGTGCATATGGATTGTAGAATACATAGAGGGGATGGGGCTAATGGGTGGCTAGATGGTATGGTGGATAGAGTGACAGGCTTGTAGTCAGGAAGACTCTTTTTTTTCTGAGTTCAAATCTAGCCTCAGACATTTCCTGGCTGTGTGACTCTGGGAAAATCACTTTATCTTCTTTGCCTTGGTTTCCTCATTTGTAAAACGAGCTGGAGAAGGAAGTGACAAACAACTACCACTACAGTATCTTTGCCAAGAAAACCCCTAATGGGCTCACAAAGAGTTGGACTGAAAAAGTGCCTGAAAAAGGCCTGAACAATAACAACAACAACAGAGGGGGGTAAAGCATAAGAACAAAGGAATGGTAGGAAGGAGCTAAATCTTTGAAAGGCTTTTAAAGCCAGAGGATTTTATGTTTTATTCTGGAAGCAATATGTAGCCTCTTGAGCTCACTGAGTAGGGTGAGTAATGTTGTCAGAGAGCTTTAGGAAGATCACTATGGCAACTGAATGGAAAATGGACTGGAGTGGAGAGGCAAGGTAGAGAGACTAATTAGAAGGTTATTGCAATAGTCCAGCGTGAGATGATGAGGGCTTGTACCAGAATGGTAGTTATATCAGTGGAGGGAAGTGGATTATAGAAAAGACAGTGCATAGCAACAGATAGGATATATGAGGTGAGTGTAAGCAAGAAAGCAAGAATGACACTGAAGTGAACCTGGGTGCCTGGGAGGTTGGTGGCACTCTTGACAGTAATAGGAAAGTAAGGAAGAAGGGAGGGCTGGAATGGGAGGCTAGATAGAGATCTGTTTTAGACATGAGCCCAAGAGGCAAATGGAGATGCATAACTATAGTTCAGGAGAGAGACAAGGGCTATATATGCAAATCGATATGGTGATCATCTGTATAGACATGTTAAGTGAACCCATGGATGCCTTTCAAATCACCAAGAGAGAGAATGTAAGAAAAGGATAGGGAAAGAGTTCCCTCAGGAAAGCCAGAGTTAGTGGGTATGATCTGGAGGAAGACTCAGGCAATGCCAATTTTTTGACCCTCATTTAGAGTAACAAAAGTTAAATGAAGATGGTCTAATTCCTGGGTGATTCTTTGCACCTTCTGCTCTCATTTTATGCCACCATCACAATAATAACAGTTGAATTGGCTACTCAGGCCTGAAGTCTAATTTGGACTTTGTCCTTGTTTCATGGATTGTCGGGGCTAAAGAATTCATTGCTTAGTGGTCAGCCTACTGGTGAATAATAATGAGGAAGAGAATTAATAGGTATTATTAGAATCAAAAGATCTTCTATGGCTGGCATCCACATGAATTCAACCAAAATATATCAACAAAGAAGAGTTAGACAAATGACTGCATCACACAGATTTGTTTATGGAAACAAAGGAATTTATGATGGCAATGCAGGTCCAGATCATCACTACCAGAAATTACAGACAGCTTATCCTGAAGGATCCCAGACTTATTTATCAACTGGGATTATATCAGGAAATAGTAAAGACTGCACAATACATCACTTCAGGCTGCAATAATTTAGTATCTACCTAAAACCTAGCAATATATGACCCGGTGGCTAGAATTAGACATCAGGAGCTTGCCATCTTTCATAAATTATCATAACAATTCCTGATACTACAAATATAGATCTCAAAATATCCTTGAGAATTCAACCACTAAACTGAGCCAGAACTGGGCCATGATCACAAATAGAATTGTTACCCTCCATCTACTGGACTTAACACTTTGATCCATAAAAATTAGAGAGCAACTTTTTAAATAGACGTAGTCATGCTGAATATTCACAATCTCCAAATTACACGGAATGAAATGCTTTCAAAATACAGAGATCTAGCAAAAGTAATCAAAACCATGTGGGACAGGAAACAGAATATATCATCCCTGTCATACTCTCTGCTACTGGAACTGTCTCAAGTTGCTTTCACTGTGCCTATAGATGAGCTTACTTCCCCATATTTTTGGTCAAGGAAAAAATGTAGTCACCTGCAAAATAGAATGCAAAACATTTAACATAAAACAATAATAGCAGGATTAAGACTTGTCCCAGAGCCATTTATATCTGAACTCTATCAAAAAAAGAGAAGAAAATGCTAATGACTACAAGGCAGAATGGCATAGTAGATAAAGTGCTAACCTCTGAACAAGAAAGGCCTTTATTAGCAATATTAACCTCAGCAAGTTATTTAATCTCTTCGAGCCTCAATTTCCTCAAGTGCCAAATGGGGATAATAACAGTTCCTACCTCAAAGTGTTGTGAAGTTCATATAAGTTAATGTTTATAAAATATTTTGCAAACCTTTAAATATTATCCAAATGTGAGTTGTTGTGGTGGTGGCTTTTGCTGCTGATGAGATATCCTGGGAGTCATGAAGACCAGGTTCAAATTCTGGCTCTGACCCATTCTGCATAACCTTGGAAATGTCAGTGAACTTCTCAGTGCCCCCAGGGAACTCCCTGTGGTGCAAAGAGGGAGGAGACCCACAGCAGTAAAGGAAATTCCTTATTGGGAGTTCTGTACACCAAAGAAATCATAGGTCCAGTCCAAAAATAATTAATTAGAAGTGTATTCATATAGTGCTTTGCGGACATTTCATTTCTTTTTATTAAACCCTTACCTTCCATCTTAGGATCAATACTAGGTATTGTTTCTAAGGCAGAAGAGTAGTAAGGGCTAAGAAATGAGGGTTAAGTGACTTGCCCAGGGTCACACAGCTAGGAAGTGTCTGAGGTCAATTTTGAACCCAGGACCTCCCATCTCTGGGTCTGATTCCTAATCCACTGAGCCACCCAGCTGCCCCCGACACTTCATTTCTAAAATAATTTGACACTACTCACAAATTCACTATTTAGGACAATCATGTACAAGTCATTCCCTAAAAATCTCATTATGAATAGACTGGATGCCCTTTTCCTGTCTATAAATTCTAAGATTTCTGCAACAACAGAATCTACTGTACTCACTGTTTTTTGTGCAGCTAATCAGATGAAATTGTACTTGTTCATTTCAGTTTGAATTTTCTGGGCTCTCACTTGTGTTTTTCATATTTAATGGAGTGACAATACCATTAATTCAATATGCGAAGTTCAAGAGTGAATTAAAAGAGGATAAGTTCAGCAAATTCTTAAGAGGGGAATCAATGATTAGCAATTAATTGACCCAGCTCATTAGCTTGTGTAGTGGCTCTTCAGCCATTCAGTATGAGAGGCAGTGATCAGCATAAAAAGAGACAACTTTTTTACTCCAAGATCTTCTGAAATTCCAGTAACTCCCCTATGTCCCTTGTTTCCTTTCCAATTGCCATACTTCTTCCCCACTTAAAGCCTGCCAACATTGCTGATGGCTGTCATACAGAGAACATGAGTTTGTTTATCCTCATTATGGTGCTAGAAAATTGCTAGCTATTTACCACATTGTCTGGTTGTTAAAAATTATTTCAGGCTGGGCCATCGATTTTCCAGACCCCACCATCATCATCCTTGGTTACCCTCTTCTGGATGTACTCCAGTTGGTCTGTGCCCCTCTAAAAATGTGGTGCCCAGAACTGAACAGAACACTCCCGTTGTGGTCTGGTGAAGGCAGACTTTTCCTTTCCCGTGATCAGCAACACACGCTAAGCTCTTGTGAGCTTTGTTAGCAAGCACATTATGCTGTTGGGCCAAATCAAGCTTTTGGTCAACTACAAGGCTCAGATCTTTTCCACTGGAATGATTGCCAAACCATTTCCCCAAGGCCTATCCTCATGTGTTGTTGGGTCAGTTTTTAACCAAAATGCAGGACTTGGTATTTATTCTCTTTGAGGTTTATCTAGTTGATTTTGACCTACTTTCATCCTATCGAGCTTATTTGGGGTCTCGATTCCTATGGTCTATTATATTATATTGCTCTCTTTTGTTACATCTGAACATTTGAATTTAAAATTTTTATTTTATTAATCAATTTAGAATATTTTTTCCATGGTTACATGATTCATGTTCTTTCCCTCTCCTCCTCCCCCCCCTCCCCATAGCCAATGTGCAATTCCACTGGGTCACCTGAACATTTGAGACACAAGTCATTGTCTTCACTTTTTGTTTTCTCCCCTTCACCGTCAAACTTCTAGACCTGTGTACACTTGCTATCTGCAATTCCTTACCACCTACTCTCATTACCCCATTATGATCTAGCTTCCCCTTCTACCATTCTATTGAAACCATTTTCTTCAATGTCGTCAGTGGCTTTCTGATTTTTAAAAAATTCCTTGACATTTTTTCTACACTTATTCTGTCTCCTTGGGCTCTCTATGGCATTGAACACTGTTGTCCTTGGCTTATTCCTTGATACCCTTTTCCTCCCTTAGCTTCTGTGGCACTGATTTCTCTGTGAACTCCTTGAGAGCAAGAACTTTCATTGCACGTCCACTCAATAAATGCTTATTGACTACCTTCGAATTTTTTCTTTATTCCTTTGGCTGGTTTCTCGTTTTTCTCTTCTACTTTAAATGTGAGTGTCTTCCAAGGCTCTTTCTTGATCCATCTATCTTCTTTTTCTATAGTATCTCCTTAGTAGTCTCATTTATTACATAGCTTCAATTATCATCTCTATGTAGATGACTCCCAAGTCCACCCACCCTTCCAGTCTCTTAGCAGACTTCTCATTCAAGATTTCTTACTGCTAGATTATTCTGCTTGAATATCCTGCTGCCATTGCAAACTTAATATGTGTTGTGGAAAGAATACTCAAGCTGAGCTCAGAGGACTTGGGTTCAAATCCCAACTCTTCCACATAATCTCATGAGCAAATCATTTCCCCCCTCTGGACCTCAGTTTCCATATCTATAAAACAAGTTGGATGAACTAAATGGCCTCTGAGTTCTCTTTCAGTTCTAAAGCTATGTCTAAAATAGAAACTAATCGTCATTTGTCACAGAACTCTAAAATTAGAGAGTTGGAAGTATGCCAGTGTTGGATGTGTTATACGGCCATCTAATCCAAATCATATTAGAAAGAAATCCCCAGTATAACATACTCAACAAATGGTTGACCATACTCTTTTTTAAATTCTCTAAGGAAGGGAATCATTTCTCAAGGCAAGGAAAAAAATATATATCTTGGTTCTCCTCCTCACTTTTGGGGTTTGGCCTAATGGAAATGCTCTCCCAGAGGGTACTAGCACTCCCAAGCTATGCTCTATACCTATACCTATACTCTATACCATACCTGTATGCACCAACTTTGAGTCATTCTTATCTCTACCCTCTCTCTCTGTTTCCATGGCTCCTTTTCTTACCTATTCCTCCGAAACGACCTTATTTCCAGTGTTCATTTCTTCTCATTTGCCCACTGGCCTTCCTGCTTCCAATTTCCTCCTTCTCCAATCCATCCTTCACAATAATGCTCAAGTCACCCTCCTAATGGACCACTCTCAGCACGTCACTCCAGGAGCTCCCAATTGCCCCCTGAAAAAAGTATCAACTTCTATTCCTAACATAGGAGACATTTCATGTTCCTGTTCCAACCTACCTTTCCACTCCCATCTACATAACATGCCTTCCCACATAATGTAGGTTCTAGCCAAACTGGCCTTTCTCATATATACATACCTATACACTCATGCATACGTGCGTATATATTACAAGTCAATGGATGGAAATGACATATACATACATGTACATACATAGTTTCCAACTGAAGATTTACATATATTATACATATATACAGTTTCCAACCATATATATATATACATATATGTTTATAACCTGCTGGAAAAGAGTCTATATTCTATTTATTTTTGCATTCCCGTATCATAACACAATACCTTTCAAGACAGGTGTTTAGTAGATATTCTTCAATTGAATTGAATTGAATGACCATATTCTTGCAATTGATTAAGAGTATTGATTAGTCTATAAGCACAGACAGATTTTTGTGACATTCCATTAAAAACGTCTTTCCTGGCTGAATTTTAAATCCACCTGACTATATAACCCACATATTACACAGAAAACTATGGCTTTACCAGTTACTTTACTGAAATCAAGACTTGATTTGTTGATAGGATTTCTCTGATTAATCAATCAAATAGGCCAATCAAAAAGAAGTAATATTCATTTGCATAACTTATTCTTAGGAACATAAGGTTGTAGAACTACAGCTGAAAGATACCTCAGGCAGCTGAGGAAATGGAGACTCAGGAAGTTAAGTGACTTGCCCAAGGTCATACAGGTAATAAGCATCTTGTTTCTTTAGGCATCTCTTAGCAAAGCCACATTGATTTCTAGTGGTCACTGTCATTTTTTTTAAGTACTTGCAAATCACTTGTTGAATAATCCATTCCAGAATTTTGGTGGGGATTGATTCCAGGTTTATTGCTGTCTTTCTGGAATCCATTCCTCTCCCCTCTTAGGAAGTCCTGACATTTCCCTGTCTTTAAGTTTCTGACCTATCTCCTATTGTCTATGATTGCTCATAGACTACATGCCTCATTAGAGCTTTTATTGAGAAAGTGAATTATGAGATTACCATTGGCATTGTGGAAGAATTGTGGGAAATGATTCAGATTAAGATCTAGTGTTGAGTTTTATTATTTAGTGACTCCTGTCAGGAATGTCTGTGGACAGTTTTGATATCTGAACCATCGAGGGCCAACAGCCAGAGCACAATCCTTGGGTCTCCTGGTAACTAGCCCCAGAGTGGTATGTGAATGAAGTCTGACCACTGCTTTCTTTGGTGGCTGTGTTTATGAAGACATTTTTAAAACATTTGGGTTTTTTTGCAATATCCTTTACATGGAACTCAATTGTTCTTTCCCTGTGCACAGCAATTGTCGGGAGGAATAGAGGAGCATTCTAGTTTCATTTTCCAGTCAGAGAGATTGAGGCGGGAAGTGAAGCCGAGTCTGTGGCAACGGCTGGAATCCCGTACTTGGCTCGCGGCCTACTTCCATTGGAGGCATTTGGCCTCTCAGTGGCTAACAAATCACTTCTGGATTCACAGTGTTTTCATTTCCCCAGTGGCAGAATAAGAAATTCCTAGAATCATAGACTGTCAGAACTGGCGGGGACCTTCGAACCTTGCTAGCCCAACCCTATCATTTGGCTGAGGAGGAAGCTTGAGGCCCAGAGAAGGGATGAGACTTAAGGTCACAGAGCAATTTAACAGTAGAGCTGACTAGAACTGAGGTCATAAAACTCCCAACCCTATGTTCTTTCATTATGCCATCTGCCTCCCTGGAGAACTTACATAGAGTCTTAGCCCAGTGTAGTATTGTTTAGATCCTGATCTAATACTATGGACACAGATAAGAATCACAAAGACTGGGAGGCTGCAGATTGATCAGTTGACCAATCGACAAGCATTTAAAAAACATCTGCTCTACGCTGGGCACTGTGCTAGGTGCCAGACACCAAGATAATAATGCAATAGTTCGGGACTTCAAGGAGCTTCCATTCTATATATGTGTATATATGCATTGGCAAAATATATGTGAAATATACAATTTTTAGAATACAAGATAAATTTCGAGTTGGGGAATGAAGCGTTGCAATCTGCACTAGTGAAGAGAACATCCACACTGAGAAGATAACAGATCCATTGAAGAAATATTAGCTAACTTACTTTTGAGAATTGGCCTACCACCCACTGAAGTGAAAAGGCAAGAGATGCTTATTTCTCAGAATCACAGAATTTCAGCTTTGGAAGGAACCCCAGTAGCCAATGAGTCCAACCTGTACCTGGAAAAAAATCCTAACTACAACACACTTGACAAACTATTGCTAGAACACAGGATGCCAGAGCTAGAGATCATCTAGTCTAAAAGATGTAGTCTAATTCTCTCATTTTGAAGATCAGGAAACTGAAACCCAGAAAGGAGTGACTTTTCTAAGATCACACAGAAAATTAATGGACTGGCTAGGATTTGACTCCTAGGTCAAGACTTTTTCTATGGCTCCACGATGCTGTGAAACTTATGGATTAGTTGGATCATAGGCTTAAGAGTTAGAAGGCATCATTGAGATCATCTAATCTCTTTCATATGACAGAGGAGGAAACTGAGGTCCAGAAAAGGGAAGTGATTTGCCCAAGGTCCCACAATCATTATGTGGCAAATCTGCTATTTTGTTTACAATCTTTCAAGGGGGGCAGCTGGGTGGCTCAGTGGATTGAGAGCCAGGCCTAGAGATGGGAGATCCTAGGTTCAAATCTGGCCTCAGACACTTCCCAGCTGTGTGACCCTGGGAAAGTCCCTTAACTCCCATTGCCTAGCCCTTACCATTCTTCTGCCTTGGAACCAATACACAGTATTGACTCCAAGATGGAAGGTAAGGGTTTATTTAAAAAAATCTTTGAAGGAATGATTTCATTGTGATGGTATATAGAAATTTTAGAGGAAGAATGTCATTAAAAATCCAATAACTAAGTGAATAAATGAACATAAAATAATAAAAATTGTAGTATTTGCTGATCAAGTCCTCCATTCCCCCTAATTAAGGGGAATTTTTTTCAGAATCCCTATTTTAGTATTTCGTTTTATTGGTATCACTTGTCAGAACCCAAGATCAATTAATGAACCAATTCAATAAGTATTTACTGAGCCCCTATGTACTATGTGCCAGGCACTGTGCTAGAGATAGAGAGCAAGAATGAGACAATGCCAGATTTTAAGAACTTCTTCATGCCTTTGTGTCAAACAGCACTCTCCCCCTCTTTCCCTTCAATCTTCCAGAAATGTAAATGATCCTGTAAGGGGGTAACACACAAGGCCCCCTAAAGGGTGATTATCCTCCCAGATAGTATAGCAGAGACCAGGACAGCATGAGGGCCCCTGGGTGCTACAGGGAGGGAGAGCATTAATAGAGGAAAAGGAGCCCAGAAAGAAGGAGGCAGAAGGGGATGCCAAAAACAACCTTTGTCTACTTCATAATTTTTCCTGGGCCTGGCCTGGAGCCCCATTTGACAGATGGGTTAGCTGAAATACAGACTGGTTCATTGGCTTGTCCACATCTACTCAAACATATGGTTTTAATAAGGGATAAATTCCTGATTAATAACCAAGAGAATTGAAGGTTGGGATGAAACGAATTGCCTTTAAGTTAAGAAGTGGTCTATTTATGTCATTTTACTCTCTTTTAATTTTGACTTTGGGGGAATGTAAACTATTTTCATTGTAAATCAGCCTGTCTCAGCAATATTTAATTGTAGCCTTAGACACAAAGGAAAGAGAAGAGCAGGATTTTCTGTTTCCTTCCATGGATGAGAAGGCATCTCCTGTTAAATTCACCTTCTGGCACTTCCACAGTTCTTTCTCTCCTTTTACATTTCAGGCTTCCTTATCTTTTTCATAGCCTTTGAATTCCATTTGGTTCAATTTCATAAACATTTCAAAGTGACCACCATGTGCACACAGAGGTAGTATAGAGTAGTGGGAAGAGATCTAGCCTGGGAACTGGAATGACCTGGGTTCAAGTGCTGAGACACATATATACTATGTGACTCTGGGAAAGAGATGAAATTTTCAGTAGTCTAGGAAACTCTCAAAGGCTACAAGTTTCAGAGAAGATGCTCATCTGCATTGGTTTAGGTAGAATTAGTAGAATTTCTCATCAAGGAATTCTTGTTATCATCAATAAAATTGCAAGTCCAATCCCTGCCCATGCTATATGCTGAGTAGATAGAATAATTACGGAATTAGGCATAGTTGCAGACCCCGAGGAGAGTATAGTCAAGTGGGGGAAGAACAGGGGCCCTTCGGTATCTCTGTGTGTCCACAATCTGATGCCTGGAGGCCCTTCCTCTATTTATGCAGGTTGAAGTCTTCTTGTTCTGTGGAACTCCTCTCTGTGGACAAGATTGTGGGCAGCTAGGTGACGTAGCAATGGATAGAACACCAGGCTTGGAGTCAGGAAGACATATTCCTGACTTCAAATCTGATCTAGAACACTTACTAGCCGTGTGATCCTGGGCAAGCACTTCATCCCATTGGCCTCAGTTTCCCTGAAATTCTGTCAAATGAGCTGAAGAAGGAAACGACACACCACTCTAGTATCTTTGCCAAGAAAACCCTAAATGGATTCACCAAGAGTTGCACACAGCTGAAATGACTGAACAAGACAACAACATGGACTAGATTCTCCATGTATTTCTCCCTCTTTTATGCCCCACTTGATATTGATAATCAGAGGGTAATGAAATGAATTTATTTCTGTTGCTCAATCCATTGAAGAATTTTGTATCATAAAAACACATGGCTTATTGGGTAATAGTCTTAGAGGGTACATTTTGCTTCATTGCATCAAATGCTTCTTTGTTATAATCAACAAACAATAAGCACAGTGGGACTTTGGAAAGGCACCTTTCCTTCAGTTGTGTGATTGTAAAGATTTTATTTAATTAGATGGTTTAGAATATTTCTCCATGGTTACAAGATTCATGTTCTTTCCCTCTCCTCCCCCCAACTCCCTCCCATATCTGATGTGCACTTCCACTGGGTTTAACATGTCATTGATCAATACCTATTTCCCTATTATTAATATTTGAACTCGTAAAGATTTTGTCTACTCTAGAAAGTCATCAGCAAAAGGCTACTTCTCTTATAGTTTCATCAAGACTATACTCAAGACATGTAAGTGTAGCTCATTCTCAAAAAGATTTTTTATAGCTGAGAAACTGGAAGAAAGTAGACACATGGGTCAATGATTATTGATGTCCTTTGACTAATACCTTTTAGGGATAATAATCCTGTCCATATTTTTTCTAACAATTCAGTATATTTCCCTTTTTCAGAGAGCTTAAAAATCAATCCCTTGAGGTTTTCAAAATGGTACCACCTCCAGAATGGATTTTTGTGTGTAGTGTGCCAACTTGATCTGGTATACCATCTTGTCTACAGAGAAGAGTTATACAGAATGAGAAGGTATGAACATGCTATGACCTGCAAATATGGAGAGAGGTTCTCCAGGCATCAGATTGTGGACACACAGAGATATTGAAAGGTGCCCATGTCCTTCCTCTACTTGGCTATAATAAACATGAATATAATCTGCAACTATGCCTAATTCAATTATCATTCTATCTACCCAGCACATAGCACAGAATAATGCATGGGCAGAGAGATTGGATCTATGATTTTATTAATATCAAAAATTGTTATTCTCATCTTTTTAAAATGAAATCAAAGAGTATTTATCAAGTGCCTACTGTTTACAAGGTATTGTACTGGGCACAGGGGATAGATTAGAGAGGGGAGAGACTGAAAGTGAGGAGAATAATCTGGAATCTATTGTATTAGTCCAGAGGAGGTAGTGAGGGCCTGAATGAGGATGCTGACCATGTGAGTAGAGATGCAAGAGATGTTCCTGAATTATAATCAACAAGAATCAGTGACTGATTGGCTAAGGGGTTGAGGGGGAAGGAGTCAGTATGACTACCAGGTTGAAAATCTGGGTGATTAGATGGATGATGGCATTCTCAATAGAAATGTGAATATTTATAAGCAGAGTAGGTTTAGGGTGACTGGAGGAACTGGGGTGGGGAAAGAGATAAATGAGTTCCACTTTGGACCTGTGAAATTTGAAATGCTTATGGGACATCTAGGTAGAAATATTCAGCAGGTGGTTAACTAGGATTGCTAGATGAGCTCAGGAAAGAGAATAGGGATGGATGTAGAGATTTTATTTTAATTGAAAATTTTTATTTAATTAATTAATTTGGAATATTTTTCCATGGTTACATGATTCATGTTCTTTCCCTCCCCTCCTCCCCCCATAACCAATGAGCAATTCCACTGGGTTTTATTTGTGTTATTGATCAAGACCTTTTTCCATATTATTGATAATTGCACTTATCACATCACATTTAGGAGGTAGAGATTTTTAAGTCACCTGTCTCAATATGATAATTGAAGCCATGCAGTTGATGAAGCCCCCAGAAGTAGATTATAAAGTAAGAAGAGAAGATGGCTTAGGACCAAGCCTTGGCAAGTTCAGACATAATGGTTCTCTGTCATTTGGCAGTGTTGTCTAGTCTAGGTTTTTGTAACACTATTCTCTCCTGGTTCTCTTACTTCCTGTTTGACCACTTCTTCTCATTTTTCTCTGCTAGTTTATCATCCACATCATGCCCATTAACTATTAGTGTTCTACCAAAGCTTTGTCTGGGGCTCTCTTTTCTTCTGTTTAGTAACTACCTCAGCTTCCATGGGTTTAACTGTCTCTATACAGATGATTCCCAGATATGCATAACCAAGCAGCCTCAGTCTTGCTCCTGAGTTTCCAGTCTTATATCACTATTTACCTTTTGTATATTTTAAACTGGATGTCCTGGAGATTTCTTAAACTCAACATATCAAAAACTAAACATATCCTTTTCTATAAACTCTCTCTTCTTCCAACTTCCCTCTCTTGTCAAATGTCTTAGGTTTATAATCTTAATATTATCCTCAACTTGTTCTCTCTCATATTGCCAAATTCTGCTGTTGCTATCTTCACATCTCTCTCATCCAACCCTTTCTCTCCACTCACACAGTTGTTTATATTAGACCTTCATCACCCCTTGCTTAGATTATTGCAGTGAGTCCCTAATTAGTGTCTTTGCCTGAAGTCTTGTCTTATTTCCATCCATTCTGAGCACAGCTGTTAAAGTAATTTTCCTGAAGTTCAGGTCTGAACATACGACTACACTATTCAATCAACTCCATTGAATTCCTATAGTCTATAGAACAAAATATGAACTTCTCTGTTTAGTTTTAAAAACCCTTACAGGAGGCAGCTGGGTGGCTCAGTGGATTGAGAGCCAGGTCCAGAGATGGGAGGTCCTGGGTTCCAATCTGGCCTCAGACACTTCCTAGCTGCCGAACCCTGGGTAAGTCACTTAACAGCCATTGCCTAGCCTTTACCACTCTTCTGCCTTGGAACCAATAACACAGTATTGATTCCAAGACAGAAGGTAAGGGTTTAAAAAAACCCTATACAACCTGTTTGAGATATACCTTTCTAGCCTTTTTGGACATTATGCCACTTCCCACACTCTGATCCAACTAAACTTGTCTTTTGCCTATTTCTTCTAACGTCTCCATGCCTTTGCACTCACTGGCAGTCCCCCATTCTTGGAGTGCTCTTCCTTCATAAATTTACTCCATGGAGCCTCTCTTTCCCTTGAAGATACAGCTCAGATAACATCTTCATTCAGCTTTTCCTGGTTGTCCTCCCAAGTGCTAGTGCTCTCCTTCACAAACTATTCTGTCTATTTTGTGGGTGCATATATTTATTCAATGTATATGTTTGTGTATATATTTTTATTTACTGTTATAATGTAAGCCATTATATATATGTGTGTATATACATAACATATATATGCATATATATGTATATGTATATAGTGAATCATTTCTAGTAATGATTGTTTCCTTCGTTGTATTTGTATTCCCATCCCTTAGCATTCTGCCTGGCACAGAGCAGGTGCTTAATCAATGCTTGCTGACTGATGATGAAGAAATATTGCTGTAGAAAGGCCAACAGAGTTGTTCCATTTTTTGGTCTATTGCAAATCTTACTCTGATGACTTCTTGTGTCATAGTGGTGCCCCTGGGATCTTGAAACCTTTGTTGGCCCAAATGAAAAACTTGGTAGTTTCTACTTCACTGGGAAGGTTTGTAGTAGAGTCCTTAGGACAGGAGTTGCCATCATAGGACCAGTCAAGATAAGTATGCCCAAAAGTAGGCTCGTCATTAGTAGTAAATCCTTTGGCCTTAGAAAGTCATGGAAAAAAGGCCCCCAGATATCCCTCAGGGCTTGTGCTATGTAAGCGTGGTATGGCAGAAAAAAAGAACAGAGAGAGTGCTAAGACTCAAACAATTTTTAATTTCTTCTATGCATTTTTTAATTATAAATGTGGAATCTTTCACTGACAACCCATTGGTTGATATATTATTACTAGAGGAACAGAGCACTGTCAATATTGACACACTAGAAATGAATTCATAAGAAGGAAAGAAACTGCAATTAAATGAAAGGTCAGCCTGCACATACTCCTCCTCCAAAAGGCAAATAAAGGCATTGATGGTACTCATTATTACATCATATGTCCAAAGGTAACAAGAAGCGTCATTCCATGGGGATGCCCAGTCATGTTGCCTTGTCAGCCCCATGAAGGGCATAAGTTAGAAGACCACCATGAATATAATTACAACTTCAAGTGAGCATGAACATCTATTCCACAGGATGAGAAGACAGAGAAATTCTGGGAAGAACCCGACAAAATACTCCAAACTGAGACAGCATATTCCTCTCATCTTGATCCTTCCTATAAAATCAGAGATGTCATTGAGTATATTGTGTGTGTACATATACATATACATATACATATACATATACATACATATATATATATATGGTATGGTAGTAGTCTTTCGGTAACCGAGGATGATGATTGTCTTTGTGCGTTTTCATCTATGATAGATGAGTGTGCACAAAGACACTTGTGCGTGAAGGAGATTTAAGTGGAAAAGTCAATGCACAGAGACAGTCCCACTCTCTCGGCGTTGGAAGCCTGGGTCCAGTGGCATGAAAAGTCATTACACCTAGAGACTTCCTCAGCTGCATTGGATGACCGTGTTGTCTTTTGTGCTCCAACACTTAGGGCACTCCACAGTGCTTTGCTGCGTTGCCATCTCAGCCGTTGAACCTTCTTGTTGGTTTCTTCTGCCTGTTCCGCCGAAGCAGTCTTCACATGCTGGGTGAGCAAAGCCTTAGTTCACTAGGGGTCGACGACCCGATGGCTACCCTCACAAGGTTTAGCTGGCCTGTCGAAGCTGTTGCCCGGGGTGTGGCCGCTGCCGCATGCTAGCAGCTACTAGGAGCCACAAGTGAGAGCTGGGTGTCAGGTGAGGGTCAGAGGCTGGAGAGCTGCCCTAGGAGGGCACGATAAGCCCTCCATACCAGAGATACTACCCCTCTCTGAGCACCCCATATACCCCTATATATGTATATATATACAACAATAGATAGATAGATAGATAGATAGATAGATAGATAGATAGATAGATAGATAGATAGATAGATAGATAGAAAGGACTTGATTTGGAGTAGCTTTGCAAGTTCTCCATAGAATTTCTCCCTTCAGCCTCTGAAAAAGATGCAATATAAGCTTTAATTAGCCTCATGGTGACCTGGCTCATCTTGGTCATTGCAAGGGAAGATGCCCATGGAATGATTTTTTGCTGCTTTCATGTGTATGGTGAAATCACCAATGCCAGTTCTTTTTTGCCTCTCCAAGGCAAGCCTGGGAGCCATCTTCCCATTGAGCTGTAATTTATGTCTTTTGGTTTCATTTATAGGGATAATTGCAACATAGACATGACTCACTTTTTTTCAGGTCCTATGCTGGTCATGGGACAAAGATCAACCAATTAAGCATCTGCTGTGTTACATGCACTTTCCTGTATTAGGTACTGCATATTGGACATCTCAAACTGGATGTCCCACTGGCATCTCAAAGGGTGGCTAGATGGTACAGTGGATAGAGTATAGGATCTGCAGTCAGGAAGACTCCTCTTCCCAAGTTTAGATCTGGCCTCAGACACTTACTAGCTGTGTGACCCTGGGAGGGAAAATCACTTGACCCTGTTTGTAAAGGGGACCTCTTGAACTGAACTTGAAAGGAAGCTCAGAATTCCAAGAGGCATAAGTGAATAGGAATTGCATCCTGGGTATGGGGGATAGCAGAGGTACAAAGAATAAGAAATTGGAGATGGACTGTCCAGTATGAGGAACAACCAAGGAGCCAGTTTGCCTGGATTGTAGAATGCTTCAAGAAAATTAGTGAATTATGAGCCTAAGAGGGTTCTGAACCAGGTTGTGAAGGGATTTCAATGCCAAAAAGAGGAGTTTGTATTTGCCTAGAAGCAGAAAGGGCCATTGGAGTTTCTTGATCAGGGCAGTGACATGATCAAGCATGGGCTTTAGGAATATCACTCTGGCAACTGAATGAAGGACAAAGTGGATTTTGGAGGTACCAGAAACAGAAATCAATTGACAGAGATGAATGCAATAATCCAGGTAAAAGGTGATGAGGTCTTTATCTATGGTGGTGGCTGGAGTTCAGAGTAGGGGAAGGAATGCTGTGGAGGTAGAGTCAGTAAGACTTTCCAACCTCTTGGATGTGGAGAGTGAGGCAAAGGGAACATTCAAGGATGCCTCAGAACTCATAAATCTGAGAGAAGGATGGTGGTGATCTCACTGGAAACAGGGGAGAATAGATAAAAGCTGGGTTTCTCACATTGAGAGTACTAACAATTTAATTAGTATTTACAGTCAAAAAGAGCTCTCAGAATTCTCTGTTCCTCCTCTAATACTCTGCCACATCACCCAAGAAGCAAAAGGGACAAATAAAGACTGAAAGCCATTTTGTTGTATTTTTCTTTCTTGCAGGGGTGGCCATTGTCAAAGAATTCATTAATTAGCCCCAGTGGTTCCTTATTGCCCTTAGGATCAAATACAAACTCTTTTGTTTATCATTCAAAGACCTTCCCAACATGGCTCAGATCAACCTTTTTTGTTGATCTCTTCCAGCATTTTACAGACCAATCAAACTAGCTCTCTTGCTGTATCTCACACTTGACAGCTCAGCTCATCTCCCATTCCTGTTCTCTGAGAGTGATGAGTGTCCTTGTATTTAGCTAGGCTGGTTCTCAGAGAGCAAACACGATTGTTTGAAGATCTAGTGCTCTGAAGTGGGCAGAGGCGTAGAGATTGGGGGAGAAGAGTGCAAGATTGGGGAGCAGTGAGGCCTCTAGTTTGAGCTGGGAGGGCTTTAAGTGAAAAGAATGATGGAAACTAGATAATGGGGGGTTCTTTATTACCTCACTAAGAAGTCCTACTTTATTCCTTAGATAAAAATAAGCTGCTGGTGGTCTTTGGGGGGGTCATATGATTAGTTCATACATGAAGAATATTACTGTGAGAGCTATAGGAAAGATTGGTCAGAGAGGAGAGAGACTTCGGGCACAGATTCTAGGATGGAAGCTTGGTCATAATGTGAGAGGCCACTAGAGTCTGAACAAATGTAGTAACCATCAAGGCAGAAAGGAAAAAAATCCAGCTGGGCTTTTAGTCCAGAAATGAGAAGATTCAGGAGATTATTACACAAGACCACAGCTGGATTGTGAAGTTACATGTGCCAGAACTGGGGCTGGAGAAAGTGGGATGAACATACTTTAGAAGGCTGTGGGAGAAACCAGTACATTTTGGAGAACCAAGAGGATGTAGAATATAAGTACAGGCTGACCACCAGGTGAGTGAGAGGATCAGCACAAGTGGTCAGGGCTCACGTAGATATTCAGAAGTTGGGGGGAAGGGTCTCAGTCCATGAAGGAATCAAGGATTCTAAGACTAGAGGGGGAGGGTCCCAACAGAGGCAGGGCAAGAATACCAGGGATAGGTTGTAGAATTGGAGTATCAATAGAGATTGTCCAATAACTGTAGAAACAACTGACTGACATTTTACAGAGGAGAAACACAGTCGAGTAATAAGAGAGGGCCAAGCCTCAAACTCCATAGGTGCCATGTAAGAGAGCTGGGATTCAAAAGCATATCCTCAGCCTCCAAAAGCAGTGTTCTTTCCACTATCGAGATAGACATTTTCATTGAATGGTATAGGTTAAGATGAAGATGTAGCCAATGGAGAAACAGATTGGTACAAAAATGGCAGGCAATGGGCAGAGGTCCAGACAGGTGGGCATAGAAGCATCAGAGAGGTCCCCATAGCAGGGCACCAGACATGGGGATTGTGAGCCGTTGGGATAGAGACCCTTGGAATAGATAAAGAAGGTGAAACTCAGTCTCTGGTAAGTCAGTCAAGAAAAAAGGCCAGAATCCACGAAACTGTTGAAGGCAGACCAGGAACCAGGAGATCTAAGGTCTAAGCCTGGCCTTAACATAAATTTGTCACAATGTGCCTTTCAAAGGCCTCAGTCAGACTAGAGGATCTCTACGGTTTCTGTCAGCTTAGCTAAAACAGATGATTTTTAAGATTTCTTCTAGGTCTGACATTCTCTAATGTTTCTTTCCTCCCCACCTCCCCTGCCTAGGGCAACAATTGTTCTGAGGAGGACTTGCAAAGACAAGTAGGCATGCCAACTTGCCAGGGTTGAAAGGTATCCTCAGTATCTTGGTTTTGTTGTCAACCTAGTTCACTCAATTTCTCCCCAGATTTCATTTTTGCCCAAGCTTCTGGAAACTATGAAGATACTAGATTTTAGTTTTGGAAGGACATCTTTCCTTACATGGCAAAAAAGGAGGACATACCAAAAAGGCATGTTGTTCCCTGAGACATGACCAAAATAAAATTCATTATCTCTCTCCCTATTTCTGTCAAAAGAGGACCATCAGACTTCCACACACCCAGGTTCTCAAGCTTGAAGTCAATCTCAACTCTTTCCTCACCCTCCTGTAAATAATTAGCTTGCCAATTCTTACTTATTTTTCCAGTCCATCCTTCCCACACCTGCCAAAATAATCTTCCAGAAGCCAAGGCCTGATCATAGCACTTCCTTGCTCAAGAAGATCCAATGACTCCCTATTACCTCTAGGGTCAAATACAAATTTCTCTGTTGGATGTTAAAAGCCCTTCCCATTCTGCTTTCATTGATTTGTCCAGACTGAATTCTCATATCTTCCCTTCTGTATTCTAGCCCAAATGATCTGCTATATAGGACACAGGATACTACATCTCGGGAAATTAATGGTTGGACAATAATTTTTATGAAATTATGTGGTCACAAATATTTATTATATCTCAAGTCAGAAATTTATAAGTATTTATGGATAGAGAGGAAACAATAAAGAAGATAAATATGAAGGTGATAGAGAAGTTATCTATCCTATCTCAACTAGGAAGGCCAGTGGTGAGTAACACCATGGCCTCCTCCAAGATGGAAGCTAGTCTCTTAGGAAACTAGGAAAGTAGTCAGCCTTTCACTCACCCAAGGAAGTAGTCCAGGAGTCAGAATCTAATTTGAAGCCGAGTTCCAAGCCCACAATCCAAGCCGCAGCCTCCAGCAAAGCTCCCTCAAAGACTCTCTCCAGTTAGAAGACTATCTCCAGAAGACAATCTCTTCAGACTATCTTCTCAAAGACCATCTGCTCTGAGGGAGTTGCTTTTATGGTGAGTTCTTGTCTCCTCTCCTTTTCACAGGGGCCAATCACACGTTCCAAATTGTCTACCACTGCCCCATGTCTATGGGATCAATTTCTCATCAAAAAGGTTCACAGTTTCCTGAATGAACAGTTTCTGAGGGTGTGAACTCTTGAAAGAATTCACAAGTTTCTGAATGAGTTAAAAAAAGGGTGGAGCTCTCCAAGTATCTTGCTGGATTCTCACCTAGCACTAAGTAGGGTGTTCAATCTTTTCTTGATTCAATTTATTTATTTATGAAATTTTTATTTAATTTAGAATATTTTTCCTTGGTTACAAGAATCATATTCTTTCCCTCCCCTCTTCCCACCCCCTCCCGTAGCCAATGCACAATTCCACTGGGTTTTATATATGTCCTTGATGAAAACCTATTTCCATATTATTGATGTTTGCTCTAGGGTCATCATTTAGAGTCTATATCCCCAATCACATCCTCATCGACCTATGTAATTAAGTACTTGTTTTTCTTCTGTGTTTCTACTCCCACAGTTTTTCCTCTGAGTGTGGATAGTGTTCTTTCTCATATATCTCTGTGAATTGTTCTGGATCATTGCTTTGCTATTAATAGAGAAGTCTATGACATTTGATTGTACCACAGTGTATCAGTCTTTGTGAATAATGTTCTCCTGGTTCTGCTCCTTTTGCTCTGCATCAGTTCCTGAAGGTCATTACACTTCACATGGAATTCCTCCAGTTCATTATTACTTTAAGCACAATAGTATTCCATCTCCAACAGATACCACAATTTGTTTAGCTATTCCCCAATTGAAGGGCATCCCCTCATTTTCCAATTTTTTGCCACCACAAAGAGCAAAGCAATGAATATTCTTTTTTATTTTATTTAATTAGATTATTTAGAATATTTTTCCATGGTTACAAGACTCATGTTCTTTCCCTCCCCTGCCCCAAACCCCTTCCCGTATCTAACACACAATTATTGGGTTTAACATGTGTCATTGATCAAGACCCATTTCCATATTATTAATGTTTGAACTAGGTTGATCATTTAGAGTCTACTTTCCCAGTCATAGCCCCATCAACCCATGTGATCAAGCAGTTGTTTTTCTTCTGTTTCCTTTCCCACAGTTCTTCCTCTGGATGTGTATAGTGTTCTTTCTCGTAGTTCCCTCCGAGTTGTTCAGGATCACTGCATTGCCACTAATGGAGAAGTCCATTACATTCAACTGTACCACAGTGTATCAGTCTCTGTGTACAATGTTCTCCTGGTTCTGCTCCTCTCACTATGCATCAATTCCTGGAGGTCATTCCAGTTCACATGGAATTCCTCCAGTTCATTATTCCTTTGAACACAATAGTATTCCATTTCCAACAGATGCCAGAATTTATTCAGCCATTCCACAATTAGAGGGCATCCCCTCATTTTCCAATTTTTGGCACCACAAGCAGTGTGGCTATGAATATTCTTGTTCTTCTTTTTCCTTATCTCTTTGGGATATAAACCCAGCAGTGTTATGGCTGGAGCAAAGGCAGATAGTCTTTTAGAGCCCTTTGGGCATAGTTCCAAATTGCCCACCAGAATGGTTGGATCAATTCACAACTCCACCAGCAATGCATTAATGTCCCAATTTTGCCACATCCCTTCCAGCATTCATTAGTTTCTGTAGCTGTCATGTTAGCCAATCTGCTAGATGTGAGGTAGTACCTCAGAGTTGCTTTGATTTGCATTTCTCTGATTATAAGACATTTAGAACACTTTTTCATGTGCTGATTAATAGTTTGATTTCTTTATCTGAAATGGCTTATTCATGTCCCTTGCCCATTTATCAATTGGGGAATGGCTTGATTTTTTGTACAGTTGATTTAGCTCTTAATAACTCTGAGTAATTAGACTTTTATCAGAGGTTTTTGTTATGAAGATTTTCCCCAATTTGTTACTTCCCTTGTACTTCTGGTTGCATTGGTTTTGTTTGTACAAAACCTTTTTAATTTAATGTAATCAAAATTATTTATGTTATATTTTTTAATATTTTCTAACTCTTACTTGGTTTTAAAAATCTTTCTTTCCCAAAGATCTGACATGTATACTATTCTGTGTTCACCGAATTTACTTCTATTTTCCTTCATTATATTCAAGTCATTCACCCATTCTGCCTTTATCTTGGTGTAGGGTGTGAGATGTTGATCCAAACCCAATCTCTCCCAAACTGTCTTCCAATTTTCCCAGCAGGTTTTATCAAATAGTGGATTTTTGTCTCAAAAGCTGGGATCTTTGGGCTTATCATAGACTGTCTTGCTGAGGTCACTTATCCCAAGTCTATTCTACTGGGCCTCCTTTCTGTCTCTTAGCCAGTACCAAATTGTTTTGATGACCACTGCTTTATAGTATAATTTGAGATCTGGTACTGCTTGGCTACCTTCCTTCACATTTTTTATGATTTCTCTGAATATCCTTGATTTTTTGTTCTTCCAAATGAACTTTGTTATGGTTTTTTCTAATTCAGTAAAAAAAGTTTTTTGGTAGTTCAATGGGAATGGCACTAAATAAGTAAATTAGTTTGGGTACAATTGTCATTTTTATTATGTTAGCTCATCCTACCCATGAGCAATTAATGTTTTCCTAATTGTTTAGAACTAGTTTTAATTGTGTGAAGAGTGTTTTGTATTTATGTGCCTATACTTCCTGTGTTTGTCTTGGCAGATAGATTCATAAGTATTTTATATTGTTTAGGGTGATTTTAAATTGGATTTCTCTTTCTAATTCTTGCTGCTGAGATGTGTTGGAAATATATGGAAATGCTGATGACTTATGTGGGTTTATTTTGTATCCTGCAACTTTGCTAAAGTTGTTGATTATTTCCACTACCTTTTTAGTTGATTCTCTAGGATTCTTTAAGTAGACCATCATATCATCTGCAAAGAGGGATAGCTTGGTCTCCTCATTGCCTATTTTAATACTTTCAATTTCTTTTTCTTATCTAATTACTACTGTTAGTGTTTCTAGTACAATGTTAAATAATAGAGGTGATAATGGTCATCCTTGTTTCACTCCTGATCTTTTTGGGAAGGCTTCTAGTTTTTCCCTATTGCAGATGATTGCTGATGGTTTTAGATATATACTGTTTATTATTTTTTGCAAAGGCCCTTCTATTCCTATACTGTCTGGTATTTTCAGTAGGAATGGGTGTTGTATTTTGTCAAAGGCTTTTTCTGCATTTATTGAGATAATCGTGATTTTTGTTGGTTTGCTTGTTGATATGGTCAATTATGTGTATGGTTTTCCTAATATTGAACCATCCTTGCATTCCTGGTATGAATCCCACCTGATCATAGTGGATAACCCTTGTGATGATTTGCTGGAGTCTTTTTGCTAGTATACTATTTAAGATTTTTGCATCTTTGTTCATTAAGGAGATTGGTCTATAGTTTACTTTCTCTGTTTTTGACCTGCCTGGCTTTGGGATCAGTACCATATTTGTGTCATAAAAGGAACTTGGTAGAACTCCTTCTTTGCTTATTATGTCAAATAGTTTGTATAGTATTGGCATTAGTTGTTCTTTGAATGTTTGATAGAATTCATTTGTGAATCCATTAGGCCCTGGGGATTTTTTCTTAGGGAGTTCTTTTATGGCTTATCCAATTTCTTTTTCTGATACAGGGAAATTTAAGTATTCTATTTCTTCTTCCATTAATCTAGGCAATTTATATTTTTGTAAATATTCATCCATATCACCTAGATTGCCATATTTATTGCCATATAATTGGGCAAAATAGTTTTTAATGATTGCCTTAATTTTTTTAAATTTTTTTATAACAGTGTCTTTCCACTCCCCTTCCCATGTGCCTCTTTGTGTGATATGGATTATCCTATTTATCTTATTCCTTCAAGTTGCTCTTGGTACCATCTTTTATTCCCCTCTCCCTTTTCCTTTTTTTGCATATCAGCTTAGACCACTTATTACCCCAATCTTTATGTATGAATGATTCTTCTAATTACTATAATAGTGAATATAATTTTTGAGAGTTACAGATAACATTTTTCCATATATTAATATAAACAATTTGATCTTACTGAAGCCCTTAAAGAAGAAAATTTTAAAAAATCCCCCCTTTTCTCTCTCTTTCTTATTTGCCTTTTCATGTTTCTCTTGATCTTTGTGTTTGGATATCAAACTTTCCACTTAGCTCTGGTCTTTTCTTTACAAATACTTGGAAATCTTCTATTTTGTTGAATGCCCCTGGAAGTATATAGTCAGTATGGATGGGTAGGTGATCCTTGGTTGAAGACCCAATTCTCTTGCCTTTCTGAATATCATATTCCAAGCCTTGTTGTCCTTTAGTGTGGAAGCTGCCAGATCTTGTGTGATCCTGATTGGTGCTCCATGATATCTGAATTGTCTCTTTTTGGCTTCTTATAAAAATTTTTTCCTTAGACTGGAAGCTCTTAAATTTGGCAATTACATTCCTGGGGGTTGTCTTTTGAGAATTTAGTGTAGAGTGTGTTCCATGAACTCTTTCAATGTCTATTTTGCCCTCTTGTTCAAGAACATCAGGGCAGTTTTCTTGGATAATTTCTTGTAATGATATCGAGGTTTATTTCTGGGTTTTCAGGTAGACCAATGACTCTCAAATTGTCTCTTCAAGACCTGTTTTCATCATCTATCATCTATTATCTTGTCAGTGAGATATTTTGTTTTCTTCTATTTTGTCAGTCTTTTGACTTTGCTTTACTAATTCTTGCCCTTTTGTGAGATCATTGGCTTCCAATTGCCTAATTCTGGTCTTTAAAGACTGGTTTTCTGCCATAATCTTTTGATTTTTCCTCATTGGTTTGGTCTATCTTACTTTTCATCGCTTCCAGCTCTTTAATTTTGGTCTCCAATTAGAAAATCCTATCCCTTAAACTATTTTCTTTCTGAACTATTTCCTACTTTTCTTGCCAAAATTCTTCCATCTCTTTTATGATATCTGACTTAAATTCTTCAATAACTTATAGCCAATTTCCATTTTGGGGGGACGGTTGGATGCATTTATTTGTATGTCCTCTTCTGCTATTTCCTCTGTAGTCTGGATTTTTCCTCCATAAAAATTATCCAGAGTCACTGCCTTCTTCTTGGAGTTGGGAAGTTGTTTTTTTCTGGGTATTGTTTCCCATCACTATGGTGGTTTTTCCTTCCCTTTCCAGTCATAAGTCTTAGTCAGGTGGGCAGAATCTTGTGTGTATGGACCTAAGGAGCGTGATTTTTGCCTGAGGCCACCTCTTGAGTCTCTGCAACTTCTACTGTTTGCTGCCCTTCTCTGAGCTATCTCTGCATTTATCCAATTCTGAGCTCTTTAGCCTGCTGGGGTCTCAGGTCTAGCTGCTCTCAGGGGTAGGTCTTTGGTGGTCTTAGTAAGCTGCCAAGGAACTAGAGATTCCCCTCACTCACTCTAGAGGTGTCCCTCACTTGATCACTATTCTAATGCACTGGCTCTGACTCTAGAGCACTGGCTCCATAGGTAGGGTCGGGGAGGGTTGATCAGCTCAAGTTTTGGTGGAAGCTATTTCACCCTCTTATAGTATGGAAATGCCCAAATCCCATGTAACTTCAATGCTGTGCTTTACTGTGAGGTCCCTTTGTTCATATGAATTTTTTTTTTTTGCCTTTTGAGGTCATCTATATTGATAGGTGATGAGGAGAGCTAAAGTCCTGGGTCTACACTGTTGCCATGTTTACCCGGAAGTCCTGTTGATTCAATTTAAAAGGTTGACAAAGGTGAGTTAATTTTATCTTCACAATCTAGTGAGGTACTTAAGTTAGTGTTAACCTAGGATAGACAATAAAGTAAAGAATTCTCTTTCACACTTGTCTGCATGTCTTTCCATGCTGGGAATGCTCTCTCTCTTCATCTCTGTCTTTTAGAATCTCTGGCTTCATATAAAGGTCAATTAATGCCATCTCCTATGCAGATCTCTCCTTTTGTACAGGGTACTACTGTCACCCACTTTGTATTTACTTAGTAAATAGCAACAGTCATGCCTGTAGCACCTACCTCATAGGGTTTTTAGGATTAAACGAAATCACATATGTTATATGCTTTGTAAACTTTAATGTGCTATATTATGTAAATATCAGCTTGGGATTTTAGGGACAAGGTGTCAAGACCTGTAATTTTAAACATGTGATGATATTCTTTCTATCCATGGAGACTGATGACTTATTTGCTACTTATTGTCTCAGAGCACTGCCTGGGTTCCAAAGAGGTTCAATTACTTGTCTAGCTATGTGTCTTAGGCAGGTCCTAAACCTGGGTCTTCCTGACTTCAAGCTCAGCCTTCTTTCTATTCATCATACCATCATCACTATCATCCTCAGAAACACCACCATCATCCCCATCATAGACACCACCATTATTACAGCAGAAAGACTGAGTGAGACAGACGTTTCGGAGCAGAGCCTAGGGTCTGCTCAGCCAATATGAAGAAACATAAGATTGATGACACCAGCCCCACTGAGTATTTGGAAGAGGCTCCTTTGGGGAGTTCAGCCTCAGCAAGAGAACAGGGAAGCAACCAGTAGTTCTACCATCTTGTGGAAAATATTCCTGAACTATTGCTTGCTGACCCTCAATGAACAACAGGAAGCATCTGTCCAGATGTGGAAACTAATGCTGGGCAGAGATGAAACCTGAGCCAAAGCTCCTATTAATGGAAAAGAATTTGGTGGCTAGAAATCTTTCTGGCCTCTCCAAACAGAAATGGCCCTACCTCCTAAAGAGTTTATATGACCAAATGCCCCCCATTGACTGTACAATAGACAGTCTCTGTGTTGTTTATATCCCATTTCTGAACCCCAGCAAAGGAAGCAGACAGTGTTCCAAGTCACCCACTGGTCCATTATTTCTCATGTCAGAACAAAAGCTAAATTGATTTCCTATGAGATAGCAAAAGCAATCAAGTTTATTCTTGCTGGCATATTAATAGAAACTGAATTTCAGACTTTCCTCCCTTCCAGTCTGCTCTGGTTTGTTCTTCTAATTATGTGTTAGTATCCCTGGAATTCCCAGCTGAGTCATGGCACCAAAGCCTTTCTTTTAACTTTTGCAATGACTCCTGGTATCATGTTCAAATACTTTAAAGGAGCTGAAATCTCAAGATTTCTTCTAATGTATATAGTAGCCCATCCTTGACTGCTCTTCTTAGGCTATTCTTAGGCCATGTCCTACACCCCTGGTCCCTTAAATGGGGGTCCACCTCATGTGCTAGAGTCCTTTCTTGCTTTCTCTTGACACCAGGGGATGTGACTGAGCACATGGGCTATCAGTTATCCCTCACTCTTACCACATGACCGGCCCATCTTTTCTGTCCATACGTTTCTTTCTCCTCCCTAATTCCTTGTTCATAATGCATCACAGCCAGGGTTTGCTGATCATGCATTGGTCAGACCATATCCTTCCCCTTCCTAAAGTCAAAACAAAAGACATCAATAAAACCCATTTTTAAAGATAAAGTAATTTGGAAAAAAATCCTTTAGTGTTCGAATCCCAGTTAGCTGTCAGGAGGAAAGGGATTTGATAAAGAAATTTTCACTAGCATGAAGGACTGATAGACAGCTTAATGTATTAGCCTTGCCATGAGCATTTCCATTTTGAAAGTGGCAGCTTGTTAAGACATAGGAATGGTTGACTGATAGCAGGAAGATTTTTAAACTGGGGAGGGAGAGAGGGGATGGCATTTCCAGCAATCCCAACATGTGGATGGCCTAGCTTTTCTTTAATGGGGACTTCCTTCTGCTATCTCTGGAGTGAGGAAAGTGACCTTTTATCCTTTCTAGGCTAGACCAGAGGGGTCTAGTGTGTCTATTCTATAGTGAATGTATGCCGGGATCATACAATAAAACCTATGAATCCAATAGATATTATAGCTCAGACTATTCCTATATGACTGGAGGGTTCTTTTTAACCTGGATAATATGTTACAATGTGTGAG
Organism: Monodelphis domestica; assembly: GCF_027887165.1. NCBI lineage: Eukaryota > Metazoa > Chordata > Mammalia > Didelphimorphia > Didelphidae > Monodelphis > Monodelphis domestica. The sequence goes on along the minus strand of NC_077235.1, from coordinate 51,073,972 downwards.
ATCATTCTGAATCTTGATGAAATTAGAATATAGACATCTGGGTGTCCAAAGAATCAGAATAAGTGTTGGTATATATCTGGTACTGCAGCCCACAAGACTCCTGAATGCAGCTCAAACCATATTCAAAAGGATTTGAGAAATAGTTAACAAAATAAATAAAATGCATATATAAGATGACATTTGCAAATTAAGTTAATCTGTGGCCTTCTGGAATCCTTATGAAAGGTGTAGTGACCCTTGTTTCTACTTGGCTTTATCACTCCTGGACTTGAACATCTATGGGAAGCTTGAGGTTAGTCAACTCTCTATTTGGAATCCCTGGATTCTAACTCCTTCTGCAGAAGGCTTATGGGATGAACCAAACTCTTCTCCTTCCCCTAAGCAGTTCAGCAGATATGTTTCTTGACCAGCTCAAGGTAAGAAAGTAGTTTCTTCCCTAGCAGTAATGTGGAAAGAACATTGGCTTTGGACTTACAAGAACTGGGTTCAAATCTTGAGTCTCTCATACTAAGGTATTAGTGTGCCTCTAAGTAAGTCGCTTCCCAACCCTGTACCTTAGTTTTCTCCTTTTGAAAATGGGGAGAGTGGACTAGATAGTCCTTAAGATTCCTTCCAGCTGAAAAAAGCTAGGATTCTCTAAAGATTATGGATCTGTTTAACTATTGGGAGCCCTAGCCAGGGAGACTTGATTTTCCACCAAAGGCCATTGTTCCCCATTTGGATAGGTGTGCAATATTTGAAGACTGTGAATGAAAAACAAACATATGAACAAACAAAGAGTCCAAACCCAACAACATGGCATGTATGCTTCAGAAAGTTCTAAATAAATATTCAGTAGACTTCTTTTTGAAAAAAGGCAAGATTCCACTGGGACAGGTGGTCAGAGAGCTAGCTGGCAGCAAGCACCTCAGACTGAGCAAGACTCCTCAGGGGAAGTTGAGAGGGGAATAATGGGGAGCTCCAAAGCCATGTCTGCTGAGGATCTGCTCCAAGTACTGGAAGGCTCGTTTATATTTTCAATCTGGTTTTTGTTTCTTTCTGTTTGGGAGGGGAGAGAGGAGGGTGTTTAGAAGCCAGTTCTAGTCAGCCCTGAATCCTGTTTCCAGTATTGCCAGCTTGCTCTGTCTAGAAAATGGCAACTCTTCATTAAAATCTTTGACAGAGGACTCTCATGGCTTATTTGTTACAAAGAGCACCTAGTTACTGAGGGCCCTTAATGATGAATAAGTGGATTGTACCGAATATTCATTATTTAATGATCAGTAATGTTTTTTTCATCATGGTTAGAAGCCTTAGCCTGAGTGAGTTCTCAAGATGGATGTTCTTTTCCCATGAACAGCACAAAAGAGCCAATCAAATTCTCCAGCTGTCCATCTAGCCCATATCTTCCAATTTTTCTTGAGAATTCAAATGTAAAAGCAAAGGGGAAAAGAAAAAAAATCGAGTTTGTGGGATAGCCTTCAAGTGGCATTTTTAACTTAGTATAGAACCATAGATTTAAAGCTGGAAGGGGCCTGAAATGTCGTCTAGTCCAAGCCCCTCATTTTATAGCTGAGGAAACTGAGGACCAGAGATGAGAAATGACATAGTATCATACATAGTATCATGACATATTCTTTTCTTTATAAAGTTACTGGAATGGTTTGTCTTTTCCTTCTCCAGCATATTTTTAAGAGGAGGAAACTGAGGCAAATAGAGTTAAGTGACTTGATCAGGGTCACATTGCTAATAAGTGTCTGAGGCCATGTTAGAACTCAGGTCTTCCAGATTCCAGGCCTGATGCTCTACCCTGTGGCACCTAGGAGTCTCAGATTTCATAGAGTGTTGGATTTAGGGTTAGCAGGTCTGGGATTAAAATTTCTTCTCTGCCACTTAACACCTGGAAGACTTTGGCCAAATCACTTCATTGCTCTGGCTCTCAGTTTCCTCCCCTGTAAAATGCAGGGATTAGGCTGGGTGACCTTTAAGGTTCCTTCCAGCTCTGTGACACTCTGAGGATCCAGGTCCTCTCCCTCCCTAGGTCTGTCATATTGTGGGATGAAGAGCAGACTGGAGCGCCCCTGCTCTAGTGGCTACTGACCTTACAATTATAAACAACATTGGATGTGTTCAACTCCATCACTTACTATCCATGTGACCTGGGGCAAGTTACAAATGCTTCTACCTTTAGGGCAGTAGATCACCAAGAGCCCATGTGTTGAGATAAAGAGTTTTGTTTTACTAAAAACATATTCCAGAGGGCAGCTGGGTAGTTCAGTGAATTGGGATCCAGGCCTAGAGATGGGAGGTCCAAGGTTCAAATCTGGTCTCAGACACTTCCTCGCTGTGTGACCCTGGGCAAGTCACTTAACCTCCATTGCCTAGCCCTTACCGCTCTTCAGCCTTGGAACCAATACTCTGTATTGTATTGTATTGTACTGTATTGTATTGTATTGTATTGTATGGCAGAAGGTAAGGGTTTAAAAATTTTTTTTTAATGAAAAATGAAATAAAAAACATATTCCAGCACCCCCAGGTAGAAGCAATTCTCATGGTGGTTAAAAAGCAGTTTAGGAGGATAAAAGTCACTGGCAAGGAGATTAAAAGCAGTTGGCAAGAAGTTTCCTTGGGGGTCTCAAGAGATCCCTGCCATATTCTCAGTTACTTTTATATCCTCTTTGCCCAAAAGGATTCACATCTGCGTTCCACATTAAGCTACCAGGAGCAGGGGATGGGGTGGGCAAAGTTAAGTCAAACTGCCCCAAGTCTGCACTACATTTTCCCAACTCACAACAGTATTCAGTGGTCTTATTGGGGGGGGGAGGTCATGTCTCCCTATTCCATCAGTATCCTGGCCCCAAACTCTAAATCAATGATTTCGAGCTGGGAAAATAAGCTTCCCTTCCTGTATCACCACTAATGAGCAGGGAGATCTTTGGGTGAGTCCCTTAACCTTTTCAGATCACACAGTGGGAAAAAGCAAAGGAGACCATAAAAGCTTCCAAGAGATCAGAGCCAGAGTTTGACAAATGCCTAATCTGGCAGCTCTGGGATGTCCCTGGTTGAGCTGAAGTCACAGTCATCATTTTCCCAAATGTGGGTTCAGGGAAGTAGCTCCATCCCAACCACTCTTGCCAGTGAAGAGTTGAAAATAATGGCCACCCCTCCCACAACTTTCACTGGGAAAGGCAAGAATGCTAGATTTGCAATTGGGAAACTGAAGGTCCTAGGTCCTAGGTTGCAGCTCTGACACTTAAATTATTTCCCCTCTCTGAAACTGTTTCCTCAGCTGGAAAATGGGGTTCATAATACTTATACCTCCTACCTCACTAAGACATCTTGAAAAAAGGGCTTTGTAAAATTGCCAAGTACTCTAGCAGTGGGAATTGTTGTTATTCTAGTGGGATGGGGCCTTTGAATGTGGGGAGGAGCTATAGAAAGAGCTTTCCTTACCCTGGATCCAGATTCTACAACGGTGGACTCCCTCTGGTTTGTCAGGGAAACAGAGCTGTCCATAGATCTCCAAGTCCTTCGCTACCAGAAAAGAGCCAAGATGCCAGCTCAAGGCTCATGAATGGCTCATGGCCAAAGCTCTAAGGATAAACAAGGACTGTGAAGGGGATGAGGAAGTAAGAATTCCTTGAGAAAATACAATCCATTTTATTTGAAAGCCATTATGATGATGGCTCTCCTTGTAATACAAGTTAATCTGATAGGGTCAGAGAGAGAGGCAATCGGCTCCTATGTGATCTGGAAACTGCATCTTGGGACAATGACATGTATTTGCTTAGAGAATTGTTGCAGGAGTCAGGGAGAAAAAGGTCATTATCCTTAACCTTTGCTTCTCTCATTCATTCATTCAATAAATATTTGTAGCAAAGTGTAGAAGGTAAAGAACTGATCTGGGTGTAAGGAAGACCTTAGTTCAAGCCCTTAAACATACTATGTGCAGAGTCATATGGTATGTTGTAGTGATGGTGAACCTTTTAGAGATGGAGCAACAGACCCTGTCCCAACCCTCCAGACTGAGTGCCATGCTGTGCCCCTCCCCCATGCAAAGTGCTGGGCATGCACTGCACCCCTCTTATCCCAAACAGAGGAGGGAGAAAGCACTCCCATTGGGCTGCTAGGCAGAGGGGCAGGTAAAGTGAGGAATGTCATCAGTGAATATAGAGAGGTGGGGAAGGGAATGAGTGGCCTGAGTGCTGTGCTCCAATTGGGTTGCTGGGCAGAGGGGTAGGAGACGTGAAAAATGTTGTCAGGTGTGGTGGAAATGGAGAAGGGAGAAGCTCTGCCAGAGTCCCTCTGTCTTTCTAGCAACAAACTGTGGGTGGTGGTAGTGGGGAGGGCAGCCGTGTGCCCACAGAGAGCTCACTGTTTGCCATCTTTGGTACCTATGCCATAGGTTCACCATCAATAGTATAGAGGATAGAATTGGCCTTGGGGTTAGAAAGACCAGAATTCAAGAGCTGCTTCTGACACAAACTGACTTTGTGACCCAGGGCATCTCAGCGCTTTCAGACAACTGTCTAATACCACAAGTTGCCTGAAACCCTTGGTAGAGGGCATTTCCATGCCAGGAATTCCTGAAATGGATTGAATCACTGATCTGGAATATATATCTATATAAAATATTAAAATAAAAATTTGAAATATTCATATATGTAATTTAAAAAAATCTTTGATGCATTGGGTATGGTTCCTCATACTGATTAAATAACCAGTCTGGAATATACATCTATGTATAATAGTCAAGCAAAAATAGAAATATTTATTATATATATATAAAACATATATACTTAATATCTTTGATGCATTGGGTATGGCATAGCTCTAAACCATCGTCTGTGCTCTAAACAGTCTGTGCTCTCAGATTATAAGGAGTAATAGTAAATAGGTGTGTAGAAACAAATATAATATAAATGAGGGATATATTCCAGTTTGTGCGGGAGAAGGAGAGGATCAGAGAAAGCCTCAGAGTGAAGGTGGCATTTGAACTGGGTCTCAATGGCCAGGTAATTAACAGGTGGAGATGAAAGTGGGTATTGGATGTCTTGGGAACAACACGACCAAAGGCACACATATAGGAGGTAGAACAGGAGAGTACACAGGAGATTCTTAACAGGTCTGCCTTGGTAACCCAATAACGTGTATTGGGGGACCAAGGACAGAGGATAAAGTGATATAGTGGAAAGCATGCTGGATTGGGAATCAATAGTCCTTCATTTGAATTCTAGATCTACCACTTACTACCTGCATGACCTAAAGCAAGATGCTTCCCCTCGCTGGGCCTTAGCCTATCAAATGAAGGGACTGGACTAGATGGCCTGTGCTCATGGTCCCTCTTAACTCTAAACCTATGATCCCATCCGTAATCCTATGATAAGTCAAAGATGACCATGTATGTGTGTGTGTGTATGTATATATATGGATGCATATGTATGTGTGAATGGAGCTGCCATTGATGGAGCCAGCAAAGTCAAGGTAACACATACACACACACACACACACAGATATATGTATATATATATGGGTAGGTATGCATTTATGGCAATATATACTTCTACATATATGTACATATCCACATATGATTTCTGAAATAGATGCTTTATGTACATGGGACAGTGACCACCTGCGACATCAACCGGCAATGAATCATGCCTCACACCTCTCAACAGAGGGGTGGAATATAGATGGCCAATGTGTTGATCTGCTTTGTTTAACTGTATGCTCTTTACTACAAGGGAGAGTTCCCTGATACAGATGAGGTATTAAAAAGTGACAGTGATATATTAAAGGTAAATATCTCCCAAACCCAAACAAAACAGATTCTACATTTGCTTTCAGGACTGTTAGCAGCTCTCATCCCCAAATGAAGTCTGAGAAAGCCCCAGCCTAGCAAGAGATCATGTTTCCAAATGCTGGCACTCTTGGACACTTTTTGTCCTCAGTAGCAGTTGGACTCTCTGACTAGCCCCCCAAGGGGCCCAGGCAGCCGAGGTGAGACCAAAAAGACAGCAAATACAGTATCTCAGCCATGAAAAATAGTGCAAGTAATGCTCTTCGAAGATTAACAAAGAAGAGAGAAAAAACAATCTATCAAATAATTTTTTCCCTTCTCTTGAAAGCAGGCACTTGAGTCTCAGGTTTAATTAGATGAAGATGAGAAGGTAGTTGGAAACTTCTGCAAAGATTGTGAAGGGGACTTCTGGGCACTTTCAAGAGCTTTAGAGGTTGATGACGATGGTTATTATGTCTAATTTCACTTCAGAATTTACGGCTTTCTTCTGCTTGATACAAATGGATCTCTGGCACTACTCTTATGCTCATCAGCTATGATTAGGGTCATTTTGGTCTCACAAATGGAATGAAAAGTGGCTGAGAGGAGGGGGTGAGGGTGGAGAGCAACATTTCCTTGAGGTACAGTGGCCAAGAGCTGGAAGCAAGAGGGAAAGAAGGAAGCAAGTGAAAGTAAAAGCATGTGTGGGTACATGTGAGGAAGAAAGCAATGGTGTCAAATTCACAGCATGTGAAAGATTAGCCTCCCCCACCCATAATGTGATACTGTGGGGTCTCTCCAACTTGCTCTCCCACTGCTCCCCACTTTATACCCTGGGCCCTAGGCAATCCAATCTCTCTACACTGTTTCCTGCATGTATATCATGCTTATGGGCATCTCTGGTAGGCCTTGGCTTCTACTACTCCCTCCTGGACTAGTGCATTCCCTTTTCCACCCATCTCTCCAAATACTCCTCCTCCAAGTTCCATCAGAAAACTACCTTCTTTCTTAAAGCATTCTTCAGCATCTCTAGCATTTATCAAATTGGGAATTTTGAAAAGGAACATAGACTCATAGGGACAGAGCTGGATGATATCTCAAAGGCCATCTACTCCAACTTTCTCACTTAAAAATGAGGAGCTGGGCCCCAGAGAAATGAAGCAACTTGCCTATGGTCACCCACAAGATGTTAAGGCCAAAGTCTTAAAGCTGGAAGGGACTCAAAGGCTATCTAATTCAATCCTTTTACTTTACAGAAGAAGAAAGTGAGGCAAAGAAAGGTTAAGTGACTTGCTAAAGGTCACACAGAGGAGCATAGGTCTATAATTGGAAGGGACCTCAAAGGCCATACCTGACCTCCACTACCATCTCCATTTTATAAATGAGAAAACTGAGGCCTAGAGATATTAAGTGACTTGCCCAGAGTCACATGGGTGGTAAGTAGCATAACTGGGATTTGAACCTAGATCTTGGGACTCTGGATCCAGAACATTCCCACTACATCATACTGCCTTTTAAGTTCTTCCCTTCTCTACACCCCAAAACATTCCACTTCAGACTTTGTTTATATTCAGACTTATACTATCTGTCTTGGCCTTTTATGAGAAGTTTTGACAAATATTAAGCACCTACTATGTGGAAGGACATAGTGGATAGAGATCTGACCTCATACTTACCTAGACCTGGGTGCCAATCTGTCGTAGTAGAAGGCACATTGATGAAATTACAGGCCTAGTCTGAAATGAAAAGTATAATGACCCAGCTGAGGATACACACAAAAATAAAGCTGTCCCTGTCCTCAAGAAACTTACACTCTAGATTTCTATGTGAACAAGAACAACCTCCACGAAGTGATGCAGAGTGAGAGGAGCAGAACCAGGAGAACATTGTACACAGAGACTGATGCACTGTGGCACAATCCAATGTAATGGACTTCTCCATTAGTGGCAATGCAGTGAACCAGGACAATTCTGAGGGACTTATGAGAAAGATGCTATCCACATGCAGAGGAAGAATTGTGGGAGTAGAAATGCAGAAGAAAAACAAATGCTTGATCACATGGTTCAATGGGAATAGGACTGGGGATGTAAACTCTAAAGGATCACCCTAAAGAATAATACGGAAATAGGTCTTGATCAATGACATATGTATAACCCAGTGAAATTGCTTGTCAGCTCTGGAAGAGGGGAAGGAAGAGGGGTGGGAAAAATCATGGATCATGTAATCATGGAAAAATATTCTAAATAAAAAAAATTTAAAACAAGAAACGTATACACTACTGGAGAGATAGGAGATATCTATAGATACAAAAACACAAGGTACATATGTGGCTCTAGGAGAAAACCAAACAAAGCAATACGTTCTAGAAAGATTTGAGGCAGTGTGCAACATGGGGGCATTGGGTTATTAAGAAAGTTTTCTTGGAGGAGCACCTGAGCTAAGCCTTTAAGGACAAGAGTGATTACAAAAAGGGAGATCTGAAGAGGCAACGTATCCCCAGCATGGGGAGGGCCTGTGCAAATGTACGAAAGTGGCAAATGAATGCTCAAGATCAGAGAAAAATGGAGAGCCCAGTTTAGCTGAAACAGAGGACATGGAATGGGGTAGCGGGAAATAAGATTAGAAGGTTATGTTACCACCAGATTGTGGAGAGCCTTCAAAAGTCACTTGATCATATCCATTTTTTGTATTGTTCTCTAAGACCATTTTGTATGTGTATATGCAGAGAATACACACATATATGTATGTATATGAGCATGCGTGTATATACCTATGCATGTGTTTCTTGTCTCTCCAAAGAAATGTTAAGTTCCCCTAGGGTCAAAGCTGTGTGTCCTGTACCATGTGCCCCATGCTAGCTGAGCATATAACAGGTGATCCACAGAGGCTTGAATTGTTCACTACAACACGTAGCCTAGAAATCCAAAAATGCCTTGGATCTGGGCCCGCAGACCTCCTTCACGTGGCTGAGTCCCTCAGCTGGGTCAGAGCAGGAGATGGGCCAAGGGTTGGATCACACAGACCAGACCCATTTTTCTATCTTCTATTCCCCTTGCCAACGGTGCCTAGACCCAGCCTGAAGCCCACGGTGAATGGCATGGAAACAAGAGAGAACACCATGGGAATATCAGTAGAGCTACCACACTTCAGAGAGGGTAAGTACAGCTCAGCAGGGCAGCACAGAGAATTCTGCCACAGCTGTCATGGATGGTGATGGCGCCAACACTAACAAGCGGCTCTCCCCAGCATGGGCCCAGGCAATGGCCAGCTACTTGGGGCTTTCCTAATTGTCTCAAACAATGCTGCCATGTGTGCTGGTTGGGCAGGGGGCGTGGTGATCATTTGGGGGCATCCCACAGGTCATAAACGAACAGACACCTAATCTAGCAGGGGGAACAATGGCTGCAATTAACACAGTGGCAATGCAATGATGGAGTAAATGGGAAATCTGTGTTGCATCTTTCTGAAAGGGCCATGGGCACACTGCAATGCTGCTGGGAGAATTTGCATGCTGCATCGCATGCTCTTCCCTCAGTAATTGGGAATAAAGGATGATTTTGCTCTTTGTGCATATGGACTCCCCAAACTTAAAGGGCCCACCTCTCTAAAATGCCAGTTCTTTTACTCCTTTATCAGGCCAATTCAGAGCACACCTGTGTTCTTCTCTCTCTCTCTCCAACCATCTGTAATCACTTATTGCATGCACCTACAGGCCCAAGTCCACCCACTTCCAATCATTAGCTCCTACCCTGTTTTGGATGGGTACCAGTTGTATAAAGAACTAGGTATAGGGCTTGGGAGTTTGCAGGAAGAGTTAGATGTAGAATTGTCTCTGAGGAAGCAGGGCTGATCAGTGAATTCAGTCTAGAAAAGATAGCTAGGACTGGACCGTCACCATCATCCTCATCGTCATAGCAGCTGACATTTTTGGAGCTCTTTAAGAACAAGGTGTTTTATTACTATCTAGGCATCCTGTGAGGTAGGAGTTACTATTCTTTTCATTTTATAGACAAGGAAATTGCAGCTCAGCAAAGATAAGTGACTTTCCTAGGTTCACACAATAGCTAGTGTCTAAGACATTATTCAAATCCAAGGTCCTTCTGATTCACAGTCCAGTACCCTACCCACTGTACCACAATGCCTCTCAATGTCAGGGATGTGAGGTCAACAGCCTTACAGGGAAATTTTGGCAAAGTCGGGGACTTTACAGGTAGCACTCCGAGGTAAGCAGCTTTGAAGAAGCCATTTGACAGGATGAGGGCTTTGTTGCTGGTGATCTTGGGCCTATCCCCCATTCTGAAGTGTCTGGACTGTAATTGGGTATAACCTCCCCTGAAGGGAAAGAGGAACATCAGGCTTTACCAACTGAGGGAGAGCTATGCCCAATGGTGGACCAGGGACTTAGGGCAAACAGCATGGAACAGTGAATAGGGCACTGGACTTGGACTCAGGAAGACAAGGAATCAAATCCTACCTCAGACTAAGCTTACTGCCTGTGTGAGCCTGGACAAGTCAGGTTAGTTCTCTGTGCCTCGGTTTCCTCATCTGAAAAATCAGTGGGTTGGACTTTAAGGCCTCTAAGGACCCTTCTGGTTTTACTTCTCTGATCCTATGATGTCCCTGGTTGCCAAAGCAAAGGGTACACAAAGCCTTGCTGCGAGTGTTCCCTGAGCTTCAGGGTCATCATCCCTAGGGAACCAGGCATCCTCTGGGATCAAGATAGAAGGCCAAGATACTAAGATATTGATATTTCTTCCTCCAGCAAGAAAGAACCACAGACACCTAACATCTCTGAGTGAGAAAGGGGGTACCACTACAGCATACCTAGCAAGCAGTCACCCAGCCTTTACTCAAAGACCTCCCATAAGCCTGAGTGGCCTATTTTACTTTGAGACAGCTTTCTTGGGTAGGGCACCTTTCATTACACCAAGCCTAAATTTGCCCTTAGCATCTTTGACATATTGTTCCTAGTTCCCCTGTGTGGGGCCAAGTGGATCAAGCCTGATCCAATTTTCACTTTGCAGCTTTTCAAATACCTGAAGGCAGCTATCATATGTTCTCCAAGATCAACATCCCAAATTCCTTCAGCCAATCCTCACATGGCATGGTCCTTCACCATTTTGTTTGCCTTCCTCTGGGCACCAATTTATTAATGTGGTGCTCAGAACTACAACAGTCCTTGAGATAGGATATGACTAGAGCAGTTCATGGAGGGACTAGGACCGCCCTATTCTCAGAGGCAAAGTCCTTGATGCAGCCCAAGATTGTATTAGGTTTTTTGGCTGCCACATTCCACTGCTGACTTGCATCGAGCCTGCAGTCTACTAAAACCTCTAGGCCTTTTTCAGACAGGCTGCTGTCTCACCGTGCCCGCCTCATCTTGGACTGGTTATGTTGATTTTTTGAGCCCCAATGTAATATTTCACATTTATCCCTATTAAATTTCACCTTAGTGGATTAAGTCCAGTATTGTAGCATGTCAAGGTCTTCTTGGATTCTGATTCTGTCATACAGTGTCTTAGCCCTCCCTCCCCATTGTGCATCATCTGCAAATTTGATAAGCATACTGTCTAGCAGCTGGATGGCACAATGGATAGAGCGCTGGGCGCTGGGTCTGGAGTCAGGAAAACCTGTATTCAACATGACCTCAGACACTTAATCCTGGGCAAATCATTTAACCTCTCTGCCTCAGTTTCCTTATCTATAAAACAGGAGTAACAATAGTATCTACCTCCTACGGGTGTTCTGAGGATCAAATGAAATAATAATGGTAAAGCTCTCAGCAGTGTCTGACGCTGCTGTATGTGTTGTTGTTATTATTATTATTATTATTATTATTATTATTATTATTATTATTATTTAGGCCTTTATTTAAGATTGAAAAAACCTTCAGAGCAAATAAGCATGATATTAGGAGCAGCTGCCTGTTTCTAATAGTTCTGACTATTAGTGACCTTGTCTTCCTTTGCCCGATCTCCTGGTTTCCTCTACCAGACTTTATTGCTCCTTGCTATTTAAACTGACTTCCTGGTTCCCAGCCTGCCTCACTTCTTATCGTTGAAAAGTGGCCTCTGCTTGGACTTCTTGCTACCTGCCCTGAAAGTACCACAGCCCTTAACTCTCAGCGCTTCTTCTTTCACCTGGACTACTTCCTGAAATTTCTGGTCCTGGTCCTCTCAGGTCATTCCTGGCTATGCCTTATACCCTGACTGGACAGATGCATGCTCATTCCTTTGGATGGAACAATAACACCTTCCCTACGGTGGCGATCCCTCCTTGCCTTAACCCGCCCCCCCCCCCCAACCAAAGAACTATATAGTAATAGTGTCTGATAGTTAAGCAAAAAAGAAATGAATGGGGAAAAGGTATCAGAATGTGAACAGTATTTTTTTCATCCCTTTAAGGAAATGAGAGAGTTCAGTTAATTTTGAGGACTGAAACCTTTAGAAAATAATCAACAGGGGGATGTAAAGAAAAAACACAGTTTATTTAGAATAGTAAAAATTTGGGTTAGTCAGATCAGGAAGGATCTGTGGAAACAGGAGAAGCAGTTCTTTGTGGAACCAGGGAGTTTTATTTGGGTGGAGTTAGAATCCCTTAGAGTTAGAAATCCTTTTTATCCTTATATTTTCAATAAATATTTTATTTAAAAAAGAAAAACACAACAGAAGAATAAAGGGAAGAGTCAGGAGTGATGAAAATAAAAAGACGTAAACAATTGGGAAAGAGAGTGCTTGAATATCACTATTTGGATCATTGGACAGTCACTGGAAGACTTTTCTGCCCAGCTGCTGACCCTGATTGTGCTTAATGTATATAATCTGTTTGGTATTCATTTTATGCTACCTTAGAATGGCCTTTATCTTCCTGTGGCTATGCCTTGTCTTCCCTACCATATTACCATGCCGTACATCCTCGAAGACGGACATGTTGGATGCTTTCTTGTATCTTTCAGCTCTCATTCAGCATGCCCCACTCTACAACATAGATACAAAGTAAATGGCGGTTGCTAAGTTGGTGAGAAGGGTTTGGGGAAGTCTGAAGACTGTTCTAGAGCTGGTCCAAATATTGAGTTTCTTTCATTTCTTGGGGGCAAGTGGTGAGAATAATCCATACCCCAACTTGATCTTGGGCATGTATAGTCACATATCCTTGAACAATTTAGTAACACAAATGATCATCACTGTCATCATCGTTGTCACCTTAACAGCCAATATTCATAAAGGACAGTGTGGGATTGTGGATAGGGCTGGAGTTAGGAAGACCCAAGTTTGACTTCTGCCTCAGACACTTGCCCAGCCCTGTGATCCTGGGTAAGTCACTACATTGCTGTCCACCTCAGTTTCCTCTTCTGTAAATGGAGTAATGATCGTGCCCACCTCACAGAGTTGTTGTGAACTTCAGTTCAGCCCATCTGTGCGAAGTGCAAAGTGGGCCAACAGTCTCAGTGAAGTTTAAAGCTATTACTGCACTAAGACTTTGGGACACCCTGTTTGTTGCTGCTGTTGTTGTAAAGGGCTCTAAAGTTAGCAAGGAGATGAATATCCTTTATGTCCTTTGAGCTTCATGGCAACCCTGTGGAGTAGGTTAGCAATAACCATTCTCCTTTCTCTAGCACTTTAACATCTGCAAAGTATTTTTCTTCCAGGAGTGTATTATCCCCATTTTGCAGCTGAAAAAAAACTAAGGCTCAGAGAGGCGAATCATAATATGAGCTGCCATTCAGAGAGTACATTTGCAAGTGCCTCACATATGATGTCATTTGATTCTGGCAAACAAGCCTGGGAGCTGGGTATTATAGGTATTTTGATTTTATTGTTTCATTTATTTTTGTTTTTATATATTTATAATTTTATTATTATATTTTTATTAATTTACTATAGAAAATGAATTTTTTATTTTCATTTTAAAGAGGAGGGAACTGGGACTCCAAGAGGTCCATTGATTGGCTCAGAACCACATACATGGCTTGTAAGCATCTGAGGCAAGATTCTAAGTTAATTCTACCTTTCTAACCACTATGTTAGTAATCCCCTGACAGTGGGAAAGGTCCAAAGGGCTCCTGAATATTGAGCTGGGAGATATATAGGATGCCCTTAAAGAGCAGCATTTATGTTGACATGACTAAAGGCATCCTCCTATCGTGTAGCCACGGAATTCAGTGACCCACTTTCCTTTCTGTGTGTTCTGGTCAGTTAAGCCTTTATATTCAGCAATAGCTATTTGAGCATGCTAGGAAAAGGGAGATAATATGAAACCAGTTGGGAGTGCATTGAATGCACCAAGCTCCCTTCTTTGTAGATGTAGGGAGGCTATTGAATCTAGAACAGACTTGGCTGATGTGTGCCTCACTTTGGCCCAACTCTGTCTTGTTGCTTGTTTCCTTTCTTTTCTTTTTATTTATTGTTACCAGAGACAGCTAGCTGAGGTGGGGGCCAGAGAGGGATCTCTTCAGAAAGAATAGTCAGGTTAAAAACAAAAGGGATGGGGACAGCTAGATGGCTCAGTGGATTGAGAGTCAGGCCTAGAGAGGGGAGCTCCTGGGTTCAAATCTGGCCTTAGACACTTCCCAGCTGTGTGACCCTGGGCAAGTCACTTAACCCCCATTGCCTAGCCCTTACTGCCCTTCTGCCTTGGATCCACTACACAGTCTTGATTCTAAGATGGAATGTAAGGGTTTAAAAAGTATTAGAAATGTTTACAATGTCAAAGGAAAGTATAGCGACCCAGAAGTTAAGAGAGTGAGTTTGAGTACCCGCTCTGTCCCTTACTAGCTAGGTGACATCAAGGAAAATCTTTTCCCCTTTGTGGACTTTGGTTCCCTCTGTTAAATAAGGAAGTTGTAGAATCTTTACAGCTCATGTTAGCTCTAACATGGTGATTCTAGTTCATGCTCGTCCAATACAGCAACTCTTTGCCCCTTGAGTCCACCTATTTCTCCCCATTTCAGTTGGAGTCTCACCCCCTGCAGCAGCTCCTCTCACCTAAACTACTTTCCTTTTGCCTAGCCAACTCCAGCCCTTTGATCAAAGTCCAGCTTAAGTGGGCCTTCTTCCACAGAACCCATCCTGATCGATTATCTGCCAGCTCACATTGATCTTTGCCTTCTCTGTATTCCTGAGCCAGACACTTGAGCACTTCATTTAGATTCTCTTCTATTGCTCTCCAATTATCTCCCACTTGGTAGTTTTATCACTCATGAGGAGTGGAAGCTCTTGAAGGGAGGACTCTACCTGGTTCTCCTTTTGTAGCCCCACTTCCAGGATCTAGAACAATAGCAGATGCTTCATAAATTCTTCTAAGAGCTATGAGTCTCTTGGGCTGCATTCTTTCTACTGATGCTGATCATGACCCCTCTAAGATCTGGGAGAAGGACCTTGGAAGTTGTTTTGGCCAAAAAAGATCCAATTGGTCTAATATGGGGATGCGCCATTCCAGACCTAGCTAGGCTTATCCTTAGACAAAATTGAGGCACAATCCATCAAAGGGTCATGATAAGGAACTCCTCCACGCTGAAGGATCATACATTTAGAGCAGGAAGGGACCTTCAAAGTCATTCTATTTAAGCTTATTTTATGAAGGAGGAAACTAAGATCCAGTGATTCTAAGTGACTTGCCTAGACCACACAATTCTTTAGTATCTGAGGAAGCATTTGAATCCACGGTTTCCTGAATGTAAGTTTAATATTTTATCTACTATATCATGCTACCTTGCTGAAAGTTGTGGATTTAAGTGGAACCTTATTAAATAATAATCAAAAGATAGAGATGCATTGTAGAATAGTAGAGACAAGCCCAGCCTTGGACTAAGATGGCCTGGGACCAACTCTTGTCCCTGACACAAAACAATTTCCACTTCTTAGTGACTTAAGGCTTGTAAAATGCTTTCCTCAATACCTCACTATGAAGTAGGGCAACTGCTCTTAGGCCCATATTACAAATAAGGAGACGGGCACACAGAGACTTCATGCCTTGCCTTGGACCCTACAGCCGATAAACACCAGAGATGGTCCCTGAGCCCAGGTTTCTCCAGATTCCCAGTCCAGGACAGCTGGCTCAATGGATTTGCATTAGTTCATATAATTTTCATAGGCACAGTTTAGAAACATTCTTGACTAGAGCCAGCCTTTGGCATTGATCACAAAAAGAAGCACAGAACCACTGAATACTCAAGCTGAGGGGAGCCTTAAAGGTCATGTAATCCAACACCTTCATTTTACAAGAGAAGTTAATGAAATCAAAGAAGGAAAGGGACTTGCACAAGATCATACAGGTAATTAATGGTGGATCCAGAAATAGAGCCTAGGGCTTCTGGCGTCCAGGCCAAGGCTCTTTACCTCATCAAAGAAATGAATCCAATACGAAGACTTGTGCCTATACAATATGAGTTCAGGGATCTGGGGAAAACTCCTATGCCTGAAGTATCTATCACCTCCACTGCTTCTCAAAATCCCACATTTTATGATTAATCAGTATCTTCACTACTCAATCCTCTTATAAAATCAATGAATCTTTAAAAAAATAAATAAAAAAAATCAATGAATCTGGGGCAACTAGGTGGATGGAGAGACAGACCTGGAGATGGGAGGACCTGGGTTCAAATTTGGCCTCAGACACTCCCAAGCTGTGTGATCCTGGGCAAGTCACTTAACCCCAGTTGCTTAACCCTTATTCCTTGTCTGCCTTTGGATTGATACTTAGAATCGAGTCTGATTCTAAGACACAAAGTAAAGGTTTGAAAAAATCAATCAATCAATCAATAAACATTCATTCGTCACCTATTCTGCACAATAAACTATATTAGGTGCTATGAATGTAAAAACAAAATTAGATAGTCTCTAGTCTCAGGAAGCTTATAATCCATTGGTAGAAATAACGTGTACAGATATGGGAGGGGGGAAGGGAATAAGCATTTATATAGCACCTACTATGTTCCAGGCATCTTATAAATCCAGTGCTACTTATACATTTTCTCCCATTTGTTCCTCACAATGACCCTGAGAGGTAGGTACTATTATTATCCTAATTTTACAGATGAGGAAACTGAGACAGAGGTTAAGTTATTTGTCCAGGGTCATACAGCTAGTAAGTATTTGGGGCTGGATTTGAACTCAGGTCTTCCTGACTCTAAGTCTAACACTCTAACCACTGTTCCACCAATTACAATAAGATTAAGATAATTTGGAAGGCAGTTGGTTCAAAGAGGATCAAGAAAGGCCACAAAAGTGATCCAACCATTCTGGAGGGCAATTTATAACTGTGCCCAAAGGGTGATAAAAGACTGTCTGCCCTTTGATCTAGCCATAGCATTGCTGGGTCCTGTTCTATTGCCCTTCATATTAGACTTATACCACTCAAATACCATCTATCTACATATACATATACATGCACATTTGTAGTTTAATGTATGTATTATATTTACTTTTATAACTACCTGCTCTTTCCTTCCAAAAAGAATGAATTGATAGGTATAAAAAATCAGCTGTAAAATTGTAATAATTGACTATAAAAAGTTTTACCCAGTGATTAGGCATAAAAATTCACAAATAGTTTCAAGAAGTAAGGATGAAATTTTCAACTATTATGGAGTAGGGAAATTATGAAGTGACTTGTATCATATATGAAATGTTTGTATTTCCATCATAGTTGAGTTACTATTAGCTGTGTTCCAAGTGTAGTCTGAGCTGCTTCCTGGAGGAGAAGGTAAAGGAATAGAAGAATACCTTTCCATAAACCAGGTTGTTAGGGAAGATGAAAAATTCCTAAAGTAAATAAAAATAAGACTTTCAAGGACATAAAAAAGAGATCTGAGGTGCAGGAAGAGAGACTTGGCCTTTGTCAGGAGTGCAGAGAATGGAAGAATTGCCAGTTGTCTTGACTTTTGTCTTGCTACAGGATTTCAATGACTTTCTTTTTTATATTTTATTTTGACATTATTTTGTTATTTGGTCAATTTCAAACATTATTCCTTGTTACAAAAATCATTTTCTATTCCTCCCTCCCCTCCCTTCACTCCTCCCATAGCCAACATGCAATTCCACTGGGTATTGCATGTGTCCTTGATCAGAACCCATTTCCATGTTGTTGGTATTTGCACTAGAATGTTCATTTAGAGTCTATATCCCCAATCATATCCCCCTCAACCCATGTCATTAAGCAGTTGTTTTTCTTTGGTGTTTTGACTCCCACAGTTTTTCCTCTGAATGTGGATAGTGTTCTTTCTCATACATCCCTCTGGGTTGTTCAGGATCACTGCATTACCACTAATGGAGGAGTCCATTACATTTGATTGTACCACAGTGTATCTGTCTCTGTGTACAATGGTCTCCTAGTTCTGCTCCTTTTCCTCTGTATCACTTCCTGGAGGTTGTTCCAGCTCACATGGAATTCCTCCACTTTTATTCCTTTTAGCACAATAGTATTCCATCACCAACATATACCACAATTTGTTCAGCCATTCTTTAGCTGAAGGGCATCCCCTCATTTTCAAATTTTTTGCCACCACAGAGTGCAGCTATGAATATTCTTGTACGGGTCTTTTTCCTTATTATTTCTTTGGGGTACAAACCCAGCAGTGCTATGGCTAGATCAAAGGGAAGACAGTCTTTTGGAACCCTTTGGGCATAGTTCCAAATTGCCCTCCAGAATGGTTGGATTAATTCACAACTCCACCAGCAATGCATTAATGTCCCTACTTTGCCACATCCCCTCCAGCATTCATTACTTTCCTTTGCTGTCATGTTGGCCAATCTGCTAGGTGTGAGGTGATACCTCAGAGTTGTTTTGATTTGCATCTCTCTGATTATCAGAGATTTAGAGCACTTTTTCATGTGCTTATTAATGGTTTTGATTTCTTTGACTGAAAATTGCATATTCATGTCCCTTACCCATTTATCAATTGGAGAATGATTTGATTTTTTGTACAATTCATTTAACTCTTTGTAAATTTGAGTAATTAGACCTTTGTCAGAGGTTTTTGTTTTGAAGATTGTTTCCCAGTTTGTTATTTCCCTTCTGATTTTGGTTACATTGGTTTTCTTTGTACAAAAACTTTTTAATTTGATGTAGTCAAAATTATTTATTTTACATTTCATGACTCTTTCTAAGTCTTGCTTGGTTTTAAAGTCTTTCCTTTCCCAAAGGTCTGACATGTATACTATTCTGTGTTCACCTAATTTACTTATAGTTTCCTTCTTTATATTCAGGTCATTCACCCATTCTCAGTTTATCTTGGTGTAGGGTGTGAGGTGTTGATCCAAGCCTAATCTCTCCCACACCATCTTCCAATTTTCCCAGCAGTTTTTAATCAAATAGTGGATTTTTGTCCCAAAAGCTGGGATCCCTGGGTTTTTCATACACTTTTTTGCTGAGGCCACTTACCCCAAGTCTATTCCACTGATCCTCCTTTCTGTCTCTTAGCCAGTGCCAAGTTTTTTTGATGACCACTGCTTTATAATATAGTTTGAGATCTGGTACTACAAGGCCACCTTCCTTTGTATTTTTAAAAATTATTTTCCTAGGTATCCTTTATCTTTTGTTTTTCCAAATGAACTTTATTATGGTTTTTTTCTAATTCAGTAAAAAAGTTTTTTGGAAGTTCAATGGGAATGGCACTAAATAAAAAGATAAGTTTGGGTAGGATGGTCATTTTTATTATGTTAGCTCATCCTACCCACGAGCAGTTAATGTTTTTCCAGTTGCTCAGATCTAGTTTTAGTTGTGTGGAAAGTGTTTTGTAGTTGTGTTCATATAGTTCCTGTATTTGTCTTGGCAGATAGATTCATAAGTATTTTATATTGTCTAAGGAGATTTTAAATGGGATTTCTCTTTCTAATTCCCGCTGTTGAGATGTGTTGGAGATATATAGAAATGCTGATGACTTATGTGGGTTCATTTTATATCTTGCAACTTTGCTAAAGTTGTTGATTATTTCAACCAGCTTCTTGGTTGATTCTCTAGGATTCTTTAAGTAGACCATCATATCATCTGCAAAGAGGGATAGCTTGGTCTCTTCACTGCCAATTTTAATACCTTCAATTTCTTTTTCTTCTCTAATTGCTACTGCTAGTGTTTCTAGTACAATGTTAAGTAATAGAGGTGATAATGGGCATCCTTGTTTCACTCCTGATCTTATTGGGAAGGCTTCTAGTTTATCCCCATTTCAGATGATGTTTGCTGATGGTTTTAGATATATAATGCTTACTATTTTTAGGAAAGGCCCTTCTATTCCTATACTTTCTAGTGTTTTCGATAGGAATGGGTGTTGTATTTTATCAAAGGCTTTTTCTGCATCTATTGAGATAATCATGCGATTTTTGTCAGTTTGCTTGTTGATATGGTCAATTATGTGGATGGTTTTCCTGATATTGAACCATCCTTGCATTCCTGGTGTGAATCCTACCTGATCATAGTGGATAACCCTTGTGATGACTTGCTGGAGTCTTTTTGCTAGTATACTATTTAAGATTTTTGCATCTTTGTTCATTAAGGAGATTGGTCTATAGTTTTCTTTCTCTGTTTTTAACCTGCCTGGCTTTGGGATCAGTACCATATTTGTGTCATGAAAGGAATTTGTTAGAACTACTTCTTTGATTATTCTGTCAAATAGTTTGTATAATATTGGGATTAGTTGTTCTTTGAATGTTTGATAGAATTCACTTGTGAATCCATCAGGCCCTGGGGATTTTTTCTTAGGGAGTTCTTTAATGGCCTGTTCAATTTCTTTTTCTGATATGGGATTATTTAAGATTTCTATTTCTTCTTCTGTTAATCTAGGCAATTTATATTTTTGTAAATATTCATCCATATCACCTAGATTGCCATATTTATTGTCATATAATTGAGCAAAATAGTTTTTAATGATTCCCTTAATTTCCTCTTCATTGGAGGTGAGTTCTCCCTTTTTGTCGATGATACTGTTAATTTGGTTTTCTTCTTTCCTTTTTTTAATTGGATTGACCAGTACTTTGTCTATTGTGTTTGTTTTTTCAAAATACAAGCTTCTAGTCTTATTTAATTGTTCATTGGTTCTATCGCTTTTGATTTTATTAATTTCTCCCTTAATTTTTAGGATCTCTAATTTGGTTTTCTTCGAGGGGGGGGCTAATTTGTTTGCTTTCAAGTTTTTTGATTTGCATGTCCAATTCATTGATCTCTGCCTTCCCTAATTTGTTAATATATGAACTCAAGGATATAAATTTTTCCCTGAGTACTCCTTTGGCTACATCCCATAAAGTTTGAAAAGATGTCTCATCATAGTCATTTTCTTCAATGAAATTATTAATTGTTTCTATGATTTGTTCTCTAAATAACCGACTTTGGAGAATCATATTATTTAATGTCGAATTAATTTTTATTTGCCTCTCCATGTACCCTTACTGATCATTATTTTTATTGCCTTATGATCTTAAATGGCTGCATTATTATTTCTGCTTTTCTGCATTTGTATGCCATGTTTTTATGTTCTAGTACTTGGTCAATATTTGTGAATATACCATGTGCTGCTGAAAAGAAGGTGTATTCCTGTTTGTCCCAATTTATTTTTCTCCATATATCTATTAACTCTAATTTTTCTAAGATTTCATTTACCTCTTTCTTATTTATTTTTTGATTTGATTTATCTAAATTTGATAGTGGTAGGTTCAGGTCTCCCACTAGTATAGTTTTACTATCTATTTCCTCCTTCAATTCTACTAGTTTCTCCATTAAAAATTTGGGTGCTATACCATTTGGTGCATACATGTTGATTAATGATATTTCCTCATAGTCTATACTCCCTTTTATCAGGATGTATTTACCTTCCCTATCACTTTTAATCAGGCCTATTTTTACTTTGGCTTTGTCAGATATCATGATTGCATCTACTGCCTTCTTTCTATCAATTGAGGCCCAACAGGTCTTGTTCCAACCTTTAATTCTGACCTTGTGAATATCTACCCACTTTAAGTGTGTTTCTTGTAGACAACATATGGTAGGAAATTGGATTCTAATCCACTCTCCTATTCATCTACGTTTTATGGGTGAGTTCATCCCATTTACATTCAAAGTTATGATTGTCACTTGTGAATTCCCTAGCATTTTATATCCTTTCCTAGTTCTGTCCTTTTTTTCGTGCCACTGGACCCAGGCTTCCAATGCCGAGAGAGTGGGACTGTCTCTGTACATCGACTTTTCCACTTAAATCTTCATTCACAAGTGTCTTTGTGCACAAAAATGCACAAAGACAATAGTCATCCTCGGTTACCGAGAGACTACTACTACTACTACTACTACTATATCCTTTTAAACCAGTGGTTTACTTTTAATCACTCCCCCTAATCCCCTCCCTTGATATGCTTCCCTTTCTGGTCCCTCCCTTTTTGTTCCCTTCTTGTTTTTTTTTAGGATCTGTTAAGTTCTCTCCCCCCTTCTCCTTCCCTACATTTTTGTACTCCCTCCCACATATCCCCCTTAGTTTCCCCTTCTCCCTTATCCTGTAGGATAAGATAGAATTCAAGATCCCAATGGATCTAGATGCTCTTCCATCTCAGAGTTGATTTCACTGAGAGTAAGATTTAAGCATTATCTATTATCACTCTCTTCCTCTCCTTCTTATAAGAGTATTCTTCCCCTCCCCTTCCCATGTATAACTTTGTGTGAAAAAGATTATTCTATTTATTATATTTCTTCAAGTATTGCATGGTACCATCATCGATTCCCTCCCACCCTTTTTCTTTTTTTTTTTTTTTTGGATATCATCTTATAGCCCTTAATGCCCCAATCTTTTCCCATGAGTGATTCTTCTAATTGCTATAATAATGAATACAATTTTGAGAGTTACAAATAACATTTCCCCATATATATATAATTTGATCTAATTATAGCCCTTAATGAAGAGAGTTTGAAAAAACATTTTTCTCCTTTTCCCTTTTTCATATTTACCTTTTCATGTTTCTCTTGATCTTTGTGTTTGATTATCAAACTTTCCACTTAGTTCTGGTCTTTTCAAATACTTGGAAATCTTCTGTTTTGTTGAATACCCATATTCCCCCCAGAAATATATAGTCAGTTTTGATGGATAGGTGATTCTTGGTTGAAGACCCAGTTCTCTTGCCTTTCTGAAAATCGTGTTCCAGGCCTTGTGGTCCTTTAGTGTGGAAGCTGCTAGGTCTTCTGTGATCCCTAGTGGCGCTCCTTGGTGTCTGAATTGTCTCTTTTTGGCTTCTTGTAGAATTTTCTCCATAGCTTTAAAGCTCTGGAATTTGGCAATTGCATTCCTGGGAGTTGCCTTTTGGGGATTTAGTGTAGAGGGTGTTTATAAACTCTTTCAATGTCTATTTTGCCCTTTTGTTCAAGAACATCAGGGCAGTTTTCTTGGATGATTTCTTGTAGTATTATGTCAAGATTTCTGTTTATTTCTGGCTTTTCAGGTAGACCAATGATTCTAAAATTTTCTCTCCTTCCTCTGTTTCCCTGCTCTGTCACCTTGTCAGTGAGATATTTTATGTTTTCTTCTATTTTGTCAGTCTTTTGACTTTGCTTCATTAATTCTTGCTGTTTTGCAAGATCATTGTCTACCAGTTGCCTAATTCTGGTCTTTAAAGACTGGTTTTCCTTTTCAGTTTGGTCTATCCTGCTTTTTGTGACTTCCAGCTGTTTCTTCAATTGCGAGTTCTTGTCCTTTAGAGTGTTGTTTTCTCTCTGAATTATTTCCCACTTTTCTTGCCAGAAGGCTTCCATCTTTTTGATAAGCTCCAATTTGAATTCTTCCAGAGCTTGTGGACAAGTTTGATTTTTTTGGGAAAGTTTTGACTTTGTTTGAATTTATTCCTCTATTTCTTCTGTAACCTGGGTTTTCCCTCCATAATAATTTTCCAGGGTCAATGCCTTCTTCCTGTTTTTCTTGGAGGGTGTTTGTTGGTCCTGGGAATAATTAGCCATCCTTGTGTTGGTTTTTCCTTCCCTTTTTAGTCAGGAATCTTAATGAGATGGGCAGGTTCTCTGTTTATGGAGTTCAGGAGCAAAGTTTTTGCCTGAGGTAAGCTCTTGAATCTCTATAGCCTCCGCTGTTCGTGAGAGTGCCCACGGTTTGTGCTCCCCAGCGTGCCAGGGTTTCTGGTGTAACTGCTCTCAGGGGTAGGTCCCTGGCACTCCCAGTCAGCTCCCAAGGACCTAGAGGTGCCCCTTGCTCACCCTAGAGGTGCCCCTTTCTCACTTGCTGATTCTGAGGCTCGCTGACTCTGACTCTGGCTCCGTAGGTGGGGTGGGGGAGGGTAGATCAGCTCACGTTTGGGTGGGAGCTTTTTCACCCTCTTATAGTGTGGAAATACCCAAACCCCACATACCTGCGATGCTGTGCCCTACTGTAGAGTTCCTCCATTCTTCTGAAAATAGTTTTTATGTTCTTGGGGTGAGGAAACGTCCCGTGTCTAGACTGCCACCATGCTTACCTGGAAGTTCACTTCAGTGACTCTTGAAGAGAGAATGAGGTTTATGACTTCACACAACTTTGCCTCACTTAAATCCAATCCACTAACAAGTCAAGACATCACCTGTGATGTCATTGGTCCTCTTAGGAAAGGAAGAACAAATAAGAAAATGGAAGAGTATTGCCAGTAGAGATAGAAAGAGAGCAATTGTAAAATCAGGGATTAAAATTAGACTGGAGGTACTTCCTCAAGTAAAGAGAATTGGATGCTCTGTTCCAGAAAAATCTGCTTGTCTTCCCAAGAGTGATATAGTACAGACACAGAAACTATCAGGCAAGAGATCATGGTCTACTAAGGGACAGAAGAAGAGAAAAGAAGAAATGGTTGGTACTGAGGCAACTATTTGTTAACCTGATGACAACAACTGAGAAGTGTCTTGTCTTCCTGGGGCACATATCAAAGACGTAAGTGAGAAGCTCCCAAGATTTATCACAGTAGATGACAACTAACCACTTCTGGTGATTCATGTGGAGATAAATGATACTTCCAGAAGTAATCTAAAAAGTATTACCAATGATCATGAAGTCTCTGGCAAGAAACTGAATATCATAAGGGTACAGTTTGTATTTCCTTCACTTTCACTTATTGAAGGCAAAGGAGAAGAGAAAAATAGGGAAATGAATAGCTAGATGAAACAGTGTCTGAAATGGGATTTAGATTTCTGGATCATGGTTTATAATATGAGAAAGGCTGACTGCTGTACAGAAATGGAATACTCTTAAAGTCTGGTGAAAATGGTATTTCATCGGTGTCCTTCTAATGAAATTGAAGGAACTTAAGAATAATAATGAAAGGGGAGGTGGACAATTGTTTGTGCATATCCTTAAAGTTAGATACTACAGAGATTAGTCACAAAGAAGGATGGATAGTAGCTAAAATGTTAACACACTCACAGGAAACAAAATCCAAGAAAAAAGACAGCAATAAAACCCATGACTTCAAATATATACACAAAATGACCCAAGTTGTGGCAACAAATAAGATTATCTAGTGGTCCTAAGGCAAGTGGACAAATTTAACTTCATAGTTATCTCTGGGGTTTTGTGGCATGAAACCCATAACTTGACTATGATTCTAAACAGGCATATAATATTTAAAAGAAATATGAAAAGTAAAAAGGGGTATCATTATATGTAGTACTCAAGTGGATGTTAAGGAACCAGACGGAAGAAGCATGATGGAGAGTTTTTAGTGATGCTCAAAGAAGGGAGAAGCAGAAATTATTTTATCATTGTAGTATACTGCAAACCACTTGGGCAGAAAGAGGAAATAGAGGAGGAGTCAAGATGGCAGCCTAGAAGGAGCAGAAGTTCAGACTGCTGAATACCCATCCTAACCAATCACAAACTGAATGCTCCCAGGGGAGAAAATCAAACTTAACAACAAGACAGAGCTAAGGAACCCTCCTGCTGGGCTTAATTCAAAAGGTACACCCCCCAAAAAGCTGGAATCCAAGAACACTCGGGTTTAAGGGGAAGACAGAAGGAAGGTCCCAGGACTCATTCCCCCCCCCCCCCAGAGTGCTGAGATTCCAGCAGCAGTGAGAACTTCTGGGTGGGCAAAGGTGCTGGTCTGAAGGGTATACCTTGTGAGCAGGGCTGTGCCAAGTTCAGAACATCCAACACAGATGGTGGGGAAGGAGCTAGAGAGGGAGCATAGACCTGGCAGCCTGGACAGAGCTGTGGAGATGCTCCATATTTGCTCCAGCCTTCCAGGAAGTTTTAGACTCAGAGTACACCCAACCCAACTAAACTGAAATTAATCCCATAAAAAGTCTCCAGAACTCAGAGAAGCCCAGGCTCCACACCCATCCTCATTGACTTCTGGACGTTAATCCAATCAAAAGTGCCAGAGGACAGGGAAGCTCAAACCCCAACAACCCCCCACCAGAGACTACACTGAGAGATTTCCTGTTAAAACTCCAAGAGGGGAGACTGACAGAAACCCCCAAAACCCAAAAAATGAGAGGAGTGAGAGCACAGACAAATATGGGGAGTAATGAAGGGGTAAATTTGAGCAAACAACAGAAAAAGAAGAAAGAAACTAAGATAGACAGCTTCTACTCAGCAAATGGAACAGAGGGGGAGAGATCAGCAAATGATAAATCAGAAATCCCAGCGAATTTGATACAGGCTGTGGAAGAATTCAAAACACAATTAAGAGAGGCTGAAGACAATTGGGAAAAGAACTTAAAAATTAAGATAAGTCATCTGGAAAGAGAGGCACTTGAACTAAAATGAGAAAATAGTATCTTGAAAGCCCAAATCAACCAGCTGAAAAATGAGGCAAAGGAGATGAAAGACGAGGTAAAGAGGATGAAAGACGACCTTCAAAGAAAATCAGACCAGAAGGAAAAGGATGACCAAAAAGCCAAGGATGAAATCTAGTCTTTAAGAACCAGAATACAACAACTGGAACTAAGTGACCTCACAAGGCAACAGGACACTATAAAACAAAATGAAAATAATGAAAAAATTGAGGAAAATATGAAGCATCTCATTCACAAAACAGACAATTTAGAAAATTGTTCGAGAAGAGACAATTTAAGAATCATTGGTCTACCAGAAGACCATGACAAAAGAAAAAGGCTGGACATAATACTACAGGAAATTATTCAGGAAAACTGTCCCAATATCCTAGAACAAGAGGGGAAAGTGGAGATTGAAAGAATTCACAGATCACCTCCTGTATTTAATCCCCAATTGACAACACCCAGGAATGTTATAGCCACATTCAAAAACTATCAGACCAAAGAAAAGATATTACAAGCTGCTAAGAAGAAGTCATTCAGAAACCACGGAAACACAGTGAGGATAACACAGGTTCTGGCTGCATTCACACTGAAAGACCAAAAGGCATGGAATATGATATTCTGGAAATCAAGGGAACTAGGTCTAAAACCAAGAATCAAATACTGATCAAAATTGACTATATTCTTACAGGGGATAGTATGGTCATTCAACACAATAGAAGAATTCCAAACATTTGTAAAGAAAAGACCAGACCTGAACAGAAAATTTGATGTCCAAGCAGAGAACTCAAGAGAACCATCAAAAGGTAATTTAAAAAGAGGGGAAAAAAGAAAAACAAAACAAAACAACAACAAAAAAATTTTTTTAAGAGACTCAATAAGTTAAAATGATATGTATCCCTATAAGAAAAGAGGTCATTGGTAACTCTTAAAAACTGTTGCTATCACCTGGGAAGCTAGAAGAATTACACTTAGAGGGAATAGTGACAAATTGTATAGGATGAAAGGACAAGACAGAAATAGGTATATAGATAAATGCATGCATAAATACATATACGTGTGTGTATGTATACATATATGTATATATACAACCAGAGCTAAAAAATAGGTTAATACTAAATGAAATGGGAAAAGAAACAAATGGGGATAAATTTATATGTCACAAAGAAGCTCATGGTGGTAGTGGGGAGAACTTCGATACACTGGAAGGGTAAAGAGGTGGAGATAGGAAATACTCAACACTTATGTGCTTTAAAACTGACCCAAAGAGGGAAGAACAATCCAATTCATTGGGGCAGAGAATAGATTTGCTCCCTATAGGGGGTAGAAGGGTAAAAAACGGACTGGTGGGGAGGGAAGCAATACAAGGGAGGGAGAGGGTGGGGAGCAATTTTAAAAAGACTACAGGGAAACTAAGGGGATAATAAGAAGGGAGGGGGTAGAAAAGGAAGTAAAATAAGGGTGGAAACTAGGGGGAGTTATTATAAACAAACATTGGTGTAAAAGGAAATAGTGAAAGAAGAAAAGGCAGGACCAGGAGTAGAAATCAAAATGCTAGGAAATACACAGCTAGTAATCATAACTCTGAATGTGAATGGAATGAACTCACCAACAAAATGCAAGCGAATAGCAGAGTGGATTAGAATCTAAAACCCTACCATATGCCATCTGCAAGAAACACACATGAGGAAGGTAGATACGCACAGGGTGAAAATAAGAGGATGGAGCCAAATCTATTGGGCATCAACTGATAAAAAGAAAGCAGGAGTCGCAATCATGATATCTGACAAAGCCAAAGTAAAAATAAATCTAGTTAAAAGAGATAGGGAAGGTAATTACATCCTGATAAAAGGCAGTATAGGCAAAGAGGAAATATCTGTACTCAATATGTATGCACCAAATGGCATAGCATCCAAATTTCTAAAGGAGAAACTAGAGGAGCTAAAGAATGAAATAGATAGAAAAACTATACTAGTGGGAGATCTGAAACTTCCTCTATCTGAACTAGATAAATCAAACCAAAAAATAAATAAGAAAGAGGTGAGAGAAGCGAATGAAATCTTAGAAAAAATTAGAGTTCGTAGACATGTGGAGAAAAATAAATAGGGACAAAAAGAAATACACCTTCTTTTCAGCAGCACATGGTACATTCACAAAAATTGACCATGTAGTAGGGCACAAAAACATTGCAAACAAATGCAAAAGGGCAGAAATAATAAATGCAACCTTCTCAGACCACAATGCAATGAAAATAACAATTAGTAAGGGTATATGGAGAGGTAAATAAAAATTAATTGAAAATTAAACAATATGATTCTCCAAAACCAGCTAGTTAAAGAAAAAATCATAGAAACAATTAATAACTTCATTTAAGAAAATGACAATGGTGAGATATCCTTTCAAAACCTATGAGATGCAGCCAAAGCAGTACTCAGGGAGAAATTTATATCCTTGAGTTCATATATAAACAAATTAAGAAGGGCAGAGGTCAATGAATTGGGCATGCAAATTAAGAAACTAGAAAGTGAACAAATTAAAAATCCTCAGATGCAGACTAAATTAGAAATCCTAAAAATCAAAGGAGAAATCAATAAAATTAAAAGTCAAAGAACTATTGATTTAATAAATAAGACTAGAAGCTGGTACTTTGAAAAAACAAATAAAATAGACAAAGTACTAGTCAGTCTAATTAAAAAAAGGAAAGAAATAAACCAAATTGATAGCATCCAAGATGAAAAGGGAGACCTCACCTCTAATGAAGAGGAAATTAAGGCAATCATTAAAAACTACTATGTCCAATTATATGGCAACAAATATGGCAATCTAGGTGATATGGATGAATACTTACAAAAATATAAATGGCCTAGACTAATAGAAGAAGAAATAAAGTACCTAAACAACCCCATATAAGAAAAAGAAATTGAACGAGCCATTAAAGAACTCCCTAAGAAAAAATCACCTGGTCCAGATGGATTCACAAATGAATTCTATCAAACATTCAAAGAACAACTAATCCCAATATTAAACAAACTATTTGACAGAATAAGCCAAGAAGGGGTTCTACCAAATTCTTTTTACAATACAAACATGGTACTGATCTGAAAGCCAGGCAGGTTAAAAACAGAGAAAGAAAACTATAGACCAATCTACCTAATGAATATACATGCAAAAATCTTAAATAGGACACTAGCAAAAAGACTCCAGCAAGTCATCACAAGGGTTATCCGCTATGATCAGGTAGGATTCATACCAGGAATGCAAGGATGATTCAATATTAGGGAAACCATCCACATAATTGACCATATCAACAAGCAAACTGACAAAAATTGCATGATTATCTCAATAGATGCAGAAAAAGCCTTTGATAAAATACAACACCCATTCCTATTGAAAACACTAGAAAGTATAGGAATAGAAGGGCCTTTCCTAAAAATAGTAAGCATTATATATCTAAAACCATCAGCAAACATCATCTGAAATGGGGATAAACTCAAAGCCTTCCCAATATGATCAGGAGTAAAACAAGAATGCCCATTATCACCTTTATTATTTAATATTATACTAGAAACACTAGCAGTAGCAATTAGAGAAGACAAAGAAATTGAAGGTATTAAAATTGGCAATGGGGAGACCAGGCTGTCACTCTTTGCAGATGATATGATGATCTACTTAAAGAATCCTAGAGAATCAACCAAGAAGCTAGTTGAAATAATCAATAACTTTAGCAAAGTTGCAG
Source organism: Monodelphis domestica (assembly GCF_027887165.1). NCBI lineage: Eukaryota > Metazoa > Chordata > Mammalia > Didelphimorphia > Didelphidae > Monodelphis > Monodelphis domestica. The sequence goes on along the minus strand of NC_077235.1, from coordinate 51,043,760 downwards.
GATACAAAATAAACCTGTATAAGTCATCAGCATTTCTATATATCTCCAACCCATCTCAGCAGCAAGAATTAGAAAGAGAAATTCCATTTAAAGTCACCAGAGACAATATAAAATACTTAGAATCTATCTTCTGAGACAAGCACAGAAACTATATGAACCCAACTACAAAACACTCTCCACACAATTAAAACTAGATTTAAACAATTGGAAAAACATTGATTGCTCATGGGTGGGACGAGCTAACATAATAAAAATGACCATCCTACCCAAACTTATCTATCTATTTAGTGCCGTACCGTTTGAACTTCCAAAAAACTTTTTCTCTGAATTAGAGAAAACCATAACAAAGTTCTTTTGGAAGAACAAAGGATCAAGGATATCCAGGGAAATAATGAAAAAAAAAATACAAAGGAAGGTGGCCTTGCAGTCCCAGATCTCAAACTATATTACAAATCAGTGGTCATCAAAACAATTTGGTACTGGCTAAGAGACAGAAAGGAGGATCAGTGGAATAGACTTGGGGTAAATGACCTCAGGAAGACAGTCTATGACAAACCCAAAGACCCCAGCTTTTGGGACAAAAATCCACTATTTGATAAAAACTGCTGGGAAAATTGGAAGACAGTGTGGGAGAGATTAGGTTTGGATCAACACCTCACATCCTACACCAAGATAAACTCAGAATAGGTGAACGACTTGAATGTAAAGAAGGAAACAATTACGTGAATACAGAATAGTATACATGTCAGACCTTTGGGAAGAGAAAGATTTTAAAACCAAGAAAGACTTAGAGTCACAAAATGTAAAATAAATAATTTTAACTACATCAAATTAAAAAGTTTATGTACAAACAAAACCAATATAACTAAAATTAGAAGGGAAGCAACAAATTGGGAAACAGTCTTCATAACAAAAACCTCTGACAAAGGTCTAATTACTCAAATTTATAAAAAGCAAAACCAGTTGTACAAAAAATCAAGTCATTCTCCAATTGATAAATGGGCAAGGGACATGAACAGGCAGTTTTCAGTCAAAGAAATCAAAACCATTAATAAGCACATGAAAAAGTGTTCTAAATCTCTTATAATCATAGAGATGCAAATCAAAACAACTCTGAGGTATCACCTCACACCTAGCAGATTGGCCAACATGATGGCTACAGAAAGTAATGAATGCTGGAGGGGATGTGGCAAAGTGGGGACACTAATTCATTGCTGGTGGAGTTGTGAATTGATCCAACCATTCTGGAGGACAATTTGGAACTATGCCCAAAGGCCATTAAAGACTGTCTGCCCTTTGATCCAGCCATAATACTGCTGGGTTTGTACCCCAAAGAGATAATAAGGAAAAGACTTGTACAAGAATATTCATAGCTGTGCTCTTTGTAATGGCAAAAAATTTGAAAATGAGGGGATGCCCTTCAATTGAGGGATGGCAGAACAAATTGTGGTATATGTTGGTGATGGAATACTATTGTGCTAAAAGGAATAATAAAGTGGAGGAATTCCATGGAGACTGGAACAACCTCCAAGAAGTGATGCAGAGTGAAAGGAGCAGAACCAGGAGAACATTGTACACAGAAACTGATACACTGTGGTACAATCGAACGTAATGGACTTCTCCATTAATGGCAATCCAATATCCCTGAACAATCTGCAGGGATCTATGAGAAAAAACACTATCCTTAAGCAGAAGACAAACTGTGGGAGTAAAAACACCGAGGAAAAGCAACTGCTTGACTACAGTGGTTGAGGGGATATGATTGAGGAGAGATGCTAAATGGGCACCCTAATGCAAATACCAACAAGAAGGAAATGGGTTTGGAGCAAGGACACATGTGATACCCAGTGGAATCGTGCCTCGGCTAGTGGAGGGGTCACAGGAAGGGGGGGGAGGAAAAGAAAATGATCTCTGTTTCCAAAGAGTAATGTATGAAAATGGCCAAATAAAATAATTTTTAAAAACTAAAAAAAAGAGGAAAAAAATGAAGAATTGGGGAAAGAGGTAACAAACATAACATGGAGTCATGGAAGAATGATCGGGGACTTTAATTATCGGAGGTATTTCATATTCTCCCTATCTCTCCTCTCTTTCTCCCTCTCTTGTTCCCTACCCCTCTATCTATATATTTCTTTCTCCCCTCCTTCTCCCAAAAGCATAGCAGCTAATAGCTTTTTTTAAGCCTTTACCTTCCTTCTTAGAATCACAGCTTGGAAGGAAAGCTAGCATACTGGATGACAGTCAGGATCCAAAAGGATCCTGACAGGTTAAAGAATCAGGCTGAATATAACAAGATGTAATTCGGTAAGGTTCAATATGAAATCTTACATTTGAGTACAAAAAATCAACTTCACAAGTACAAGAAGGCATGGATAAAGAACAATTTTCAAAATGATCTGGAGGGTTCAGTGTAATGCAAGCTCAATAGGGGTCAGTAGTGTGCTGTGGTAACCAAAAAAAAGGAGACATCTTGGACTACAGGAATTCAAGGTGAGAGTCCCATTATGTTCTGCCCTCATCAAACTTCATTTAAAGGAATTTCTTTAGTTCTGGGCCCATTCAACTCAGTTTTAGGACACTGATAAGCTGAAGAATAACCTGAGGGAGATAATGAAGAAAGTGAAGGTTCCTGGATCTATATAATATGAGAATCAGTTGAAGGTACTAGGCATGGAGAGCTGTTTTCAAGAATTTGAAAGGCTATCAAGTAAGAGAGAGACTAGATCTCTTTTGTTTGACCTAGAGGGCAGAACTAGGAGTGAAGAGTGGAAGTAATAAAGAGAAAAATTTTGACTTAATTTGAGGAAAAACTTAACATTTTTATATCTAAAAGACAAAATGATTATCTCAAGAGATGATGGGGGGCTTCTAGGTAAACATGGCTGCAGTTCAGATGCAGGAATCTACCTCTCCTCAGCCCCTACCAATATAGACTACCTCAAAAGGCCAAAAAAAAAAAGAATTCATATGAATGAAGGGACTCCACTTGGGATTTGGGCATTTCCACACTATAAGGGGGTGAAATAGCTTCCACCAAAACGTGAGCTGATCTACCATCCCCCACCCTACTTATGGAGCCAGTGCGCTAGATTCAGAGCCAGTACATAGAATCAGTGAACGAGCAAGGGGCACCCCTATGTCCTTGGCAGCTGACTAAGACCACCAAAGTCCTACCACTGAGAGCAGCTAGACTTGAGACCCTAATAGGCTGAAGAGCATAGACCTTGGGCAAGGAGATAGCATAGAGAAGGGCTGCAAGAAGTAGAAGCTCCAGAGACTTGAGAGGTGGCCTTAGGCAAAAACCAGACTTCTTAGCTCCATACATAGAGAGCCTTCCTTCCTCACTCAGACTTATGACTGGAAAGGGAAGGAAAAACCAACATGCCCAGGAAAAACAACTTCCCAACACTAAGAAAAACAAGAAGAAAGCAGTGATTCCGGATAATTTTTATGGACGAAAAATCCAGACTACAGAGGAAATAGCAGAAGAGAACATACAAACAAATGCATCCAAACCTTCCAAAAATAGAAATTGGACACAAGCTCATGATGAATTTAAATTGGAGCTTATCAAAAAGATGGAAGAATATTGGCAAGAAAAGTGGGAAATAGTTCATAAAGAAAATAACAGTTTAAAAGACAGGAACTCCCAATTGGAGAAAGAAGCTCAGAAATCAATTGAAAGGATAAATAAATTAGAGATCGAAATTAAACAGCTGGAAGCCATGAAAAGCAGGATAGACCAAACTGAAAAGGAAAATCAAAAGATTATAGTGGAAAACCAGCCTTTAAAGGCCAGAATTGGGCAATTAGAAGCCAATGATCTCACAAAAGGGCAATAATAAAGCACAATTGAAAGATTGATAAAATAGAAGGAAACATGAAATATCTCACTGAGAAGATGACTGACCAACAAAATGGGTCTAGAAGAGACAATTTGAAAATGATTGGTCTACCTGAAAACCCAGAAATAAACCTCGACATCATATTACAAGAAATTATCCAAGAAAACTGCCCTGATGTTCTTGAACAAGAGGGCAAAATAGACATTGAAAGAGTTCATGGAACACACTCTACACTAAATTCTCAAAAGACAACCCCCAGGAATGTAATTGCCAAATTTAAGAGCTTCCAGTCTAAGGAAAAAATTTTTATAAGAAGCCAAAAAGAGGCAATTCAGATATCATGGAGCACCAATCAGGATCACACAAGATCTGGCAGCTTCCACACTAAAGGACAACAAGGCTTGGAATATGATATTCAGAAAGGCAAGAGAATTGGGTCTTCAACCAAGGATCACCTACCCATCCATACTGACTATATACTTCCAGGGGCATTCAACAAAATAGAAGATTTCCAAGTATTTGTAAAGAAAAGACCAGAGCTAAGTGGAAAGTTTGATATCCAAACACAAAGATCAAGAGAAACATGAAAAGGCAAATAAGAAAGAGAGAGAAAAGGGGGGATTTTTTAAAATTTTCTTCTTTAAGGGCTTCAGTAAGATCAAATTGTTTATATTAATATATGGAAAAATGTTATTTGTAACTCTCAAAAATTATATTCACTATTATAGTAATTAGAAGAATCATTCATACATAAAGATTGGGGTAACAAGTGGTCTAAGCTGATATGCAAAAAAAGGAAAAGGGAGAGGGGAATAAAAGATGGTACCAAGAGCAACTTGAAGGAATAAGATAAATAGGATAATCCATATCACACAAAGAGGCATATGGGAAGGGGAGTGGAAAAACACTGTTATAAGAAGGAGAGGAAGAGAGTGCTAATAGGAAATACTTAAACCTTACTTTCAGTGAAATCACTTCTGAGAGGGAAGAGCATGTAGCTCCATTGGGGTATAGAATTCTATCTTACCCTGCATGGAAAGGGAAAAGGGAAAAACTAAGGGAGAGTGGGGCAGGGAGTACAAAAAGGTAGGGAAAGAGAGGGGGAGGGAACTTAACAGACCCTAAAAAGATAAGAAGGGAACAAAAAAGGAAGGGGGCAGAAAGGTAACTAATAAGGGTGAGGATTAGGGGTACTGACTAACCACTGGTATAAAAAAGATATAGCAAAAGAAGAAAGTGCAGAACTAGGAAAGGATATCAAAATGTTGGGGAATACACAAGTGGCAAGCATAACTCTGAATGTGAATGGAATGAACTCATCCATAAAACAAAAGCAAATAGCAGCGTAGGTTAGAAACAAAAATCCTACTATATGTTGTCTCCAAGAAACACACATGAGGTAGGTAAATATTCATAGAATATGGATAAAAGGCTGGAGCAAGGTCTATTGGGCCTCAACTGAGAAAAAGAAGGCAGGAGTCACAATCATGATATCTGACAAAGCCAAAGTAAAAATTGATCTGCTCAAAAGAGATAGGTACGGTAATTTCATCCTGATAAAAGGCAGTACAGACAATGAGGAAATATCAGTAATCAACATGTATACACCAAATGGCATAGCATCCAAATTTTTAAAGGAGAAACTAGTAGAGTTGAAGGAGGAAATACATAGTAAAACTATACAAGTGGGAGACCTGAACCTTACTCTATCAGATCTAGATAAATCAAACCAAAAAAATAAATAAGAAAGAGGTAAGAGAAGTGAATGAAATCTTAGAAAAATTAGAGTTAATAAATATGTGGAAAAAAATAAATAGGGACAAAAAGGAATACATCTTCTTTTCAGCAGCACATGGTATATTCACAAATATTGACCAAGTACTAGGGCATAAAAACATGGCAAAGAAGTACAAAAAGGCAGAAATAATAAATGCAACAGTTTCAGATCATAATACAATAAAATAATAGTAAGGGTACATGGAGAGGCAAATAAAAAATTAATTGGAAATTAATATGATTCTCCAAAATCGGTTAGAGAACAATTCATAGAAACAATAATTTCATTGAAGAAAATGACAATGATGAGACATCCTTTCAAAATCTATGGGATACAGCCAAAGCAGTACTCAGGGGGAAATTTATATCCTTGAGTTCATATATTAACAAATAGGAATGGAAGAGATCAATGAATTGGACATGCAAATCAAAAAACTTGAAAGTGAACAAATTAAAATCCCCAGATGAAAACTAAATTAGAGATCCTAAAAATTAAGGGAGAAATTAATAAAATCAAAAGTGAAAGAACTATTGAATTAATAAATAAGACTAGATGCTGGTACTTTGAAAAAATAAAAAAAATAGACAAAGTACTGATCAATTTAATTTTAAAAAATGAAAGAAAGAAACCAAATTAACTGTATCAAAGCTGAAAAGGGAGACCTCACCTCTAATGAAGAAGACATTAAGGCAATCATTAAAAACTATTTTGCCCAATTATATGGCAACAAGTATGGCAATCTAGGTGATATGGATGAATATTTACAAAAATATAAATTGCCTAGATTAACAGAAGAAATAGAATACTTAAATTACCACATACCACAAAAAGAAATTGAACAAGCCATCAAAGAACTTGCAGTATACAAAATAAATCCACATAAGCCATCAGCATTTCTATATATTTCGAACACATCTCAGCAGCAAGAGTTAGAAAGAGAAATTCCATTTAAAATCACCCTAGACAGTATAAAATACTTAGGAATCTATCTGCCAAGACAAACACAGGAACTATACCCCCAGGACCCCCAACATAGTCTAGCCTGACACAAAGAAAGAGCTTAGTAAATTTCAAATGATTGTGGTTTTTTTCTTATATTAAATTGTCTTATCCAATTTATTATAAAACTAATATAATAACATCCAAATTTAGCTAAAGGTCAAACTTTCAACCTCCATCCACTAAAATACTGTTCTCATCCTAGAAGTAAAAAAAGACTTCTGATCCTGATTCACAAACAGAAATACCTAAAGAATCTCCCAGCAAAAGGGGTTCTTTCTTCTACTTGGATATTGGCCAAAATATTCCTCAACTCTTTTAAACATCTTTGATGAGTATATATCTGTTTTATTCCTAACTCGAGGCCATTTAATAGATTATTTAGTAAAATTGTCTCTGTGATCGAATCTATAGCTCTTCTAAGCTCTGGGGATCCTTATCCCACTTCCACTCCCAATGGTGAGTCAGGTGCCCCAGAGCAAGGCTAGGTAGGAACATCTTCCTTTCAGGATTCTTATGACACTCTGGAGGTACTGAGATGATTCTTCCCTAATGTAACTGGCTTAAGCCCCCATTCTAACATGTTAACTGCTACTGATTAGGGTCCCAGCCAAATAACATGAATGAGTTTTTATAAAGGGAGATTTGAGAAGATAAACCAAGAACTGAAATACAAATATTTTCTTCCAATACCTGTCAGGACAGTCCCCTCCATACCATATCAGTAGAGGCAGCTAGGAAGTATAGTGGATAGAGCACTGAGCCTGGAGTCAGGAAAACTTGAGTTCAAATCTAGGCTCAGTTACCAGATATGTGGCTTTGGGAACTCCACTTACTCTGTTTGCTTCACTTTCCTCAACAGTAAACTTCAACATAACAGCACCTACCTTACAAGGTTGTTGTTGTGAGGAATAGATAAGACATCTGAAAAGCACCTAGCATATAGTACCTGGCACACAATCGAAGCTATGTAAATGCTTATTCCCTTTCTCCTCCTCCTCTCCTTGTGGAAAATATTTCTAAGTTAAAGTCATTTCAAAAATGGTGTTTGCCTCTTAAATAGGGACAAAGTTATGAATTTGGCCTAGTTGATGGATAAGTCCCTCTTTTTTTGGTAGGATCTAGTATCTTGGCTACAGGATCAATCTACTACTAGGCTGGTTCCCAATCTCTCCTTGGAATATTCTAGTAGATCACAAACTTGTCTTCTTGCTTGGCTTTTCTGGGTAATAGTGATTTTAAAATCCCAAGTAATACTTGTCACCTTTTATACTCTTTTAGAATCTTTCTCTCATTGAATGCCCTTTAAAATGTGTGATCTCCAGCATGGATTTCCTCTGTATTATGTAATCACATGCAGGTTTTCTTATTTACATCACCTCAAGTGCCGTTGTCACTTCCCTATAATAAACCATTGAGTACTATCATGGTTTAATCCACGTTTGTCACTGTCGGAGAATAACTTTTCCCAGAAATGATGGGCGATCTGTTCTATTTAGTGTGTACTTGTTGCCTTTTTCTGACTGAATCTACAAGTACTTCTTGCATGATCTGGATTAGACAGGTCTCACATCCAACATCTTTGCTCTTTCCTCTTATGGAACCTCCCCGTCTCTTCCTTCCTAACATTTTGCAAATGATCTTTTACTCAAAACTAGTGTGCCCTTGGCCCCCTACATCTTTCTTCTTGACAGAGACCAAAGGACTTGCTAGCTACTGTGATTTGTGGAATCTTTTGGCTTTTTTCTTCTGGCAACTTCTCTGTACTTGCTGAACTTCTCTAGGATGCCAGAGATGCCAGGATCAATGTTTTTATTTTTATCCATTTTTGACACATTTCAATAAGTCGGATTAGAGTTGCTATCATTGCATATGGTGTTATCTTCTTATCTTTTTTAATCTTCTTATCTTTATACTTCAAATACGCTATTGATTTTGACCTTTGCTATAACCAAGAGATGAACTTAGTGTACACAGACAGCTGGTTGTGAAATTATTCCCCCTAGTTATAGCTAATATTTTTCTGTCTGCTAAGATACAATTAATTGCATTTTTAAAAGTCAGAGCCCATCCAATTCAATGCCCTCCAACAGTCTCATTAAGGGGAATATTCCTTCTATAGGGGTGTGAGGCTTTTGAGTGGCATATGAGACTTTGGCCCTTTAATCTGTTGATTGCAGACAATATATCGTACCAGGTGAGCCTCTGTGGAAAATACAAGGGTATTCTGACAGGTTGCTGGCCCCAGGATTGACTCTGGGAGAAAGCTCAGTAAGTCTTGGTGAAGGACTGAGATACAAGCCAATAAATAAGTTCCATCAGCAACCACTCAGAAACTACAATCATGATAATCCTACTAAAACCCGGGCTGTAACTGAGTGAATAACTTGAGTCTGAAGCAGTGACCTGGAAAATACTATGTGCCTGCCCTTATCAGCAGAGTTTCTCCAATCAACTGATACTGTGCTCTGCCTCATTCCCTGGGAGTTCAGTGGACTGAGGAACTGGTGGATTAGGGTCACTGAAAGGCCCCATGTTGAAGTGGCCTGAATAAGTATAGGAGATGTGATGCGGTAGGAGTCTGTAAGCCAGGTAATGAATTCACTGAAAAAGGATAGTGAATATCCTGCAAGCCAGCAGATAACAGAAAGCAGCCTCTAGGTGTGATTATAAATTTGGAAGGAATGGTCCTCAAAGGAAGAGAAGTCACTGAAGGACAGTGGTACAGGGAAAGTCCGGAACTGGCAAATGGGAGCAAAGAGTGACCAGGGGTGAGATTCAAAGCCAGATCCTCTGACTTCATGATCTAGCCCTCTTTCCACTACACTACACTGCCTTCCCATCTGGGCTGAAATCCTAGAATAGGAAGATTTTTGTACCCTTTGACCCAGAGATTCCACTGCTAGGCCTATAGCCCAAGAGGATAATTGAGAAAAAGAAAGTCTCCTTAGATGCCGAAATATTTATAGGAATATTGGAAATAAAGGAGAAGCCCATTAATTGGAAAACAGCTAAACAACTTTAAGTACATAAATGCAACATAGTATTGTTGTGCTGTAAGAAACAATGAACATTATGGACACGGAGAAGCATGATAAGATTTACATGAACTAATACAGAGTAAAGAAGCAGAGACAAGAAAACCACAGACGTGCCTACAAGCATGTAAATGAAAAAAACAACAAAAAGTGAAAAGTAACTGTTGCAAAATTAGAAAGAACAAGCTTGACTCAAGAAGAGATATGAGGAGGCGCTCCCATGCCTTTTCCAGAGGTGGCACATATTTTCTGGATTTTTCTATGTACTGATCTGTTACGATGATTGTTTTCCTCTTCTGTTTTCTTTTTCAGTCTTTTGAAATAATAGTTGTTTGGGGGAATGTCTCTCTGGAACTGGGAGGGAGGAGATACTGAGAGAAATAATGGTGATGTAAAAAACAATAAAAGATATTAAAAAATCCTTATTTTTAGAAAAAGTAAATGAATCTCATAGAATTACAAAGAAACAACTTGGCTCCAAAGAAAAGATAGAAGAAAATATCCCCCCACCTTGCTTCTGTAAAGGTAGAAAAGTATGGTGTGGAACATTGCATATATTGCCATAGTTTTGATACAGTGATGTTTTATGGATTTTTTCCCTTTTTTTTCTCTCTTACATTTTTTAGGGAATGGCTCTGGTCAAGGGGAAGATAGGAGATACTGGGGGAAATTTAGACAACGTAAAACCAAAAGATATCAATGCAGATTTATTTTCTAAGATATGGTATATGGGACAAAGACTGAATGCCACATGAAGAAGCAGAGATAATCAATATTGGAGAGGCAGTTTAGTTCAGGAGAAAGAGTCTTGGATTCCAAATTAGATGACCTGAATACATACCTGTGGGACATCAGGCAAGTACTTACCCTCTCTGGGCCTCAGTTCCCTCCTTTTTAAAGTAAGGGGGTTGGATCGGATGACTTTTAAGTCCATTCCACTATCTGTCTATGATTCTCTGCGCATTTGGTGAATGAATGTGTGAATGACCAAATCTTTAAAGATGAAATTCAAGGCCTGCTCTGCGAGATGTTGTCCAAACATAAACTATAAACCATTCTTTCACTCTAGTTGCTTTTGACAGAAAACAGAGTGCACAGAAGAGATGACATTCAGCAGGATTCTTTTTTCCCTTTTCACAAATACCAGGTGGGGGAAGGGGTTTCCATGCACATATACACATTTTTTCTTTTCGAGCTTTTGCTCATGTATTTATTTGTTTGTGTGCCTGTTTGTTTATTTATAATGGAAACAGAGCCACAGCATTACTGTCTAGCCTGCTACAGATTTCTGAAGCGAGAAGGAGACAGAAATCTGAGTAGAAGCAATGGCTGGGGGTAAGAGACCAAGGAATGGGTTACCAAGAGCAATCATTTTAAAAGAATCATTGTGCTGGAGAGAGGGAAAGCAGGGAGTTTCAACAACTTGAGATGAGTCATTTGAAATATGGATGCCAAGATAATCCCTACTGTGGAATAAGGGCTGGGGGTGGGGGATACTCTTAGTGGGTGCCACACCCCAAATACCACATCCAAGCCTTAGCAACTGCAGCTGTTGCTCTAAGTGGATCATGGTGGCTCTGACCTATATGTGTGAACTTATAGGAAGAAAATTAGTCAAATGAGAGCATGGAGGGGGGTAGAGCTTGCAAAAGACGTAGATTACTTAAATATGGTCTCCTGAAAAGGGAGGGGAAAGTGCTATTCTTTGATTATACAGGAAAACAAAATTGATAACATATGATGTTATGTGGAGAGAGGCTTGACATGCTCTATATTAGTCCACGGTGCACATGCACACGTACATAAACATGTGCACATATGTGTGGGTATGTATGTGCAGATAACTGTGTGTGTTTGTGCATACACATACGCACACATGTATGTATACAGTTATCTGTGATTTGATAACCACAGCAGACAACACTTGGCTTCCTGACCTCCTTTATCATTTAGAACAGTAAATCAAATGGCAAAAACAGCATCAGACCCTCAAGACTTGCACTCGAAAATACCTCCCAAGCCCTGGCTATTTGCTTTTGGAGCTCCTTACAGACATGATAAAGGGCAAACTGAGCCTCCACCTTTTCAAAAGGGCACAAAGCCAACCATGGAAGTTTGAATATCATTAATTTAACTAGGGAAGAAGGCCAACAATGGGAATGAAGCATCAAAAAATCAATTTGCCAAAAGCCAAACAATGTAGGGTTCTGGTCTAGAATCACAACATTTTTATTTGAAGGACAAATCATGTCAAGCCAATCTAATTTCTGTCTTCAAAAGATGATGGGTTTAATGTATTGTAGGTAACAAAAGGCAAGATATTTATTGACTTGAGTAAACCTTTTGCCACCCCCCTTGACAAACTCATTAACAAGTTGGGAAAATATGGTTCCAGCTCTACAAAATTGGTGTGGGAGGTTATTCTGACAATAGTTATTGATAGGTCAATGTGAATTGTTGTATATCTTAGGGGGTTGACCTCACTTGAATACTATTTAATATTTTTGTCAATAGTTTGGATGGTGGAAGAAAAACTGTGCCCATTCACTAAAGGAAAAGAAAATATTTGGGAACTTTAATCTAGAAGAAGAGACACTGAGTGGCAGTTGGTAACCAGCAATTCTCCATCTTCAAGAATCAGAGAAAATCTGCTGAGAACAGGATCAGGAAATATCATTAGAAATTCATTTGGTGGCTTCTTAGTGGTCCTCAATCCTTTGATGATCTCTTTATGCTTTGTTCTTTTAGAGGGCTACCATAGTTGTGTGCTATATTGTTGTTCTAAACGGGGAATATACAGAGTGTAGTTTCTGCAGCAGTAATATTTGGGTCATGTTGAAGGCTCATTCTTTCTTTATTACCGATACCAAAACCAAATTCTGGAAAACGACAGGCCCTGTAACTATATTCTGATGTTCCTAACATAAAGGCAGTAGTCAAGATAGCTTTTGAAGATAATTTAGAGAAACTCTAGTATTCAGATGCCAGAGGCACTCCACTGGAGACCTAATTTCAACTAGACATTAAATGATTAGACTATTCTTTGAGTTCAGTCATTCAACTAGAGTTAGAACCACAAAATTGTCCTATCATCCAGAATATATCTTTTTTTTCCATGTAGACATACAAACATTTTTACCTTAATGAGTCCTTTAAATTTTCTCTTTCTTATTTACCTTTCTGGGCTTCTCTTGTGTCTCATATTTGGCCTACAGATTTTTTTTATCTGTGAATACTTTCAATTTTAATTTTATTTTCTTGGTTTGAGGATCTTTGGGTAGTTATCGTTGATAATTTCTTGTAATATGATAGCCAAGGGGTTTTTTTTGTCATAATGGCTTTCAGGTAGTCTAATAATTCTCTGATTGTCTCTCCTAGATATATTTTCTAGGTCAATTGTTTTTTTCAATAAGATATTTCATGTTTTCCTCTGTTTTTTCATTCCTTTGATTCTGATTTATTATTTGATTTCTCATGAAATCATTAGTTTCTAGATGGTCAATTCTGATGTTTAAGGTCTGATTTTCCTCTGTCCATTTTTGGTTCTCCTTTTTCAATTGGCCCATTTCTTCTTGCATCACTTTCATTTCTCTTCCCCACTTTTTCTCTACTTCTCTTAATTGGCTTTTGAAGTCTTTTTTTGAGCTCTTCCAGACTCTGTGTCCAAGCCATATTTTTCTTTTGGACTTTGCACATGTTTCCTTTGCTTTCCACATCCCCTTCTATGTCTGCACCTTGCTCTTTGTCTCCATAAAAATTCTTTAGAGTTATGTGCTTTTTTGTTGTTTGCTCTTTTTTTCTATCTAATTATAGGTAGGTTCTGTTTTCTGGGAAGCTGGGGTACCCTCTTAAACTTCAGTCCTTCCTTGATGCTATTTTCAGCTTATTTTCTGTGTTGTTACTAGTTTACCAGATGGTCTGAGGGCTGAGAGCTCTGAGAATGCCTTCTCCCTTCTGATTCAATTGACCCTTGAGATGTTGCTGGCTTAACGACTTTCCTCAGGCTTGGGTGTAAGCTTTTGATCTTAGTATGAACTTGATCAGGTCAGGGGCTGATCAAATTCCAGCCCTAGGCTTAGGCTCAAGTTTTTGGTCTCAAGGTGTTCTTGATTCAATCAGGCACATGCTTGATTGCCCTGTCCTCAAGCTCTACCCTTAGTTTGGGGCAAAAAGATCCTGGGGAGGCTCCCTCTGAGAACTGTGTCTTCACCCTGAATTATGGATTATGTTCTCATCCCAGGTCCAGACTGGGATTCCTGGCTTCGCTCTGGGATCACATGGATTGGCCCCCTTCAGTCTAGATTGCCCTGTGGGATGGGACTCCAGACTTCTCTATGGGTTTGAAATTTCAAGGGGTCTGAGTTGGTTTGGGCCACTATTTGCCCAAGCAGGACCTCAGGGTCTGATTTAATTATGGCTTAAGTTTAGAACCTGTGACAGCAGATGTGTGGTGGGGGTGGGGCTGAGGTGGGGGTTGTGGTTTGCTCTTGGCTTGCTCTTCACTCACTGCTGTACCTCCTGCTAGCTCTACTCCCCTCTCACCTCAGTTCTCCAGATGGTCTCTGTCTACATTTTGGGGTTTTCTTTTCTTTGAAAGTTATTTCACTCTGTCTCCTTGTTCGTTCTTTCATTTCTGTATTTGTTTTGTGGAAATATTTTAATCTTGGTCAGAGAGGATTTTTGTGGTGAAACAGGGATCTTATTCTAGTTACTCTACCATCTTGGCTCCACCACCAGAAGTCAGAATATATATATATTTTTGCAGGAATAACAGCATTAAAGACTTTTCAAATGCATTGCTTGAATAGAAGGAAAGTATAGCTATCATATTCTCATGACCTATTAATTTAGGAACCATGTCCCAAAATAGAATAGAGTAGTTTTGCTAACTCTTGATGAGGCCATATTGGTTCTCAGTGATAACAACTTCCATTTCAATAGGTTCAACAATCATTCCTTTAATAGTTGTGTCTATAATTTGAAGATTTTATTCTTTCACCATTTTTTGAAAATCAGGACAATGTTTATTCTTCTCCAGGCCTGTGATATTTCTCCTCTACTCTATGATCTTTCAAAGGCTGGTACTCAGCAATTAGATCTGACAGCACCTCTTTTGGTACTGGAGTATATAGTTCCTCCCAGCCTGGTGACCTGACCTAGAATAGGAGACCTCGATGTTTTGTTTTCATTTCCTTCCTTATTTTAGGTAATAACTATCTCTTTAGCCATATTTGTTCTGTCTTTTCCAGTCCAAAAATCCTTGGTAGAGAAAAAGTGCCAAGCATTGAGCGATTCTGCTTTCTCTGTCATGTTTTTGTTTTTCCCATCCAGTTTGAGAAGTGGTACTACTCTTTCTTTGATTTTCTTCTTCCCCTCATCCACAGTGGTGATTAGGTTAACTAGAACAAAGTAAAACAATTAAATGCAGAGAATTGAATAATAAACCTGAAAACATTTTACATCTTTGAAGACTTTTTAATACGCCGATATTTTTTTGCTGCAGTTGCTTACTTTACATGGTTTGGCATTGAGTTGACAAGATATTGACACATATTCTTTAATTTTTAATCCTGAAACTTTATATCACATGAGACATTAAGCAAGTTTTTGATGAATAGTCCATTTTTCCAAGTCTAACCTTGAGTATAGTTTATAGGTTTTCCATATTGGGAAAATCTGTCTATTTCCCAAGCTATCGAATATGTTCATCTTAATCCCCAAAACATTATTTTGGATGGATATTTTAAAGTCTGATGAAGATGCCCAGATAACATAGGCTCACCTGAAATTGTTCTAACAATGCTTTTAGTATAGCTTTGAATTAAAAAGTGAAGATTATCTTTCTGTAATCTTCAACACTCTTGTCTTTGTTCTTTTTTTTTTTAATTTTTAAACATTATTTTATTTGGTCGTTTTCATACATTATTCACTGGAAACAAAGATCATTTTCTTTTCTTCCCCCCCCCCCCCCCCGCCTTTCCCTCTCCCATAGCCGACGCACGATTCCACTGGTTATCACATGTGTTCTTGACTCGAACCCATTTCCCTGTTGTTGGAATTTGCATTATAGTGTTCATTTAGAGTCTCTCCTCAGTCTTATCTCCTCCAACCCTGTAGTCAAGCAGTTGCTTTTCATCGGTGTTTTTACTCCCACAGTTTATCCTCTGCTTGTGGGTAGTATTTTTTAGATCCCTGCAGATTGTTCAGGGACATTGCATTGATACTAATGGAGACGTCCAACACCTTCGATTGTACCACAATGTATCAGTTTCTGTGTACAGTGTTCTCCTGGTTCTGCTCCTCTCCCTCTGCATCACTTCCTGGAGGTTGTTCCAGTCTCCATGGAATTCCTCCACTTTATTATTCCTTTGAGCACAACAATATTCCATCACCAACATATACCACAATTTGTTCAGCCATTCCCCAATTGAAGGGCATCCCCTCATTTTCCAATTTTTAGCCACCACAAAGAGCGCAGCTATGAATATTGTTGTACAAGTCTTTTTGTCCATTATCTCTTTGGGGTACAGACCCAGCAGTGCTATGGCTGGATCAAAGGGCAGACAGTCTTTTATCGCCCTTTGGGCATAGTTCCAAATTGCCCTCCAGAATGATTGGATCAATTCACAACTCCACCAGCAATGAATTAATGTCCCCACTTTGCCACATCCCCTCCAGCATTCATTACTTTCCATAGCTGTCATGTTAGCCAATCTGCTAGGTGTGAGGTGATACCTCAGAGTTGTTTTGATTTGCATCTCTCTGATTATAAGAGATGTAGAGCACTTTTTCATGTGCTTATTAATAGTTTTGATTTCTTTGGCTGCAAACTGCCTGTTCATGTCCCTTGCCCATTTATCAATTGGAGAATGGCTTGATTTTTTGTACAATTGATTTAGTTCTTTATAAATTTGAGTAATTAAACCTTTGTCAGAGGTTTTTATGAAGATTGTTTTCCAATTTGTTGTTACCCTTCTGATTTTGGTTACATTGGTTTTGTTTGTACAAAAACTTTTTAATTTGATGTAATCCAGATTATTTATTTTGCATTTTGTAATTCTTTCTAATTCTTGCTTGGTTTTGAAGTATTTCCCTTCCCAAAGGTCTGACATGTATACTATTCTGTGTTCGCCTAATTTTCTTATAGTTTCCTTCTTTATGCTCAAGTCATTCACCCATTTTGAATTTATCTTGGTGTAGGGTGTGAGGTGTTGATCTAAACCTAATGTTTCCCACACTGTCCTCCAGTTTTCCCAGCAGTTTTTATGAAATAGTGGATTTTTGTCCCAAAAGCTGGGATCTTTGGGTTTGTCATATACTGTCTTGCTGAGGTTTCTTGCCCCCAGTCTATTCCACTGATCCTCCTTTCTGTCTCTTAGCCAATACCAAATTGTTTTGATGACCGCTGCTTTGTAATTTGTCTTTGTTCTTACACATGACAAGAGGTTGTTCTTTCTAGTAATGGTTAGCAAATTTTTTAAACTAATCTTCTCACTCTTCTTCTAATTTTAAGAAGTCTTTTCCAGACCATAAAGGAATCAGTAACTACTCTCCAGCTTCCAGGTCCTTCTCTAGGACTTTGCTTCTTTTCTGAGGATTAATTAAGCTGTTTTACAGCAACAGTTTGTTGGTTCGTAGTATCATTTTTCTTTTTCAGTTCTTTCCTTTGTGCTTCAGGGTAACTGTTCCCATTTCCATAAGGCCTTGAATGATTCTTTTTTCTTTCTTTCTTTTTAATTAAAACCCTTACCTTCCGTCTTGGAGTCAACATTGTATTGGCTCCAAGGCAGAAGAGTGGCAAGGGCTAGGCAATGGGGGTCAAGGGACTTGCCCAAGGTCACACGGCTGGGAAGTGTATGAGGCCAGATTTGAACCTGTGTCTAGGCCTGGCTCTCAATCCACTGAGCCACCCAGCTGCCCACTCCTTGAATGATTCTTGAAATATCTGCCTTCCCTATACCAACCTTCCTTGCAATATCTCTCTATCAGTCACTTAAGTGTGTTTTTAAGGAGTTCAACTTTGGATGTTCCCTTGGAGTTATATCTGGTTTCATCTGGTCAAGGTTGGCCATTCTGATTCATCCTAGTGTCTGTAGAAGCATTCGTGCATGGGCAGTGCTGTCACAAAATAAAACCAGATCAAAATTATTGCTTGTCCCAAGTAATTTGCACATCCTTGTAGCTTTCAAGATTAAACAAGACTTTTTTGGCTCTTCATTGCTCTCCTCACCATCCTTAGCTCATTATGTATTAGCACCCTAGATACTTAGACAAGCAGGACCATATCACACTTTGTATTCATCCCCTCTGTTTCCTACCTTTTTGTCCATAGCTTTTAAAAATCTAAGTTAGTTGATGAGTTCCCTGGCCTCACTTTCAATCTCTTTAAATAACTCCCTCTTTTTTCCTCATTAAAAATGTTTGTGTTTGTTCTTCAGAATTTCATTTTTAAAGACTTCTCCTTCTTGTTGGACTAACTTCCCCTGCAGAATTTTAGCCTATGGATTCCCGTGTATCCTTTATTTAAATCCTTTAAAATTTGTTCTTCTAAAATTTTGAGTTCATATCATACTTTGCTCAGTTTTCTTCTTCTCTGTCACAAATTGTAAAATGTAGTGGTTTCTCCTTCCCAGAATATCCATTATTTCCATTCCAGAAACCAGTTCTTCATCTTACCAAGAATCAGATCCAGTAAAGCTGTTCCTGTTTATCAATTTTTCTACCTTTTGAAAAATGAAATGATCATTAAGGCAAGCCAGAAAATTAGTAGCTACTCTACTTTTGGCAGAGAGAGAGCTCCAACAGAAGTTCAGATAACTAACACCCCTAATCAAAACTATATTATGCTACCGTGCCAGACATGTAATCTGTTTTACGCCCTCTTTCTATCTGCCCTTTCTGTCCAGGTGGTCTGCAGTCTGATGCCACAAGATTATTATTTTCAATATTTGGCTTGAGCGGTGGGCACTATCACATTACTATAGCAAAGGAAGATAAGGAGAGCACAGCTTTCATTTGCCTGGATTAATTCTCCCAGGAGTTTGAGGGATAGCAATCACTCTCCAACAGTACACAAAGAGAAGGTGACTGGTGACAGGAACTGCCTAGCGGTATTGCTGAATTGGGATGATCTCACTCTATTTGTGAAGATATTGGAAGAGCATGAGGAAAGAGTACTTAAAGTTTTTGACTAGCAGGAAGACACTGATCTAGAACTATCAGCTGACAAGCATTAGTTCCGCAGATCCTTTCTCAAGTACATGGTTTACCTTGTCTCCCCAAGAAATAGAAGAGTCAGTTTCCATGTCTGAAGAATTTGTGAGAGCTAAAGACTTTTCTAGGATTTGGCAAGTCCTGTCAGAAATCTGTGAAGGATTACGCCACTATTAGCAAGTTTCTCAGTGATCTCACTTGGGGGTATGTGGTTGAGAAGAACCAAAAGCAAAAGGACAAGAAGGCACAATTGTGTCTGAACCCTTCAGTACCATTTGATAAGTCAACTGCTTCAAACATGCACCAGCACTGGCTTGTGTGCATCTGGCCACACCCTATGTGTTATAGGATAACTGGCTCATTTTTTGGCTTTTGTCTCCTGTGAATTACAGGGGCTCCAAGTTTCTCCTTGAGACAAAGGCCAATCTTTTTTAACATCAATATTCTTCTGTTGATGCTCTATGGCTGCGAGTCATGGAATCCAACCGTCTCTGAAGAATTCAAGTTGCAGGTCACCCAAAGGGCAATGAAGAGGTGTAGCCTGGGCTGAGAAGGCTGCAACCTATTACCAATGCAGAATTACGCAGAAGCAGCTGCATGAAGGATATCACTAGGGAGATCCAGGACTGAGAAAGGAAACAGAGCAGTCATATGGCAGGAGCAAGAGATAACTGATGGACAGCCTGCATGAAGCATTAACTGGACCCCCTCTGCAGGACTGACAAGAGGTACAGCTGGAAGAGACATTAGAGATCATCTAGTCCAACACCCTCATTTGAAATATGAGAAAAGTGAAACATAGAGAGATTAATTAACTTGCCTAAAGACACACAGGTAGCAAATCAATCAGCCAGTCAACAAGTATTGATTAAGCGATTACTATGTGCAAGGCATTGGACTGGGGATATAAAAAGGGCAAAATCAGTCCCAACTGCCAAGAAGTTTACATTCTAAGGGGATAGGAGGGCAGGAGACACAACATGTAAATTGCTAGGTACATGCAAGATGTGTACAGAGTAGATGGAAGCTAATCTTAGTGGCAAAGAATCTAGGGGCTATAGGGACCAAGAAAGGTCTCCTGCAGAACGTGGGATGTGAGATATTTCCATCCCAGATGTTGATACAGGCTACACACATCTGACCTGTGTTAGAACCTGCTAAGCTCGTATTGGTCTGATCTGCCACAGTTGGGCATGTTGTACATCAACTCCAAAATAGTGGTGTCATTTTGATCCTCTTACAGTATAAAGTACAACATCCAACCTTGAGCAAGTCCTTTCCTTTCCTTTGATCTTAGTTTCCTCTACTGTAAAATAAGGGGGTTGGAGGGGGCAGCTGGGTAGCTCAGTGGATTGAGAGCCAGGCCTAGAGATGGGAGGTCCTGGGTTCAAATCTGACCTCAGACACTTCCCAGCTGTGTGACCCTGGGCAAGTCACTTGACCCCCATTGCTTAGCCCTTGCCACTCTTCTGCCTTGGAGCCAATACACAGTATTGACTCCAAGGTGGAAGGTGAGGGTTTAAAAAAAAATAAGGGGGTTGGACTAGATGGCCCCTGAGGTCCCTTCCAGCTATAAAGATCTAGAATCTTGTCATTAGTTTACATAAAAAGACATACTTGAAAAGATGAGAAAGAAAACAAATAAGGTTTCTGCAAGTGACTGTGAAGGACTCTTTACATGTATCATCTCATTTGATCCTCAAAAGTCTTGCAAAGTAGATACAACGAGAAGACCGAGGCTGAGCAAGGTAAAATGACTTGTTCAGAGTCACATAGTAAGTAACTGGAGCCAGATTCAAACTCATGTTTTCTGATTCCAAGTCCAAAGCTCTATCACGTTGGAAGAACCAAATGGATGAAGAATGCCTATTGTCTAGAGCAGCGGTTCTCAACCTCTCAATTTGTAGCAATGAGAATACATAGTGCAACATAGCAGGTATTTACATTCCGAATCAGAACTGTAGCAAAATTACAGTTTTGAAGTTGCCACCAAAATAATTTTTTGGTTTGGGGTCACTGCCACATGAGGGACTGTATTGCGGGGTCACGGCATTAGAAAGGTTGAGAACCACTGCTCTAGACTATGACAGGCAGTTATATAGACAACTTCTGGATTATCTTCATCAGTAGCATGCTCATTTTGGACAGATTCTGAAAATGGACAATGATTTGATCCCAGAGTTGAGCTGGACGAGTAGAATAGACTGCATTGCCTTTGAGAAATTGAGCAGGTTGTTTTTAATGATCTCAAGCTTCTCCCGGAAATAATAGTAATAGGTAATATTGATATGGCATTTTAAGGAATGCTAAAGACTTTACGTATATTATCTCATCAATAAAGACTCACCTTTTTAAAACCAATATTCTTCCAGTGATGTTTGGCTGTGAGTCATGGAATATATCAGTCTGAAGAATTTGAGCTGAGGATTACCCAAAGATGCACTGGAGTGGCACATGGTGGGCATAAGCAGGCTGCAAAAGAGTACAAATGCTGAATTAATTGAGAGAAGCAATGTAAAGTATGCCATCAGAGAAACATATGTGGGGGGGGGATGATGAGTCAGTCATATGACTGGAACAAGGGATGACCTTATCACAGATATCTTATGTGGTCCATTGGTGTTTTATAATGCCGGGAGATCTAGAGGAAGGTACCCAATATGCTGGGTGGATCCCCTCTATGTGGAGACATGGACAAGAGTCAAACAGGATGAGGAGGCTTAGAGGAGCGCAATCTGCTTCACTAAGGGGTGATACTTACACAGATGAGATCACCCATCCATCCATCCATTCATCCATCCAAGTACAATGGGGGTTTGTCACATGCCTAGACTACCTAAGATGGCATCACCCACTGGAACACGTTAGGAGACCTGCTTCTAAGAAACAGGAGAGCTGGCACATCCGTGGACATCTTGACTTGGCTCCAGAGTTGGAATTATGTCATTAAAACTATCTAACTGAGCATAGCCCGCCCTTTTCCCTAAATTCCTGCCTGGGGCTAAAGGAGTCTTTTGGCTAGTGGGGAAAAGACTGGTCCTAATTGCATAGTAGTCCAAAGCAGAATGTCTATGCATGTACCCGTTCTCTTCTCCAAGAAGCAGGTGTCTCCCTTTGGGTGACATCATTTTAGGTGACCTAGGCAAACTCCAAGTCCCTAGGGATCTCAAGACTTACATTTTCTATCTCCATCTAGATTTAGCTGAGGAATTATATGACAAGTCATCCTGTACCCTGGATTCTTTATTTACAGTTTCTCTTTGCTCATCTACCACAAGGATTAGTTGTTGCTAAGAAGCATGGAGCTGCAGCAAGATTGGTTCTGGCCCCCACAAATGAGCGTAGCCACTCTGTATAATTCAAGGGCTGGAGTACAGATTTGCTGGCATAGTTATTTTGAACAATTGCAAAAGTGTCCCGCTCAGGGCGATTTGATGAAAACCAAAACCATCGAAGCATCTCCCCATCTAGAGCCACCTGGCTTTGATTTTTCAACTATACCTTCTGAGAACTCACCAGGGCCACAGAGCGAAGGAAGCAATAATTCTCTGGCCACAGCAACTGCTGAAATGGAGTCAGCTCTTATTTCTATAGCCACTAGTTTAAAAAGAGATCAGTTTCTCCAAATGGCACTCTTTTCCTGGTTAAGATATTGGGGTAGCTAAGGAGGAAGGGCTATTCTGTATGCATGGCAGGGGGCATTTGGGGGGCAATGGTAGTTGCTCTTGTGACTGATTTTCCTTTCGAAGTGCTGCAATGCAGTATACTTCTAAGATGGAGTTTTTAACAGAGCATTTTCTGCAGTAACAACATTATTATGTTGAAGGCCTGCCTATCCGTTGCCTGTTACTGATACAGACACAATACACAAAGGGGGAGATGGGGGGTGGGAGTGGGGGGGTGGAGTGCACACGTAACACAGGCTCCTTGGTCCAGGAAAAAATGAGGAGTTATGGCAAAAGTGCACAAGGATGAGGGGGATATTATGGAAGCAGTTTATTATATCCTTGCAAATCAAAAGGAGAAGTCACAGAAAGCTCTCTTAGGTCATTTTACAAATATGAGTTAGGGTCGGGATCTGGTGGTGATGTGTTCCTTTAGCTATCCATATGTCTGATGAAGGGGGGAAAAACAATACGCCAGGCCACAAATAGTCAAATAAGTTTTTTGGAGCATG
The DNA here is from genome assembly GCF_027887165.1 of Monodelphis domestica. Taxonomy (NCBI): domain Eukaryota; kingdom Metazoa; phylum Chordata; class Mammalia; order Didelphimorphia; family Didelphidae; genus Monodelphis; species Monodelphis domestica. The sequence continues at coordinate 51,020,711 of NC_077235.1, read as the reverse complement.
TTGGAGGCAATTTCTTAGTAAAGAAAGATGAAGGAATCAATTAGAGTGAATGCCATTCTTGATTTAATGCTTATGCAGAGGGAAGTAGGGGATTTAAAGCTGGATGGGTGCCTTGGTGGAAGCAGCCGCAGTATGATAGCACACAGGTTACTAATAGAAATCAGGACCATCAAGAAAATGAAGTTCAGGAAAGCAGATTTCAACAAGCTGAAAATAGCCAGACTGGCTTGGGGGTGGGTGGGGTTAGGAGGAGAAGGAACTCTTTAAGCAATCATTTCCATGGGCCCCCGGAAACAAACCATGTCAGTGTTTGGGAAAACCAGGAAAGGGGGCAAGTGGGAGGTTGTTGCAACCCAGAGATTGCAGGGTGGTGCAGTGGAAATTATGTTGATTTTGGACCTTGAGGACCTGGATTTAAATCCCAGCTCTGTTCCTGCTTGTGTGACCAGAGGCAAGACCCTTGACGTCTCTGAGCCTCAGTTTCCCTCTCTGTAAAATGAGGGGATTGGGCTAGATGGCCTCTGAGGTCTCTTCCAGTTCTCAATATAGTTCCTACTACCTTTGTACAAAAGCGAATGGGAATGTCCTAAAAAGTCCAAAGCAGGCAAAGCCCGTGGGGATGGAGCAGGACCACATCCATTTCATTGGTAGATGCAATTTGAGATGAAGAAACACCAGCACCAATCAATGCAGGAGGGCAACCTATGAAACTTTTGGTCTTTGAGAGTTGCCAGGAGCACGGAAGGAGTCACTGGCCTGCCCAGTTACACAGTCAGTGTGTATCAGAAGCAGAACTCGAACCCAGCTCTGTATAACACTCTCTGACTTTCTAGGGAGCTAGAAAAAATAAAGAAATGGGAGAGGAAAATAACCTCTAATTACCTGAAACCAAAATATTCCCTTCTCCCCTTTTCTGTCCTTCCCTCTCCAAACATCAGATGCTAGCCTAAAAGGGAGAAGCTTTTAATGGATTTGTGTTGTTTAAGCTAGAAAAGCAAAAATCCAAGGGCATGTAAAGGGTTATTGGGAGGAGCATTCTGAGATGTTCTTCTTATGTAGCTGGGAGAGAGATCTGGAAAAAGATCTGGGTTCGACTTTTCAAGAAGATAATAGTTAGAAACCCTCCCCAATGCTAGTAATTAAAAATCTCTCTGTAGGTTTTTGTATGAAAAGCAATCACCAAGACATTTGAAAGAAATTAACAACAAATCCTGTTTTTCTTTGAAAATAATTGCTTTTTATTCCTTCCCTCCATTGTGGATTAAATGTAGCTATTGTGTCTAGCTGGCCTTCCTGGACCCTGGAAGCTTATGTTGCCACTAGGTATCCAGAGTTAAGCCCATCATGGGACTATTGCTCATTAGGAAATCTTACATGTGGCACAGGTCTGTAATAGGCATGAATCACTGCCGCTTGGGCTGGAGTAAGCTGGAAAGAGCCTGTCTGTGGCTTTGGGGAAATCCCTACAGAATTGGGCCTGCCCAGAGAGCCAAAGCCAATGCGAGGATGGGGGGAGAGTGCCTGCTGATTTCTCCTAGAGACACAGGGTGAGGAGGCAACCTTCTAGCCTGTGCCAGGGCTTCCTGGAGCACTCAGATTGGCCATGGGGGCCCCTCTGGTACACAGGCCAGGCTCAATCCCATGCGCAGCGCAGGGCCCCAGGAAAGGCTGTTTGTCAGAGCATGCGTGCCCAAAGCTGGCGGAGGCTGCTGGGTCAGGGGCGGTGGCTATGCTCCCGTCTCTCCAGTGGGACTGATGGTGACCATTGCTATGGCCCGCCCTGCCGATGCGTGTGCATGGCAGGGAGGTGGGGTGGGGGTGCCTCTGCTGACGCACAGAGGTGGCGTGATTTGGTTCTGTGTGGGTTTAGGCCACAGCCAATGCTGCCATCACCACCACCACGGAAGCTGCATGGCGAGCCTTCCGTGGGCCCACTGTGCCATCTAGTGGCCTCAAGCCTGCAGTGCCTTTGCCGCAGTGTCATGGCTGCCCAGCAGCACGTCATGGCCGCCTCTGGCCCTGAATGGAGGAGCCCCGTCGCAGTGGCCAGCCCGCCAGGCAGCAGGCAGCCCCTCCCTTCCTCCCAGTCAGCCGGCCTGCCCTCCTCTCCCTCCCTTTGCCGCCATGGGGAAGGAAGGCTGCGGCAAATACGGGAGGCAGGCCTGGTCCTGCCCTGCCCTCCCCGCCCCTGAACTGCCCCCTCCCAGGCCCCCAGCAGCCACCACAGCTGCAGTCGCCCACAGCAGACACCATCTCACCCGCCCCAGCTGGCTAAGAAGAAGGCAGAGAAAATGGTCACTGCCTTAGAGCCGGCAGCCTGTCTGCCTGCCTGCCTGCCTGCCTGCCTGCCTGCTTGCTGGCCTCCTGCAGCAGCCAGCCAGCCAGCCCAGCCCCAGCAGCCCCAGACACCCAGCAAGTGGCAGGCGCTGTCTGTCACTGGCATGCTTCTAAACACACGATCCAAAGCCTTCGGCCCAGCCCAGCCCAGCCTCTGGCATACACTGAGGAGCCAGGGTGCCAGGGCCATAGGTAGCAGCCAGAAAGCCTGCCCTCCATGGAGGAGGTGAGGCTGGCATGCTAGGAAGCAGCTCAGCCTGGAACAGGTCACTGGGTCCGGGGATATAAGGTCAGGCAGGTTCCAAGACATGGCAATCCTGGGATCAAAGAGGCATGGTTGGGGCCAGAAAGGGAATCCACACACAGACAGACATGAGAATCCATCAAGGATGCCGAGCCCTCTGCCATCAGGAGGGACAGCAGACAAAAGCCCTTTGACAGGTCAGATCATAGGTGCCAGGGAAGGGCTATCAGCCTCTGGCTAAATTAGTACCTCAAGCTAAAATGGACCCAATGTTACAAAAGAAGGGGCTGTTCCTAATCCTGACCTGATTTCTCCCCCCCAAATCATCAATGACCATATTTCAACTTTTCTAAAGCATGGCACAGTGGAGCATGTTCTGGAGTCACAGGACCTGGGTTCAAATTTCACTATAAGAAGCATAAGAGCTTACTCCTAATGTAACCTTGTGCAAAGTATTCCCTCCTTCTCTATAACCTGAGAGGTTGGACTCAGTGACCTCTGAAGCTCTTGCCAGCTCTAGATTTAGGATCCAGTCACTTCCTCTCCCTGACTGGGCCTCAGTTTTCCTTTCTGCAAAATGAAGGGGTTCAACTGCATGGTCTCTTGAGGTCCCTTCCAGATCTAGATCTGGGAGCCTAAAGGGTTCCCTCATTCATCGCCTTATAAGAAGCTTTTATGGTGTTCAAAGATGAAGCCACCAGGGTAATTGTATAACAAGGCATTTTGTGTGAAGAGATACCTGGAGAGGAACCTAGCAGGGTGGCCCTGGGGGTGCTCCCTGGAGCCTGAGGGGTTCTGCTTCAGGCCTGATGCCTCACCTTTGAGATTGCCTCAGAGGAGGTAGGCAGGGGGGAAGGGGTTAGGGATTCTTGCCTTGCTTAAAGGGAGGGAATTGAAGAGCAGGATGACATGGAAGTAATAGCTTGGGTGTCACTAACAGTCACTAAGCACTAAAGTCAAAGGGCTGGGGAGGGGCTCTTTGGAGCTGAAAACACACTCACATGGGAGAACAGAATGGAAGAATCAGCTATGTTAGGGTCCCTCACTTCCCAAAGAAACTCATCATAATCTTCTAATTGCAAGAGACACTGCCCACGGAAGACACAATTTCAGACCCAACTTCTAGCTATATGACTTCCATCCATCTGTTTAGGGAACTAGTACCTTCCTGGAGGCCACACCTCCATATGCTCAAGCATGTGGCCCAGAAAGTGGTCAGTAGCAAAGTGGATAGATGCTGGCATTGCAATCAGGAAAATTGACTGGATGTGTCACTTAGGGCAAGTCACTTCCTTTTCATGGCCTCAGTTTCTTCCTTTGCCAAATGGAGGGTTCTGTTACATGACCTTTAAGGTCTCTTCTAGGCAGCAAGGTGGCACAGTGCACAGAGCACTGGGCCTGGAGTCAGAAACACTAGAATTCAAATCTGACCACAGATATTTATCAGCAGTATGGCCCTGGGCATGTCACTAAACTTCTGACTACATTAAGCTGGAGAAGGAAATGCAACTACTCTAGTATCTTTGCCAAGAAAACCCCAAGGACAGTTGACTCATGAAGCCAGGAAGGGGTGGACATGACTGAATGACAACAAAAGTCAGTTTCAGACACATAGCTACAAACCAATGTGCCATCTCTTCACCACCCTGTGTTTCACTCTGTATAATGAAAGGGATGGACTCTCGCTACCCAAGGTGCCACCGCCTTGTGAATCCAGGATTCTGTGACCCCCTGCCTTACTAATTGCTAGTGGTTATTCCATAAACATGAGCCATTGCGGTAGCTGCTAATGAATAGACTGTTTGCTGATCAGCCTAATGCAGCAATTGGCCACCCAATGGAACCCAGACTACCTACTGGGTGCAGAGCACCATGGCACAATTATGGAAAGAAAAGATAGGAGCCTTGGGCTCTGGAGCTGGAAGAGTCACCCAAGGCTCAGTGATTCAAAGTGCTAGGAGAGTTGCAAGAATGTTTTGACTAATGGCTAAAAGAAAAACCCCAAACAAACAAAACCCTTCCTCATACTTGGCTGATCCAGTATTCCCTGTGTTTATTCCGTCAAAATGTAAAGCACTTTCAGAAAAGAATATGAGGAGCATTTGCAAAATCAGTGTTGCAGGGCAGGGCTGGGGGGTAATGGGTAGGAAAGGGGAAGTTGAGTCAATTGTTTAGAAAAGAACCTAGTGGAGATCAGAGATGAATTTTTCAAGCAATTTTCAGAATTGATGGTAAGCTATCAATAGCCAATCTGCTGCTAAATCTTGTCATTTCTATTTTCCCTGCATTTCTTACATATTCTACTTTCTCTCCACTTACAGGACCAACACCCTAGATCAGGACCTTATCACCTCTCACCTAGTTTCATTTCATTTTATTTATTTTCATAGCCTTCTAACTGGTCTCTCTGCTTCAAGTCTCTCCCCACGTCAATCCTTCCTCAAGATAAACTTATTAAAACAAAGGTCTATCCATGTTACCTGCTCATTGAGTTCCAGTGGCTCCTTGTTACATCACGCAAAATAGAAACTTCTCTGTCATATAAAACTTTTCATAACTTTGTTCATCTCCACTTTTCTGTTCTTATACATTAGTCCTCTCTACATAGCCTACAATCCAGCCACACCTGCCCAATTTTAGTTCACTGCATACTCTATCCCGCCCCCCCCCCCCACACACCCCATGTCTTTTTAATGGCTGTTCCCTATGCCTGGAATGTTCTGACTCATCTCCATTTCCTAGAATCTCTGACTTCCTTCAAGACTCAACTGAATACTGCCCCCCTCCAAAGGAAGCCTTTCCCATTTCCCCTCCCAAATTACTTTCCATTTACTCTGTATGTATCCTGTATATTTCCTCTAATAAAACATATGCTTACTGAGGATGAGGGCTGGTTTTTGCCTTTCTTTCTAGAAAGGTGGGCTCAGAACTATATCACCCCATTTGAAAGCATAACTAGTAAGAACTAGAGTGACTTGTATAAGAATTGTGTGTGGATAGGCCCTGCCTCAGGAGTCTTCTATAAATTTCCAATTTGGTTAGAGCTGGATTCACAAAAATGGAATAAGCACAGCAGTCCAAAATACCCCAGAGGAGCAAAAATTCTGAACTATGGCAGAGAAAGAAGATATTCAGGATGATCATTGATTCTACAAGAAACTCAGAGCAGAAAAACTGGATTGAGGGAGACATCCCAATAAAAAGTTGGCTCTTCTTCCACTTCCTCTCCAGGTGCCTGTCTATCCAGATATTCTAACATAATTTGCAATTCTATTCCTCAAACATTTCTAGTTAATTAAATTTGGTCTCAACCCCAAAGAGGTGAGGGGTTAACTTGAGACAGATATAAATGTAAAATTAGACCAAGAGCTCACACCTTTGTCAGTGTGTTCGTTTTCCTAACTAGGGGCTCATACTGATTGTCAACTGAACTTAACCATTTTTGTCAAAATAAATTCGCTAACCATAAAGGGGAGGGTATCATGTGGACTTGAGAAGCTATTTTATTTCACTGCAGGCCTAAAATGAACTATTTGTGGTATAGGATGTTGCAATTGTTTAGTTAAGTATTTGTCCCATAGCAAATACTTAAATAAATAATTGTATTTATATTTATTAAGTATATTTTTTAAATAAGTGCTAGTTGACTGCATGCTACGTTTTTCCTGTGACTTCGGGCAAATTTCTTTATAACTTGGAGCCTTTATTTCTTTGTATGTAAAATGAGGATATTGGACTAAATGTCCTCTAAGGGCCCTCCTGCTATATATCTGTGATTTCATGATTTGTGTGTACAGTTCTTAAGATCTGGCCCCACTCTATCAAATTCCTATAAAGCATTGTAAAATGTTCTGGTGATGGCTGAAGCCATTTAAAAGTTTTAAAGGATATTTAACATTTTAAGCAATTCTTGCTCATAAAAGTTAATGTAGTAGACATGCAAGTTATCCAGACCATTTTGGGGGGGCATTTAAAACATTTTTATTTTTATTATCATGCAAAACACACTTCTATATTGGTCATTGTTGTAAGAGTGAACTCATATAAAACCAAAAGTCCAAAATAAATACACTGATTTAATATTTACTTAAAATTTAAATTTTATTTAAAATATTGTATTTAAAATGGTATTTAAAATAAATACACCAAAGTAAATACACTGATGTGAATGATAGTATGCTTTGATCTGCATCCATCTGAGTCCAACTGTTTTTTCACTGATGGTAGATAGTATTCCCCATCATAAGTCTTTCAGGATTGTTCCAGATCATTGCATTGCAGAGAGTAGACAAGTTTTCACAGTTGATCATCATACATTATTGCTGTTACTGTGTACAATGTTCTCCTGGTTCTGCTTATTTTGCTCTGTATCAGTTCATGCAAATCTTTCCAGTTTTTTTCCTGAAATCATCTTGCTGATCATTTCTTATAGGACAATAGTATTCCATCACCAACATGTATCACATTTGTCTAGCCATTCCCAAATGATGGACATTCCCTCAATTTCTAATTCTTTGCCACCACATAAAGAGCTGCTATAAATATTTTCATAAAAGTAGGTCCTTTCCCCTTTTTATTATCTCTTTGGGATATAGATCCAGTCATGGTATTAAAGGATCAAAGGGTATACACAGTTTAATTGCCCTTTGGGCACAGTTCCAAATTGCCCTCCAGAATGGTTGGATCAGTTCACAACTCCACCAACAATGTATTAGTGTCCCAATTTTGCCACATCTCCTCAAACATTTATCAGTTTCCTTAAATGTTATATTAGCAAATATTTTAGGTATGATGTTACCTCAGCATTGTTTTAATATGCATTTTTCTAATCAAGAGTGATTCAGAGGGGAGGGAAAAAACATAAATCTTGTAACCATGGAAAAATATTCTAAATTAACTAATTAAATAAAAATTTCCAAAAATCATGAAAAAAGTGACTCAGAACATTTTTTTTCATATAATTATCAATTGCTTTGATTTCTTCATCAGAAAATTGCTTGTTCATATCCTTTGACCATTTGCCAAATAGGGAATGACGTGTTCTTGTAAATTTGACTTAAGTTTTCTAAAAATTTGAGAAATCAGATCTTTATTAGATAAATCTGTTATATTTTTTTCTCAATTCAGACCATCTTATTCAGAGAGGATACCTGGGTGCATGTACAAGAATGGATAAGCTTCTGGCTGGAAGAGAGAACTTGTGGAACATGAGGAGAAGAGACAGATATGCAAATCTCTCCCCAGGCCAATATATCCATGTGGCCTAACAGGAAGGCATGTGTACTGAAGAGCCAGAGGTAATCAATAAATGGATGAACATGCCAAGTACTGTGCTAAGTGCTGTGGATACTAAGAAAGACAAAAGATAGTGCTTGTTCTCAAGGATCTCACAAGCTAATGGGGGCATTATATGCAAACAGTTATGTATAAACAATTCATATACAGAATATACTGTAAATAATGATCAAAAAGAAAGCACTAGAATTAAGGGGGACTGGGAAAGGCGGAAATGAGAAAATAGACCATGCCAGCTATGGAAGACAGCCAATGAAAATTTTGAATCAAGAGATAGAATGTCTTGGGGTGAGCATTTCAGCAAGGAGGCCATTATCTTTGATTGAAGAATAAAGAATAAAAACACATGCTGAAGAATAAGGTCTAAGAAGACTGGAAAAGTAGGAGGGTACCAAATTATGAAGGACTTTGAATATCTAACAGGATTTTGTATTTGAACCTGGATGTGATAGGGAGCCAGTGGAGTTTACTGAATAAGGGAGGGGAGTGGCATGGTCAGAGTCCAGGAGTGAGATGATGAAGGACTACACCAGAGGAGAAAAGGTATGTAGAAGGTATGACAAAGGTAAAATTAACAAACTTTGCCAATAGCTTGGGAGTTCAGAGAGAATAAGGAATTGAGGTTAACACCTAGGTTAGAAGATGCTGAAATTACAGCAGAGTTAGGATGATGAGGGTCAAATCTACATATCTTCTTTGTCCTTCCTAGAACTAGAGAGATTGACTCAGCAGGAACCATAGGTACTGAGCTGAAATTTGTATCTGTTTCTTCTTTGGGACCATAAATCATGAACAGTATTTAGGTTTTAAGGGAAGTTAGGGACTCAGTGGAAGGGGAGGAATTTTGATGTCCATTGGGAAAGAATGGAGATTTTTTTACTGATAGTTGACGGGATTTTGGTACAAGCATGTTCTGCATTTTTGCCAGGTTAAATAAAATATAACCTCTATGAATAACTTGGCAGGCTGAGTGCTGAGATGAAGAACACTTTTTGGGAACAAGGATCTGGCATTGCTAAGGGTTTCCAGGGTCAGGGCCCAAACGGGAACATTTTAAAGAAAGTTTAACCACCTACACTCAGAAAAAGAGTGAACTTAGTTAAAATATGCACAGGTCATATTAAGCTTGTTGGGATCAAGCCTCTTGAAGCATGAGAAATAAGAAGACTGAATTAAGATCAAGGATAAAGTGAGGGCATCCCATATTTGTTATCATATTAGAAATGTTGGCTATAGCAATAAGACAAAAAATAAAAATAAGAGAATAAGCAAAGAGGCAATATAGTTGTTGCTTTTTGAAGATGATATTATGGATTACTTAGAGAACTAAAGAAAGTTAACTAAAATTATTTGAAACAATACATAACTTCAATGACATTGTAGGATATAAAATAAATCCACACATGAGTATTTCTGTATAATACTATTTCTATATAATATTAACAAAACTCAATAAGAAGATAAAGGCAAATTTCATTTAAAATAACTCTAGAATATATAAATATACCAGTCTGCTTACCATGACACACATAGGAACTATGTGAAACACTGTTCACAGAAATATAAATCTAAGTAATTGGATTAATATTAATTGTTTATGTAGAATCAATATAATAAAATGACAACACTGCCTAAATTAATTTACTTATTCAATGTCATAATATTGAAAATACCAAAAGATTATTTTATAAAGATAGAAAAATAATAATGAAACTCTAGTAGTTTAGTGTTTGATAAAAATCAGATTCTCCCTACCAGGATAAGGACTTACTATTTAATAAAAACTGCTGGAAAAAGTGGAAAGTAGTTTTATAGAGATAAGGTTCATCTCACACAATAGAGCAAGACAAGCTCCAAATGGAACTAAAACTTAGATATACATCATGAACAAAACAGAGGAGCATAGAAAAAAATTACCTTTAAGATCTATGGATAGAATAAGAATTTGTGACCAAACAAGGAACAGAGAAAGTCTTAGAAGATAAAATGGACAATTTTGATAACAAAAAATTAAAATTTTTGCACAATAAAATGCAGTTAGAATTAGAAGAGAATCAGTTCACTTGGTCAAAAAAAAACCTTGTTAGCAAGTTCCTTTGATCTAAGAAATGATTCAAAATTATAAGAGCTACTTCTCCCTACCTGGCTTCACTCCTCTCCATTTCTCTCTCAAGATCATGAGTCCTAGAACTCACATCTCATCAGAAACTTCTACACCTGTGGACTCTCTAATTGGAAGGTGGAGAATTTCTCCCATAACTTCCATTTAGGGAGAGTATCCAGGCCAAACATTTCTTCATTTTCTAACTGGCTACACTTTTTTAGAGTTCCCCATTGTCCTCACAGGCTTCCCCATGAGTGCACTCACTCGTTCCCAATTTCAGTTTCCTCTTGTATGGTTGTCTTCTCCAATTAGATTGTAGATCCTTGAGGGCAGGGGCTGTCTTTCATATTTGTATTCCCAATGCTTAACAGTGCACATCGTAGAGGCCTAATAAATATTCATTGACTACCTGAACAGGCAATTTTCAAAGAAAGAAATCTGAGCTATGAAAAAACTCCAGATTTAGTTTGCTACCCCACTACTGACAGAGAAGTGATGAACTCAAGCTGTGTGATATAGCATACATTTTTGAAGATGGCCAATGTGGGAGTCTGTTCTTATTGACTATGTGTTTAATATAAGGGTTTTGTTTTTCTTTATTTCAAATTTAGATGGTGGACTGAGGTCGGAGGGAGAGAAAATGAGTACCTCTTAATTGGGGAAAAAGTAAAATAAGAGTTACATAAAAAGAATAACTAGAATACTCAGTCATTTCTAGAGTGCTTCAAGATTTACATAGCACGTTCATCATAACATCCCATTGACGATAACACTGGAAGTATTATTTTCCTTGTTTTGTAGATGAGGAAATTGAGACTCAAGAATAAATGGAACTTACACAAATTCTAACTACTTGGATGGGACTCAGCTTTCTCTTGTCCTTCCTACTTTCTACTCATACATTGTACCTCATTTCTCATCCTATTTATTTGTACTGGTTGTCTCTACCTTCACCTCTACCTTTAAAATTTTGACTTGCATGGTGGAGCCAAGATGGCAGAGACACTGCAGACTATCGCCTTAAGACTCTCAAATTCCCCTCCAGATATGGCAAAATTGGGATACTAATACACTGCTGGTGGGGGTTGTGAATTGGTCCAACCATTCTGGAGGGCAATTTGGAACTATGGACAAAGAGCTTTAAAAGACTGTCTGCCCTTTGATCCAGCCATAGCACTGCTGGGTTTGTACCCCAAAGAGATAATAAGGAAAAAGACTTGTACAAGAATATTCACAGCTGCACTCTTTGTGGTGGCCAAAAATTGGAAAATGAGGGGCTGCCCTCCAATTGGGGAATGGCTGAACAAATTGTGGTATATGTTGGTGATGGAATACTATTGTGCTCAAAGGAATAATAAAGTGGAGGAATTCCATGGAGACTGGAACAACCTCCAGGAAGTGATGCAGAGTGAAAGGAACAGAACCAGGAGAACATTGTACACAGAGATGGATACAGTGTGGTACAATCGCATGTAATGGGCTTCTCTACTAGCAGCAATGCAATGACCCAGGACAATTCTGAGGGATTTATGGGAAAGATGCTATCCACATCCGGAGGAAGAACTGTGAAATCAGAAGTGCAGAAGAAAAAGATAGGACTGATCACATAGTTCGATGGGGATATGATTAGGGTTGTGGCATTAAAAGATCATTCTACTGCAAATATGAATAACATAGAAATAGGTTTTGAACAATGATACACAGATAACCCAGTGGAACTGTTTGTCCTCTTCGGGAGGGGGAGGAAAGAGGAGAAGGAGGGGAGAATCATGAATCATGTAACCATGGAAAAATATTCTAAATTAAAAAAATTAAAATTCCCCTCCAAATAACTTTAAAATAATACCTCAAAACGAATTTTGGGGTGGCAGCCCGGACAACCTAGAAGACTGCAGGAAAGGTTTGGCACACTGAGGTAAGAGGAACATAGACCAACGCAAGACTGCAGCGCGGGAAGCCTTGAAAAGACATGTCCCTGGGCTGGATGCGCAGGCACAGTTCGGAGGGGCATTGCCTTGGGCCCCTGTGCGCAGACGCAGGCCAGAAGTGAGGCCGCGGGACCTCTGGCGGCTGATCCAGGACTGAGACTATACCTAGGGTCCCTGTGCGCAGACGCAGACCAGAAGCGAGGCCGCGGGACCTCTGGCGGCTGATCCAGGACTGAGACTATACCTAGGGTTCCTGTGCGCAGACGCAGACCAGAAGCGAGGCCGCGGGACCTCTGGCGGCTGACCTGGGGCTGAGACGATGCCCAGCGCGCGCCCAGGCTAGAAGCAACGCCCCGAGGCCTGTGGCTCTGTTGACCCTGGCCCTCTTGCAGTGCTGATGCAGGTCAGAAGTGTGCAGAGGCAAGCCTTAGGGCCTCTGTTGTGGCAAACAAGAGGAAAGACCCCGCTTAGGCAGGCCACAGGGGAGGCCCTGGACCCCTGGGCACAGAGCAGAGGCCAGGCCCAGTTTCTGGGGGAGCAGGTCAGAGGCTAGTGCCAGCAGTGCGTTTTGGGGGAAACTGAATCGGCAGCTTCTGGAGCTTTCAGCCATAGACGATAAGGGTGCCAGACCACTGGTGAGAAGGAGATTACAGGGGTCCCTTTGCCAGAACTAAGTGTAAGACTGTTGTACTGCCTCTACACGAGGGTGAGTCTCAAGCTGGGGTCACAGTCCCAGGGTAAGGAGGAATTCTAGCACGCTGGAGTTTGCAGCCACAGGGGAGTGGGGACCCTGGTCATAGTTTCAGGGCAGGAAATACTGCTTTTGGTCTTTCACAGATCAGAGCACAGGCCAGGTGAAGAGTATACTCACCTCTCCTTAGATCTTACCATCTTAGAAGAACTGAAAACTTTTGGACTCCACCCCCCCAAGCCCCCCCCCCCCCCCCCCGTTTGCAAAAAACTACACTAAAAACCTGAAGCTTGAGAGCAGAGCCCAATTTTAATCTAAAGTTAAAATTCAAGAAAGAGGTGGGAAAAAACAAGCAAACAACAAACCTGACCATATAATGACATTTAATGACCATATAAAGTGACAGAGAGGATCAAAACACAAACTCAGAAGACAAAACCACTATATCCAAAGTCTGAAAGAAAAATGTGAACTTGTCTTACATTTATGAGATTGGCTAATAAGACAGAAAAGGAAAATGGCAAATGTTGGAGGGGTTGTGGGAAAACTGAGAATGTTGGTAATTAAGGCATTGTTGTTGGAATTGTAAACTAATTTAGCCATTCTGGAGGTACCAGGTATGCCCTGGATACCCAACCTGAAAGCAAGGGTTGGGAGAGTAGCTCTAGAGCTTGCCCTACAATTAAACACCTCCTGGGTGCCAGGTTCTGTGATCAAAAGAAACCAGTTCCTTCCCTGAAGAAGCTCATATTCTAATAGGAGAGATACATAAATATAGATATATAGAGAGATATATGAATAGCTAGATACATACAAGTTATATAGAATATAAATGGGGGGGGGTGTTCTCAGAGGAGAAGACACTAGCAACCGGGAGGAGGTACCAGCAAAAGATGGCAATTGAGTTTAGACTTGAGGTAAATCAGAGAAAATACAAGGCAGAGGTGAAGAGGCAGAAATGTGAGGCATGGAAGTTCAAAGGCATGGAAAATGAGGCATGGTGTGTCTTGTTTGAGGAAAAACAAGTAGGCCATTGTGTCAGAATCTTAGACCATTTCACTTTTTTCTTAATATCCTTAGTACCTGGTTCATGCCTAGCACAGAGTACGTACATAATAAATGTCTGTTTGTTGACTGACCTCAATTTTGCAAATCCAGCCCAGTTTCCATGGTACCATTTGGGCTTTGTCTAATAGGGATAAGTTACTCAGACATTCGATGGCTCTTTTTGACCTTCTCTAGATCTTTACTAGTATTTGTTAAATTTGGGTGAAGATGAATTTTGTTATGTTGAAGAGTTCATAGTAGATTTTGTTAGGGCCCAGTACATCAGACATCTTGTACATACTAGGCACTAACAGATGTTGGTTGTAATGAATTCAGTTGAATTAAAGTCACTTATTAAATCCACTGAACATTAATATTGGATATAAACAGCCTGTTAGATATGATTAAAGTATTATTAAACCTAGTTAGCTCTTCTTCAGAATCCCTATATTTTATGAAGCCTTATGAAGTCTCTTCATATTAAATGCCCTTAAATTCAGGTCAGGACTGTTTAAATCCTGGTAAAGGCTAATTAATCTTCATTAAGTCTCATCAGGCATCACTGACTTTTGCTAAGCTTCATTAGGCCTCATTTTTATGAGTTTTTAAACTTTAGTCAAGCATATCAAACTCAATCAACAAATATTTAGTGAGAGCCTATTGTGTTCAGGGCAATGTACTCTGCCCTTAATGTGATCAAAAGCCATAAGTTAGAGGTCCTGACATCATTAAGCTTATTGTCTAGTTGGGTTGATAAGACATGAAAATCCAAATGGATAAATAACAGCTTCAGAATTAATAGGGATACTGTTTTACTGCTAGAAGGGACCATTAGTATCATCTACTCTAACTTGCTCATTTTACACATGAGGAAATTGAGACCCAGCTAAGTTAAGAAACTTAAGATCACACAGGTTGGGGCAGCTAGATAACACACTACTTAGAGTGCCAGGCCTGGAGTTAGAAGGGCATGGGTTTAAATGGGACCTCAGATACTTTCTAACTATGTGACCCTGGGCAAGTTACTGAACTCCAATTGGCACTTTTCTTCTTGATGCTAAGACAGTAGGTTAGGGTTTTTTTAAAAAAGGTCACATAAGTAGTAAGAAGAACTTGGATTCAAACTAGCTGTGTAGTGCAGTGGATAGAGTGCTGGGCCTGGAGTTAGGAAAATCTGAGTTCAGATCCTGCCTCAAATACTGCCTAGCTATATCATTCTGGACAAGTCATTTAACTTCTGTCTACCTCAGTTTCCTCATATGTAAAGTAGGTATAATAGCACCTATCTTTCAAGGCTAATAGAATAGTTGTAAAGTGCTTAGCACAGTGCCTGGCACATAGAAGACACCAAATAAATGCTTGTTTACTTCCCATTTAGGCCTCTTGAATTCAAATTTAGTACTTTGGCCACTGAACTACACAACATAAGCTCGAATATGAAAACTGAAACCAGAAAAAGACATAACAAGCACAGTCAGCCAAATTGTTAGTCCTGGATACTGATAATTCAGGGTGGGAGGCACACTTTCTACTTAGTCTGGTAAAGAATTGGTTCTTGTGTTAGGGCAAGGAGGATTCAAGCGAAAACAAAGAGGTCTTTCCAAATATAAGTGCCCTGGGTTTGCTTCCTCCCTGAGGGTAGCTCAAGGCCAACTTCAATCTGAGAAACTATTTAGGAGGCGATTGTAATCTTGGACTACTTTTGGCCAAGAGCACTGCCACTTTCAGTCCTCTTAAAGAGAACTACTTTCTTCAATGGCTGACACCAGCACCATGTTCTTTTCCCAGTTGGCTGCCACCATGTGAAGTTCTCACCCTAATTCAATTGAATTTGCCTCAAGTTCTGGCACCTAGCAGTCCTGATGAATCCCAAAATGTATGTCATTTGGTATTAGGAATTGAGAGAGCACATAGGTGGTGTAGTGGATAGAGCTGTTTGTTTGGAGTCAGGACAACCTGAGTTCATATAGCCTCAGATGCTTAGTAATTGGGGTGATCCTGGACAACTCATTTAATCTTGTTCGTCTCAGTTTTCTCATGTCTAAGATGAGCTGGAAAAGGAATGGGAAATCACTCCAGTATCTTTGCCAAGAAAACCCCAAATGGGGCCATGAAGAGT
Source organism: Monodelphis domestica (assembly GCF_027887165.1). Taxonomy (NCBI): domain Eukaryota; kingdom Metazoa; phylum Chordata; class Mammalia; order Didelphimorphia; family Didelphidae; genus Monodelphis; species Monodelphis domestica. The sequence continues at coordinate 51,004,946 of NC_077235.1, read as the reverse complement.
TGGACATGACTAAAACAAGTAACAAATAACTAAGGCCTGGTAAAGGTATGTTCTAGTACCATCTTTGAAGACTCATTCATTCTTTTTTAGTCTCAATACATCATTTGAAATCCTGTTAATACATTTAAATTTAGGTAGCCTTTAAATTTGTTTAAACAAATGAAGGTTAGTTAAGTCATAAGACTTAACCAGGTTGAACTGGAATGAAATTTATGTAACTTAATGAGATTTAATGAGAACTCTAATAATGTATCCTGTTCTTAAAGCAACAGGAGAGAAATTTTAAGTTTCAACAGAATATTTTTCCTAGTTAAACATACCAATTCTTTATCCCTCTCCCTAAAGGAACTGTATGACTTGTTAATCTGAGAAAATAGTGAGTATTAATGGCTTAATATGGCCTCCTTCCCTGTAGCATATATGCATTTTATTTTATTGATTTATTTTTAAAAATCCTTACTTTCTGTCTCACAATCGATACCAAGTATTAGTTCCAAGGTAGAAGAGAAAGTGTTAAGGGCTAGGCAGTGGGGGGTTAAATGATTTGCCCAGTCACACATCTAGGAAGTGTCTGTAGTTATATTTGAACCCAGGCCTTCCCAGTTCCAGGCCTGGCTCTCTATTCACTGAGCCACCCTGCTGCCCTAGCAAACATGCATTTGAACAGGGGTTTTCTGGAGTCACTGTTTTAACTCAAGGTAGCAACTTTAATGATAAAAGTTTTAGACAGCAAAGTGGGCCTTTGGAGTAGATATTTTGGAAGAAGAATTAAATGGCTGTTTACTCTGAGGATGGGTGTGCAAGGGGGAGCAAGAATGGGAGTTGTTGAAGAGAAACATTTATGGTTGAACATGGTGCAATGAGAAGAATTCTAGATTTGACTCAGGAAGATCAGAGTTGAAATTCTACCTCAGACACTTAACATACCACTGTGACCTTGGATAGATTATTTAATTACCATGTGCCTGTTTCCTTTGTAAAATGAGGGGTTGGACTCAGTGATGTCTAAAATTCCTTCTAGTTCTAAATCTGTGCTCCTAGAATGAACTAAATCCTAAGTAGATAAATATTTTCAGAGTAACACTTCTGCTGTGGAAATGTAACTGTGATTTTTTAGTCCTTTTGTGAATTGCAGTTTTAAAAATACTTTTATTCTCAGAATAACTTAGAGCTCAATAATATCATCATGGGTACGGGTTATGCTTATAATTATGTTGTATTTGAGATAATATAGTAAGTTAACCCTTTTTAGAAAGAAATTTTATAAATTGATCTCAAGAAGCTATATATCACCTTTCCTGATCATTATCTGGCTGATATTTTCAATTCTAAGCATCAAAATCCAGTCTTCACTGATTTCCAAGAAGATCTGGAATCAAAACCATTCTTCCTTTATACTCAAGAATAACAATTCTAATACATTTTAAGTCTGAAGGTGATCCATTGAAGAAATTCATGCTTACTCATTTGGAATTTCAAAGAAATCACATCACTGAGCTGGTGGAAGTCTTTTAAGTTCTTTGATTTATTGGAGGTTATTGAAATGGTAATTCAATATTGAATAGGAATTATTTCCTTAGCTGGTATTTTTATCCTTAGGCCTAACTCATTCTAAGTAGAGAAATCATCTGGGAATTGAGAGAATAGGAAAGCATGCCTCTCATTTCACATCTATGAAGTAATAGAAGATAACAACTGAATTATCTGGATAATAAAATATTTTCAGTTTTTGATATTGACCTGAATATGTGTGTGTGTGTGTGAAACCCAAATGGATAAAGAATGTTTATTGTCCAGACCATGATAGGCAGTTGGATTGATAGCCAATTGAGTAGGTTCATCATTATATGTTTTTTAGACTCTACAGAGAGATGATGAACAAGGCTAAGAGCTGATTAGCAGGAAGAGGGTAGGTTGAATGGCATTTGGGAAATTTCTCAGCACTTATAGTGGTCTTAAGTTACTCCCTGCAAGAAAAACCCATTTTTAAAGTTCTAGTTTCCTTACAATGAAGCTACATGGGTGCAACTCCTGTGATACAAGCTCTGAAAATTAAAAAAAAGTTCAGATGATCCAAAGAACAGAAGGAGAGACATATAGTGAGGATAAGTTGGCTCCAGAATATTACCAATAACATGTAGTTTAAAAGATATAACCTAGGAGATTGTATGATTGGAAAGAGATGTGGACTGGTCATGTAGCAAGAGCATGGGATAACAAAAGAATGGCTTCAGGGCTTCATTGGTACCTGTGAAAATTCAAAAGATCTAGAAAAAGGTTTTCCAGTATGTTGGGTAAATTCTCTGTGGAAGATTTACTGGAGGACATGGGCAAGAATTACTTAGTGTAAGAAGGCATGTGTGGGTTGTGATCTGCATCATTGGAGGGTATGTCCACATTAAAGAGAGCATGGGTGCATTGACGTATTGAAGAATTAAAAAAATAGGGAGCCATGCTCAGGCATGTCCTTTAACATCTACCAGTCAGTCAATGAATATTTAGTGCCCACTATGTTCCAGGCACTCCACTAAGTGCTAGGGATAGAAAGAGAGGCAAAAGACAGTCTTTACCCACAAGGAGCTCCCAATCAAATTGAAGACACAATGTGTAAACAACTATGTACAAACAAGATAGACACACACATATACATACATGTATGTATATCTATCTTGTTTGTATATACATATGAGTATGTACAGGTATTTGGAAATAATCAACAGAGGGAAGGCACTAGAATTAAGGATAATTTGAAAGGGTTTCTTGAGTTGAGACCTGAATGGAAGCTAAGAGGTGGAGATGAGGAAGGAGAGTACTCCAGGCATGGAAGACAGCCAGGGTAAATGCTTGGGGCCTAGAGATAGGCCATGTGAGACTAGAAAGGAGACTAGTATCACTGTATCATAGAGAACATGGTGGTGGTGGGTTGTAAGGCATAAGAAGACTTGGAAAGATAGGGGTGGGGCAGGTTGTGAAGGGCTTTGAAGGCATCTGGCTAATAAAATAAGGAAGATGGGAGAAGAGGGAAAGCCATAGGAGGCTTGAGGAGGAATAAAAAGTTTTGGAAAAGCTCCTGTGGAGAGTGGGATAGTAAGATTTTAGGGCAGTGTAAAAGCATTGCTTTGCAACAGTCACAATCTAGTTGAGGCCATGTAATATAAATATGTGGTATACCCAGTCAGCATTGTTTTGTGATTTTTTCCAGCTTCATTCATGTATAGGAGTGAAAGCAATAGAGAGTTATAGGGCTCAAAAGGAACTGCTATGAAAATATTTTTGTAAATATGGATCCTTTTCTTCTTTCTTTGATCTCTGTGGTTTATAGATATAATACCTTATTCTGTGTTAAAGGGTATCTACAGTTTAATAGCTTTTGGGATTCTAATTCCAAATGGCTTTCCAGAATGGTTAGACTAATTTGCAGCTCTACCAACAGGACTTTAATGCATGCATTTTTCCACAGCCCTTCCAGGATGTCACTTTCTTTTTTTACCCCTTCATCTTGGCCAATCTGATGGGTATAATATGGTATCTGAGAGTTGTTTAAATATCTATTTCTCTAATCCTTGGTGATTTAGAGCATTTTTCATAAGGAAATCTTTATCAAGAAACTTGTGGCAAAGCCTACTTTCCTGTTGTTTTTTTTTTCTAATTTTATTTGTATTGGTTTCGTTTGTGTAAAACCTCTTAAATTTTTATGTAATCAGAATTGTCCATTTCACCCCGGTTAACCTCTTTATTTTTTGGTTATAAATTTAACCTATCCATAGATGTGATGATCTTTCTTCCATGATTCACTAAATTGTTATCATGTCATTCTTTAGGTTTAAATCATTTTGAGTTTATCTTGGTATACCGTATGAGATGTTGCTCTATACCTAGTTTCTACTAGTCTACTTTCCAGTTTTTCCAACAGTTTTTGTTGAATAGTGAGTTCTTGACTCAATAGCAGAGAATCAAGTTGGGTCTTAATGAGGATCATTAGGTGGGACACCTCCCCTCAAAAGATACTTAAGAATAAATAGGGGCAGCTGGGTGACTCAGTAGATTGAGAGCCAGGCCTATAGATGGGAGGTCCTAGGTCCAAATCTGGCCTCAGATACTTCCCAGCTGTGTGACCCTGGGCAAGTCACTTCACCCCCATTGCCCTTACCACTCTTCTGCCTTGGAACTAATATATAGTATTGATTCTAAAATGGAAGGTAAGAGTTTAAAAAAGAATAAAAATAAATGAAATGTACACGGTCTTTGACCTAGAGATTTCAATGCTAGGATAATAGACAAAAAAGATCCAAGGTAAAAAGGGAGACCAACCACATATATTCCAAAGTATTTATAGTAGCACTTTTTTGTGGTATTAAAGATCTGGAAATAAAGTAGATTCTCATCAACTGAGGATGTACTTAATAAATGCTTACTGGCTCACTGACTGAATGGCTAAACAAGCTATGGTACATCAGTGTACTGTCAGAAATGATGAATATTATGAATATAGAGAAGCATGGGAAAACTGGACTGACTGATATTGAAGGAAGTAAGCAGAATCAGAAAAATAATATACAGAAAGACTAGAATAAGGTAAGTGGAAAAAACAATAAGCAGATTATTGAAATTGAATGCTACAAAATGATAGTGACCAAGCTTGGCTTCAAAGAAGAGATAAGAAAAGACTTCTTTATGAAAAACTATATAATGACAAAATTTTTTCTGATATGTTGGTTAGTTTTTTAGTTAGATTTTTTCTTTCCTTTCATATTCATAAATGTTTTTATATATGTTTTTATAAATGTCAGCACTTTTCTCAGTTCTCCAATTGCTCTTATGAAGATGAGGGATAGTGACAATTATTTTCTGGGTTTTAGTATTGTGAAGCACCTCAGATTTCTATCATTTCTGTAAACTATGAATTCTGACTTAAAAGAGGAACACCTCTATGTTCCCTCTAACCTCATTTATATAACATAGTTCACAATTTGATGATATCCCTAAATAGGCTCACCCTGTCATAATGGTTTCTTGATTATCACTGCTTCACAATAATATCATCAATGCATTATCATTCTCTAGGGTAACATCGTGAAACCCTATCTTGATGTGCTTGTCCAGTTGCTAAGCAGATGGTCAGCTACCCTCCAGATTAGGGCTCAAGCTCCACAAGTGTAACTCCACTAATGTTGACTTACCCTTTTCAGTGCATGCAGAAACATATGGAATTAGCAGTCCCTTGTGATATTTTTTTTTGTCTAGCATTACATTTTTCATAACATTGATGAAAAGATCACAGGATTTGGAGTTGGACGAAACCTTAGAAACCATCTAATCCAATCCCTTAATTTGAGAAAGAATACCATGCTTTTTCTAATCATGCTGTTTGAATATACCTGTGGAGTACATGAATTGCATGTTTATTATGTAACTCTCCATTTTATTGCTTGCTAACTGTTTCACGGGCTTATATCATGTTTTCTACTTGTCACCCTTAACTGTTTGAGAGAAGTTACTATGATTCCCTTACATATATCCCTCTTGGAGATGGTCACACAACAGAAAGTATTTCATACTCTGATGGGTCTGTGATTGCATCAGTGTGGATGCTCCTTGCCACCAGTGTAGATACCATATTACCCTCCTCCTTCTTATATCCTTATCTTATATCCTTTTCGGTATTTTCTCCTGAAATCCACAGAATCTGGTCAAGCTCATAGACAAGCAATGCTCTTATCCTCCCCCTTAATTCTCTATTTAAATTCTGACAGAGGCTGAACCAAACCTTTTTTCAAGCCTCTCATATCTTTCTGTGCCCATTGCTGTCTTGGCTGATGACTCCATATTTAATGAGAACATGGAGGCCATTTGTTGTGACCTCTTTCTCTCCTCTTCATTTCAGAACCCTTTACATCACCCCACCCCCATTATCTCTTCCTCTATCCCAGGCTATGATGGAGAAGTGGTTCTTCTTGTAAAGGCCAATCTCTCACATTTATCCTTTATCCCATCCTCTCCTCTTCTATAGCAATTTGCCTCCCCATCATCTTTCTTCTCTTTTTTATCTTCAGCCTTTAAATGTTGGTTCCTTCCTTGCTGCTACAAATGTGTACAGGTTCTTCTCATCCTTTAAAAAAATCACTTAATTACCATCCTTGTCCTACATTTATCTATTCTCTTAGTTGAATTACTAGGAAAAGCAGTCTATACTCATTTCTTCCACTTCCACTTTTCTCACTCATTTCTCAGTTTATGCAAACCAGCTTCTTAACTCATCATTCAATTGAAACTGCTATCTCCAAGGCTACTTATAATCTCTGAATTGCCAAAGAAGATGGCCTTTTCTCAGTCTTCATCTTTCTTGACCTCTCAGCAGCATCTGACAGTATCAATCGCCCTATCCTCCTGTATACTTTGTCTTATCTAGATTTTACTGATGTTATTCTCAAGTTTCTCTTCCTTCCTGACTGATTGCTCCTCCTCAGTTTCCTTTGCTAGATTTTCATCCATATTTGGCCCCAAAATTGTAGGCGTAACCCAGGTCATTGTCTTGGGCCCTTATTCTCTCTCCACTTACTCTCATGGAGACCTCATTAGCTATGTGGGTTTAAATCAGAATTTCTATGCTGATGACACTCAGTCTTATTTTTCAAATACTAGTTTCTCTCCTGAGAGTGAGTCTCCCATTTGCTTATTGTACATTTCAAATGAAATGTCCTATAGACATCTCAAACTCCATTTGTCCAAAACTAAATTCATCTTTTCCCCATACTTCTATCAAACATCCCTCTTACTGTCAAAGGCACCACCATCTTTTAAGTTTCATCCTTGACTTAAGAAAAACAAACCCTCACCTTCCATCTTAGAATCAACACTATGCATTGGTTCTAAGGCTGAAGGGTGGTAAGGGCTAGGAAATGGGGGTGAAGTGACTTCCTCAGGGTCACACAGTCACCCTTGACTTTTAACTCTCCTCCCACATAGCCATTTAGTTTCCAAATCTTGTTTCTATCTTTACCATCTCTTGAATATGTCCTCTTCTCACTATTCATATAGCCACCACTTATATTTGGGGCCTCATCATCTCCAGCCTAATCTATTTAGTAGACTTCTACCCTGCTTTGTCTCTCTGCACTCTTATTGATCCTCCATGAAGCTGAAATGATTACACTGTATCTCAAAGATCAGGAATGACCATGCCACTCCCCCAGTCCATAAACATTACTGCTTCCTTCTTTCCTCTGGGACTAAATAGAAATTCTTCTTTGGTATTTAAAATGCTTTTCAGGGGCCAGTTGGGTAGCTCAGTGAATTGAGAGCCAGGCCTAGAGACAAGGGCCTAGGTTCAAATGTGGCCTCAGATACTTCTCAGTTGTGTGACCCTGGGCAAGTCACTTGACCCCCATTGCCTAGCCCTTACCTCTCTTCTGCCTTGGAACTAGTACATAGTATTGATTCTAAGACGGAAGGTGAGGGTTTTTAAAAAATCCTTTTTAACCAGGCTTCTTATACATTACTTCCCTATACACTCTATATATAGTCCTTCTTACTCTTCCTAATACAGAGAGCTCTGGTTCCCCCTGACCCCCATGACATTACAGTGGCTGTTCTTCATGATTAGAATACATACAGTTCATCCTTGATGCCATCTGTTAAAATCCTTAATTTTCCATCAACACTTAGCTCAATTACTACCTTCTACATGAAATTGCTAGTGCCTTCTCCCTAAATCACGATGTCTTGATTTGTGTGTGTGTGTGTGTGTGTGTGTGTGTGTGTGTGTATGTGTTTGTGTACATATACCTATGTAGCACCTACCTCACAGGATTGTTGTGAGATCAAATGAGATATTTGTAAAATTTTCTGCAGTGTCTTGCACACAGTAGATGCTTAATAAATGCATGTTTCTCACATATACACACACATATTGTTTTCCCTGATTAGACTATAAACTCCCTGAAGTCGGGGACTAGTCACTTCTGTTTTTGTATTCTCTACACATAACTGTGGGCTTGGCACACAATTGGCATTTAATACATTATGATTAAATGATTCAGGATATCAATATAGAACTTAGACTGTCCATTCAACCTTTGCTTAACTGATAAAAACTTGCAATTAAAATTACTTTACAAGACATTTGTGACTAAATGGGAATTACATAAGATTTTCTGGATTTCTTTGCTTTTCTTTATATAAAAGCCTTACTTTCCATCTTAGAATCAATACTAAAATTAGTTCCAAGGCAAAAGAATGATAAGGGCTAGGCAATGGGGGTTAAGTGACTTGCTCAGGGTCACTCGGCTAATAAGAATTGGAGGCCAAATTTGAACCCAGAACCTCCTGCCTCTAAGCCTGGCTACCAATCCATTGAGCCATCTAGCGGCCCCCTTTTCTTTTCTTTAAAAAATTCACTTGATTTAGGTAAATTTAAAACAATATTCTCTTTAGAAAATTGCAAGATAAATAAGCCTGAACATGAAAACGTCAACATAATTAGAAAAAATTAAAAATAATCTCAGAAACTGAGAGGCAGATTTAGATTCAGTCTAGTATAAAATGTTCTAAAAATGTCAAATCCTAGCTCTGCTACTAACTGGCTGTGTGACCTTGGCCAAGTCATTAACCTCTACAGGCCTTAGATTCTTCATCTATAAAATGAAGGTATGTACTAAATGACATCTAAAATCTCTTCTTGTTCTCTCTCTTTGATCCTATGAACTCAAGTTGATCCAAATTAGAAGGCTAACCCTCTGATTGTAATGGGGTTCCTGTCATGGTGATCTTCAAAAGAATCTGGATGACTATTAGTTAGGTATGATGGAGAGGGGATTCTTCACTGGGCATTGGCTGGACTAGATATTATTTGAAGTCCTTTCCAACAAAGATTCACTTTCATCTCTGTGGGTGGAAGGAATGTCAAAACTATTTTTATTTCTTTCTCTATCCCTTTGGATAGGAAAGTGGATTTTTAAAAACTGGCTACTCTGGACAAAATGTCTTTCACAGGCAGCTCTGTTAACCAGTAAGATGAAATGGTATGTTTGAGGGCCTAAAGAGTTAAAAGAGGCATAGCTGATGAGGGTGAGAATGGACTATCTCACTTCTGTACTTAGAGGCAGTGTTGTACAGTGGAAAGATCAGTGAACTCGGACTCAGAAAAGACCTGGTTTTGAATCCTTTCCTTGACACTTAAAGACGTGACCTGAGCTTGTTTCCTCTTCTGTAATACAAGAATAATAATACCTGCAGCACCTCAGTCACAGAGTGGTTGTAAGTACCATGGATTTAGAGGAATACACTTGAGATCATCTGGTCCAACACTTGAAACTTATAGATGAGGAATCTGAGGTTGGCAATTTACTCACTGATAGGAAGTGGTAGAGGCTGTGTTTGAATCCAGGGGATATTATGAAATATAATGGATGAAAAGTGCTTGACAAGTTTTATAGCACTATATGATAGGGGTAGGGCATGGTGATGGAAAGGCTTGAAGCCAGCCTTAAGGGTCAGGAAAACTGAACTTCAAGCCCAGGCTGATACATATTGGCTATGTGACTGAGAGTGTTATTTAATTTCTTAGGGCTCTAAGCAACCCTCTGTGACTCTGAGTAACAGGTAGATTGGTGGTCTCTGTTAGTGGGATGAATACCTCAGAAGCTCTCCTTATCAATGAAACCCCATGTCTGGGGATGTTCTCAATTTTCTCTTCTGTAAAATGAAGAGAGCTGGATAAGATAGTTTCTGAGGTCCATCCCAATGACCTCAGATTATGAGGATGAAGCCGGTGTCTTGTTAGACAGTTGGAAAAATGGCATTCCTTGAGAGGTCTTGATACTTTGTGGTGTCGAAGTTTTAGTGGTTGAAAAACCATGAAATAATGAGGTCAAAGACTGCAGTTAAATTTTATTTCACTTCTATTATTACGTTACACAATCAAAATCATTGGAATGGTTTGTAAATCTACATAACTGGATGGATGTCTACAAGGAAAACCAATAGGGTTTCTATGATGATGATAAACCTGTATCCTTATATTCAGACATCCCCATATATACAATAAACAGGCTAGACAAATAAAACATATCAAATTGTTATAAACCATGCATACCACAGCATTAACACAATACACATCCTTAGCAACAGGCTCAAGTTTTGTCCCAGGTATGACCTTGCCTCTCTATATTTTCAAAGCAAACATTTTCATTTTCAAGAAAGACTCTAACACAGGTGAGATACCACTGTCCTGGTGTAAAGAATCTTCATGGGAAAATCCTCATCACATAGGAAGTGATGTTTGCTCCACCGTTTGAACATCTTCATTTGATTTTGGAGTGGGTTCCATTTTGGTCCACTCTTCCCTTCAGTCGGTTCTCAGCATCTTGGGACTTTAATACTATATCACACATAACAGAGCCTTTTAGCTATGCTGACACAAGCACAAAGCAATAGAAAGGAAGTTTAAAGCCCATTTTCTGTTTCTTGTCCAATTTTTTGACAGAATATCACTGATGAAAACAGATAGCGCAAGCAATAAGTGGACGCTTGGTGACCATAAAATAACAAGACTGGTGGAAATAAATAGACCCAAGCCTACACAACCAAATGAATCAGATAGTTTAAAGTTGAAATGGACCTCAGAGATAATCTCATCCAACCCCCTTTATTTTATAGAGGGGGAAACTGAGGCCAAGAGAGGGGAAGAATCCCCAGATCATATGATCATAGATCTTGAACTAAAAGGGACTCAGAAATAATCTTGCTCAATCTCTTTGTTTTCCAGATGAGAAAATTGAGGCTCAGGGAGGTTAAGTGACTTGCCCAAGGTCACACAGGTAACAGGCATCAGAAGTGAGATTTAAACGCTTAGCTTCTGATCCTGGAATCAGTGGTCTGTCCACTGTGCAATACTGCCTCCCATAGCTAGGAAATAGAGCTGGAATTCAAATCCGTGCACTTTGATTACAAATCCAGGGCTATTTTCACTACACCACCTAGCATCAAGTGAGTGTTGCCCTCTAAGCAGTCCCCCTTGGAAAGCTACACATATGTAGCAGTCAGTGCTGAGCCTATTTCTGGGACTTCTCTTTAGGAACTGCTTTTTGAAAGAGAAAATCCATCTTACTGCTTTAAAGTCACACTTTTTTTTGGCATTGAAATAATTTTTTCCCAGTATGATCATTTGTCTTATTCCTTAGACTTGATTGTCAATGACTTTTGGCTGCCTCCAAAAATTAACTTCACCCTCCAAAGACAAATGATTTGCCACCATTGAGGTGATCCAAAAGAAAATTGTTAGTGCTGACAAGCCTCTTTGGAATTAGTGAATACCCACACCTTTCAGGGGGCCTTTTCTGAAAGACAATATTCATTCAGAGATTCTGATCTCCTTGTTGTAAACCCTCAGTCTTATTACCCTATAGTCACTCCCTTGATGATATGGATATCATTTCTAGTCTCCTTCTGTTACTTTCTAATATCTATAACAAGAGGGTTAGTCAGCCAGCAAAAGTTTTTAAAAATGTATCAAAACATGTAACATGGGAAATTCCAGCAATTACAAATACTTGATAATATGGAAAACTTAAGACCTCACTCAGTTCACACCAATATCTTCATTTTTTTTCTTGAACAGAAATATATACTATCAAATTATTTTTATCAAGTCATGTGATCTCCAAGAACTTTGATTTGTATTTACTCTAAGCTCAGCTGCAGAACACTTCTTTTCAGGCTACTCAAAGTACCAAAGATATAGTCTTTAATACTACTATGTAAGTACAGATCTGCTCATACACATGAAAACACCTTTTAGTTTTATGATCCATAACTGCTAAAAAGGATGACTTCATTTCAAGGATCCATGATTTCAAAAGCACTGGTACTCCTTCATCAATACAGATCATAACCCTGCCATGACTTAGCAGCCCATCTTGGTGGGTTACTGTGGCTGAAAAAAATCATCTCCAGGTGGCCAAGTCTCTGGTGATGAACCTCTCCGAACTCAGCTAAGTTGGCTCTTGAATGATGGACACACTGCTCAGCCACCAGGACCCTACTAATATGCAAAACACTCAAGAAATAACTAGTCCAATTGGACACGTTACAATAAAATGCACTGATGGTAAATGGATCAAGTTTCAATTCACTTCCACTTGATAATGAAAAACATCAGCCACCATTCTGAACTGATTCCTATTCATGAGCTTGGAGAAAAGGGCAGCACTACATACACAGCAATATGACAATTTCACCAACTGAAAGTCCTGATTGGAATCCAGTATCTTGAACCATAGACAGTAGCTTGTATTTAATGTTGAAGGATGATAGTTGGTCAGGTAGAAATAAACAGAATTTGAAGAAGCTTTTCCTGAATGGGGAATGGGGCTCAAACCGTTCCAGAATGCTTGAAATTACAATGCCCTGAAAAATTCCAGCCATCAGTTCCTTATATTGGTGTTCAGTTCAGTGAAATGGCATTTGTTTTGTTGTTGTTACTCTTTTTTTCTTCTTGTTACTCTTCTTTTTTTTTTTTGTCTTTTTTATCTTTTTTTTTAAGTATGAGAGACATCCAAATTTTCAAGTCTTTAATAGCGTAGGTAAAAACATTTGGGCTTTTAAGTATTTCTTTATGTAACAATACATGTGTCTTCTGCTCTTTTGATTTTAAAAATCAATATTGATATCTGTCAAATTGCTTTTTTTTAGAGAAATTTTATATTTTCTTTAGTTTGGCAAATATCACTGGTAGTTGGTGTTCTATTCAAATAGTCTTTTAAAAAATTCAAAAGAAAATAAAAAAAGATGTTTCCTTTTATTTATTTGTTCTGTTCTGATGTTCATGCTTATCGCTGGAAAGATGTTTGTGTCCAAGATTGAGTTGCATCATGAATAATTTAAAAACCATTTCTTAGGCAGAAGTTAAAGGGTCACATTTTGTCTTTTCATTTTGTATCCATAACTAATTTAAGGACTTCTTGAAATATCTAAGCATCAATTTCTGGCGAGCCTGGTTTGGCATTTTGATTTCATAAGTAGTCCAAAATTTAATTATACTTTAAGATTGTTTTACCCACGCATGGTATAACATGAAATTGAAAGGCATCTGCAGAGGCAACATTTGAACGGTTTTTGCTTCCCCACTTAGGGAAAAAGAATATGTTTGGAGTGTTTCACTTTCTAAAATTCATTTTGTCTTCGTTGATACTTTGGGGTTCAAGACGAGGTTTCCATTCCTGATTATCGCCATTTTTCGACATCTTCTACGTAATCAGCAGTTGCATTGTCAGTTTGATCGCGCTTGTGAACATGTCTGGTCTTCAGAATTTTCCGTTCTTGACGCTTCCGCCGGGCTTCCTGATGATCTTTCTGCCTTGTAAACTGATATCTTTGCAGGAAAAGATCTTTTGCATACTCGTACAATTCCATGTCTAAGAAGTTGAGGGCTTCAATCCGCTTTTGAGTCTGCTGATCTATTTCCACACTGGACGCTCTCGTGTTGTTATACTGTGTAAAGGGTGAGATGAAGTTCATGTTGAAGGTTTTCTCAAACAGATACTGAGTCTTTCTTTGAAACTCAGTAAGCCCAAAGAAAGCCATGCATTTCAGGTTCTCTTTGGCGCTGTCTAGAAGAACCTTGTTTCTCTGCTCTTCTGGCATCACGGACAGGTTGTAACAGCCAACTAAACTCAGATCAGAAAGCATGCGGACCTGGCGATTATTGGCCAAATTGTAGGGACAGTCCATAAACTCCTTAAGAGAACAGCCAGACCAATCATCCCCTGCGTAACAGCTGGGAAGCTCTTCAATAGTTGGAGACCTTCCATCACAGACATGCAAAGAGGCTTTCCATGTTGCTCCTCTCTGAACGTGTCTCCATTCACTCAAATACCGGGATACAGGATCACGAAGGATGGTGATATAGTAAAAGTTCCTACAAAAAAGGAGAAAGCAGATCAATGGGAATAGTGTTTGGTAAAATCAAATCCTAGTGAATCTGGAATACTTTTCCAGAAATGGGAATCTATTTCTGTTTGTAAAATAGGATCATAGATTTAAAGCAAGAAGGGACCTCCAAGGTCATCAAGTCCAACCACTTCTTACAGATGAAGAAAATGAGGGGTTTTAAATGAAAGGTACAAATTCACATAGGTAAGATAGCAAAGTCAGTATTCAAACATGGGTCCTTTGGCTTGATATCCAGATTTTCCCCACTATATCATGGAATACCACTAATATCTCACCTTCTATTTCTCTCCTTCCTACCTGTCTACCATTCTCTATACCATTCTATTTCTGAATCTACTCCATAGGATCACAGGAGCATTGTTCTGGAGCTGGAATGGACTTCAGCAGCCAGACAATTCAACTCTCTCACTTCCAGAAGAGGAAACTAATGTCCATGAGGGTGAAGGGACTTGCCCAAGATCACACCAATAAGTGTCAAGGGCTTTAAGATCACTTGAATGAGCCATTTGCGACTTACCACATTTGTAATTTGAAGGAAGTTAAGTGGTGCAGTGGATAAAGTGCTGGACCCTGGAGTCAGGAAGACTCATCTTCCTGAATTCAAATCTGACCACAAACACTTAATAGCTGTGTGACCCTGGTCAAGTCCCTGTTTGCCTCAGTTCCTTAACTGTAAAATTAGCTGGGGAAGGAAATGGAAAACCACTCTAGTAACTCTGCCAAGAAAAACCCAAATGTGGTCACAGAGTTGAACATTCCTGAAAAATGACTAAACAACAACAACAGATTTGTAATACTGTGGCAAGATCAGGACCTCTACCTCTAGCTAACCGTGATAGGAGCCTACAGAATAGAAATAAAGATTGGAGACCAGTGGGTTACTCTTACAGGAAGTTTCAGGGTGGGCAAGGCTAGGCATCTGGACACCCTACCTTCAAGTGTTGAAGATACATATTATTGCATCTACCCAAAGTACTTTCATACATTTTACTGAATTGAATATCCAGGTATGCAGGGAAACTTGCTTATTGTTCCTCCCTGATTGTGCCTTGCCTAGCTCAGGTACAAGTTGCAGGGCTGAGGGAGATAGTGAGTAGTAAAAACTCTGAGAATGAGATGTCTTGTGGCAGAGAGGGGGCCAGAAAAGATGCACACTTCTATTCTGTATTAAAAATTCATAGGACCTGGGATGGATGATGAAGAGTAATTTGCAAAAAGTGGACTTTGTGTCTAGCTTAGTAATCAGAATGATAGCACCACAGATCATTAGAGGTAGAAAGGACCTTACAGACCATCCAGGCCAATGCCTTCATTTAACAGATAGGGAAAATGAGGTTCAGAAAGGAGCGATTAGCCCAAGGATAGTCATATACATATATCTAATATATAGAAACAGGTAGAGATAATTATACTTAATGAATATTAATTAATGTTAATAAATATTAAAATAACTATAAATATTCAATTATTCTTAAATATATTTACACATTTAAAATTTACACATTAAAAAAATAGGTTAATAAGATTTCCAACTGCATCAAATTCTGGGGTGTTACCTTTCAATAGCTGCTATGTCTATAGGCTAGATATACCTGTACTTGGGTTAATTTAATCCAATGGGTTCTTAAAACAGTTAAATTTGGGGCAGCTCAGTGTATAGAGAGCAAGGCCTACAAATTGGAGAGCCTAGGTTCAAATCTAGCTTCAGATACTTCCTAGCTGTGTGTCCCTGGACAAGTCATTTAACCCCCACTGTCTAACCCTTATTGCCCTTCTGCCTTGGAATCAATAATGGAAGGTAAGAGTTAAAAAAACACCCAGGACTTGCAATAAGTTCACTCCAGCTTGTGTTTGGGGCAGCTAGGTGGTTCAGTGGATTGAGAGCCAGGCCTAGAGACAGGAGGTCCTAGGTTCAAATGTGGCCTCAGACATTTCCTAGCTGTGTGACCCTGGGCAAGTCACTTATCCCCCATTGCCTAGCCCTTACCACTCTTCTGCTTTGGAACCAATATACAGTAGTGAATCTAAGAAGGAAGGTAAGGGTTAAAAAAACAAAAACAAGTTATATTAGAAGACTGTTTGTTAAGGATCTATGCCTATTTGGCTATATGGCAGTCTGGAATACAATGGAAGGTTTCCTGCCCTCCTTCCACGTGTCCATACAGAGTAGGATGCCCCCCCCCCCCCAGGCTGTGCTAAATAATTGCCTGTGATAGCAGTTTTTTCTTGGTTTTGTTTTTCAAAGAAGAGCCACTAGATGTCACTGTTCCACAGGAGGCTGCCCATAACCACATTAGAATTGTTTCCCTGACCCCATGCTTCAAAAGGGTGGTGGATCACAAATGGCCATTTGGGTTTGGAACACTGAGGAAATGCTGTGCAAGTCAAAAAATGTTTTTGGGTAGCCTGACAGAGTGAGAATGGAGAGAAAGTCAAGGACATGGAAGAGAACAAGGCCTAAAATGTCTCTTGAAAATACAACAGATTTGACCCCGGAAGACTTCAAAGACATACCCTTAGAAATTGTTCCAGCAAGAGAGGACCTCAAAGACCATGTATTCCCCTGAGGTGGATAACTTGTAGCTGTGAAGTAGCATGGGCTTCTAGGCACAAACACATGGCTTTTCCTGTCTCATTCATTCATTCATCTTTACTTGTATGTCAGTTCATTTTGTTAACCCACAAATGGGTTGGGTGTCATGAATCCTGTTCTTTATAAGCTATGAATTAATGAGTTACTAACCTTTAGGAGCCCGTAAAGCTCAAACTGAGGGCTCTCATCACTCTCCTTACTCTCTTCCCCTCCACCAACTGTCTCAAAATAGCTCCTACTGGGGTACTCTGCTGGGGCCTCCTCTTAGTCATTGCCCACATTTAGCAATACTCACCTCCTCAGGTCTTACTGCTATTCTGCTTTCTTCCTTCTAACTCTCTTCCTTCCTACCCCATGGTTTATCTGAAGTCTAGGTTCTCCCAGACTTCTAAGGTAGCAACAGAGATAATTCTATCAACTCATCATACTAATGTGATAAAAGGAGAAGCCTTAGGTGGCCCTCTGGGATCTACCTTCAATTCTCAGGCTACACATGCATTTATAAGGGTCTCCTGAGATAATATTTCTATTAATTCATATGGCTTAAATAAAATAATGGAAACAAATAAGTAAGGATAAGATTGGTGAAAATTTCTGGTGTCAATTGAAAATTATTATTATTATTATTAAAATGATAGCTGACATTTATGTAATTTTTTTAGTGCACCAACAAATTTGATTCCTTAGGTCTACGTTTGTTTGTTTCCCTATGATGGAGATAGTGACCCATTTTAGAGAGTAAGACATGGGCCAAGAACACATAGGTAGAAGGGATAAAGACAGCTGGCACAATAATAGGAACACAGCATCTGTAAAAGAATTTACAAATCATTTTCTTATTTCGTATTTTACAAAGGAAGAAATTGAGGCCAGAGAGAACAAGTGACTTACCCAAGAAACTCCCCCAAATTTCAGATGTGGTAAGTTGCAAATTACCTTATCTGAGTGATCTTGCCTTTGACACTTATTGGTATGATCTTGGGCAAGTTCCTTTACCCCATGGACCTTAGTTTCCTCTTCTGGAAATGAGAGAGTTAGACTATATGGCCTCTGAGGCCCATTCTAGCTCTTAATGGGATGGAGGCCTTTCTCAGTTTTTCTTGACATAATAAGGATTTTAGTGGAGCTTTCTGGCTATACAGTTGTTAACCCTCACTCTGGTCACATGATCAGAGCATCTTTTCTTTCTATCTTAACTTTCCTTGATGATACCATTTATATTTATTCTTCAAAGTTCTGTACAGGACATCAGTTATAGACTGCATGAAAATACCCCCCCTACACACACACACACATACACACACACACCACACACACACACACCACACACATCTTTACATTGCCTCTGTGTATATTCATTTTCAATTCTTCATAAACATCTGTCCCTTGACTCCCAATCATACAACAACACTGGTAAAATATTTGTATTTAAAAGATGGGTGTTGATAAACTGTGGGAATAAAAACATCGCTGAAAAGCAACTGCTTGACTACAGGGTTGGAGGAGATAAGACTGAGGAGAGACTCTAAATGAACACTATAATGCAAACTCCAACAACAGGGAAATGGGTTCGAGTCAAGAACACATGTGATAACCAGTGGAATCATGCGTCGGCTATGGGAGAGGGAAAGGCGGGGGGGGGGGGGGAGGGGAGGAAAAGAAAACGATCTTTGTTTCCAGTGAATAATGTATGAAAACGACCAAATAAAATAATATTAAAATTAAAAAAAAAAAAGAAATAAAAAAAGATGGGTGTTCGTTTCTGGGAGAAGATGGGGAGTCACTAAAGGACTTTTTCCACTTCCTGAAGGCAAGGCAGTCCATTATTCTCCTTTCTTCATGCTAATACTAGGTCTAGCTTACAGTGCATCTGTATTGTCTGTCCCGGATCCATGGTCCATCAGATAAGCACTATATGCTATCCATCAAAATGCTTTCCATAATAAGAGCAATCACCATTCTTCATTCACTGGGTCTTTTCTCTCTTAGGTCACATTCTCAGGAGTGGTTATGGACTTCTTTCCCAACACTTAGCAACTGATTGAATATGGGAGAGTCAAAAAAAGAAACTCACCCCGAGGATGCCAACTAGGATGAATGGAATAATGATGCATGGCATCTCATTTGACTTTTATAACCACAGTCTGAGGTAGGTACTACAGTTATTTTTCCTGTGTTATAGAAAAGGAAACTGAGATTCTGAGCTCCTACTAATTCAAGGTTTTTCTCACAATACCACTATTGCTTTATACACGGTATATACACATGTACACATGTCCAATGTAGTTTTAACTCCCTTTCTAATGTGACTCCCCCTGCTCTCATAGATGAGAAAACTGAGGCCCGGAGAGGGGTATTGACTGCCTCAAAGTCAGAAGTCAACAACTAAAAAATCAATCAGACTAGCTGCAAAGGAATGTGGGGGTTGATGGCTTTGTTTTCCCATTTTCCATGCTCTAGGACAGGATATTAAAACATGCTGGAAAGGACCTGTTACCTGAAAATTGAAACTGCCCACCTCTGAAGAAGAGAATTGTGGGTCAGCAGGGAAGGTTGTCTTGCTTCCAAGGAGCCCATATGCACTTCATGGTGAAGAGTTTAACTAGTGCTGGGTCATGAGATAGAAGATGGTCTCCTTTCTCCTGAGGCCTCTGGGGCAGGAACATTCTCTGGAAAAAACCACTTGGGGGTAGAATGAGCAGAGCAGCCCCACTCTCTAAGAAAAATGCCTCTTCCTCTAGAAGGCCATAGTCTTTTGGAGATTCTGGGAGAAAACTCTCAGAAAAGAGGTGGGCTACTTTCTAGACATGTCCAACACACTGTTTTGTTTGGCTTGACTTTATTTATTTGTCTGTTTGTTTGTTTATTACCAGAGAGGGCATTAGTTACAGGCTACTAGGTAAGGCATTGGGCCTGGAGTCAGAAGATAGGTTTAAATCCTAACTCAAGAACTTAAAATCTTTAAGTGTAAAGTCCTTTAACCTCTGTGCCACAATTTCCTCAGCTTCCTGGGTTGTTGTGAGGATCAAATGAGGCAATATTTGTAAAGCATTTAGCACAGGGCCTGGTGCTAGGTATTATTACTTTCTTCCTGGGCCCTTTCTGCCTAGGGCAACACTCTCCCTTTAGACCTGTGCATCATTATATTCAGAGTTCTGCACGATTGTATTAATTATATTCCAAACATTTACTTGCCATTTTAAAAATGTCAAAGCCTTCTTTGCTAACAAAACTATGAAGTCCTAACAGGGACCAGAGAAGTTTATGCCTATAAGTCAACATAAATATATCTTTAATTATACCTACAATATCATAATATTTTCATTTTCTGTTAGTAGGTTATGGGTGGTAATACTGATATCTCTGCACTGTACCAATGGATTAAGAAAAAAACTATGCTTAGATTCTTCTGGATATTAGATAGATGGCAGTGAAGGTATATGCCATTGTGAAACTGATTCTGGAAAAATAGGACTCCTCAAATTGCTAATGATGTCTAAACCAGCAACAACATTATTGTCATCACACAGAAATGACTTAAAAAAAGCGATGTGGGAAGAATTAAGGTTAGCTTATGTCAATAATGAATAAACCTCCACTAAAGACCTTTGACACCTTACTACATCCTGGGGATCTAGAAAGGCTATGAGTGTGGTTTAGGTTATGGACTATGTCTACTTTCTGGGTACCAGTGTACCTAGGTTTAGAAGAGGAGGGAGGGAGAAGGAGATGGGGGAGGAGAGAGAGAGAGAGAGAGAGAGAGAGAGAAGAGAGAGAGAGAGAGAGAGAGAGAGAGAGAGAGAGAGAGAGAGAGAGAGAGAGAGAGAGAGAGAGAGAATTTCAGAGCTTGTCATGAAAAGTCCAAGACTTTGAGGCAATATAATCTGAGTTGTAATCTCTATACTGTGTGATTCTTGTAAACATCAGAAAGCTAGATGGTGTAGCAGATAGAGCACTGGGCCTTTAATTATGAAGACTTGATATTGAATTCTGCCTAAGACACTTAATATTTGTATGACTATGCTCAAGTTTCTTAATTGCTCTCTACCTCAGTTTTCTCACCTATAAAATGGAGATAATAATAGCACCAACTTTACAGTAAAAGAATTCGAAAACATGCATAATGCATTTTCGGACCTTAAAGCACTATATAAATGCTAGTTTTGTCCATCCATAAGTTTGTGACAAGGAATCAAACATGCTAGGGGACTATTTTGCCTTCTCCCAAATATGGGGATACTAGTGGACTATGTGAATTGTCCATCTTTTTTTTCCAGTTGTGTGTTTCTCGGATGGCATCCACCCCATCAATTCTATATCATTCCTTAACTGAAATGTCAACTATAATTCTGTTCATGCCCACCAAAGATCTCTCCGTTGCCTTTCATATGATCTAGACAAATACATTTCTTGGGACAGGATAGTATTCCAATGCTCACATCCATATATCATCACTGGAATAATACTGTTGTTAAAAAGTTGGGTCTTTGTTCCATCATAAAGCTTGGGGCAATTAAAAAACCCTGCACAATTTCCCAAAGGCAGTCTGCTTTCTACCTCCCATTCAGTTCTGGGTCTATATCATTGTTCACTTATGGATTCTATCCCCAGATATATGTATTGATGGATAATCTTTATAGGTTGCAAAGTGCCTAGGGAGGCTCTCCCTCACTGGAGTTCTTTGAGTAGAAGCTGGATGTCCCCTTGTCAGGGACATTGGAGAAGATTCTTTGTCTGGCCCAGGTTGGATCCTGTGGCATTCTATTTGTCTGAAGCTAGCATCATTCCTGTTTAGCAAACACTTCTCTGATATGTTGATCTTTTAGCTTTTATGTCCATATGACTGCCTAGGGTTTGAGATATCTCTGTCATATCCTCAAGACAGGGATAATCTTCAAGATTATTTGCACAGAGGCTGCTTGGTCATCCCAAAGCTAAGGAGTACAGCTCTGATGATTACAAATCCCAAGTCAGATTTCACTTACTGTGAAAGGTGAGCCCTTCATTGGGTGATTGGAAATGGATTGACCCTTGCAAACATCTAACCTCAGAAAGGAATAAGCCCCAGTGCTTGAGAAAGACATCAGACTTTGACTTTAAAGCTCAAGGTACATATAGTCACATGCTTAAAGGCAAAAAAACCACATCGTGGCCCTCTATTAATCAATCATTCTTACAGCACGTCAATGGTAAGTCCAATTCAATTATACTATCCAAGCTACCTGAAGGGCTTTACACCCTTAACTTGTCCTTTCTCACAGGAGGGGAGTTTATTTCCCAGAGAGACCTAGCCAGAAAGAATTGGATTTAAGGTTCTGTCCCAAAGAGAATTCGCCCTTCATTTATCAGGAAATGGCCCCTAAATGGGATTCCAAGTTGCCACTCCAAGGGAGAAAGAAGAATGAACTAATAATAGCACTTAGTTTTTTAGAATATCCTGCTTTCAGGGGCAGCTGGGTGGCTCAGTGAATTGAGAGCCAGGCCTAGAGATGGGAGGGCCTAGGTTCAAATCTGACCTCAGCCACTTCCTAGCTGTGTGACCCGCTGTGTGACCCTGGGCAAGTTACTTGATCCCCATTGCCTAGCCCTTACCTCTCTTCTGCCTTGGAACCAATACATAGGGTTTTTTAAAAAACCCTTACTCTCTGCCCTAGACTTGATACTAGAATCCTTTCCATGAAAGAAGAGTGGTAAGGGGTAGGCAATTGTGGTTAAGTGAAAATCTTCTAAACTAATTAAATAAAAAATGAAAAAACAAGCAAACAAAGAAATGGGATATCTTGGGTTCAAATCTAGTCTCAGACACTTCCTAGTTGTGTGACCCTGGGCAAATCACTTAACCCCTGTTGCCTAATCCTATGATGATTAACCCATGGCATATGTGCCCCAAAGGGCATACAGAACCCTTTCTGTGAGCATGCCTGCACTTGCCCACCAGAGTTCATTACTAGAAAGCCAGAGGGGCTCAGGGCAGAGCTATTCTTCTCCCCTTCTCCATGGGCCTGAAGACATTCCTCACTTCACAAGTCCCTCTGTCCAGTAGCCCAAAGGGAGTGCTTCTTCCTTTTCCTGTCTCGGGTAAGGGGAGCACCAGGGGTGAGGCGGGGCATGGTGTGGTACTGGGTCTGGGTGGGGCAGGCATGGCAAGCAGTCTTGGGGGTGGAGCAAGGCACTCTATCTCTAATAGGTTCACCATCACTGGCCTAGCCCTTTCCGTTCTTCTGCCTTGGAACCAATACTGAGCATTGATTCTAAGACAGAAAGTAAGGGTTTAAAAAAAACTCATGTGGAATCTAGGGCTGTTCAAATCAAAAATTTGCAGGAATAATTCTAAGAGCTGCAAGGAGCTCCTTTCCCAGTGGATTATCCCCACCTGGTGGTAGGAGTAATTGCCTGGAGGCTCCAGCTCCACCCTTCCTCTCACCCTAGCTTTTGGGGAGCTCAAAGAAACAACCTGGCTGTAATTTGATTAATCCTTTCAA
This sequence comes from Monodelphis domestica, assembly GCF_027887165.1. Taxonomy (NCBI): domain Eukaryota; kingdom Metazoa; phylum Chordata; class Mammalia; order Didelphimorphia; family Didelphidae; genus Monodelphis; species Monodelphis domestica. The sequence continues at coordinate 50,981,921 of NC_077235.1, read as the reverse complement.
GATATCCTAAGGGAAGTCAAGAGAAGTCAAGAAAATTAAAGAGAGAAAGAGTGTCTTTTAGCTGAAGACATACCATTCAGATGCTAGAAAAGGGATAAGACAAATAGCTATATAACTAGATAAGTTTTAATCACTCAATCAATAAACATTTATTAAGCACCTACTATGAGTCAGGCACTATGCTAAACTCTAGGAATTAAAAAAAATAAACAAAAGAAGGCTCCTGCTCTTAAAGAACTCATGTTAAAATGGGAGGGACAACACAGAAACAAAGACAGAGAAAATTGCACAGCCTCTCTTTCTTCTCTCCCTTTTCCTCCCTCTCCCTCCCTCCTTCCTTCCTTCCTTCCTTCCTTCCTTCCTTCCTTCCTTCCTTCCTTCCTTCCCTTGTGCCTGTCTGCCTTTGTGTTGGGCCTCTGAAACAAAAATTATATAAGATTGGCATTTATTTCAATATTTTAATAGCCTTTGGTTTCTTGAATGATTGTGAATAGTACCTCTGAATAGAATATTGTTAAACAAGACAGGAACATGGACAACAACATCTCACTGTGTGGGACCAAGGAACTCAACATATCAATACCAGATTATGAAAAACTGACTAGGCCAATTTTCTCAGGGAAGTATTTAAGGAAATCTAAAACCATAGATGAGCTAAAAAGGACCCTAGGGTTCCCAAGACCCTTATTTTACTGATGAGACTCAGAAAATAGAAGTATCTTGTCCAAAACTGCACCACTAAAAAGCTGGTGTCAGGGGCAAATCTGGAGATCTCAGATCTCCAAAGGACCAGCCTAGGAGTGTTTTCCCTATGATATATTTACTGCCTCTTGAGTCTGTAACAACTTAACAGCATCCTTGAATAATAGAAAAGCACAGCTATTCTATGGAAGCAAAGGGCTGGGTTTCCTTGTGAGGCTACTGGGTATGAGCCAGTTAAATGTTCTGGATCAAACTATGCTCAGAGCAACCCAATTAAAATGCAGTAGCAGGAATTGGCTTCAAGTTGTTTTTTTTATTTTATTTTATTTTTTGTGGCATGCAAGCAGTAAGCAGAAAGAGCTTCCACTCCATGGAGCAATGGTTTGCAAAGCTAGAATGTTTGTCATTTTCCAGAGCCCACTCACCATTCCAAGAATCTTAGTGCCTCATTGAATCAGAACACAGTGCATAAAGATTTCATTTTTCCTACACACTGATTCCTTATGGGGGCTATCTGTTTGGTGATGGAAAAGTTTGCTTAGTCAAAAAAATTGGAGTTTGACATTCAGGAAATGACAGGCATTTGTATAATACGATTGATGTGCCAACCCTAACATTTTCACTGCACGCATAGAGCTAGAATAACTATGAGAAAATTTGTCTCATCCCACATAAATTTCATGATCTTTTAATGAAACATTAGTTAGCTCTGTGAAACCCCCAAATGATGCTCAGGTATTTTAATGTCTGTGTCGGTGTGAATTTATTATTCGAAAGTACTTCTTTTGCAGTGAACAAAACCCTGTCATTGTAACTTGAGGGGAATACACCCCCCCACACACATATACACTCACATAGCACCTACACACAGGGGTAATGATAGCTCATGGTTATATCTTACATTACTGTTTACAAAACACTTTTGATATATTATCAGGTTTGATCTTCACAACAGCCCAAGGAGGGAGGTACTATTAAAATTTCCATTTTATAGGTAAGATTGAGGCCTCTGAAGCTTAAGTGGCTTGTCCAAGATCACACAGTAAATAAATGTCTAAGGAGGATACTCAAATATGTTGCTCCCTTTTCTTTTCACATAGTCAACCCATAAATTTAGATCCTTATTACCTCTTACCTTAATTGCAATAACTTTCTCATAAGTCTCCTTACTAAAATGCTTTTCCTAAAGCATAGATCTGATTATGTCACTCTCCTAGAAGCTTCATGAACATCCCTGTTATTTCTAAGATCAAATACCAACTTCTCTACTTGGCATTGAACCCTTTCCAACTTGGAGCCACCCTCCCCCTTCTAGCTTATATTATACATTATTCTCCTCTATATACTGTATAGGCCAGCCATACTGATTTTCTTGTAGTTCCTCACATATGACACTTGACCTCCCATCTTCATACCTCTGTACAAGCCTTCCCTCATGACTGAAAGCTCTTCTTTCCTTCACTGACTGGATCTGGTTTACTACAAGACCCAGCTAAAGCACCATTTTCTGCATGAAACTTTCCAGGGCCCCAAGCTGCTAATGCTTCCCCCTAGAAGGTTACCTTTTATCTTCTTTGGTTATGTATTTTAAACATTTATTCTAAAATCATATCAACTACTAGACAGCATTTTGTTTATTCTGGAAAGATGAAGCTCAGTAATAGAACAATCCTAAAACTGTAAACCCTAGAACAATGATGGTGAACCCTTTAGAACCAGAGTGCCAGGCCCTTTCCCCAGACTGAGTGCTGTGCCTACCCCCTCCCATCAGAGACAACTTGTCATGCCTCTTCCCCCATGAGTGCTGGGCATGCTCTGCCCCCTTACCCCACACAAGGGAGAGAGAAAGTGCTCCCATTGGGCTGCTGGGCAGAGGGGTGGGTAAAGTGAGGAATGTCCTCAGTGAGTATAGAGAGGGGGAGAAGAATGGCCCAAGCGCTCTGCTCCACTCTAGCTCTACTGCCTGTGCCCTCCCATTGGCTGCTGGGCAGAGGGGTGAGGGATGTGAAAAAATGTCATCAGACACGGTGGAGAGGGGGAGGGAAGCAGCTCTGCCCAAGTCCTCCTGCCTTTCTCGTAACGAATGGGGGGTATGTGTGTCCACAGAGAATGTTCTGTGCCATCTTTGGCACCCATGCCATAGGTTTGCCATCACTGCCCTAGAACCATCTATAAGTTCTGGCCATGTCTTTCTTCTAAACAGTCATTACACTTGGTGAAAACTGCCTTTTAAAGATGGAAAGGGGAAGTCAACTGAAGAAAGTAGGCCTTGCTTTTTTTCCCAAATGAAATATAAGAAGGTATCTTCAGCAGATAGAAATGTACTATTTTTTTCCTTATTATCAATAGTGCCACTATGAACATTTTTATATATTTTAGAACCTATGTGGTAAACTTTGATAGCATAGAGACACACACATTCTCTTCTCAATTAAAATATAAGCCCCGAGTGTGGGACTTCCGGTCAAGATGGCGGCTTAGAGAAATCTAAAGTTCAGATTTCCGGAAACCCTTCCCTACCGATCTCAAAATATTTGCTCCATTCATAAGCAGAGGATAAACTGTGGGAGTAGAAACACCGAGGAAAAGCAACTGCTTGAATACAGCGGTTGAGGGGACATGACAGAGGAGAGACTCTAAATGAACACTCTAATGCAAATATTATCAACATAGCAATGGGTTCAAATCAAGAAAACATGTAATGCCCAGTGGATTTACACATCGGCTATGGGGGGTGGGGAGGAAAAGAAAATGATCTATGTCTTTAATGAATAATGCTTGGAAATGATCAAATAAAATAAAATAAAAATAAAATATAAGCCCCTTGAAGGCAGGGATTACTTTGCTTTTGTCTTTGTATTCCCAGTTTCTAACACAGATCACAGCACTTATTAGGTTCAAAAGAAGTTCTTATTGTTTGATTCCTAGCTCCAAGTTGGAATTTTCAGGTGTTAGCCTGGATCTGCTAAAGGTTTTTTTCATTTGAATAAGTTTATTTAGTCAATTTAGAACATTATTCCTTGGTTACAATAATCACATTATTTCCCTCCCTCCCCTCCACCCACTCTTCCCGCAGCCAATGTGTAATTTCATTGGGTATTACATGTGTCCTTGATCAGAACCCATTTCCATGTTGTTGTTTGCACTAGGGTATTCATTTAGAGTCTCCATCCCCAACAATATGCCTTCAACCCATGTATTCAAGCAGTTGTTTTTCTTTGGTGTTTTTACTCCCACAGTGTTTCCTCTGGATGTGCATAGTGGTTTTTCTCGTAGGTTCCTCCGAGTTGTTCCTGCTAAAGGTTTGATATTCCTTCATACAATCTATTCTTTAATACTCTGATGATTTGTGGTTTCAGTTAGTGAGTACTCCCTCCACTGATGCAGGTCCTAACCCCTCCAAATTTGAACTGACAATTTCAGTAGTTGCTATGGCCAAATAAAATTAATCACCCAGTAACCCCTTCAAAGTTAGCCTTCAAAGCTAGTCTTCTGACAAGAGATCCACAGTCTTTTTCTGGGTCCATCCTTGAAGCTTCTCAAGCTGGGTAGGGCCCTTCAGGGTTGACATTGTCTTTGTCACTTCCATGCTCTGGAGAGGGCATCTGTGGGGGACTTCAGCACAAGACAAACAGTTCAAGACCATTAAACCTGAAGAAAGCAAAATTTGATTGGGAACTCAATTCTATACTTGAAAAATAATAAATTCTTAACAAACAACCAAAGCACAGAGTTAGCAAACCAGCAGACTCTGAGTCGAAGAAAATCATTTTAGAATTCATACTATCCTCTTATATGACTGAAAAGTGACAAAGAGGCTTTCTGTGTGAAAGTTTGCCCCAATCTACAGTGTTTTGCCTGCACATCATTAATGGACTGTGACCCCCTTCCCCTTAACCCCTGAAATCTCAAGGTCCTATGTAACATTGTTGGGGTGACTGCTTAGGACATAAATAAAATAGCCAGTTATGATTGGACTTTGAACTCTTGGTATGAATTTGCACCATAGTGTTGACAATATATATAAAAACACAGTTCCTATGGAACTAACTGGTCCTTGGAATGTTGTTTTACCTAATGTTATACTCTCACTGGACTGATAAATGTTCTAGAAAGTGAAATTGGTTCCATGAACATTTACTTGCACTAGTTATTTTTTTCTATGCGATATATGAGTATTGCTTCTTCCAGAACTAGCTTTTGAAATCTCACCCCTAAATATAAGCAAGAATTCTGTTCCCATCTTCAAGGTATCACGCAATCTGATTTGAGTCATTGGACCATTAAACATCTGAGGTTGAAGGGGTCTTATAAGGAAATTAACTATTTCAGACTCCTTATTTAACTGATCAGAAAAGTGGAAGTGACTTGGGCAAGATCACATCTATAGTTACTGAGGGAGGTAGGAATAGAATCTAGACCTCCTGAATTCTTGGCTAGTTTTAGAAAGAATCTTGGAGAATAACTTGGGGTCAGGAACATCTAAATTCAAGATCAGACTCAAGCACTTACTATCTGTATAATCCTGAGCAAACTTAATTGGTTTGTCTCAATTTCTTCCTTGTAAAATGGAGGTAATAATAGCACCTACCTCAAAGATTGTAAGAATCAAATGAGACAATATTTGTAAAGCATTTTGTGAGCCTTAAAGTGCTATATAAACGCTGCTGCTGCTGCTGCTGCTACTACTACTACTACTACCACTACTACTACTACTACTACTACTACTACTACTACTACTACTACTACTACTACTACTACTACTACGTGTTGTAACATGATATATTTTAGATTTAAAGTCACTTGTGGCTAAGACAGGATCTGTATACCTGCTTTTATAAAAAGCTTAGCACATCCTCATGTACATTTAAATGTTGTAATCATGATGGTAATTAATGTACATAATTAATTTAGATTCATATATTTTGCTTATGAATGCAGTTTACTTGGAATACTAAACTTTTAGCTTTTTGAAAATTCTCTCTTCATAAGATCACAGATTTTGAATTGCAAAAGACATTAAAGAGTATTAAGTCCTGCCCCCTCAGAAAACTGAGGCCATGAAGAATTAAGACATCTGTACAGGTTCACATCAGTAGAATTTGAACTCAGGTCTTCCTGACTGAATCATTATTCCACACCACCTCTTAACCACAAAGATGTTATCAACAATTTTGACAAATGCAAAGATGGTATACTGTTGAATTTTCAGCTGGCACAAAGTTAGGTGAGATGGCTAACATAATGGATGATTGAGTCAAAATCCACAGAAATCTAAAATCCACATTGAAACACCAGGCTGAATCTAAGAAGGTGAAACTGAATATGGATAAATGTAAAATCTTATGTTCAGGTTCAAAAAGCAAATAGCACAAGTCAAATATGGGGAAAGTTATAGTTAGGAGCAAGGATATGAAGTGCTCTAAATGCTAAGAGGCCTTTGTATTTTATCCTGGAGGTTATAGGAAGCCTCTGGAGCTCACTGAGCAGAGGGGAACATAGTCAGACTTATGCTTTGAAAAATCACATTGGCAGTGGAGTAGAGGATGGATGGAAAGGAGATAGACTTGAATTAGAAGACTACTTACTGTAGTAGTACAAGCAAGAGGCTAAGATGTGTGCTAGGGTTGTGGCAATGTGAGCAGAGAAAAGGGTTTGACAAAAATGAAGGAAATGACAAGATATAATAGGGGACTGAATATGTAGGGTCAGTGAGAAGTAGGAATAGAATATAACATCAAGTTGTTGTGCAGTGTTGGAAAAGATAGTTTCAATTGGATGAAGAATTCATAATTAATCAATCCAGATTGTGAAGAGTTTAGAAGGCTGTGAGAAGAGAGGAAGTGGAGACATCAATTATAGATGACTTTCTCAAGGAGTTCACCCATGAAAGGGAGAAGAGATATGAGATGATAGCAAGTGGGGATGGTAGGATAAAATGAGAGATTTTTAAAGGATGGAGGTGATGTAGCATATTTGTAGGCAGAGGGTAAAGATCCAGAAGATATAGGTAGAGATTGAAGAGAGGAGAGAAAATGGGGATAGAAGAGGAGGCAATCTGTTGAAGATGGGGAGCAATGGGATCAAAGGTGTGTGTAAAATGATTTGCCTTGTCAAGGACAGGGGCCATCTCTTCATGTGACACAGACATGAAGATCAAGTGGATAAAGATAATGGAGGAAGGTATCTTGAGTCATATGAGATGAGTAGGAGGGGAGGAAAAGGAGCTCTCATCATGTGGTTTCTAGTTTTTCAGCTGTGAATATGGTGGTAGAGATGGGTTATCAGGAACATCTTGAGAAGAGCCAAAAAGGTACAATACAGCCACTCTTCAGAATGGGGTATCAATGAAGGATTAGGTTTATTTTGCTTGGACCCAGAGGGCAGAACTAGTAGCTATTGGTGGAAGATGCAGAGAGGCAGATTTCAGCTCCATTAAAAAACCAAAACCAAAACCAAAAATTGCCTAATAATTAGGATCATCCCAGAAGAGAATGGGTAAGATTGGGCAGTAGTAAGCTTCTCTTCCCCAAAGATTTTCAGATGAAGACTAGATGCTCACTTGTTGGGGTCACTGGGTCTTCCCCTCTGGCTCTGCCCCCTTCCCCCACCTTATAAGTCTTACTCAAGTTTGGGTGGTGCTCCATGCTTTCTGGAATCCCTTATAACTCTGAGCTATGGTGAGATGAAATCTAAGGAGAATACTGCTTGATTTTTCACCATGAATTAAATAGATGAACTGTAAAGTTTTGAGTAAAGCCAAATATTTCCCATTAATTTCCACTTAAAACCCCCACATTTTTTGAAAATCCACTTAAGAATCTTTACTTTCATTTCAAAATCGTTGTTATCTTAGTCATTTAACCTCTATATCTCTTCTCTGGAAAGAAATCAGTCAAAGGGACAATCAATCCACATGATCTTTGCAGGCTCGTTAAAAGCTCACAGGACATTAAGAAACAGTTAATTCTCATTTCAGTGAAGTCCAAACTGATTCTTAGGCACTTGGCTGTTTAAGTAGCTACCCTCTTTGTGCCATTTGCTCCAGGTATTCAGCCAAACTAATTACCTGGAAAAGCCATTTGGAGAAGCTTTTTCAAATAGTGTCAGTGCAAGCAGTAATAATTTTCATTCTGGCAATAATGGTATTGCTACTATTTGGAGGAGAGAGAAAAATTTGAAAGAGTTCTCTTCTTTCTTGTCCCCTACTCTGTGCCCTTCCACCTCTAGAAGCCCTGGGCTGAACTGGAGAACAGGTTCCCTGGGTCAAACAGCCCCGAGAAATCTGCACAATTGGTGTGGACAAATACTCTAAGGAGTGACTTCTTTGTAGGGCCTTCAAGAAATGGGAAGCTGGCTCCATAGTCAGTCATTGCTACTTCTGGACAGTGGCTTTGGGAGATGAGAATATTGATTTAATAGTAATTTCTGTTTCAGCAAGCAGTCTTTTTGTTCTCATCTGATTTCCTAGTTTATACAGCTGGAATAGTTTGTCTTAGGACTTATAAGGGAGAAAAATTTTACCTATCTCCTTCCCTTCCTTCTCTGTCCCACTGAAGAATTAGAGGGCATTAGGTCATAGAGCAGTTAACCTTTAAAAGGAGTCTATTCTGCTCCAGGATGTAGTACAAGATGTAGAGCTCTCTATTAATCCATCCCATCTGACTTTAAAAAATGAAATGTTTTGTTCATTAAGTAAAATAAAACGAGGAATTATTTATTAAACACTTAACATAAATAACAATACAACAAACTAAATTTGCTTAGTAACCAATTACATTAATTTGTTTCAGCATATAAAGCCGTTATTTCCTTTTTTCTGTCTTTCCCCCTAAATTTCCTTGAAGATTATTTGTTCATCCACTTTCATTTATTTTTCTTTTCATGTAGTCAGTTAGTGTATAATCTGCTCTTTAGCTTTTCTTTTTTCTCCTACTTTGCATTATTTCACAAAACTTTTTCTAGATTTCTTCATAGTTAATCTAAATTGAATTATAGTATTTCTATTATATTCATATACCAGAAGTAGTAGTAATAGTATTAACAATAGCTAATATTTATATAGTACCTACTATGTGTGCCAGACACTGTTCTAAGCAGCTTTTCCATCATTTTCTCGTTTGGCTCCTACAACAATCCTAGGAGGTAGGTACAGTTATTTTTTCCCCATTTTACAGTTGAGGAAGCTGAGATCAAGAGAGGTTAAATGACTTGCTCAGGGGCACACAGTTATTAAGTGTCAGAGGCCAGATTTGAACTCAGGTCTCCTTGATTCTGGATTAGGACTCTATCCACTGTGCCACCTAGCTGCTCCTATTGTTGGACATCTAGCTTGCTTCCAGTCTTTTGTTTTGTTTTTGGTCTACTATGATGCTATGAAAATTTTTGAACCGATATGTTGTTACATTTATTTAGTTCGAGAATACTTTCAGAGTATATTCCCAATAACAAACGATCATATCAATAGCCTATCCTTTTCTACCAATGCACATACAATAGATTTTGTCTTTTAAAAAGTAGATTCACCAGCCACAGAAGCCCTTTTTGTTGACGTCCTTATTTATATTAAACTAAAAATACACCAGAGCAGTCAGTGTGCATTGTAGTTTGGCACATCCATAGTGTGTTTAATTTATTGGAGTGTAAGGAGTTATTTTATGGAAAGGAGCTTTGTTTATTAGACTGGCACAGAGACATTGAGAACACAGTTTGATTTTTCTTTTCTTCAAGCTTAAATCTGTTTCATTTCAACTTCCACTCATTGCTCCAACTTTTGCCTTTGTGGCCAAGCAGAGCAGGCCTGATCCCTCTCCTATACAATAGCTTATTAAATACCCGAAGACAGTTTCATATCTCCTTTCTTTCCTCTCGCCTCAAGAGCCTCAGCTCCTTCAATAGATCCTCTAATGGAATACATTTGCCCTTCTCTATTCTGGTTGCCATGCTTGAGATATGCTCCAGCTTATCAATATCCTTTATAAACTTTGATGCCTCCAACTGAGCACATACCAGAAGTGGTCTAACATAGTGGGTCTATTATGCCCTTGTCAGTGCATATAGTTCTGTGCCTGGAGTCAGTAAGACCTGAGTTCAAATCTGGATCCAGGATACTAGTTGTGTGACCCTGGGCAAGTCACTTAATAACTATCTACCTCAGTTTTCCCAATTGTAAAATAGAGATAACAATAGCAACTACCTTGTAGGGTTAGGAAAACCAAATGAGATATTTATTAAGATTTTAGCACTGGGCCTGGCACATAGTGCTTTTCTTCTCTCTTGCCCTCTTACATCACACTTGCCCCTTTCTCTCCCTTCTTTTTTTCTTCTTCTTCCCTTCCTTCTTTTTTTGTTCATTCATTAGTTCCTTCCTTCCACCACACATCTTTTTATGCAACCCAAGGTCACTTTAGCTTTTTGGCCATTACACCACGTCACTGACTTGTATTGAGCTTACATTCCACTCAAAACAAAATTGCAGCATTTAGAAGAGACAGTCTTGTCTAGGGCTCAGGAGTACCAATATACCTAACACTCTTAGAAAGGGGACCTATTCATCACCCATATTTACTGTACCTTAGAAAGGATGGCTTGCTCAAAGGAATAGGTGTGCTGGAGGCATATGTCATTTAAAATTCCCCACTAAGTACAATAAATGAATTAAACTAAATCCCTTTCACACCTCCACATGAAAATATAACATAGAATATATTTACTACTTAAACTTTGCTGCAATTTAATTTGAGCTTTCATTGATTTCATTTAATAGAGAGATTACATAATCAGGAAGTTCGTAACAACTGAAAATACTAAGTATGTTCTTCAACCATCAGGGCATTTTGGTAATATCTAGTAATGAAGGGAGATTCTCATTTAATTGAATTGGAAATGCAACATATATTAGCTAAAGAAACTTAATCAGTGTGATCACATTAAAATGGGCCACCCTGATTAAGTCACTTGCAAACACTCTGCAATTATCATAGAGACTTGCAGTGTTAATGATTTAAACCCAGGTTTCTTCTCATGAGACCCAGACTTGGAGTTTTATGCCAGACAATTAAAAACTCCATTCTTTATTTCAAAAGATGTTACAAACCCAATTATTGGTATCAGTGTGGAGGGTATTATGGAAAAGAGTTACTTTTCTTTTGGGGGGGAAGCTGGCCTCTTGGCTCTTGGGACTGGGAATGAAGTTTGGCAGTGGGCAAATAGCCATTTCAAATATCAGCTAGGGAGTGCATGGTCTTCTGTTCTCTCTGCCTTGCTTGGTTTCACAAGCCATGGTATATGAATGCAATGGAACATTACTGGAGCCATAAGGAATGATGAACACGAAGAATTCAAGAGAAACCAGGGAAACTTTTCAGGAAATGGTACTGCGAGAAGAAAGCAAGAGCAAACATAAAATAAAGCAATCCACACACAATGGCTGCTGCTAAATGCGTAAAGGCAACTGAACTCAGGTCAAAGATGATGGATGACCTGCATACCATGCTACTAATGGCCAAGGATACATTCATCCTTTCTGTAAGCGATGGCTAAACTCCTGAATCCCAAAGTATTCTATGTTGCACTCATGCTATTAGGCAGTTTTGCTGAAGCTATTTTCAGAGGATGTACTTTGGTACTTTGTGGAGAGGTTTGTTTCAGTGTGGGTTGGGAAATGTCTGTTGTTTAAAGCAAAATGTATCTATCCAAGGAACAAATGGCATTTCTACCACTAGGATTTAATCAGCCCTGAGTAGCTGATAAAGAAGGGTGGTGGGGTGTCTTATGGTAGATTCATTCTACCTTCTGAGCCACCAGTCTTATCTGACCACATCTTTTTTTGGATATTTTAGACTAGATGTTCTATAGGCATTCCAAACTCAGCATATCCAAACTAGAACTCTTTAGATTTTCCTGGCTTATCATCTATGGCACCACAATCATCAATGTCATCTTCAATACCTCACTCTCATCAAAATATTGAATCAGTTGCCATATTGGCATCTTGTCTCCACCTACACAGGCATTACCCTTGGTCAGGCACTCATCACCTCCGGCCTGCATTACTCTAATAGCCTCCATTTTGGTCTTCCTACCTTAAGCTTCAGTCTCTACTGCATTCTATCCTCCATACATCTCCCATAGTGATTTTACTCAAGCATAGGCTTGACCATGTCAACCTCCTTACTCAAGAAACTGCAGTGGCTTTTAGGACATTCAGGACCAAATATAAAATCCTCTGTCATTCATGACTTCACTCTCTGACTTCACGACCTGGCCCTTTCAAGGGGCCTTTCATTCTTTTTTAAGCCTTTTTTTTTCCATTGTACTCCCCTCAACACATTCCACCATGAAGACATATTGGCTTACAGACACTCCATCTCCCATCTTTTATCAGCTATTTCCCAGGCCTGCTATGTCCTACCTCCTCATATCTGCCTTTTGGAATCTTTGGCATCCTTCAAAACTCAGTTTAAGGGTCACCTCCTACAAAAGACCTTTATTTCTTTCTCCCCATGTACTCTACACACAAAGTTACCCTTTCTTCCTTTTGCACGTATTCTGTATATATTTAAATACTAACTGTTGTTTTCCCCATTAGATTGCCTACTCCTCAAGGGAAGGGGCTGTTTTACTTCTGCTTTGTAAACCCAGCACTTAGCATAGTGCATGGCACATAGTAGGTGCTGTCTCAGACATGTAGTAGCTCGATAATTCAGGAGTAGTAACTGAAACACTCTCTGTATCAGTTTCTTATTTGCATACTGACAGAGTTTGATTCAGTGGGCTCTAAGAGCCCTTCTAGCCCTAACTCTATGCTCCCATGGTTGTTTCTTCTAATAGGAATTGAAAAATAAGAGAACTGAGCTGGTGTTAAGTCATCTTCCTAGGGTGCCTTGGCCTCCCCATGGCCTAATCTTATCAGAGTCCACCACAGGTGGAGCTAAGAAGACTGTTTTTTAAATTCTCTTCTTCTGACAGGGGATGAATTGGTATTTCCTTTGCTTACTTCTGCAGTGGTGCTTCAGACCTTTGGACATACCAGTTTGATGGAACAGTAAAGAACGAGCTGGTCTAAAGTTAACCTGGTGAGTTAGTCCATGTGTCACATATGCCATGACTATAGCTTGTATTTAAATGTAAGTCCACTTACTTTCAATATACATACACACAATTTTATAGGGTCAGACCTAGGTCTGTGGGGCAGGAAACAGGTATGTGGGCATAAGTACCTGGGGAAGATGACATACTTCTCTGTTCGATAATAGGCTCTGTTGACTGGTTTCTCAAATACCAGAATCACCTACCAAATGTACTTTGTTTAAGGTAACACTGAAAAAGCTTCAAGTTCAAGGAGATATTTTTTAGAAAATATAGCCAAGTCCCGTTAATCTTTCCCCATATTGAATTACAGAGCATTCATTTTTATGCCCTTGTACTGAGGTAAAACAAGAAAAGTGATGGCCTATTCGATGGTCTTTGGAGCAGCAATATTTTTGCTTTCTTGCTTTTCTTACTACAAAATCTTGACCAGCAAGTATTTATGAAACACTGCCTATATTCAAAGAATACAGTTGTGCTTAAGACAGACCCCTGCCCTCAAGATGCTTATAGTCTAGCCAGGGAAATGACATAAATAATTTAAATGTTTGTCAACAATAAGAGTTAAGATAATAAGATAATAGTTCAAGAAGCCACTAGAAAAGTCAGTTAATGTACTAGAATTCTATCCTAGTAGAATGTAAGATTCTTGAGGGCTGGGACTGTTTTTATTTCCATATCTCCACAGCCTAGCATGGTGCAATGCCTTACAAGTAGTAAGTGACTTAATAAATGTTGGTTGAATTGGATTGACACTTAAATAATATGTGTAAGAACTATAGACCCTCAGAAGACAGCATCTCAAATCCCATGGGCTTAGTCTAGTCAGGCTTTAGGGTTGGGCCTTAGAAAGAAGAAGAGAGGTGAAAAGAAAGCATCCTAAGTGTGATCAAAAGCCTCTTGTTGATAAAGTATAATGTGTGTCTGGGGAACATCTAGGATACCAATTTGGCATAAACTTGGGGTTTGGGAAGGTGAATTGTTGGAGATAAGACTGGAAGGCAGTGTCCCTCTAATACAATACAACAGTTGGTCAAAGATTTAAGAATTTCAATGCAAACATATACAGCATTTGGTAAGGGATTTAAGAATTACAAAGCAAACATTTATAGGATTATATAAAATACCTAAAATGAATACAAATCAGGAACAGCTTGTGGGTATTTTCATGTTGGTATTTAAATAAATAATGTAGACTTTGGACTAAGTACCTAGCAGCACATTTTGGTGGAGCTGATAGCTGAAAAACTGGATAATCTCTTCCCTGCTGAAGGCCCACCCTGTCTTTTGCTGTACTTTTCATTACAGTAGAGCACACACCACTGGCTTAAGGAAATCCTGAAGAAAGAGTAGATATTCATTTAGTCTTCTCAACAACAGCCAATTTGCTACCATCACTCAAAAATGGCAATGCTTTTTTCCCCCGAGTATTTAGGGCTCAGGACCAGTTTAGGACTTAATCTCGGCTAACTATCGGCTGGCAATCTGGTCCCACTCAACTGTCTAGTGTGATTTGGGAATGCAAAGTGCTTGTTTTTATTTGGATGCCCTTCGGAGATAGAAAGGACAGCCACCATATTGCAGAATAATCATAGTGTCTTTTACCTTTTGTGAGCTGAAAAGCTAGCCAGATGAGCACTGATTGATAAAGGATGTTCCCTTTGTGTATATGTATATGCACATACACTACACAGTCTACACACACACACACACACATATACTCGCCTGAATAATATTTCCCAAATTTAGGTCTGCCATGGTACTAACTTCCTGCCACAAAAGCTACAGTAGATCCCTATGGCCTCTTAGCTAAAATATAAACTTCTGTTTCATATCTAAGGCTCTTTGCATTCTGGCTCCAAGCCTACCTGTCTAGACTTATTTCCCATGATTCCTCTTCACATACCATACATTTCTGCCCAACTGGCCTCCTTGTTGTTTGCCATCAGTGGCATTCCATCTGCCATCTCCATACCCTCACTTTTCATCTTCTCCAGCTTTCTTTAAAGCTCAGCTGGTATCACCTCTTGTGTCTAGAATTCAATCTCCTGCAGTATACCAGGTTCTATGGTCATTCTAGAAATAAGGATGAAGATCAGTCCAGCATTTGTTTATTTTTCCCAAGGGAAAAACTTTTCTAGGAAATTATATAACTGAGACTGGATCTGAGACCTGAAATTCATGTCACTTATAAGGTGAATTTTTAAATTTTAAATTAAAACTAAATTTAAATTTTAAGTTCTGAATTTTTAATATTGATAATAATATTTCATGATTCTTTTTTAAATCAATTAATTTTTTATTTTAGAAAATTTTATTTAATTAGTCAATTTAGACTATTTTTCCTTGGTTACAAGAATCGTGTTCCCCCACTCCCTCCCATAGCTGACATGTAATTTCATTGGGTTTTACATGTGTCCTTGATCAGAACCTATTTCCATGTTGTTGATGTTTGCATTAGGATGTTCATTTACATCCCCAATCATATCCCCCTCAACCCATGTAATCAAACAGTTGTTTTTCTTCTGTGTTTCTGCTCCCACAGTTTTTCCTCTGAATATGGATAGTGTTCTTTCTTGTAGATCCCTCTGAGTTGTTCAGGATCACTGCATTGCCACTAATGGAGAAGTCCATTACATTCGATTATACCACAGTGTATCAATCTCTGTGTACAATGTTCTGCTTCTACTCCTTCCACTCTGCATCAATTCCTGGAGGTTGTTCCAGTCTCCATGGAATTCCTCCACTTTATTATTTCTTTTAGCACAAGAGTATTCCATCACCAACATATACCACAATTTGTTCAGCCATTCCCCAATTGATGGGCATCTCCTCATTTTCCATTTTTTTTTGCCACCACCAACAGCACAGCTATGAATATTCTTGTTCGTCTTTTTCCTTATTATCTCTTTGGGGTATAAATCCAGCAGTGCTATGACTGGATCAGACAGTCTTTTATCGCCCTTTGGGCATAGTTCCAAATTGCCCTCCAGAATGGCTGGATCAATTCACAACTCCACCAGCAACGAATTAATGTCCCAACTTTGCCACATCCCCTCCAACATTCATTACTTTCCTTTGCTGTCATGTTAGTCAATTTGTTAGGTGTCAGGTGGTACCTCAGAGTTATTTTAATTTGCATTTCTCTGATCATAAGAGATTTAGAACATGTGCTTATTAATAGTTTTGATTTCTTTATCTGAAAATTGCCTATTCATGTCCCTTGCCCATTTATCAATTGGGGAATGGCTTGATTTTTTTTTTGTACAATTGATTTAGCTCTTTATAAATTTGAGTAATTAGACCTTTGTCAGAGGTTTTTGTTATGAAGATTCCCCCCCAATATGTTGCTTTCTTTCTAATTTTTGGTTGCATTAGTTTTGTTTGTACAAAGTCTTTTTAATTTAATGTAATCAAAATTATTTGTTTTGTATTTTGTAATTTTTTCTAACTCATGCTTGGTCTTGAAATCTTTCCTTTACCATAGATCTAACAAGTATACTATTCTGTGTTCACCTAATTTACTTATAGTTTCCTTCTTTATATTCAAGTCATTCACCCATTCTGAGTTTATATTGGTATAGGGTGTAAGATGTTGATCTAAACCTAATCTCTCCCATACTGTTTTCCAGTTTTCCCAGCAGTTTTTGTCAAATGGTGGATTTTTGTCCCAAAAGTTGTATTTCATGATTCTTGGAGTTTAAATCTGTCCCCAGGCACTTACTAGTTGGGTGACACTGGACAAGTCACTTAATCCTATTTGCCTTAGTTTCCTCATCTGTAAAATGAGCTGGAGAAGGAAGTAGCAAACCACTATATCTTTGCCAAGATCCCTTAAATGGGATCATGAAGAGTCAGACATGGCTGAAACTGCTGAATAACAACCTTACAGGGCTAGTTGCAAGAAGAAGGAAAAGGACAGGAGTGTAACTTCTTGTGTGTGTGTGTGTGTGTGTGTGTGTGTGTGTATGTGTATATGTGTGTTTTGTCACTTTGGCTCATGCCAACACCTGTCCCTCAAGGTTTTCTAAAACTCTAGAATAAATATGTACATTCTTGGTTAATTTTAAAGAAAATACTACAGAGATATGGTCTAGTACAGTGATGGCAAACCTTTTAGAGGAATGCTGGACCCTGCACCCCCCCCCAGACTGAGTGCTGTGCTCCTCCCTGCCCTGTCTCTCCCCAGTTAGGGGAAGGAGGAAGTGCTCCCATTGGGTTGGTGAGCAGAGGGGTGGTTGATGTGAAAAAAATGTCCTCAGGCTCATAGAGAGGGAGAGGAGAACAGCTCTGCCTGAGTCTCTCTGCCTTTCTAGTAATTAACTCTGGGCTGAGGGTTGGGGGGAGGGTAGCACACATGGCTACAGAGAGTACTCTGTGTGCCATCTTTGGTACCCGTGCCATAGGTTCACCATTACTGGTGTAATATTACTCATTGCCACATCATTCTGGTGGTTCTGGCATTTTAAACAAGGACAGAGGGGATGAAGAGGTAGAGAGATTTCACAAACAAAAACACAGTTGAAGCCTGCCATTAAGGAAGGAAATAGCATAACTGTATTTGATGCTTCCACTGGCATAGAGCTGAGAGATCCTCCTATTTTACAGAGGAGGAAACTGCCCAGAGATATGAAGGAATTTAACCAAAGTCACAGTGGAGGTAAGTGGAAAGTCTGTATTCCAACTCAAGACCTCTGACTCTAAATCCAGTGCTCTTTCTATACCAGTCCTTTACTAGAAGAGATCGAAATATTAAGAACAGAGTCTTCATTTTGAGAACGTAGTAGCTGATAAAGTGTCTGGAGCAAATCCCCTCTCTTACCAGTGAAGGTGCTTATAACAAAGTCTAACCAATTGGTAGCATGACAGTGGAAAGGATGCCTGTTGACTATCTGTGCAGTATATTATAAAGGGACTGCTCATTAAGAGATGAGTTGGACTCTGTACCTGCTGAAGTCCCTTCTGAGTCTCAGATTCTGTGGTTCTGTGAGAGTCAGAGAGCACCTAGCAGTCCTTGATGGGTTCAAGTCTTCTAACTAATTACATCCCACAGTACTGAGAGACCTAGCATATGCAATTGCGGATTGATGTTTGAAAGATCATGAGAAACTAGACAAGGGCAAATGTCACAATTTTCAAAAAGTGAAGAGAATGGAAGTTGTAAACTACATAGACTAATGAGCTTTATACTTCAATTCCCAGGGAAATTCTTGAATGTGTTCTTAAAGATATGATGAGTGAACATTCTGAAAAGAAAAAGGGATGACAAATAGGCAGAATGGCTTCATTAATGCTAATAGGTCATTTTCTTTCTTTTTCTGGACAGGGATATTAGATTGTTGGACCAGGAGGATTCTATAGATAGAGTTTACTTAGATATTTGTGAAGCATTTGAAAAAAATCTTTCATGCTATTCTTGCAGACAAGAGAGTGAGATGTGGGTTATGAAATGTTTTAATGTCAACTTGGAGGGAGGTCTTCAATGCAGAGCCCCAGGATTCTAGGGTCAGCTTTATGTAATTTCACCCTTCTATCAGTGACTTGGATAAAGGTATAAATGGCAAGTTTATCAAATTCATGGGTGACATAAAGGTAGTAGGGGTAGTGACACACTGAAAGACAAAGTCAAGATGCCAAAAGGTCCAAAGGTCCTGGACAGGCTAGAACACTGGGCCATATAGCAAATAACATATCTGTTGGTGTTGTTCAGTCATTTCAGGCCTATTTGATTCTCCATGACCCCATGTCAGAGATATTGGAGTGGTTTACCATTTCCTTTTCTAGCTCATTTTATAGATGAGGAAACTGAGGCAAACTGGGTTAAGTGACTTGTCCAGGGTCACATACACAGCAAATAAGTGTCTGAGGCTGGATTTGAACTCAGAAGGGTTAAGTCTTCCAGACTCTTGTTCTGGTGCTCTATCTACTGTGCCACCTAGCTGCCCACATTGTTTAGCCATTCCTCAGTTGATGGCATCCCTTCAAGTTTCCAATTCTTTGCCATTACAAAAAGACCTGCTATAAATGTTTTTGTTCATATGGGTCCTTTTCCTCTTTCTTTGATCTTCTTGAGGTATTGGCCCAGCAGTGGTCCAAAAGTCTGCACAGTTTTATAGCCCTTTGCTCATAGCCATAAAGAAAAATTTCCTAGCAATTAGAGCTATTCTGCTGTGGAGTGGATTTCCTTAAAACACAATGTGGTGGGTTCCCCCAAAATGGAGGTCTCCAAGAAAGGCTGGATAGCAATTTGCCAGAGATGCTGCATAGGGGATTCTTGTTCAGGTATATGGATCACACTAGATGGCTGCTGGGGTCCTTTCCAACCCAGATTTCTGAAAGCATTTTCCAAACAGCAATGTTCTACCATGATGCTATAAAAGAGATTATAATGATATAAGCCCACAAGCTTAGGTCAAACAGAAAACACATACCTAGAGCCTTACATTACTTTCCCTCCTCTTAAAAACACAAATTTGCCCATTTTGCTCCTGCCAACAGCAACAAAATGTTCTTTTGTATGTATAGTTGATTTGTGAGGCCATATGCTCCTGACGGCTCTAATTTGAAGTCTGCCAGAGACAGGAAAAGTTAAGTCTGTTTGCCATGATGCAATTTTGGTCAAGACAGGTTGGAGCCAGTGCCTTGTCTCATAAGATGTGTGCTGACAGGGTAGGTCCAGGTCAAAATGATGAAATTGGCCAAGTTGGTTGTGGTGCCCCACCCCTTCTGTCTTGACTTTCTTTTCAGTGCCTCCCCTTGCCTGTGGCTCCTGTTCACATTAGGGTATTATAGCATCGCATCCTGGCAGAGACAGAAGATATCTTATAGTTTATATCATTCAGTATCTCTTTACATAGGTGGGGTATGAGAGGGCTAGTGGGGGTGGGGTGGGGAGTGACTTTCCCATGGTCTCACAATTAGAGAGTATTAAGATTTGAATTTGAACCTAGGTCTTCTGACACCAAATTCAGTATTCTCTCTAAATATAATACTAATAACTCCTGTTTGGCATTTAATGTGTTAGCCCTCTATGAAGTACATGAAATCTATAAGAGAATCCACAGGGAAACAGCAATGTTGAACGGAAAAGAATAAATCATTCATGGTGGAATTTCAAGTATCAGTGAGAGAGATGGGGTGTGGGAGAGGAGGATGGAGAAACCTCAGGGAAGCAAGCAAAACAATGCCCCTCTGTGCTGAGAGGAGAGAGCCATGCATGGTGGGATATATACACACAAACAGTTTGCATACAGAAGAGACTGCAGAAGTGCATCTTTGACCCAGAACCATAAAAAACAACTCATGGCAAGCAGCTTTAAATGTTTCCTCAAATCGTTTGGAGAAGAGACCCCAGGTTGCTGGCCCCATGGAGACATGGCAAACATGGCAGTTGGCCTGTTTAGGGGGAAAGCAGGCCCCCTAAAACACTGACCTTTGTGTAACAAGATGACAGGACCCTGACAGGATGCTGCTGGGGAGGCCAATTTTGGCCTGGGTAGCTGCTTACCTGGTATGGGGCTGTGGGGGAGCGCATCATTTATTTGCATCCTCCTAGTTTCACTAATTACTAACTAATGAGTTTCTATGTTGTTGAAAGAGGGAGTATGCTATCACAATGTTACAAAGAAATTTTATAGCTGCACAATCTTTTAAAATCTTTATATAGATATTTTGCCCTGTCTAAAGGTTTTAAGTGCTTTGAGACCAAAGCCCAGGTCATTCTGCATTAATCTAGCCTCTGTTTTTTTTTGCTAACCTATCCATTAATAAAGCAAAGGAAAAATAAAAATGAGGCATTACTATATTTCAGACTCAAGAAGTAAAGATAGTACCTAATCACAAAAGAGTCTAAAAATCAGTCAATCCACGATAATGAAGTGTCTGCTATGTGCTAGGCACAGAGGATACAACGATAGAGATGAAAAAAGCCTTACCCTCAAGGAACTTAAATTCTATTGGGGAGAAAGACAAGAAGTTGGTGGGGTTTTTTTGCTTGTTTTTCAGATTTTATTTAATACTTCAGGAATCTGTGATCCCTTCTGTATTAATCACCCTCACTCCACTGATAAAAGCTGCAATCCCTTTCTAACTTCATCCATTTTAGAGGATGTCATTAAGTTGTTGTGGCAAAAAGAGTCTTGGGAATCTTTTCGTGCCCCTCTTTCTAGCATGTGTGACATGAAGTCTGGTTTACTGCCTTAAGGAATAGCCTCTGACGAACCAGGATTATCATCCTAATGAAACTTAGGAGCAAGAGGTCAGTGATCTAGTTATCAACTCTGGGATGGCTGGATGAAAAGAATATTCCATTCACAGCCAGAGGAGTGGAGGTACAATTGCAGGCCTTTGCACTCACTACCCCAGGGGAATGGGAGCAAGTCACCTCAACAATTTGGACCTCCATTTTCTGCAATGAAGAGTACTGAATTTGGAATTAGGGCCTTGATTTGGGATTCCTTGCTTTGACAAATATCTACCCATAGGGCTTTGAGTAAGGTGTTATATATACCTCACTGGGTCTCAGTTTCTTCAGCTAGAGAATGAGAAGGTTGGAGTAGGTGACCTTTGAGATAGATCCCTTCCAGCTCTTATCAATAATCCTATGATCCTCTCGACTCAAAGAGGTGGTGCACTGGGTAGAGTTCTGGGCCTGGAGTCTAGAAGACTGGAGTTCAGATCTGGCCTTTAGATACTTATTACTTGTATGACCCTGGGCAAGTCACATAATTTTTGTTTGCCTCAGTTTCCTCATCTGCAAAATGGTACCTGCTTCCTAAGGTTGTTGTGAAGATCAAATGAGATAATAATGCACTTAACATAGTTACCTGGCACATAATAAGTGTTTAATAAATGTTTATTCCCTCTCTCCCTCTTGTGAAATGAAAATGAGGGGATAGGACCCCATTGTCTTTAAGGTTCCTCCAAGTACTAAGCAGCTAGGTGGTACAGTGAACAGAGAGCTAGAGACAGGAAGAACTGAGTTCAAATCTAGACCTTGGACTCTTGCTAGCCTTGTTACCCTGAACAATTCAATTAACCTCCAATTTCCTTAGATTTCCCAACTGTAAAATATGAATAATAATAGCAACTACCTCCTGGAATTATGGTGAGGCTCAAATGAGATCAAATTTATAATACTTATAAAGAACTTAGCTTAGAGAAATATATCTTCCTTCCTGCCTCCCTTTTTTCCTTCTTTCCTTCTTCCTTCCCTGTCTCTTCCTTCCTTCCATTAAATTCTTCAGTCACACTTTAAGTAGATCCATTACCACCTATACTCATTGCTTCATCATAATATCATAGACTCTATGAGTTAAAAGAAGCCAAAGCAACCACCTGGACCAACCCATCCCTGAAAAAGATTCCCCTCCAAAACGTCCCTGACAAGTGGTTATACCTTTAATGAGAGAGGAAATACACTTAATACTCCTAGTTTCTGCCATAAAAAGTTGTCAATATCAGTCTGTTTCTGAAATAGAGTATTTTGGAAGCATGTGTAAGTTCTTTGAATCAGCATCTATGACACACAAACCAGAATATTTAGTTAAGAATATATTAATCCCAGACTTTTAGCCATTTCCTACCTAGATGCAGCATCATTTTTGGTGCCATCTTAACCACAATTTCCCAGATCTACCAAGTGGGCCCTGCAAAGGGAGCTCATTGAGGTCTCTCATTCAGCAGAGACAGCAACGATGCTTTGCTGGCATCAGAAATAAAGAAAGTCAACTGCATCCCACTGACAAAACCAATCTATAGTTATCCTTAATTATCCATAAGGCCCTAATTGAATCAGTGCCCCATATTGCAGTTGGCAGTGCCCACCAGGCATGTATAAGATGCTGCCTCTGCAAACATGGGGTGTAAATAGACTTCTCTTGAGCAGCTTCTCTTACTGTATTTTGAAAGCATACACTTCTGATGAATCGGTGCTCATTTAGAAACATTCCATGATTCTATGTCTCAATTCCATTCCTTCATTTTGATTGGGCTGTTGGATGATAAATAATTTAAACGTGGCATCACTGCTCCGAGGTTTAGTCTTATCTCTTACCCATCGCTTTTTATATTCTCTAAGATAGCCGGCATTCTGCTTCCTCTGCGAACCTGAAATGGGATTCAGGAGGAAAACGGCAGCCAATAGATCTTCTACGTCGAGAACCCAATATAGGATTACATTCCAAGTGCACCATTTACCGTCCAATTTGGAATACATAAAATATATGACCATTACAAATTCACCTTTCACTGCCAAGCTTGGCTGTTGTACTGACATGTCTTATTGGGAGATTAGAGCCTTTAGCTTTATTTGTAACAGCAAAAAGCTGGAAACAACGACCAGAGAATGGTAGAATAAATTATGGTATATGAATGTAATGGTGCTGTAAAAAATGATAAATATGAGGCATACACAAAAATACAGAAAGACCTATATGAGATGATGTAGAGTGAAATCAGCAAAAACCCAGCAGTGTATACATACTGTCTATAATAATATGAAAAGAAAAAGAAAACAAAGCCAAATGTAGCAGAATTCAGGTGGACTCGGGGGAAGGAATGCTGAACAAATACAGAGTTTTTTTCCTTGTTGGTTGTTTGCTAATTCTCTTGGTTCTGCTTTGCTAATGCTAAGGGTTAGCATCAGGTTTTATTTTGAATTTTGCATGTTTATTAGACCATTAGTTATTTGTTGATGGTTATTAAATTAATGATAAAGAAAAATATATCTTCCTTATCTCAATAGATCATAACTTTTGGTATTACTAAGCTGTCTGTTGCCACTAGGGCTCATAGATATGGGCCATGCTCTCCTTCATACTTTTCCTTCACACTCAGGAGCTGTACCACATGACTCTCCCAAGCCCTGTCCCAATGAGCTTGGGAGACTCGCATGCCTTGTTGCAGGCAGCTCTGAATGGCATGGGAGAATTGGAGCTACACCATCTAAATTGGACAAATTGGATCTGCTCGTCACGCACTGCTGGATCCAGATTGGGGGACCATTTAGTGCTGTTCGCTAGGATAAGCCCCTAAAGGCAAATTTAGCATCACTAATATTAGGATGACACAGTGCTTTGCCATACTCATGAAATGGTTTCAGGGGAAAACATGCACTTGCTTGTTGCTTTACATATGAGCTGATGGGAGAAGAACATGTGCCATGAAACATACCAGAGTCAATCAGTAGTATGGTGGAAATGTTAAGTGCACTTCAATAAGTAAAGGCAATAGAATGGTTCCCCAGACTTGACTGACTCAATCTCAGTATCTATATTGAAGATAGCATTTTGGTGTGACTATATAGAGCTTTTCATTAATTTTGCAACTTGAGAATGATAAATGTTGAGTCTCCTGGATTCTCTGCTTTTAAAAGAAAGGCAGCTCAATGTAATGGGAAGAATGTTGAATTTACAGTCAGTCTCGTAATAGAAGGAATGCCTATCCAAGTCCTACCTTTGTAACCTTATATATATATGACTTTGTGTAGATCTTGAAGCTCTGTTTTCCTCATCTGTGAAAAGTGAATTATTCCTATGTTTTCTGAAGACTAGCCTGGTTGAGCATGGAGATGATTATTAACAGTAGGCCAGATCACAGTATCAGAGATTTAGAGCTTTGGAGATCATTGACTCAAACACTCTTATTTTTACAGTTCAGCAGTTTCCCAGTAGGTAAATGGACAAAGGATATTAAATGATTCATATAAGATTTAGGAAAGTACAAGTCACTCAGCTAGTAAGAAAGAGTCAAACTCAAGTCTTTCTGATGCATAGTCCAAAACTATAGTCACAACTCCATGTTGCCTTTCAGATTGTGAAGCAACGAATATTTTGGCTATGGCATCCCATGAATATAAAGAAAGGCCTTCAGTCCTATGTAGCCCTCCCTTATGTACCAATGGCTGAATGGTAGAAAAGGATGCAGGCAGATGATTTGGAGAACCTTGATAAACATTTGCTTAGTTGTTGGTTCTCTAAATGTAAGGTCCTTCTCCAATAAACCAGTAAGATAATACTCTACTGGAAAAGTGAATCCTACCAATATTATTAATGTTCATTCTACAAATTAAGCCAGTAGATTCAAGAAAGTTGCAACCAACAGAAGGGTCTCCTTAGTGAGACTTAAAAAAGGAGTTGGTTTTGCCATGTGATTATAGGGGATACTTGGACATCTCACTTTGTAGTGACCGAGATAAGTATAAACAAAAGGCCACCACAATGTGTATGTATAAACATCTGGTGCAAAGGACAATGAGGTAGCAAATTTTTACAAAGAATTCGATAAAAATCTTTTGAATAAAGTCAGCATAAACATTAATACTCAGTGGCTGCAGTGTAATGGTTGATATGAGGATAATGGTGAAAGAATGTTAAACTATATGGTTCAGGATCAAGAAACTAAAAAAGCTGAAGTTCTGTAGACTACACAGAAGACCCATGCCTTATATATCATGAATATTCCCTTCAAGAAGATTCAGAAGGTGCTGGACATGGGGAGTGTGGAATAATAAAGCCTGAAAAGTGAAAATGACTCTTATCTTTAAAGACAATGGCTGCTTACTGGTGTGAGACACTGACTCTCTCTCTCTCTCTCTCTCTCTCTCTCTCTCTCTCTCTCTCTCTCTCTCTCTCTCTCTCTCCCTCTCTCTCTCTCTCTCCCTCTCCCTCCCTCCCTCCCTCTCCCCAATACTTCATCCAAGTATTGATTCTAAAACAGAAGTGCAAGTCTAAAAAGAACATATTAGAGCAAAAGTCAAAATAAACACCTAAAAGAATACAATGAGAAAACCTGGTGTTCACCTAAAACAGCTCTAACCTGACTGATTTCTTTCTTTTTAAGTGTTGTTGATTGCTTTTGATTTTATATCATATTCATTGCTAAACAAATCCCTCCCTCTACTCCTCCCCACTAAACCATCACTGGTAACAAAGATTAAAAAGACAAAGAAAGAGAAAGCAATTCAACAAAATTAACTAACACATCAACCAGGCCTGACAGTATAAGCAATGTTTCACACCCCTCGTGCACCTTTTTTTTAAACCCTTACCTTCCATCTTAGAATCAATACTGTGTATTGGTTCCAAGGCAGAAGAGTGGTAAGGGCTAGGTAATGGGGGTCAAGTTACTTGCCCAGGGTCACACAGCTAGGTAGTGTCTGAGGCCAGATTTGACCCCAGGACCTCTTGTCTCTGGGCCTGGCTCTCAATCCACTGAGCAACCCAGCTGCCCCCTCACTTCTTTTGAAAAGAAAGGAGGGAGGCACATTTTCTCAACTCTCCTCCAGGACCAAATGTCTGGTCCTTATAATTACAATGTACCCAGCTTCCTTTTGGTTGTTTTTTTTTTTTCATTTGCATTGTGTCAGTCATTGTATATATTGATATCCTGGTTCTGTGCATTTCACTATCTTAGTTCATAGTTCATTCTTTTTGGAAATTTTCATATTCATAATTTCTTGGAGCATTACACTATTCCACTGTGTTCATCTGTTACAATTCGTTTAGCCATTCCTCAGTCAGTGAACATCTTTGTTTCCAGTTGTGCTGCTCTGAATACTTTGGTACATATAATGTCTTTTTGTATCTTAGACTTCCTTGGCATATATGCACAGTAAAGGGATCTCTGGAGCCAGTTGGTATGGAAATTTTAATTACTTCTAGGATAACTACAAATTATTTTCCAGAATGGTTGTTTTAATTCAGGGCTCCACCAAAACTTATTAGAATGCTTATCTTTCCATAGTCCTTTGAACATTGACTATTCCCATCCTTCATCTCACACACTAAAGTATGAGGTAAAACCCCAATTTCAAGTGTACTTCTTTTATTGGTGTTGTAGAGCAAGATTCCATATGGTAGTTAATAGTCTGCAATGGTTTTTTAAAACCATTTGTTTATCTTTTGTGCTCATTTACCTACTGAGGAATGGTTCTTAGACTTAAGTATTTGTTAGTTCCTGATATAACTTACATATAAGACCCTTATCAGAAATGCAACTCAACTTGTTTAAACATGTTATAGTTGTCTGTTAATGAGTAGTGGAACAAGAAAAATACATGGATATAGGCCACCATTGTTTCCAAAGGAGGTTTAGCCAATAAGGCAATTGCTACAATAAGGAGGCTGAAAAGCCTAGCAACCACTTCATCCATCAAATACTTCATCTTTTCCCTATGAGAGGGACCTGGCTTGCAAAGCAACCCCAGTTGAAAACACAAGCTGAGTCAAATCTTATAAAGAGTGGTGGAAGGCTATTAGAAGTTAACACCTTATAAAACAGCAAGAAGAGGAGGAGAAAATGAGTTTGTAGAAAACTTGGCATCAGATCCAATTAAGCCATCATTCTGAGAGCACTGAAGGAAGAAACTAAAAGGACAACAAATGGATGAAAAATTGAAAAACATCTGTCAAGATTTCTACAACAATTGTGTTCATTGATGAAAACTGAACAATCACATTAGAACTCACCATCACAATCCCTGATGTACCCTACCACATGAGGAAATGAAGATAGCACTAAGGGAACCGAAGATATGAAGACTAAGTGGGACCAGACTAAGAATTCAGAGGCAATATAATTTCAAGGGTTTTCAAGTATTATTTCTTAGGATATCTGGAAGAGAAAATGGTTCAAAATGGGTGGGGAAAATGTGCCTTTCTCATCTCTTACATTCTTCATCCAAATAATTCAGTCATTCAATCAATAAACATTTATTAAGTGCCTACTATGTTTTCAGGCACCATTCTAAATACTGGGAATACAAAAGGAGGTAAAAGACAAGTCCCTGCCCTCAAGGAGTTCCCAACAAAGTGGAAGAGGCAACATGAAAAAACATCTATGCAAATAATCTATATACAGGATAAATAGGTAATAATTAGCAGGGAGAAGGCACTAGAAATGAGAGGAGTTGGGAGAGGAATTTAAACACATTTTGAGAGTATCCTTGATGAAAATAAGAAGTAAACAGGCTTTTATAAATAATATTCTATTGAAGATTATTTATAGTTGATTGATTAAAAGGTACAGAGAATATAAGATCTCCCGGTTCTTGTCTAACTATAAAACACATTTGACTCAAGACAACTAACAAAAATACTACCTTAAAGACTCTTGCAACGGCATATCTGCTATGCATTGTTAAGATCATAAGAGTTCTTGAAAGACACATGAGAAATAACTTTGTTCAATGACCTGATTCTCTAGATCAAATAAACCATAAAACAGTATATGGCTTGCTAAAAGTGTTTGGATTGTCCACATAGAAGGATTCCGTATAGATGTTGAGGTTCTCCAGATCCTACTGTTTGTAAGTGACCTTGTGCTAATTGATTCAAATATCAGAACACTACAGATTTTCCAAAATGAGATTCATAATTATGTAAAAGATTTTGGGCATACCATCCATACAAGAAAAACCAACTGGATAAAACATGTTTATTGTCCATGGTATCTTTTGCAGTACATATATTTTGGAGAGATACCACAGATGTCTAACCTCAGAATTAAATAAAAAGAAGAGATTAGTTTTGATATTCTGTTTCCAAAATGTAAATACTTTCAGTGACCCCAAAGGTTTTTTACTTAAAGAAAAGCTCATGTATTCTCATATTCTCTTAGTGAAGAATTTTATTTGTATATCTATGTGTTTGTATGTATGACTATATATGTATGTATGTATGTATGTATATCTCAAGAGTTTTATGGTTGCAAATCATAGAATTGCCTCAGTTTCTTAGGAATCATAATTGCAGGTGACTCAAAGGGTAATGGAAAGATGCATAGTAAGGGTAAAGCTTGCAGTACATTATCAATGAAGAATTAATTGTGAACAAAAAGCTACATAAAGGATGCCATTAAATTGATATATGACAGCTAGAGGAGGTTGGCTGATCATGTAATGAGAGCAAAGAAAAACAAATGGATAGGCTGCTATAGCACTAGTACCCAAGAAATGTGCAGAGAGAGTAATACTCCTAGCCCATCCGGCTTTGAAGGAACAAATGGACAGGAGTTGCATGAGAAGGCATGGGTAGGTTAAGACTTGCACTGCTGAAAGGAAAATCCATTTTATCAGATCACAGAGCTATTGAATTAAAAAACGGGGCCAGCAATATTGTACTGCCTACCTCAGAGACCTATTGGGTAGTGAAATTGCCTTGTGGAAGCAGGAATAGGGCTCTGAAAGCTGAAAACTGGTCCGGTGTCTGGTTAGGCCTTTTTAGGACAACATAGGGTATTTGAAAAGGAGTGGAAGGAATGAGGAAGATCAAGGAGTATCTCTTCTTGTTAGTATAATTACAGGTGAATATAACTGATCCCTTCCTTTCGGGGGAGAATGGGAGAGGAGGAAAGATTAGACAACAGAAGGACATGGGTACCTGAAGGGGGTGGAGAGGAGGAAAAGGGACTCATTAGAAGGAGGCTGGAGAGGTAAAAAATAATCTCAGTGCTTCCCCTCAACTGTTTTCATGTTTGAGTATATAGTTTTACTGGCGTGATTGAGCCAGGAAAGATTTTTGTAGGTTCAGCCCAGGATCATGCTAGTATGCCAGTGCCATCTAGGGGCAAGGAATGCCAACAGCTGCCGTAACAGACTGAATATTTGTGGGACAGGTTGAATCATTCGAATAGTTAGCTTTCTGACACTCCTTGCATCTTTGGCTCTGTAAGCTCTTTGGGGTCAGGGACTGCTTCGTTTCTGTCTTTGTCTCCCCAGCATCCAGCACAGTGCCTGGCACTTAGTACCCATTTAATGAATTCTTGTTGATTGACTGATCTAGTAATGAAGCCTTTGTTTGAATTTCTGCTCGTGCAACTGGTTTTTCAACTTCTCTCAGGACTTTTGATTTGGGCTTTCTAAGCAAAACTTGATATTTTGAGGCAACATGGATTTGAAATCAAGAATAATTTGCTTTCGAATTCTGTCTGTGACACTTGCCAGTTGTGTGACCCTGGACAAGTCACTTAACTGTTCTGAACCTCACTTTTTTCATCTGTAAAAGGTCAGTAATAATGCCTAGAGTAGCTACATCACAAGGCAGCTAGGTGGTCCAGTGTTTATAGCACCAGGCCTAGAGTCAGAAAGACTGTCTTTCTAAATTTAAATCCAGCCTCAGACCATTACAAGCTATGTGATCCTGGGCAAATTACTTAGCCCTATTTGCTTCAGTTCCCTTATCTATAAAATGAGCTGGAGAAGGAAATGGCAAACCCCTCCAGTATCTCTGCCAAGAAAACCCCCGAATGGGGGTCACCAAGAGTCTTAATATTAGTTATTCCTACTTGTTATGTTATTAGTACAGAGCCTTGTCCTGTCTCTCTAGGAAGGGACCAGGCCTCAAGGCCTATGAAATCCTGGGACACAGAGAACATTTCTAAGAAGGAGGCTGGTTGTGTCAAGGCAAAGAATTTGTTTAGTTTAAATGGAAAACTGCTGCTTGAGCTACATAGAGCTTCCCAGAATTTTCAAAGATTTTGTTGTAATGGGAGCAGTGGGAGACACACAGTTTGGAGAAGGTGTACTTCATACCCTCACAGAGCACAGAGCCTAGTAAGGGAATAAGGAACACAGATAGCAGGTACAGACAGTAATCAGGGATTGCTGTATAACTTCTCAGTTCACCTCATTCCAACAACATCTGCCACACCACATCTTTGACCAACCCTCTTTCTCTTCCTTTCTGTTTTGGTACTAATTTTTTTTAATTTTATTCAATTAGTCAATTTAGAACATTATTCCTTGGTTACAAGAATCATGTTTCTTCTCTCCCCTTCCCCTACCCCCTCCTGTAGCCAATGCGCAATTCTACTGGGTTTTATCCACTGGGATCCTTGATCAGAACCTATTTCCATGCTGTTGATGTTTGCACTAGGATATTCATTCAGAGTCTACATCCCCAACCATATCCCCTTGACCCATGTAATCAAGCAGGTGTTTTTCTTCTGTGTTTCTGCTCCCACAGTTTTTCCTCTGAATGTGGATAGTGGTTTTTCTTGTAGATCCCTCCAAGATGTTCAGGGTCACTGCATTGCCACTAATGGTGAAGTCCATTACATTCGATTGAACCACAGTGTATCAGTCTCTGTGTACAGTGTTCTCCTGGTTCTGCTCCTTTCGCTCTGCATCACTTCCTGGAGGTTGTTCCAGTCTCCATGGAGTTCCTCCACTTTATTATTCCTTTGAGCACAATAGTATTCCATCACCAGCATATACCACAATTTGTTCAGCCATTCCCCAATTGAAGGGCATCCCCTCGTTTTCCAATTTTTGGCCACCACAAAGAGCGCAGCTATGAATATTCTTGTACAAGTCTTTTTCCTTATTATCTCTTTGGGGTACAAACCCAGCAGTGCTATGGCTGGATCAAAGGGCAGACAGTCTTTTAGCGCCCTTTGGGCATAGTTCCAAATTGCTCTCCAGAATGGTTGGATCAATTCAAAACTCCACCAACAATGCATTAATGTCTTTGGTAGCAATTCTAAGATGGAAGAGTGGCAAGAAGCAATCAGGGTTAAATGACTTACCCAGGATCACAAGCTAAGAAATATCTGAGGCTAGATTTGAATTCAGGTCCTCCTGATACTAGACTTTGTGCTCTA
Organism: Monodelphis domestica; assembly: GCF_027887165.1. Taxonomy (NCBI): domain Eukaryota; kingdom Metazoa; phylum Chordata; class Mammalia; order Didelphimorphia; family Didelphidae; genus Monodelphis; species Monodelphis domestica. The sequence goes on along the minus strand of NC_077235.1, from coordinate 50,950,529 downwards.
TCTACTGCACTACTTAAGTGTCCCCTTTCCTTCTTTTTTGGTCTATATTTCTTTATTTTATAAGAATTAAATATAACAAACATTTACCAAGTACCTACTGTGAACAGATTATAGTGCCAGGTAGTAGAGAGAAAAATCAAAGTAGAGATAAGATATGTCCTTGACCTCTTAGAGTTTTATATATTATGATCATAGAATTTGGTGGGACCTCAGGATTCATCTAGTCCAACCCTCTCATTTTACAGAAGAGGGAACTAATATCCATGGAAGGAAAGGGACTTGCTCAAGGTCATACAGATAACAAGGTGCAGAGCTGAGATTTTAACCCATGTGCCCAACTCTGAAATCTCTTCTTTTTCTACTACATTATGTGGCAGATAGTTATAATAATACATTTAGAACATGAGGTGAGGTTTTAGGGGAATGGTTATTATCTCCTGGGGAGTAGAAATCAGGGAAGGCTTCCTGGAGGGGGGCATTTAACTTGTACTTTGAAGGTGGTTGAGTAACAATTTGATAGAACCAAGTAAAAAGAGGCGAGAAGGCAGGAGTGTATAGATTAGTTGTAGGGAGATTTAGGAATCTTTCTAATGACATCCTCTTCTTTCAAGCTATCAGTCCATTTACTAACTCTCCTACCCACACCCAACGACACAGTTCAGTTTCCATTAAGTTCCTAAACTAATGACTTTTTGTAAACTCCGCAGATGCCAAATGACATTTCCATGGCTGTGAATGAGATTAAAAGGGGGATGGCAATTTTTCACTTATAATGTCATTTTACTATGTCTTTCCAGAGAAGCCCCACCTGCTTCATGAGTAATTGAAATGCAGGATACTCCCCCCCTCAAAACCCACCACCTCTGATTTCTGTAAGGCCACTGTTAATACCAAGTCTCAAAAACAATGACTAAATACATCACAAGGAAGGTTAATAATATCCCTGACAAATTAATCAAGTGAATGCAAACAAAAAAGAATAATTGATTGGAGTTCTCTTGATTACTTTATTCTCTTGCTTTTATCAAACCATTTCCCCATTATCTTCAACTTCAGCTGTTTTGCCCTGAAATTATTACTTCATTTCATCTTCACATTTCCATGGAAACTAATTCAAAAGCACTTGATGATGTGTGGTATCATTTATCCTCATTTCATTGGAATCATTTTTATTGGTAAGATCTACTGTAAGCATGACCTTTCATAAAAATTCCAGGAGGGAAAGACAAATATGTGTCATGGCCTTGACATTTTTAAAATAAAACCCTTTATTTGTACAATGAGTCAAATCAGAGGACCTTAGGGAGGCTTCTTGATAGCCATGAACCCTATATGAAGTCCATGAAAATAGTGTATGTATAGGGCTATAACTAAAATGCAAGGTGGCAGAATGAAGCCTTAATTTATTACATATACCCCTACCAAATGTCAAGGGGATCCAAAGGCAAAATGACATGGTCTCTGCTTAGAATCTCCTATGGGAGATACACACAGACACAAGTAACTCGAATAGAATTCAGAAGTACAAAGCGCCATGAGATGTCGAAGAAGTGAATAATAATTTCTGATGGAGAGGAAACATGAAAGACTTCATGGTGAAAGGAGTATTTAATTTGGATCTCAAAGGATGGCTGGAAATCCATCAGGTAGACATTAGGAAAAACAGGGGGGAGGAGGAAGTTCAAGCATAGAGGAAAGCTGGGGAAAGGTAACAAGGTAGAAAAGTATATGTGATAGGTTTGGGAAATGGCAGTGTCCATTTTGCATAGAATATATTATACATTTTGTTGGGAAAATTTCCATCTCATTAAATTGCTCACATATTTATGGAATGCTGGAGCTGGCAGGGGCCTCAGAGGTTATCTGGTCCAAATCCTCCTTTTTACAGAGGAAGACCCTGAGCCATATAGCGAAAGTAGCATTTCCCAATTCATTGGCTAGTAAGTAGCAGAGCTAGGACTTGAATATAGGTCTCTTGACTACAAATCTTTTGTTATTTTTAAAAAACAAATTTCGAATGACATCTAGTTTTATATCACCTGAATTTCTGCCTGATCCTTTCCTCCAGCCCCTCCTGGTGAACCATGCCTTATAACAAAGAACCTTCGAATTTGATGTTTGTTCAATAGCATCATTAGACCTTCTTTCTCCCCTATGCTCCCTAATCTCAATTCTTTTAGAGGGTAGTCACTGAGACTAGGCCCTCTTTCACCCTAAAATGGCCACTCTTCATCATTAGGAAAGTTGGGCTCTGCATTGCTTTAGGCAATCCTCCATTCACATGAGTCAATACTATGGCCAAGCACAGCTATGAAGTAGATAGATATAAGGTGGGTCAGCACTGTGGCAGTGGACAGCACCACATGGCTCATATTTGAGCTGCTATTATGAGTCTATAGGCCAAGTGTGGAATTGGGGATTTAAGGAAAGGAACAACTGAACCCCACTATTAGTATTAATAAATAGGATGCTACTGTGTAGGAGTCATTTTTTTAAAAGGGAAGACTGAGACCCATCTCTCTTTGACCTCCTGAGTCTAAAATTATCTATGTTTGCAAGAAAGTGGGCAGCCCTAGGTGAGTTGATCAGCTCCTGGATAGACTTTGTGTGTTATGTCCTGTATCAAGCCAAATGGGTGACTGTCACATCAAAAAATTATAACTACCTAAGTTCCTTGTGAGTATAAGTTGTGTTTCCCCTCCTTAAGAGCAGATGATAGATAGAGATTGTAGACTAATTACAGGAACTAAGATTGTTTGGCCCTTTAGGTTTGAGGGAACAACAACAACAACCCTGAACTGGAAGTTAGGAGAGCTAGATTGCAATTAGTCAAAGTACAGTGCTCAACTAATATTATATATCATTAAGTATTTTCTTTCAAGATTAGTAATTGGAAATGATACTGGTTCTTTTGAATTGCTGAGAGACACAAAATCTTAGATTCAGGCTTTAAGCCAAAAAATGCTAGGAAAATGAGAAAGCAAAAGACATTCTTCCTTCAAAGAATGTGTCAACAAGGATTTATTATATGTTTAATATGTGCCAGGTACTGTGCTAGGCATCGTGGAGGCACAGACACAGAGATAAGGGAGAGTGTTTCATTCATGTGAAGAATAGAGGCATCAGTTTAGTTGACTATAGTGTGTGGGAATGTAAGGAATTTATAATGAGGCTGGAAAGAAAGACTGAGTCCAGGCTGTAAAGGAATTTAAAAGCCAAATGTTGATGTTTATGTGTGATCTTATAAGCAAGGGAGTCACTGAAGTTTATTGGATGGGAGAGTGATGTGATCAGACATACTTTTTGGTCTTTTCTGTTTGGCCAATCTTACTCTTTAAAGAGTTGGTTTCTTCAAAAATTTTTGCTTCCATTTTCATTTGGTCCATTCTGTTTCTTAGAGAGTCGTTTTCTTCAATATATTTTTGTGCCTCCCTTTCCTTTTGGTCTATTATATTTTTTAGGGCTTTGATTTTTTTCAGTGATTTTTTTTCCCTCCAGCTGTTGAATTTTTCTCAGTTCTCTTATTATTTGATTAACTTCTTTTCAAATTCTTCCAGGGCCTGACATCTTTTCACCCTAAAATTTTAGGCTTCACATGTTTCCTTTTTGGCATTGTTGTCTTCTGAGTTTTTTGGTTTTCCCTGTTACTAAAGTAGGTTTTTTTTAAAGGTTTTCCCTGTTAAACCTTATCTATTTGTTGGTGTATTTCTTTGTTCCTGGGGTAGAGGGCGCACTGCTCCAAGCTTGCAAAGTTTGCTTCTCTGGTACTTGGGGTAGGCCTGGCAGCTGTGGTTTCTCATGGTGTGTCAGTCCAGGAGGTGGCCCTGCTTGCTTACTCTGGTGAGTACAGCTCACAGCTGTTTTATCCAGTTATATTGAGCATTCTAAGTTAGTTGTTCCCATTTCATAGACTGGGCTAGTGCCCACTCTACTGCTTCCTTGCACCTGCTTGCTCTGGGCTCTGCTACCATGTGGGAGTTCAGAGTTTACTGCCATTCATGTAGTCCCCCTCTCTGCTCCCCTGTAGTCTCAGGGCTCTGCTGCCCCATGTGAGTGTAGAATTTCCTATGGTTCAGCCAGTGCCCCAAGCTGCTTTCTTGTAGCCTCAAGACTCTGCTGCCACATGGGAGTGCAGTATTTCCTGCCTTCTCTGCATTCCATACCTGTGTAGGGTGGCTTGGGCTGGGCTCCTACCCATTCTTCAGCTTCATTGCTTCTGGCTGTCATGGTGTGTTGGGCAGCTCTAAGTTCTGCCCATTCTCCCAGATGCAGTGCTACCTGGGCTACTCTCTTTTCTTATCCCAGTGAGACATGTTCCTTTGTTTTGAAGCAACTCTCCGTCTCTCTCCCTCTCCCTCCTCCCCACCCCTCTGTGTTTGTGTGTGTATGCTTGTGTGCATGTATGTATTTAGGGGGCTTGGGGGAGTAGTGTCCTTTACTCCATCATCTTAGCTCCCAGCATGCAACACCTGATGTCCACTTTGCAAACATGAATTTGGCAGCTGTGTGAAGGATGAATTAGAATAGGGAAAGATCTGAGGCAGAGAGACCAATTAAGAAATCATTATAATAGTCTAGGCAAGAGGTGGTGAGGACATGAACTAAGATGGTGGTCAAGGATAATACTGTGGTTATGAGTCTAGGAGATGGGAATGGTGGAGTCCTTGACAGAAATAAGGAAGTTGAAAGGAGAGGAGGTTTGAGGTTAAGAGATAATGAGTTCTGTTTTCAACGTGCTACATTTGATATGCTTGTGAGACACGCAGTTTGAAATGTCCAAAAGGGAGCTGGTCATGAAAGGCTGAAGTTCAGGAGAGAGACTAGAACTGGATATATAGATCTGCGAGTCTACATAGAAATAATAATTAAACTTTGATTTTTTTCAAGTCTCCTCTTCTGTGTAGTTTGGGCAATTATTGCAAACCATTCAAAATGGTACTGATTAGTGGGTGAGTAGAAAATTGGACATGACAAGTACTAATTGAGCCTGAATTTCCATTTACTTTTGGAAATTATCTGGCATAATTAATAATCCTTCAACTGAAGGCTTATTGTGTTGAGTGTAATAGATCATGGGATCTATGATGTCTGCCAGGAGAATATCTTGATCTTTCCACTGGGAGCCAAAGAAATCAAGACAAGCAGCAAAAATTTACCCTGGTTAAATGGCCCAAGCTTACACAGTAAGTGGTGGGGATGGAATCTCAATCCAAGTCCTCTTAATTCCAAATTCAGTATTCCTTTTCCTAGGCTTTATAACCTCCAATATGCTATAAAAGAGACAAGACATTTAAAAATGGCCATAGCGTGTGGTAATGTGTGTTAAGTATTGCTGATATGTCTTAATTGGTACAGACGATATGCAATAAAGAAAATAATAAGAAGGGAAAATTACTGCCAGTCAAAGTTATCAGGAAAGGCTTCATGGAGGAGATATCATTTGCATTGGGTTTTGAAGTATGGGTAAAATCTTGATATCCAAAGAGCAGAAGGAAGGCAACCAGAAAAGATAATGGAATGAACAAAGGTGCCAAGATAGGAGACCAGTGGATGGTTTTTAAAAGGCTGGTGAGATCAATATAGGGCATATTATACATGAAGGTAGATTAGGCCAAATGGCAGAGGAGCTAGCAGGTTAAGAGAATGTCAGGTTGAGTGTGGGTTTGATTCAGCAGGTAATAAGGGACCATTCAAAGTTTTTGATGAAGGAAACACATAAGATCATAGATTTAGAGCCAGAATGGACCTCAAATGTCATGTAGTTCAACCCTCTCACTGCACATTTGAGAAACCAAATATCCTAGATTGGAAATGCCCACAGGCTCAAGTGAACTACTTTGAATAATCCTTTTTCCCTCTAGAGGGAAGGAGAAGTGGGTTGAGGTTGTTGCCTATATTATCTGTAGTAGGCAAGGGTATTAGCCTGTTCCTCTCTTCTGAATTCCAAAGCAATTCTGGATGTAAAATAATCTGAATTTTAGCTGGCCTTCCTCTTACTTTGAATTGAAGAGCTATTATGACTCATAAGCAGCCAGGGCCCTCCTGAGTCACCTCTGTGATAATATTCATAGCTCTAAAATGACAGCTCTGGGGTGCTTCCCAACCACTAAACTATCAACTTTCTATTTAATAAACACTTGAAAATTGTGAGAATCTGGCAAGTTTCCATTTCCCAATCCCAAAGCTGCTTCTCAATGGTGATTGGTGCCAGGGAAAACAGAGAGGCAGCAAACATACCCAACCAGGTCAGTGGCTACTAGTTTTTGTTTAAACTTATCACTGCTTATGATGGTATCTGTATTGGCTAAAGGAAGCCTCTAGAGTGATGTGCCTAGTACTCAGAGAGTATTCTCTCTTGGATGAGGGTCAGAGATTTATGGCTGTAAAGGAACTCAGAATCCAAGGCATCTAACCCTCTCACTTTATAGATGAGGAAATCAAGGTACAAAGAAAAAAGGTGACTTGCCCAAAGTCACACCGCTATTAAGTCTCTAAAGTGGGATTTTAATACATGACTTCCCGACTCTAAGTCCAGTGACCTATCTACTACACCAGGAGTAAATCCTACTGGAGGAACAAAGTGGAATAGATAACACATAGGCCATGGGCCAGAAGATCTACATGTAGATGCTAGTTCTGTCCCTAACTTGCTGTATGACTGACACAGTTACGTCCTTTTCTCAGTTTCTTTCTTCTGTAAAATGAAGGGGCTAGACTAGAGCCTACAGTTTCCCCAAATATGTTTTGTGGAACCTGGACCAATAGGAATAGCACTTTTTGGAGAAAACATTGATGCTGGTACCATTTCCCCCACTAAGATATTAAATATGAAAACATCAAAAATATCTGGTTATGCATGGCAATTTCAATATAGCCTGATTTCCTTTATTCATTGGAAACTTTCTGTGCCTTTTTTGACTATGGGGTTCTTTTCAGGGTCCTCAGGGCCCAGCCTAAGCACTGATGATTGCACCACTATTTTTCAAGTCCCAAAGTCCCAAATTCTGGCCATAAAGAGCTTGGGAAAAGCTGGACTAGAAGATTTGTCATGTTCCTTCCACCTCTAATATTCTGGGAATCTAAAAAAAATGAGGCCAAAGTCCATCTTGCCCTAACCTTCCTTTAATGGTCTTGTTTCTCTCGAAACAGAAAGCTTAGCCAGCTCTAAGTTCTAGGGAAACCCCGCCATTGGGCATGCAGCTCCCAAGCTGAATGCAAACATTGTCAGCAATGGCAATTCCAAGTAATAAGAGTTCATTTGCCTCTAATACTTTCAGTTTTCTGAAACATTTTTCTCACCATCATCCTGAAAGATGGGTAATGGGATCAGAGGATTCACTGTAGAAATCACTGAGTCGGATTCCCATATCTTGCAAAAGAGCTAACTAAATCACCAATTTATCAATATACTTTATAAACTATAGTCACCAGAACTGAATGCAATATTCCATATATAATCTGACCAACAGGGCTGTCACCTCCCTAATCTTATGCCTCCCTTAATGGCACTGGATTTTTTGGCTACCATATCACACTAGTAGTAAGTTACAGAAGAGTAAACAGTAATACTAGAACTGGACTCCAAGGCCTTGGACTCCAAATCTAGCACTCCTTCAACTATACTGTTCCTGCCTCTAATATGAACTCTCTAATATGCACAGACAAGTTCACAAGGCTATTTATATAGGCACACACATACAAACACAACATGGGTCTCCAAACCAGACTCCAAAGGGCTATTCTGTAGGCCATCTTAGACTACCACCAACACCACCACCAAGCCATTCCAAGTTTGCTTTCTTCTTATCCACAGGTCAAGGGACAAGGTAAATCATTCCCTTCTTGTGTCACATTTCACCTGAGACCTGAACAGGGACTGGCTGCTTTAAATAATGAGAGGAGAACAAAACCAGCTTTCAGACATGCCAAGGGACGAGTACAAATTGGAAGCTGGATGAGACACACGTTGTAAAGGTTATTAGGATCAATAATTGTCACTTGTTAGCAGTGATTCTGCTGGCGGGATCAGGTTTAATTGGAAATTCCCTTCTTGATGACTTTATCCAGACGGTTCTAGTGTCTAAAAAAAGTCAATTTGGTAGTTTCTGCTACTGAGCCCTGCTTCTTCCTTAGCTAGAATTTTCTCAGCCCTCTTCATCACATCCAGCCAGAAATTAAGGGATCAGTTGCTTCCACAAGATAATATCGTGTAGCAAGAGCCCCTGGCCTAAGAGGATCTCTATCTTTTCATTCAGTGAGCAAGTATTACACACTTGCTATGTGTGGGGCATGGTGCTGAATGCTGGGGATCCAAAGAAAGACAGATAGGAAGGATCACATCCCTTTCCAGGACTTCATCACTATCCACATCTGCCCCTCCCTTTTTCTGTCCCTCCTAGTATTCCTAAGGAAGATCCAATCAGTGTTATTTTAGAAGCACTCATTGAAGCTTCAGGAGGCAGAGGAAGCAGTAGGGGACTTGAACTCAAAGACCTTGGTTCTAATATCACACCTGCCATTTTACTACCTGTTTGATTTTTGGACCACTCCCCTATGCTGAGTCTTAGTTTCCTCTTCAGTAAAATGAATGGGATGGTCACTAAGATCCCTTCCAGCTCTAAATCTTATTATCTCCAAGGTCCTTTGCATTCGTCCATTTTCATTTGTGTCCAACTCTTAAAGACCCCATTTGGGGTTTTCTTGGCAAAGATACTGTAGTTTGCCATTTCCTCCTTCAGTTTATTTTTTATATGAAGAAATTGGGACAAACAAGGTGAAGTGACTTGTGCAGGATCATATAACTAGTAGGTGTCTGGGTACAGATTTGAACTCAGGAGGATGAGTCTCCCTGACTCCAGGCCTCATGTTCTATCCTCTGTGTCACATAGCTGCCCCAAATCCGTTCTAGCTCTATTATTTTAAGATCTCTAAAGTTCCTTTGAATTCTAAATTCTGATCAGCCAGAGGACTCTTTTGACATAATCGATATTTAGTTCGTCTTTTAAAACACTGTATCCTTTGACCACTTGTCTACTAGGGAATGGCTTTTGGTGTGTGTGTGTGTGTGTGTGTATTTGACTCTAAGATTTCCATACCTACTCCCCCAGTGAGGCAATGGCTGCCTTTCTTATCCTAGTTGTATGGAAAAGTTTTTCAGTCTCATGTAATTAAAGTTATTTATTTCATCTTTTGTAATTACTCTTTTCTTTTTTGTTACAATTTCACACACCTCCTTCACCACTACCTAAAACTTTTAAAGGTATATAATTTGCTTCTCATAATTTTTCAACATATGATATTTACTATTCAGACCATGTATCCATTTTGAATTTATGGTGGAACATTATATAAGATGCTGGTCTAAAGTTAATTTCTTCCAAGATGATTTGCAGTTTTCCCAGCAGTTCTTACCAACTATGGAGTTTTTCCCAAGGTTTTTCATCTCCATTAAATGTGGGGCTATTATGTTCTATTATTTCTGATTCTTTTCTTGGTTATTCTGTTCAAGTCAAAATTTCTATTTATTTCTTCTATTTTGTCATTGTATCTATAGAGATATTGAGTGTGCTCTGAGTAGATCAGCTCCCAGATATTTTATGCATTCTGTAGTTATTTAGAATGGAACTTCTCTTTCTGGTATTTCTTCCTATATATCTCATTATTATATAAAAATGATGTTGATTTTTGTCTGTTCATTTAAGAAAATATTTTATTGATGGTTTTAATTTTTGCACTGAGGAATCAATACTCCTTGAATGGAATACTACTTCCCTGGATATCATTGATATTGCTTATTTTGTCTTTGTGACTGCTATTTCTTATTTGATTAATAATTTTCTCCCTATGTATAACTCTAAAAGAGAACTTTTTTTAACTGAAGGGACCATTCATAATCAGTTCTCATATCCTTTCTGAGCTTATTCTAGTACATGTTACTATAAATGTAATTTCTGACAAAGTGCTTTCTAATTTTTCCATCATTCATCAATCATCCATCATTCAAATAGGGAGCTCTTCTCTCAGTCATTTATGTTCTTGAGCTTAACAAACACAGGTTATAATTAATTGCTTTTGTTTCTTTTTTATTTTGTTTAATCCTTTGATTTCTTTGTTTTTCAACCAGAACCAAAATTGTCTGATGACTACTACTTTGTGATATTGCTTGAGATCTGGTAAGGATGTGCCTTTCTTTTATACATGTATAAGGTATTTCCATGGTAACTGGATTAATTCAATATTAAAGTTGTAAATCAATTTAGGCAGCATCATTTTATTATACAGGCATAGCCCAACCATGAACAATGAGTCTCTCCAATTATCTGTTTCTATTTCTGTAAATAGTGCTTTGTAGTTGAATTTTTAAAAAATCTTATATGTGATCTGACAGATTAAATCCAACGTGTTTTATATATTTTATAGTTATTTTGAATGAAATTTCTCCTACTATCATTGATTCCTGGGTTTTAAAAAAAATACTGTATTGAAATTCTGATTACTTCTGTGGACTTTTTGTCTTGCTACTTACTAATGATATTAATCATCTTAATTAGTTGCTTTGCTGATTCTCTAGGTGTTTTCTGGGTATACTGGCCTATCATCTGAAAATTGCTATAATTTTTGCTGCTACTTATATACTTGGCTTTATTATCTTGCCTTTGTTCTAAAGGTAGTATATTTCTAGGCGTATAATTTCTTTCTCCCCCTTGCAAAAGCAGACTTCTCACCTTGGAACTTCACTCCAACTCTGTAAACTTCTCACTCTGGAAGATCTCTCCAGTCTTGCAGTCCCTTTTTCTCATTGGTCAGTTCCTCCTTAAGGAAAGTAGCTACATTCACTACTTCATTTTTCTCCTGGTTTCAGTTCCTGACTTTGAACTTCATTCTTCACCAAACCCTTCTCACTGCTTCACCTTAGAGCTTTCCTTTTAGGTGCTATTGTCTCCAACTAGAATATACATTCCTTGAGAGCAGAGCCTATCTCTTTTTGCTTGTATTCATATTACCAGCACTTAGCAGGATGCCTGGAATATGGTAAACACCTAATAAATGCTTGCTGATTGGCTATGCTAAATAAGAGGTAACTCTTACTCCCCTTCTTTTCCAGCATCTCAGGGTACTTGCAGGCCATTCTGGAATGTACTGAAATTTTTCTCTTCCTTCAAGATTAAGCTCAGGTACCACTCCCTCCATGATGCCTTCCCTCTAAGTTCAACTTGTTTTCTCCCTCTCACCCTCTTCACATACAACCTGACATTACATTGATCTACAGATTTGTTATTTCCCTTCTTCTACTCTCATTTGAATGAGAGCTTCCTGAAGGTAGGTACTATGCCAATTTTCATTTTTGTCTCTCTAGTACTCAGTTCATAATCTGGCATGAAGGAAATGCTTAATATATATTTGCTGAATTTCATTTATATTTCATAATTTGCTTAAGAGGATAAAGCACACAGGCCAGAGAGCAAATGAAGTGGTCCACTTTTAGAAGAATGACTTGGTCGATGAAGAATTTAAGAGTAAGCTGTGACTATAATGTGACCAGCTGTTTATTAAACCTCTATATCTTACCCACTCATCTATATGAGTGATGGCTATGACTTTCAGAGGCTTCATATATATCCCCATCTTTGCCCTTTTCATTGGGAATAGCCTTAAGAAGGCATGCACCAAGTTTCATTCCTTCATGGTTGTATCTTCTTTTGGAACAAACTGAGTCTTTCCCAGAAGCTTGATCATTAACTTCATTCACCACAACTGGCCCTGGAGGACTTTGGACTATATCTAGAAATCAAATCTGCCCTTAGGGATCAAGATTTGCTAAAATAAGGAGACTCCAAAGGACTCTAAATACTATGCTCAAAGGGGAAGGTTTTAAAAGGGACAATACACATGTGATTGTATAAATTCAGGTAGATTTGTTAAAAAGTCAGTCATTTTCCAAGTTATAATGTTCTGACATTATTTCCCCATAGTCTCGGGATTATCCTCTGGAAATGAATCTCGGCTACTCCAGGGTAATGTTCCATTGCTTCACTTAGTGGGTAAATGGGAAAGAACCAGGCACCACACTGAAATGTCTTTTTTAAAAAAAAACCTCCCAACATATGACCTTTCATTGATTTGTCTCATGGAAATAGCTCTGCTGACAGGTGAGGAAATAGATTCATATGTCAGTGTCTTCTCAGGTCCATTAAACGTTGTTATTTCAAAGCATATTAGACATCCTAACCAGTGTCAGGCAACAACTTGGGCAATTCAATAGGTTGGAGGCTAATGTAGGCTGTAGAATGTTCTCTGCATGTCAGAGAATTATAACCTGGGTGCTTAGATACCTACTGGATCAAGGCTGCCAAGGATGGGGGTGGGATGGGGCTCTGGAGATGTTGCAAGTTTCATCTATTTCCTTAAATAAGACCAAAGCAAGAAGATGTTCATAGAATTATGAGATAAGAGAATGTCAAGAGTTGGAAAAAAGCTGTCTGCTTAAATCCTACCCCCCACCCTCGACCCAATATAGAAATCCTCTCCACAGAATCCCTGACAGCAGCACTATATCCAGCATTATAAGAGCTAGGTTCTGGTCCTGATACAATCACTAACTTTATGTATGGCAACAGGAAAATCATTTAATGATTTCGTGCCTAAATTTAATCGTATGTAAAAATGTAAACCATTCATTCATTCAACAAATATAGCTATGGCCTGAAAAGATACATAGGTATATATGAGGCCCTGTTCTTTAGGGGATTACATTCTAATGGGAGAGGGAGATAGAAGAACAAATAACAGAAAACAGTTCTCCAAAGGACAGCAAGAACGGAGATTTTGGATGAGAAGGAACTTTAGATCCAGCCTTGTTATAGATGAAGAACCTAAAGCCCAGAGAGGGGAAGTTATCTTCCAAAGTCAAAGAGAAAGTCAGTAGTGGGACGAGGATTTGAACCATGTCTTCTCTCTCCCAATCCATTACACCATGCTGTCTTTAAGCATAAAGGAGGACAGGAAAAGTGTTTTGATAATTCTATCTACCCTGCATATTACTCACAAGGGCATAGCGATATGAAAATGTAAAAATGCTTTGAAATAAAAAAAAATATATCTGAATGCAGAATATAATTGTCATCTTTATTTTGAAAACTCAGGTGATTATAGTGTTTACTTATTGAAACAGAATCATCCCTATTGGGCAATTAGATAGCTATTTATTTTGTATACTGGCATAAAATTCTTCGGGTGGTATGTTAAAGGTCTGGAATGTTAATTTCTTTTAGGCTTTCAGAACCTGATTGCCTCTATCATTATCTCTCAGCCTAACCTGGTACCTGTGCTAGGCCACAGGAATCATCCCCACTGATTTGGAGTTGAGTATGTCCCTGTCCCTACTGCTCGTTGAGGAGGAAATGCATAGCAAACAAATGTCTTCTGGTATCCCAAGTTTGAACTTATGATTCATTTTGTCATAAAAACATTGTTTAGGATAAATGTTCTTCAGTTCTTTCACTTCATTCTAAGGACCTATTTCAGTGTTTCAGTGTTATGTGTCTTCTCCCTACCAACACAATCAACAAGCATTATGTGCCAGGCCCAGATATAGATCACAAGTCTTCCCATCCCACAAACACACTTTCTTGGAATAGACACCAATCAAATAACAAAATTAAAATCCAAAGCCTAACATATACTAGCTATGTGACTCTGAGCAAGTCACCACCTCTCAGTGCCCCTCTGGCAACTCTGTAAGATTATATATTTGACACAATTGATAGGAAACCCAAGTTCCTTACACTGATGAAATTGTAGGTCCAAATCTTGACTCTCCTTCAAATCCCAATACTATAAACCTAAGGGCTTCTCTCTAATATTGGCATCATGCTGTCAAAATTAAAACATATACACCTTTCTTTCTCTAAATAAACCATAAATTTCAGTAGTAGATCTATGTATCATCTGTCATAACCACATTATTGTGCAGTTTTGTTCAACCACTTAAAAATTCATAGATACTATGTAAAAATACTCTTTTTTTAAAAAAAAGTTAAGATAGAAGAATAGTAGCATCATTAGAAAGACTAAATTCACTCCTAAGATGACTAAGATGTTGAAGAGACAGGCACTGATTAGATGTGCAAGTTCTAGAAGCTTTGTTAAACAATTGGTCCTATATACCCTTCTAGCTGCAAAAAGTGGAACCTGAGGCAATATGAACATTTTTGCAACAGGAAGTATGCTTTCACTGTTATTGGATTGAGCAACAGCCAACGGATGGTGATGGCTGTTGAATCAATACTCATCTGAATGAATTTAATTGTAAGTGGCACTCCACTGGGGATAAAGGAGGCTCTGGAAATCATTCAAGGTTACTAACTAAATGATAATTTCTAACAAACTCAGAATCTTGAACTTTTCAACAAGCAAGATTCAATATAAATGTAATTATAGGTGAAACATTCTGAATTTCAACCAGTAGGCAAAGAAGAAAATACAGCAAGATCTGTGTTGCCTGGCATATGACCAAACCAGAAAACTCAAGAAATCAACCTGTGTGATGTTCCCTAGCCTCAGTCTTCAGTCTAGTAATCAGACCCATTAGAGAACAGTACTGACATAATTAGAGGCCTCAGAGAAATCCCAACTTAACGTTATCCTTAAAGCCTTCTCCTAACCAGGGTAAGCTAAGACTGACATTAAAAAATCAATATTAAAAGGTGTACAGAGAAAAAAAGGGGACAGAGAGAAGGAAACATTCAGATATAACAAAGATTTCTGCAATAAACATTGTTTAGAAATATAGCAAGTTACTAGTTGTTCTGAAAAAACAACGTGGCAATTATGAAATACTTATTAAATATTTCTGGTAGGATGGTAAAATGAAGAAAAGCAGGGGATGCAGCTATGTTCAAATTCCCACAAAACAGAAATTCTGCCTTCCAAAAAGAAAAAAAAGGAGAGCACTTAAAATAAAATTTATGTCAAAAAAGGAAGGTTACTCTACTATCTACTGCAGATAGAGTTAAGCTGTTTTTCTATTCTAGAATCCTGAGATCCATGTTGGCATTGTTACTTTCCAAACTCTCTTCATATTCTACTTGATCAATCAGGCATGGCTATAACTTTAGACTACAGCCAACCACTCAGGAGGCCAAATGCCCACACATATAGCACAAGGTTGACTTCCCTCCATAACAACAAATTCCAGAAGACACAAAGCCAAAAAGTTATTGCCAGTTATAGTTTCCACTCTGGAAGCAGTTAGTTTTGCTCTCAAGTCTAAAAGCTGTAAATGCCTTATAGATCCTGCCTCTAAGGCCAAGATCTCTATAGCCACAGATCCACCTTATGCTTAGATCAGTGTTTTTCCCCTCTTCCATTGAACATCTACCTCCCCAAATAGAAAATAAAAATATAGATAAACTATCTCATAAAAATAATTCTATAATGCAAAAATGCAGGGATAAGATTTCTTTAGAAACACAAGTTAAAGTATCCATAGATAGGATGGAAGAAATACCAAGTGATAAATTAAACTGGATTATGGATTAAAATCCCTTAAATAAGAATTAATATTCTAAACAAACACATGTAGGAAGAGATGATGACATAATTGGGGAAAATGCAAAGTAACATATGAATTATGAACATCAATGGAAGTGACAAATAACAAATAAGTATAATAAAATAATATGGAATAACTGTAAGAGCTAAAATATTATAAGCAACACAAATGGAAAAAGAAACAATGTAGGACTTCCTGTGAAATTTCCCCCAAATGTCTAAATGGCTCACTTCAACAAATTAAGCAAGTATAATAACACTAGTATGAAAAAATCACAAGACCAAAGAAAAGATGGACTTGAAGAAATTATAAAATATTTCAAATCACAGTAGGAATTAAAAGATATTAAAAACTGATATAATGAAGAAAATGATCAAAAAGGAAAACATAATAGAAAACCTCAAAAAGCCATCGATATAACCAATGACAGAATTACTTAAGCAATTTTTAAAATGCACATGAATTAGTGGGAAAAGAGCAAAGAAGAATTTGAAGAATACTAGAGATTATTGCATAGGGTGTGTCTTCCTGCTCAGGGATGACATGACCATTTTGTAACCACTGAAAAAAAGGAATCAACAGAGTGTCAAAATTGGAGATAGAAGAGAGGGAATAATTAATTAATGGAAAAATGTCCTGGAACAGAGAGCAGGGGACAGGCTCAAAAGACTCTGTCCTTTACGAGCTTGCATTCTACTGGAGAGGAAGGATACGACATGTACACAGATACATCAATAGAAAGTAGTTTCAAGAGGTGGTGGCTGAGTTGTGTCTGTAGGAACTTAAAAATTCTATGAGGCAGATGTAAGGAGGGAAAATATTTCAGAAATGGGGGAACACCTGTGCAAAGGGACAGAAACAGGAGAGAGGATGTAATGCATGGGAAATACAATTAATGCAATCTCTCTGAATCTCCATTTTAAAAGAAAAAAATTGCATAATCCAAAAATAAAATTCACCAATATTTTGCAAAAAGGAAACATATCTAAGTTTAAAAAAACCTAGAATAAAACTGAATTTGGCTTAAAATAACATATCATGCAAGTATAATAAAAGAATGACACTAATAATACTAGTTAAAAATTTAAACTAGAAACAACCAGAATGAGACAATAATTTATACAATATATAACAAGTCACAATTCAAATACTCTAAGGAATTCAACAGGTGAATTAATAAAGATTAACTACAATAAAAATATAGACAAAATATATGAGGAAGATTTCATTTCATTATTAGCATGTGAAAAAAACTAATAAAAAGTGTGACAATATAAAAATTACAGTTTTAAACCATGCTTGTACAGTGCCCAAAATAGCAGATATATGGAAAAAACTAATTGTGAGCAGCAGGGAATGTATTTTCTTTTTAAGTATTCATGGGATGACATTCGCTGTATAAATTCCAAAAGGCAGGAATCATATGTGGTACATTTTAGGCCACAATGCAATAAAAAATTGAGTTAAACAATAGCAAATGAAAGATGGAAAATGTAAAACAAACAATTGAGTTTGAGGGTAATACTTAAAAGGAAATGAAAATGATAATGCCACATATCAAAATCTATAGCATATAGACAAGGCAGTTTTTAGAGACAAATTTATTTCACTAAATGATTACGTTAATGAGGAAAAAGTAAAACAAATCAAAGAAGTCTAATCTCACAGAGCATTAGAAAAAAACAAAGAAACAGCTCAAAGTACAGAACAAAAGATGATAAAGTTAAGAACAAAATGTATAAAATGGAAAATGAAAAAACACCTAAATTTGTAAATGAAACCAACAACTTTTTAAAGAGACTAATAATATTGAAAATCCATTTGAAACTTGATTATGAAAAAGGAGATAAAATAGACAAAAATATAAATGAAATAGGAAATATCATAAACAAAATAGAAATTAATAATTTCATTAGGGATATTACACATTCATAGATTAACAAAGACTTTAAATGGAATTGATGATTACAAAATGTAAATTTCCAAAGGTGAAGAAAAATAATAGGTTAAATAGAACAATATCAAAAGAATAAAATAAATCATAAATGAGTTAGTCCACCAAAAAGCAGGAAAAAACAAACAAAAAAAATTGGTCCAGATAGGTTCATTCACAAATGAATTCTCTAAAGCCCTCCAGTGACAAATCATTCCTAAATTAAATTGATTCTTCATCTTTATAGAGAAAGATGAATAGGATGATTCTCCAATATCTTTTATGAGAGATATACCATTAACTTTAAATGCTGGAAAAAGATAGCACTACAAAATTATATACATTTCCCTATTGATGCAAAAACAATAAAAAGTATTACCTAACAGAAAATATAAAAATTCTTCAAAATCAAGGATTTATAATAGGTATATATGACTTGTTCAACATCAAAAGTATATATTTTACAACTTTTTTTAGAAAGCTAAAGAATATTGCTTTTTTCAATAGATAATGGAAGAAAACTTTGAAAAAATCCAACATCCATTCATATTTTTTTCATTGTGGGGTGGGGAGAAAGAGAACAGAAATAGAGAGATTTTCTCCTAAACACACCTAAAAGTATCTACCTCAAACCAAAGATATATACCATAGAGAAACAATGGAAGTATTCCCACTCCAAGCAGGTACAGAACAAGGAAGTTCATTTTCACTACTTCCAGTTGACCTAGTAATAAAAAATTCTTTCAATTGCAACTACAAGAAAAAGATGTGAGAAATATTAACTTTGGAAACAATCAGGTCAGAATATCAATTATGGATAATAAAATAGTTTATCTAGAAAATCAAGTTATCTTTACAAAAAAGAGTGAGATAAAAATGTGTTTAGTAAGGCTGTATGACACACTATTAACCTTATCCTAAATAAGTAATGTTTTTATTTTTTAGCAGTAATGATCAAGGAATCATAAAAAAGATACTGCTTATAATAATCACAAAGCCAAGAAATATTTGGGAATTAATTTTTCCAGAAATACAGATAAACTTTAAAAAGGCAACTTCAAAACTACAAATGGCTAAAATAAAGGGAAATGTAAATAACTAGAGGGGTGTTCACTCTTTATGCATTAGTGCTTAATATGGTAAAAGTGAAAATAACCAAATGAATTTAAATCAATAATGAAAAGTTCAAGGATTTTCTTTGAAGAATTATTTAAAAATCATGATGCAATTCAATTCATATGGACAAAACAAATTGGCAAAAAAAATAAAATAAGACTTTTTTACTGAATTCCAGATGGTAAAACCTATTTTGAGGTAGTTGGCATCAAAATTACATGATATTGAGGAACAACAGGTTTAAAAAGCCCAATATTTAATAACTTGGTCTCCCAGTTGTCTTCTTCTCATGTCCATCCTTAACTCTTATGTTCATGCACCAGACTCCATTTAGGTTCTGTTCTCCCTTCTTCCTAGTTAAGAGATGCACCACCTTTACAATTTGCATTTCTAGTACTATAATCAAATAATTCCTAACCCATAAATTTTGTATGTAACAATAAGCTGTAAATTCAATTAACCATTCCGCTTAGCTTTTCAACGTCCCCAGCTTTTACTGTATGCATTCTAATCTAAAGCATCATTTTGTGTTTCTAAACACACACACACACACACACACACACACACTCAAACACCCACATGCAAAACACAAATTGCTGACAACTCTATTGGTCAGGCTGATCAATACAAAATGTGTTATTAAACAGCATAGATCCTAAGAAGTGCTTGCTGCTAGTATGTGGAACAGGTCACTGTGAAGGACAAATGCTAAAAAATTTCTCCTAATCTCATTTGGAATTATCAGAAACTTAATATTGGATTTCAGATCATTTGACCATCTGACGGGTCTCTGAAGAACACAATTTGTGGTTTGAGTGTAAGCAGAATATTCCATTCTTCTAATTTAATATTGAAAGAATGGTGGTTAAGAATAAAAGTCATTAAATTAAGTTATATTGAACCAGATTCTCATAGGGTTGAAATTCTTCCCTGACTAGAAAAGTGGAAAAGTTAGTTTTGAGGAAATGAGACTCATTTGATTTGTAAGTGAGTTCTTGACTCCTCTTACTATGATTTAGAATCCCAAAAGTTAGAAGGGGCTTTAGAGACCTTTTGATTCTGATATTCTTAAACTTTTCTGTGCTTGGATGGATGCCTTTGGCAACATGGTGAAACCAATAGACCTATTCTTAAAATAACGTTTGTGGGTGTATAAAATTAAATACATGTTACAAAGGAAACTAATTATATTGAATTACAATCACTGAAATCTTTTTTTTTAAGTTTATAAATCTCAGATTAAGAAACCCTGCTCTAGTTCAACCCCTTTTGGGAAATAGGAATCCCCTCTATGACATCTCAACATATGAGTTTATCCAGCATCTGCTTCAATGGCTTCAGTAACAGAGATTCACTGCCATATGTGTTCAAACATATATATATATATATATATATGAATCATTATCATCATGATTCCATCTTTTCTATGGAACTGAAAAGCTTGTATATTCCACCTGCTGATCCAAGTTTTGCCCTCTAGAGAAGCATAGAATAAGTCTAGATTGAGAGGGAAGAGAGACATTATTTATAACGGTCACAACTACAGTCTGCAAATATCTTCCATTTGCCAGAACCCTGACTCTTCCTTTTGCCTCCTAACCTCCTTGCCTTTCACAGAACTTCAGAATGCAATAAATGTCACCATGTATTACTGACCTGGCATCTTCTACTGACTTCCTCTAGCATGCTTTCCAACACCTTAATGCATTTCTACTCAGCAGCAATTTTATTCAGCACAACAAATATTTTAAAGTTCTTATTCACAAATCCCTTCAGAAGTGATAAAAACCCTAAGGTACTACTTTCACTGAGAAGATTGAGGCCATTCATCATGGGCTCTCTCATCTTGCTTCTTTCCTGCCTGCCTCAGAGGATGAAGTCTATTGCTTCTTCTAGTGTCCTTGATCCTATCCCCTTCAGTTGTTCTCTCTCCCTTATCTTCAGTTTCTCCCAATCTAGTGGCTTTCCTCACATCTCCCTTCATCAGTGTTCCAGACACTACACATACTAATCTTAAGTATTTTACAAACTCTGAATCTGATGTTCCTCCCTCGCAATTAATCACCAAGTGTTTATTAGGTACCTAATCTATGCCAGATGCTACTAAATGTTTGGGATACTAAGGCAAAAATAAAATAGTCCCTGACCTATTGGAACTTACATTCAAATAGGGGAGAAACACACACACACACACATTTATAGGTACATACAAAAGAAATACAAAGTGCCGTCTATTTTTAAATTGGAGCATACAATCTTGTATATTACAGGCGCCTGATACTGGCTGTATATGGTAATGTTCAGGATCACAGAATCTCACAGATGGAAGAGACCAGCTAGTTAAGCCCTCACCTTAATGAATGTCCTCTCTATAATATACCTGACAAGTAATTATCTAGCCTTTATTGAAGACCTACAATAGGCTTCCTCATATCTGGATGTCCCAAATTGTTTAGTGCCTAAATATGCGCCTTTATGACTTCCGCACACTGCACATCAAGTCTTAGGCTTCTTCTACATGTCAGCTCTTCAAATACTTCCATTTGGTCTTCTCTTTTCCAGCCTACGTACTCCTAGTTCCTTCAATAATATGATGTTGAGGCCTTCACTATCCTGCTTTCCATCCTCTGAATACTTTCCATCTCATCAGTTTTCATAATAAATGAGACACACAAATCTGAATACAGCATTCCAAATCTGATATGACCACAGTAGAGAGAGTACAGTGTGTGGGTGTATAACATCCTAGGTCTGGCTACTTGTTGAGCCATTTTAGTCATGTTTAACCCTTGGTGACCCCATTTGGGGTTTTCTTGGCAGAGATATGAGAGTGGTTTGCCATGTCCTTCTCCAGTTCATTTTACAGATGAGAAAACTAAGACAAACAGGGTACAATGACTTGTCCAGGGTCACGCAGCTACTAAGTATCTGAGGTTGGATTTGAATGTGGGAAGATGAGTCTTCCTGAGACTTCAGACCTGGAACTTGATCTTCTATACCACCTGGCTACCATTACAGCTCTTTTAATGCAGCTTACAATTATATTAGCTTTTCTGCCTGACCTATCATAGCATTGACTCATTTTGAGCCTGCAGTTCCCTCATCTCCCAAAATCATTTTCAGAAGAATGACAAGATATTCATGCCTAGGTGAAGTGAACCAAATTCATTCTTAGCTCCCTTAAATGAATCCATCCTGCTCCTTAAAAGTTTGAAACCGAGGGCAGGTAGGTAGCTCAGTGGATAGAAAGTCAGGTCTAGAGATGGGAGGTCCTGGGTTCAAATCTGGCCTCAGAAACTCCCTAGCTGTGTGACCTTGGATAAGTCCCTTAACCCCCATTGCCCAGCCCTTACAGCTCTTCTGCCTTGTAACCAATACACAGTATGTTGGAAGGTAAAGGTTTAAAAAAAAGTTTGAAACCAATACCCCACCCCAACCCCACAGCTAGTGGGTTGAAGAAACAATCATTTGAATAATTTTGGAAAAGTGATTATTAACAATATCTGAGTCTAATCATAAATGCCCATTGCTTAATAACAAATCTTTATGAAAAAGAAAGCTACAAGCACTGGGCCACTGTAGATAAACCAAGTTGTATGAAGTATAAATGGAGGACTGATACAGTCTGTCCTGAGAAAGAGCCTTGTCTTGACTCTGCCATCAACTAATGGTGTGACGATACACAAATCATTTTCTTTCTCTGGGGTTCAGCTTCCTTATATGGACAATGAGGAGATGGTGTGTTATTCTCAATGATTTTTAAATGCTACATTGGAGAGAGCATTCATTCTGGAGTCTGAGGACCTGAATTCAAATCCTATCTCTTAGTATTTGTGGGATCTTGAGGAATATCACCTCCTTTCTTTGGGCCTCAGTTTCCTCATCTATAAAATGAGGTGATTGGACTAATTAGCTTCTAAGGTCCTTTGTAGCTCTATGACTTTATGATAGTGCTTGCTTCTAATAATTTGCCCTGTGTGTGTGTGTGTGTGTGTGTGTGTGTGTGTGTGTGTGTGTGTAATTAACCCTAAGACTGTGAGAATGCTGGCAAAAGGGGAACAGTCCTGTGCCTAAGGTTGGGAGTTAGTCACATAGATCTCAGAGCTGCTAGTTACCATCAGAAGTATTTAAGATGTGTTAAGACAGCCTCAGTGTTGGGACTAGAGGTATGGCAGAAGATGCAATTTCCTACCTTGTTGTGTGGAGTCAGAAAAGTTCATGAATGGATATACCATGGGAAGAGGGGTAAAGTGGATAGAGGGCTGGATATGAAGTCAGGAGGACTTTAATTAAAATTCAGCTTCAGACACTTCCTTGCTGAATAACCCTGGGATAATCACTTAAACTCTGTCTGCCTCAATCTCCTCAATTGTAAAATGGGGGTAATCACAACACTTCCCTCCCCAGGGTTGTTTTGAGGATCAAATGAGATACTCTTTGTAAAGTGCACAGTGCTTGGCACATAGTAGGAGATTAATAAAGGCTTACTGCTTCCCTTCCTTCCCTCCCTCCTTCCTATACTGGACAAAGAGATAAAAATATGAAATAAAAGATGGGTTCCAAGGCTAATGGCACCTTGCCTTCTAGCAAGGCCCATTGCTGCATTTAGGCCTGAGCTGAGAAGGGTGATGGGAGAGGTTTGCCCACACACAGAGAAGTTTGTATTGGGGACTCAGGATGAGAAAGCTGGGCCCACTTCCACCTTGTTTAGCCTCTCTGAATAGAATGTTTGTGTGCTCTCTGTAGTCTCCTGGAAATAAATAGGCACACCTGAGGTGTTGGGGGAGAGGTTCATGTGGACCAGAACACAAAGGTTTTTGTGTTTGGGTGTATATGTATATACACATATGTATATATTTTCCTGAACAGTAATGCTAAGCTAGTATTCCAATACAAAAAGTACATTGAATTCCTACTTGTTTCTTCTTTATTCAAATTCAACTAAAAAATCACTCATCAAGAAACATCTATGTTTAAGGCCCCGTGCAAGATAGGCTTTCCATAATCTGTCTCCAACACCATTCCACAGTGCAGGGAAATGGAAGCAATGGGGAGGCACCTACAGGAGGACATGTTTAGCCTCAATAAAAAAGCGTATCTCCTACTCTTCAGAGATAGCCCAAAGGGGGCTCAGTAGTTTCAGATCCCTGTGGCTGTAGGTCTTCAAGCAAAGGCTAGATGCCTACTTATCAGGGCTACTGTCGAAATTATTTTGTTTATAGGTTGTACTAGATGATTTCTGAGCCCTTGTCCAATTCTTACCCTTCGCAATGCCTCTGAATATAAAGGCAGACCCAGACCTGGATGGCCCCACAGCAGCTTTCCCTTCCCTAAAATAGAAGTTCCCTGAAGGCAGGGGTTGTCTTGGATTTTGTATTCTTATACTCAATGCTTGGTGCATAGTAAGAACTTAATAAATGCCTTCACATTTCTTCATGCCTTGCCCTTTGGCCCTTATTATTGGGAGAATAGTTCTAGCATCAGATTCAGTCAGAAGACCTCAGTTTGAGTTGAATATAAAAGCATCTAGGCTCTGATCACTTCAAGCTGGGTGTACAGGGGCAGCTCATATCACATCTCGGACCCTGAAGTTTGTTATCTGTAAAATGAGATTATGATACTTGTGCCTCATTCCTTCATGGATTGTTGTGAGGAAAGTGCTTTGCAAACCATAAATCACCATGTAAATAAACGTGAGATGATATTATTAGCAGTAGTCATGCATTCTGCTATGCCAAATTGCCCTGTTGCTGTGCATTCTCTGCCTAGGCTGCTGCTACAGTTCTTTTAAATGAAACTGAAATCTTGATGACTATTCATTACATTTTTGGAAGGTCAAGCACACTGCAGGGCTGGCCTAGAGAAAGTCAATACAACCTACATTTGTTCTGCATGACAATAGATCTTTATCCACTGTAGCAATCATGTGACCTTGACCTAGGAGGGGAACATCAGGCCAATAAATACATGTCCAACAAATAACAGAACCCTCACATTCTATAATGGCTCTCTCGCTCTCTCTCTCTCTCTCCATAAGATCATCCATTTGGAGCTAGAAGGATTCTTAGAAAGCTCCTCTACCTTTTCTGATTCTAAATCCAATGCCCTTTCCAGTGTCCCAAGCTGCTTTGTAGGAGTTGGAAGTCCTAATATAGGCAACAGATTCCTGCAAATTGTTAAAATGCCAGAACATCAAGACAACCCTATTTCTTAGCCGCATTTAGACCCCCTACAATATGACTCACTTTGAATTAAGAATGCCTTCATTTGACATCACCGTTCATGCCAGACCCTTCCACCCACCCTCATTTTCTCAGTCTTGTCACTGTCATTCTTTACTTGTTGGGTTGTAGGTTTTGATAAACTCAATTGGGAAGATGACAAAAATGCTTTTACCTTGGGCTTGAATATATGGTTGGGGTAGAGGGGATTGCCACAGTACTCTTTTTCCCTTCTGATCGTGAGTTTTCCTAAAGATGTAATACATTTGCTGTTCCCCTCAATTCTTTTTTATTTTCTTAATATTATTTAAATTTTCTTAGAAATCATAGAATTAGAGTTAGAAGGAAACTTAGAGGTCATCTAGTCCTGCTTTCTTTATTTTACAAATGAAGAGACTAAGGTTTACACAGGTTAAATGACTTATCCAAGGTCATATAGGCAAGTGATAGAGTTGAGATTAAAACTCAGATTCTCTGGCTAAATCCATCTCTCTTTCTGTAATATTACACTGCCTCCAAAGTTGTACAGTTTAATGGAAATAATATTGGATTCTAAGTCAGGAGACCTAGTCTGCTGTATCACAAATGAACTAGATAACATTGGATGGTCATATCACTTTTCTGCAGGACTCTTGCATAAAATGACAATTTCTTTTTTTTTTTTTTTTAAATATATTTTATTTGGTCATTTCCAAGCATTATTCGTTAAAGACATAGATCATTTTCTTTTCCTCCCCCCCCCAACCCCCCATAGCCGACGCGTAAGTCCACTGGGCATTAGATGTTTTCTTGATTTGAACCCATTGCTTTGTTGATAGTATTTGCATTAGAGTGTTTAAAATGACAATTTCTAAGGTTTATGGGATCATTAGATTTAGAGCCAGAAGAGTCTAACAATGCTTTCTTTTTTTAATGTTCTAGAATTAATTATCTGGCTACTCTACCCCACAGTGATCTCTTCTCTGAGTCCTAACTACTTCTCATCTGTATCTCTTATTTGCTAAAAATGCCCCTTCACAAGATTGCCCTGTTGTCTTATCAGAGAACATTGATAATTATGGGTTTTCAAAGGTAATATTGGTGGAGTATAAGCTTTGGTAGGTTATACCAAGCTGGAAATACTTTAAATATTGTTCCCCAAACAGATCAAACCTATTATTCATGATTTGGCCCAGCTAAATTCAAAGAGGGTCATTACCATCAAGTGAGCCACTGGATGATGAATTATTTGCCCATAATAATCCAAAACACAACAGCCCCTCAAAAAGCCCCTTTACCTTGCAATGAAGGTGACAGGGGATGACATACACATCAAGATATATAAATATGTATTTAATTGTTGCTACTCTAAATGTCCAATCTTAGTTCACTGAACAACCTGTAGGCAAATTACAGGAGACTGAACCACATGCATATTGATGTGGATCCAGAAGTTTCAAAGCTAAGCCAACTCAGGCTTGGCTAAGGGGGTGTCATTTTCAAAGTCAGTAGGAATCACCACTCCCTGGAACCTTGCAGTTCTTACTCCTAAGAAGCCTAAATAAAAAGACCACTGTAGAGATCATCGTAGGCAACGTTGCATTATTTGTTGCAGTTCTACAAGGAGTTAACCACTAGATTATCCTCCAAAGCAAGTCAACATACACCCCGGTACTTGGTATTGTCCATCCAAAGACAGGTATAGGAAAAGTCAGTGGAAAATATTGCCAAATCCTGTCAATGTCCTGTCTCCCTGTACCTCTCCTATACCGTCCCTTCTTTCTTATGACACTTGCTACTACCACCCTGATGTAGACCTTTATCACTTCATGCCTAGAATATTGCAGTAAACTGTTGGCTGGGCTCCCTGCCTCAAGCCTTTCTCTGCTCAGCTTACAAACTGATGATCTGAAAGCATAGATATGACTCTTTGTCTGTCTCTCACACATACACACATACACACACACACACACACACACACACACACACATTCACTATATTCTAGTGGTTCCCCATTGCCTACAGTATCAGATATAAAATCCTGTTTGACTTTAAAATCCATTCATAACATGGACCGTTCCTACTTTTCCAGTCTTCTTAAGCTTTATGCCTCTTCATATATCCTGCATTCCAGTGACACTGACCTCCTTAGTGTTCTCCTATGAGACACTCTATCCCCCAACTTTAGGTACCTTTACTAGTTGTGCTTTGTATATGCTATTCTCTGTCTCCTCATTTCTACCATCTTGTCCCTTGGCTATTTTCAAATGCCAACTAAAATGCTACTTTCTGCAGGAAGTTTTCCCCACTACCCCTTAATGATGGCACCTTCCCTCTGAGGTCATCTCTGTTTCATCCTATTTATAGCTTGTTTGTACATAATTGTTTTCATTCTGTTTCCAAGATTTGGCTATGAGCTTCTTGAGGCCAGGGACCATTTTTTGCTCTTCTTTATATCCTGACCACTTAGCACAGTGCCTGGCACCTCCTTGGTGCTTACTGACTGTTGACTTGACTTGACAATAGATGAGAATATAGGGTTTATTTGATAAGAAAGAAAAAAGGCCAAGGGTTCAGGAACTGGGGCTCAGAAATTGAATATCTATTTGTCATGAATGCTCTCTTCAGTAAGAGAGATAGAAGGGATTAGACATGACAATCACCAAAAAACATGAGAAATAAAACCTACTATTTCTCACATATAAGAATGTCATTTATGAATTAGTTGTCTGTGTACAGACCATGAATTAGTCAGGGCAAAGGCCAAAATTACTACCAAATTGAAGAAAGGGTAAAGATGAGATAAAGACACTGCATGTAATACCAGCAGCTCCCACTGACCTATTTAAACAAGCTATTGAATCCAAAAACTGGAAGATGCATAAAGGTAAAATCATTGACTCAGAGTATCAACATTTCTTGGAAAAACTTAATGGATATAAAGCTGCTGACATAATGAGGAGGTCAAAAGAGCTTAGGAACCGCCTCAGGCAGCAAACATCAAGTTGAGATACTTGACAAACAAGATTAATATCAGTGTAAAGTATAAATTTGTTCATAAGATATTATGGAGGAGGATGACAGAAGTCTTTGAGCAACATCACCTCACAGAACAGCAAAAAGCAGTAGAAATAAGACTAAAGATAGTTGGGAATGAGACTGCAGCCAGATCGTGTGAAGAGTATTTATTTGTAGGTGAAATCAAAAAAAGGCCAATAAATAGATGCAAAGTATTCTTACTACAATCTGCTCTTATCCTTAATGACAGTAGAACTACTGCTTCTGGCCTCTAATCTAAGTATCTTTCTTACATGAGTAAGTTGAAATGGATCTGAAGTTTGTGAAAGGGAATTCTTTATTCATTTTCTCCATATTAAAGAAAATCAATCAGAACTTGGACTTTTCCTCCTTTTGTTCTAATTTAATTGGGGACCTGGAGGTCCTTTTACTATAGAGATGTGCAAAGATATATCAGTCCACAGTGAAAGGAAGTAGAAACCAGAGAGACAGGAAGTGATGTGGAAGGGGGGTATAAAAGGCCAGAGTGAGGCCTGATCAGCTGGACTTCCTCTAATAGCAGTTACTGGCAGTTATAGGGTAGCTAGTTAGGCAATTTATTTCTCTACCTCTTTCCTACATTTCTCTCCTTTTACTATATTTCCATTAAACTAGATTGCTAAAAGCCGATAAAAGTTTTTTCTCTGGCTTAAGGGGTGATATTAATTTACAACTCTCTTATTTAGTCAAAACTTCAATTTAACCCTCACAAGTTGAAGGTGGATCTTGGCGGTCATGAATTTAGCTACTTTTCCCAATGACACAAACTCGCATACATAGTCTCTTGCCATGTGAGAGACTTTTATGTCTGTCCTTTAAAAAATTTTCCCCCAAGGTATTGTAGGCATTTTTCTAGCTCTGCTAATTTTGTGTGGATACTAGTGGGATACTCTCAACACAATTGGTCCACCCTTTTTCTTGTCCTATATCCCTCTCTGAAGATATCTTTTACGTGGCTTCTCTTTTTAAGCCTTACCTTCTGTCTTAGTATCAATTCTAAGGCAGAAAAGTGTTAAGTACTAAAGCCTTTAGGTGTAAGGGACGTGCCTCCGGTCACAGAGCTAGTTAGTATCCGAGGCCAGACCTGAACCCAGGTCATCCTGACTCCAGACCTGGCATTCCATCCACTGTGCTACCTAGCTGTCCCTATGTGGCTTCTCTTACATAATTCTTGGTTGGTAATGTTTTTACCATTACCAGTATGCTCAACATCAGCTATGTGATTCTCGATTGTACTTGGGGTGACCCACAAATTGAATTCTTTGAAAAGCATGGGACAGAATCACTAGAAGAATACTGATAGGCATTGGTTTCAGGAGAAACCGAGAGTAATAAAAACATTCCATAATTTTTCAAAGGTGATCCAACCTGTTCTCTTCAGCCTATTCAATTCTGGGCACAGTTCACTTTCTGTCTCTATAAGGTAAGCTTTACTTATGGGCCAACTTCATGCATGAGTTACCCATTCAAATTTACAACATGATCTGGGTAAAAAGCATTTTGTTTTGACTTTCTTTATATTTCCAGCCCTTAGCACAGTGCCAGGCACATAGAAGGCACTTAATAAAGTCCTCTTGACTTGGCTTCATCCAGTTGGTTTTTTTGCTGTTGCTAACTAGACCAGACTTCTTTGGGTTATTATGGATCTCACTCAGGAGATTGTGCAACATTCTTGAAATTAATGTGATCAGAAGAGTGTTATCTGTAACTAAAAATCTCTGAAGGGTTTCCTAGGACCTCAAAAAAGGCCCTAGGAAATCCCTCTTCTGTTTGGACTTTGTACTGGTCTCCCTCCAAGAGTGACAAACACCTTTGGTGAGTATAACCACTCAGGTGGGTACTACACATGACATTAATAATCAGAGAATAGTTGAACAAAATTATCTTAAATGTGAGAAGTGTCAAGGATTCTTCTCTGACTTTGTTGTGCACAGGAGATATGTTGTTAGAGGAGTCCTTCAGGTGGCATTTGTTCTTACTAAATACAGTGCTTTTTATTGTTAATAACAACCATAGTGAGATATTTTCTTCTCTGTACTTTTCCATCAATTGTGACTGCAAAGGTGTTGTGGACTGTGGAATGAAGCTCAGAGATGTTAAGGCTGACTTGGCTTAGACGTTATCCCCTTCATGAAGGTCTTCTTGAGTCTTTGAGCTCCAAGTGTTTTCTCCTTCCTCAGATTCTCCTTGAGGACTTGGATCAATCTCTCATTCATCACTAGAATGCAAACTCTAGGGATGGACTATTTTGTTTTTAATCTTTGTATCTCCAGTGCCTAGGACAGTGCTAGGCTCAGAGGAAGTACTTAAAATATTTTGCTGAACAGAATTAAGTACTGGAATCATATATCTAGATTTGGAAGTGACTTTGGAAGTTATCTTAGTCAACCTTATCATGGAACATAAGGAAATGAAAGCCCTCAGAAGATAAATGACTAAGCCCTTGGATTCCAAGTTTGACCCTCCTTCTTTTGCTGCCACTTTGCCTTCTCAAATGGCTAATTAAGCTGATGTTATGTGATTTTTATTTATTAAGAGCATTTTGTGTTCAAGGCAATAGAGAGGATGCAAAATTGAGACAGGCCAAGGTCCCTATCCTTCTGGAGCTCACTGTCTAGTGTAAGTATAAAACACCAACAGAAGGAACTGTGATACACACCATTACACGTGCATTTATTCAAGAGGGACAAAAAAGGGCTACCTAAAGTCAAAGGTAGGAAGTCATTAAGTCTCAGAGATAGAAGAGACCTTAGAAACTCTCAAGACTAACTCCCTCATTTTATGGCAGCCTAGAAAAAGGGATGTGACTTGCCAAGATCACAGAGCAGTATGGGCATCTGAAGGCTTCTGACTTTAAATCTAGAGCTCTTCTCATTGCACTATACTTCTTATTTGTCCCTCTTGAGCAGAGGGTACAGGTAAACGTTCCTGCTCCAGAAATAGTAAGGAGATTACTGGGTATTTGGGAGGAACGATGGATGCTGGTAATAAGCTAAATTACTAGGGAAGACAAAGCAGGCACACACAGATTAAGAAGCACCCTGTGACAGTCCAGAGAAAATGGGAGGAATGCAACAAACTATGCCTCAGGCAAAGTTGCAAAATCTGCTTCTACAGCAACTTTTAAAATCACTACAGCTTCACTACATTAAAGCCCCCCTCCCAGCCCCACATTATTTCAGATCACAGTAAAAAGGCACAAGTGGAAAGAGTGGGAGAATGACTGGCCATCAGGAGCCCTGGGCCTTCCCAGCTTTGGTGCTTGTAAACTATATGTTGTTGGATTCATGCCACAACTTCTCTGAATTTCACCTTCTCCACCAATAACTTGGGGTTGCTACTCCTTGCACCTTTGATCTTGTAGGGCTGTTGTGAGAAGTCTGCTTTATCAAGCAAGTATTATATGTGATCAAGTGTTACTGTAACTTGAATGAATGCTAATTGACATTTTGTTATTATTCATTCTGTATTTTCCCCCTAGTAAACAGGGAGCCAATACAGATAGATTTCACAGGGTTGGTGAACTTGGATGGAAAAAGCACCTTTATTTCCATTAGCCTTTGATTTCCTTGGTAATCCTCTAGGTTTTATTTTATACATTTAAAAATTGGATTCTGAAAAGGACTCCAAAATCATCAAACTGCCAGAGGGATCCAGGACACAAAAAATGTTAAGAATTCCTGCTCCAATGTCCAACTTGGATGCCTCAGAACAGGAATTTCTTAAGAGCAAAGATAATTTTGTCTGCATCTTTTTGTCACTGTTGTCAAAAGAACACTTAGAACATAGTAGGCCCTTAATCAAGAGCCCAGGGCCTTCCTAACATTCCTTGGCATTTGTGAACAGTGTGTTCTTAGACAAATGCCACAATCTCTCTGAATTTCACCTTTTTCATCAATAACATGGGGTTTATTACTACTTGTCCCCTGAACTGTATTGCTTGCTAGACAAAGCACATATGTATTTGTAGCTATGTTGGCAGAAAGAGGCCTTTCCTTCTTATCATTAGGATCCTTAAGAAAGTTTTCCCCTAACTCTATCTAGATCAGTATTTATAGAATCATCAAATATGAAAGTACGAAGAGACCTCAGTGATTGGCCAAATCTACTCTAAAGAGAACCCAAACTATAACATATGCAACAAGTGGTCCTTCTGCCTCTGCTTTAAGATCTTTTAAAGGAGAGCCATCATTTCTCAAGGCAGCCCATTCCTTTCTGTGATGGCTATAATTACTAAGAAGTTCAAATATCATTCATATGTAGAATTTGAGGAAAAACTGTAACTTCTTAAAGTAAAGATTCTATAGGTCTCCAGGAAGAGCAAGCCGCAGGGCAATGCCCCTCAGCCTGGGTCAAGCTACTTCTAATAGTGACAAATAATTCTCTAGGATACTTGGAATATTTTCTATTTACCAGTTTAATTTGGCCTTATGGCCCTAAAAAGGTCTTCTTTCTTTAGCAAATTCTGATGTTCTGTTCAACTCAAACCCAGTACTTTCTGGTAGCAGCATAATTCTTTCAGATAACAGATTCCTGCATCCTAAACAGAGATAAACTGATAAAGCCTCACTCTCACTCACAACATCCTGGCTTTGAAATCCCTGAGAATTAGAAAATGGAAAAAATCTCTAATATTTATTATTTATTTATTATGAGTCAGAGATGGGATTTTTTTGTTTAAAAGGGGAAAGGGTCTGCTTCTCTGCCCCACACACCCTTGAGAAGGCAAGCACTTTGACAGGTCATGTCAAAGGTATTCCCATATTGCCTATGTTGCAAAAGGAAAACACAAATAAAATAAAACAATAAAAAAATCAAGAAAGTTTTTTTTAAGTATGCTTCAATTTGCATTCAGAGTTCATCAGTTCTCTCTCTTGGACCCCATATCGTACTGTACTTTCTTTTGTTCCTTTCTAATACAATGAGGCAGCATGATGTAGTAGATAAAGAGGAACTCAGGAAGCCTTCAGTTTGACTCCTGCCTTGTGGCTGTGTGATCCTGGGCAAGTCACTTAACCTATCTGGGCCCAGGTAATTCTACGATTCTGTTTGCAGAGAAGGTGCTGACCTACCCTGGTAGAGGGGCTTTCCTCATCTGGGAGTTCTTTATATCAATGAAAAGACAAGCCGGTTTTAAATTCCTATACAGATGCCTTTATCAGATCAAGTCAGATTATCTGGCAAACCTTAGAGCTCGAAAAATGTTCGCTATTATTATTCTTAGCAGCAGGAGGCAGCATGGCATAAGGAATAAAGGCAGGAAATCATGAGCTCCAGTTTTATCTCTGACACTTCCTGGCTGTGTGACCTCAGGCAAATCCCTTAACCTCTCAGTGTCCATAGGCAGTCCTTCAAGACAATTCTAGAAGAGTCACTGATCTGTGGCAATAAAGGGAGTTTCTATGCTAAAGGTCCCTACACCAATGGAATATCAGGTCCAGACCAAAAAAAATTACTTCACGTAATATTCTAAATTATAATTCTTAGTTTTGCTATATTATTTCCCCAAGCTACAGTATGATCTCTAAACGGGCAAAAATGGAGTTTATCTGAACTTTGTATCAATGTGGCACACAGGGGGTGCTCATTAGGTATTTGGTGAATGAATGAATGAATGAATGGAAGGATGGATGGATAGATGGATGGATGGATGGATGGATGGATGGATGGATGGATGGATGGATGGCTAACATGACTACACTGGTACACAATGCAAACTCCCCTTTACAGAGATACTCCGGGTAAAGTCATTAACACGAATGACTTCACATTTGAATAACATATTCCCTTCTCCCATTTTAATTGATTTTAACATTATTTCTTTTGTCAATTTTCTTCTGTTCTAAATGCAAATTGATTCTGTGGAGCTGAAGTGATAAATTGGCATTCTACAAATTCAGGAGATAGTCTCTCATGGCATGTACTTAATACTGTACTCTCTTTTATTTGGTCCTAAAAACTCAAGGGTTATGTTGTAAGCTACTGTCATAAGATTTCTCTGATCCTGCTTGGATCATTTCTAACAAAATCTTCTCGTCCTTGGCTCCCAATCATGCCCCATTTAGAGACATGCCTCTGGGAATTTTCATCTATTTGCCTATAGGGGAAACAGACTGAGAGAACCTAAGAAAAATGGGTGAAGTGTAGTAGTGCTATTGATAACTCAATTATTTGGATGGCCAGGAAGGCTCATTCCCTGGGCTTCCAATCCATACCCACATTTCCTCTTGTAGAAACATCAAAAAAGTGGTTTTTACCACAGTACCTTTCAGAGCTTCATTTTCCTCTTCTGGAAAATGAAGAGGTAGAGAGAAGAGTAGGGTGGAATGAATGCTGGATTTGGAGTTAGAAAACCTGGGATTGAATCTCAGTTCTACTATTTTACTGGCTCTGAACATCTAGCCAAGTTATTCTCTCTTAGTAGAGTAAGCATCTTTGCCTGTGAGTGAAGGAATTGGACAACATGGTCTCTGAGGGCCCTTACTGATTGAAATCCAATGATCCTATGGCCTCTGCCACCACCACTCCATCCCTCTGTCTGTCATGTCCAACCCTTCAGAGTATGGCTCCAGCCTACCTTTCCAGACTTATCACATATTATTTCCCTTCACGCATTTCATGTTCCAATCAAATTGTCCTACTTGCTATTCCTCACACATGATATTTCCCCTCTCATTTTAGTTCCTTTATACACCTGGCCTTGAATGCCTCCAGTGTTCCTTTGCCTCACTTTGTCTATTAGGATCTTTAGTCTCCTTCAAAGTTCAGCTGCTTATTGTTTGACCCTGGACAAGTCATTTAACTTCCGTTTGCCTCAGTTTGCTCAATTTTAAAGTGGGGATAATAACAATAGCTATCTCAGAGAGTTGTTGTGAGGAGCAAATGAAATAATATTTATAAAGTTCTTAGTATAGTGCTTAACATACAGTAGGCCCTTAATAAATTCTCGTTCCCTTCCATCCTCATACCACCACGCTGGTATTACCCTGTATTTACTTTGCATTTATTTCATATTTTTGCATGTTTACATGTTATTTCCCCTGGTAAAATGTAAGTTCCTTGAGGGCAGGGGCTGTTTTGTTTTTGCCATTTTATCCTCAGCTCATAGGTCCATACTTGGCTTAGAATAGTGCTTGGCAGAGAGTAGATGCTTAATAAATGCATGTTTGCTTGATATCCTTATATTGGAAAGGATGCTAAATCTGGTTATTGAGTAACAAGAGGGGTTTTTTTCCACTAGAAATTATAACTCTAAAGGATGTATCCACTATAAAATTGCGCTCTGTCTGAGGCTATGAAATGATTACAGTGGTGCTGCTAGGGGCCTCCCTCAAAGCTGATTTCTGAGGCTCAGGAGGAAACTCAGTCTCATCACCTGAGAGTCACACCTCACTTTGGCCCAGGCACTGAGGTCTTCCTTGGCTTGTTCACTGTCACAGATCAGTAAATATGTTATTGAGTGGTTTGGAGATCTTTCCAAAATGGAAGTCTGCACTTCAAGATTGATGATCTTTCATGGCTGAGTAATAGAAAGGAGAAGAAGCTTGGAGGGAACTTGGTTTGGAGTCTCAGAAGCAAAGGACATCAGGGCTAGAAAACATCTTAGAGAATATCTAATCCAGGAGTTTTCAATTTAGGGTCGCAGGACAGATGCTAGGGGCTCTGTGAACTAGAATGGGAAAAAACGCGACAATGTTATTTTTAGCAATGTCTACCTGAAATTTAGCATTTCCTTGAATTCTGAAAAGGAGTCAGTAGGCTTCACTAGACTGTTGAAGGTGTCCATGACTTCCAGAAAGGCTAAGGAGTTCTGATCTACTCTCACCTACTCATTCTACAGAGGAAGAAACTAGGGCTCAGATAGGGGTCAGGGATTTAGCCCAAGCTTTTTTTAAATAAGCAGCAGAGCCAAGATTTGAATTAAAGTCATAAGAGCATAAGAATTCTAACCTGAAGCACCTCGGAGGTGACCTAGTCTAACTCATTCATCTTGCAGTAGAAAAAAAAAACGAACTCCAAAAGGTTAAAAAGGCCTGTTTAAGGTCACACAAGGAACAAGGAGAAGAACAGCTGAAATTAAACCCAGGTCTTCTGACTCTAAATCTTTGCTTTTTGTTTTTAACCATACAATATTTCTCTGAGATACCTGGGTTCAAATCCTGACTAGGACATTTATTCTCTGGCCCTTAGTTTCTCCATCAATAAAACTTGGACAGCACTGGCACAACCTCTCTCTTGGGGGCTGTTGTGTAGAATGTTCTCTTTAAACCTTAAAGGAAGGGCTAAGCAAACGGAAGTTATTCTACAGATCCAGAGAGCTGGAAGGGAGATTATAGATTAAGTACAATGGCTGCCACCCAGGGAGCTTTAGGAGCCTTCCTCCCACTCCCACCCCCCACAGAAGGCCATGTAGGTTTTTTATGGGGTCCCTGAATCCATATGTAAATCCATTAAAAAAACATCCTTGAATAATGGCTTGCAAATAGCTGTACTATAATTTTTCCCCCTAATGCATGTCAGTGCTGATGTGATTTTTAAAATCCCATTTCATTTCAAAGGTTCACTGAATGCACAGGGATATTTTGTCGTCATGTACATTCTCAATCAGTGGATACTAACAATACAATTACCGTCATGGAATGCTCTCCCTTCTCATCTCAGCCTTTTCAAACCCAATTCTGTTTAAGGCTCAGTTCAGGTGCCTTCTCCTACAAGATACCTTTTCTGATCCCCCATATATTATTATGACTCATCAAATTTGTTTTAATTGAGTGCAAAGCTGAAGCAGTCTACAAAAGAAGGGTTCTGTGAGTATCTTTTATGTGCCACTGTCCCAACAGAGTACAATATATGCCTGTGAGTGTGGGTGCTGTAGCCCTAGCCCTATGAATCTCTGTGTTCCATTACATCTGAGTGCCCAGGCAGGTGAGGGCTTCCACTACTCTCAAATACTCTGTATGGATTCTCCTTTATTAGACTCAGGACAGCCAGATTCCTGTCCCTACACTGCTCACGAATTGGGACTGGCCTGGACCCTTGAGGTTGTATATAGGCAAACTTCCACCGAAGCCTGGCCACAAGTCCCCTCACACTGTTCTATAACCCAATCAATCTGCCTTCAGCCAGATGTAGACCTTATGATCCTGCTGGCTACAGGAAAACTAGAGAAAGCACCAGACAGACAGACAGACAGACAGTCCCTCTGCGATTTAATGTTCTTACTATCTATAGAAAAAAAAAACATGAGCTTCTGGTCTGGAACAATTAGTATTGCTGTTAATTACGCTTGTGTATAGAAAATAAAGCTAGACATCTGGGATGGCTTCCACTCTGATTGTTCTCTTCCTCCTTGGATCACGGAAATCTATTCAGACAGCAAAATTCTGCCTAATTCTGACGGGAATTTGTGTGCGTAGCAGGCACTTTGGCAAATTGTTAATTACGAGGCAGAGCTAATCATAATCTTGTACATTTAGGAAATGGCATGTACAATGGGAATCGCCAAAGGGATCGTTATTCTATTTATTCCTTTGCTTGCATTAAAAAAATTACTAGTGGGATGTTCACTAGAGCAGCCATGTAAAGAGTTATCCTGAATAACATTCAGTCCACCACCAGCATCAGGTGTCATCCATAAAATTTACATCGGGACCCTACAGTTACATTAAAAAAAGATCTTTTTATTAATGTCTTTTGTTTTTATTTACATCAGAGTCACTTCCCTCCCTACATAAAAATAGAACTCCCTCTCACATGGAAGAAAACAATTAAGTAAAACAAATCAGATCCCCTAACCATATCAAACAAGGCACACAATTCTGCTCTGATAGTCCCTCGCTTCTGTACAGAGTATGGCTCCTCCATTTCTACGGAAGCTACTCCTTTTCTCCATCCCACTGTCTTCCTCTCTTTCTTTCTCTCTCTTTAAATGAAGCCCAGATCTATCTCCACAACAGAAACACCAAAAACTGTTTCTCTGAGCATGATTTCTTGTTAAAGCATTTACCATTATGGAGGGGGAAGAAATCAGCCTGTTGTTCCATCTAGTATCACAGGTGCTGGACCACATTCACACATACACAAAACATCCCTAAGCAATTCCATTCTACTTTCAATGGATCTATCAAAAATACTCCCTGCACTGCTGCAGAAAGCAGCCTCTCTCCTTCTATTCATTAATCAATCAACAAACCTTTATTAATTGCCTACTATAGGTGCAAAGAATCAAACCCTTGGAGGAGCTTTAAAGTTCATCTAGTCCCTCTCCCTCATCCTAAAAAGAAGAAAACTGAGGCCCAGGGAGGAGAACGAATATATCTATCACCCAGGTTGATAGCAGTGGAACTAGGATTTAAAGTCAAGGCCAATTAGTCTAAATATAGCACTCTTTCCACTATATATACTAGGCTATCACTCTCTATTCAAGGAATCAATCCAATAGTAAAAAAAGGAGAATCAGAGAAGTCTGAGAACCTTAAATTTATCCACTCTTTTTCTAAAATCTGATACCTAAACCTGTGTGAAATACTCCAGAGTGATTCATTGGCCTAAATGGTCTTCTCTAAAAGTCCTCTCAGTTCTGGGATTACTGAATTTCTCGTGGTGAATTTGATGGGTCATAGCACCACTAAGAGCAGAAGCAATTCTATTCTTGACTAAGAGTCAAAGTTTGGCTCCATATTTGGCCTTAATGTGATGATCAAATGAAGTGACATAGCTGAATATTGCAGATTCATACAGAGGGTAATGGGTGGGATTTGATCCCCAGGGTTCCTTCCAAATCAGAGATTCGATCATCTGACCATCACTATCCTGCTCCAATGTCCTCAGTTGGCTCCCTAAAACTTAGAGAGTGAAGTCCAAGAAACTTCTTCACTTTATATTCAAGACACTCCATGATGTGGCAGTGCTCTACTTTTTTTATTTACTCTCCTCTACAGACCTAATTCACTGGTCAAGTGAAAGAATATAGCAGAAGACTCCCCAGAGCAAAAACTAAATCATCCAAATCCCTCACCTCCACTTCCACTTCATACTAGAGGTTAG
The DNA here is from genome assembly GCF_027887165.1 of Monodelphis domestica. Classification (NCBI taxonomy): domain Eukaryota; kingdom Metazoa; phylum Chordata; class Mammalia; order Didelphimorphia; family Didelphidae; genus Monodelphis; species Monodelphis domestica. The sequence goes on along the minus strand of NC_077235.1, from coordinate 50,911,624 downwards.
AGGACCACAAGATGCTACTTCTAGAGCTAGAAGGCTATCTTATCCAGTACACTCATTTTACAACTGAGACTTAGGAAGGGGCAGTGACTTGTCCCAGGTCACATATAGGACCCTAGATCTAGAGATGGAAAGAACCTCAGAGACCATCTGGTCCAACCCTCTCATTTTTGTAGTCTTTTTAAAAATATAATTTTAATTTTATTAAAAAAACATTTTCTATGGTTTTACATGATCCATGTTCTCTCTCTCCCCTCTTTCCTCCCCTCTCCTGGAGCTGACAAGCAATTCCACTGGGTTATACATATATTATCACTCAAAAGCCATTTCCATATTATTCATTTTTGTAATAGAATAATTTTTAAAATCAAAACCCCAAATCATACACCCATATAAACAAGTGATAAATCATATATTTTCTTTTGTGTTTCTTCTCCAACTGTGCTTTCTCTAAGATGTGGATAGCATTCTTTTTCATAAATCCCTAGGGATTGTCCTGGATCATTGCATTGCTTTTAGTACCAACCCTCTCATTTTACAGAAAATAGCTAGCTAATATAATGGTAACACTTTAAAGTTTACAAAGCACTTTATATATATTTGATCCTCATACCAACCTTGGGAGGTATGATCATCTCATTTTGTGGATGAGGGAACAAAGGCTGAGAAGATGAGTGACTTTCTCAGGGTCACACAGCTAGGTTTCCTGACTCCAAGTCTGGTGTTCTATACACTATGCTACTAAACTGACCTGTGATGAAGAAACCAAGGCTCAGACAGATTAACTGAGTTGACCAAGATCCCACAGGTACTAAGAGTGGTGGGATTAGAACCAAGGTCAGTGATCTGACTCTAAATCCAGTTCTCCTTCCACCATACTATATGCTTTCTTGTGTCTGTGCTTTTGTTCACATGCATTCCTATACCTAGATTGGCCTCCCTTTGTGCAAACTGGTGGAATCCTCTAAGCCAGTGGTTCTCAACCTTTCTAATGCCGTGACCCCGCAATACAGTTCCTCATATTGCAGTGACCCCAAACCAAACACATTATTATGGTGGCTACTTCAAAACTGTAATTTTTCTAGTTATGATTTGGAATGTAAATACCTGATATGCATTATGTATTCTCATTGCTACAAATTGAGAGGTTGAGAACCGCTGCTCTAAGCCAATCTTCAAAGCCCACCTCAAGAGCTGCCTCCCTCAGATCCATATGCTCAGCAGGTAACCACCCTCTTCTTTAAGTTCATCATAATTCTTGGTTCCTAATAAACACAAATCTTGTTATGTGATGAATGGGAACTGTGTTGGTGTCATATCCCCCATGTAGACCAACAGTGCCAAGAGAGCAGTATCATGTCCACTAGTGCCCCACACAACACTTGGCCTACTTTCCAAACTTACTAAAGGCCTGCTGAATGAACAAAGGAATATTGGAAATGACTCCATTAAAAATGTAGTTTGAATAGTATTTGCCACTTGCCCGTTGGAATCCAACACCAAGCTAAGCTAAGAACTAAACCATCCATAATAACAATGAAAACTATAACTCCCATTTCTTTAACCCTTCACTGTTTAGAAACTACTTGCCTTAAAACAGCCCCTTGAAGGTTAAGGGCAAGGGTTATTGTTCCTAATTACCATAGGTCAAATGAAAGCCCAGAGGTGAAATGACCTCCCTAAGGTCATATAGACAGTAAGTGCTAGAGATGAGATTTGAACCTAGATCCCCTGATTCCATGACTAGGTTTTTTTTGTCATGCTCTTTCCAATCAATCTGTGCCTGGACTTAAAGATTGGCAAACAATGTGCACCAGGGAGCAGCTGTTGAAAAGGAGGCAAAAAGTAAAGAATCATTTGAAGTATGTAGGATATTTGAGTTTTTGTGGGACAATTTCTTAAAGCTGAGTATTCATCCATAATATTCTGAAGTTCCCTGCTTTTTCATTTTAGATATGAAGATACAGCATTCAGAATTTAAAAGTCAGGCATTCTTGTGGAAGGCATTCAACCATTCATTGCTTATCAATCTAGATCATTCAGCCTCACCCTAACCCTGACTACTAGATATTCCAAATAGAACCATGGTTCAGGCTACCCCTCCATGCCAAGAATACACTCCTCCCTCTTAGAATCTTCAGCTTCTTTCAAGGCTTAGCTTGGATGCCAACTCCTACAGGAATCTCTTCTTGATCTCTTCCTTCAACCCTAGTTGCTAAAGCTCTCCCCCTTCTCAATTTGCCTTATAATTACTTATCTGTGCACATGCTTCTTGGAGCTAGAAATTGTTTCATGTTTGCCTTTGTTTCCCCAGATCCTAGCACCATGCTTGGTTCAAATCAGGGACTTAATCTATTGTCTGTCAAAATGAACAAAGTATGAGACAAACTGTCTCATATAATCTTCACAAAGGCCCTGTGCCAGTATTACTAGCTTATTTTACAGATGAGGAAGCTGAGTCTCAGAGAGATGAATTGGCTTTCCTACAGTAACTTAGCTAATAATTGAGGAGTCTGAGATTCAGGGCCACATCTTCCCATGTGAGCTACCTCAAAGTGGCAAGGGCTAGCTTGGAAAGTAGGGTGGTTCCTTCTCCCTAAGTCTTTAAGCAGAGGCTAAATGAATCCTTAATTGTTGGAGATCCTGTAGAATGAATTCCTATTACAGTAGATCTTCCTGGACAGCAAGGACTTTTTTTTGGCTTTGTATTCCTAGAACCCAGCATGGTGATTTGCACATTTTGGATAGTAGGTGTGGGGGAGTGGGACTAGACCAGTAATTTTATTGCACCTGCTCAGCAATTTATAGTCTCAGATTTAGTCCCCTACAGTATGGACAGGTGAAACCACTTGCCCTAGGTCATAAAGACAGTACCATCATCACAGGTGGCCTTGGAACTCAAGTCTTTCTGACTCCAAGGGTATCTGTACCTTATGCCATAGTATGCTTTGCACATAGTAGAAGTTTAATCAATGTTTGTCAGCTGAGATGAGATGGAAGTGTCCTTGAGGTCTTTTTTAACTCGAAAATTTGGATATTCTCACCCGGAAGCCCAGTAATTTTTCCCCTATACCTAGCTACCTTGTGATTTTTAGAAAAGTTCAGAATAATATACTAGTTTCCTCTCGTTCTCCAGTAAAGTAGAGACTGAGCCAAGAAAGGGTACTAAAGGTCAATTTCTAAAGTAACCGTACTTTTGGTAAGAATTAAACCCATGCAACCTTAGGCTGCAAATAAAGTCCATGGTCTCCCAAAGTTTTAGATGCCACATCACTAGAATGTTCATGGGCCCTTTCCCCAAGAATTTCCATGAAACACTACCATAATGACAGGCATTCACTGGAGTGTATTTTCTTCTTCAAAAAGGGATCCTTAGAAAAGACTATAGTTTGGGGCCATTTTGACCAAAAGGTTGGATGGTTCCCTTTGTTCTTTCTTATTCTCCCATTTGTTTCCTCTCCTACAATCCAATCTGGAAAGCTGGTCTCCTTCTGGCCTAATGAACACTTTGAGCTTGTATTGTTCCACATGTCCTTAAATGATAGAGAGAGAGCCTCTCCTCAATACTGACTGCCCTCCCCCACCCAATATCTGTAAATCTAACGTATTCAACCCTTCAGACTGAAGAGAATGCAGCCAAGCAGGGGGTTCCTCATTGCATCTTGCTAAGCAGTGTGCAGCTCAGCAGAGAAGAGAAGATTAAGAAGGTGGGAAGCTATTTATTTAATCACCAATTCCTAAAGTTCCTGGAAGCCTGGAGTAAATGATGACTGGGAAGTTAATTGCCAGGAGACAGTGTGGTATTTGTGCTAGATTTGGAGCCAGCTACTATGGGTAAAAATCTGGGCTCTGCTACAAGCTCACTGTGTGAACTTTGGCCAGTCCCTTTCTGGGACTTGATTTCCTCCTCTGTAAAACTGGTTGGACTCAGTGGTTTCTATGGGCCCTTCAAGTTCTAAGCCTATGATCCTATGAGGGGTTCCTTAGCTACTTGCCAGACAGTAACTGCAAATGGTCCTAAACCAGGCCTCTTGGCTTAGCACCTTCCCTTTCCAACACCTTTCTTTACCCTTACAACCTACTCACCCCAGTTCATGGCCTACTCCAAAGAGGGACTCAAAGGAATATGGCCACCTCAGTGAGCTCCAGGACAGACTTCAATAGAGGGATAATAGCAGCAAACACCAGAATCATGGAGTGTTGGAGTTCAGGTGGTTGAGTCCTTTATTTCTACAGAGGTCCAGAGAGATGGGACTTGGCCCAGGTCACACAGTGAGTTAAGAGTTCAGAAAGGGTTAGAATCTGGACCTCTCTAAGTCCTACTATCTCATTCATTCAATGATACCTACCATTTAACTAGAATCAGCAGTTCTTAAAGGGTGGTCTAGAGATTCCAGAGAGTCCCCAAGACCCTTCTGGGGGATCCACAAGGTTGAAACTATTTTTATAACAAAACTAAAATGTTTTCAGTTCTAATATGACAAAGATCAAGAAACAGAAGTCAAATAAACCAAAGCTCTTTGGGAGGGAGTCTTGATAATTTTTAAAGAGTGAGAAAAGGGTTCTTGAGACCAAAAAGTTTGAGAACTGCTTTACTAACTGTGCTCTTAGCCCCCTTCCATATCTGAATCTATGACCCACTAACTCCCATATTTATGTTCTTTTCTAACATGCCATTCTTCCACAGATTCTTCTTCATCCCTTGCTAGGAGCCATCAAACTTTCTCTTTCCACAGCATTAGTGTTGGTGGGCAGTTGGGGCTCCAATGGTTCAGGCATTTATCTTTAATCTGATTATGATTTCTCATCCAGTTTCAAAGTTACCTGGAAATACTGTCAATGGCAGACATGCCCATTTAGACAGATAATGGTCAAGGATAGGGTTCACCAGGACAAATCTCTGCCACAGGAAGAAATTCTCTTTTAATTATACTATTTTAAGGTTATAAATTGTTTCCTGGCCCTTCTGCATAATTAAATATAGATGTTCGCAGTGCTTAATGTCACTTTAAATTTCAGCCCTTAGAAAGTAATTTGTTTGCATGTAGAATGAACAAAGGATTTCTCATAGGCTTCAAAGAACCACCCTCATGCATCATGAATCAAGGTGGCCTTTATCAGCATTAAAAAGGTCGAGCAAAGGAGATTTGTGATGGCAAGTCAGCCTGTGCATAAGGAGAAAAGCAAGCTTGGGATTCTCCTTTGCCATAGGTGTTCAAGGGCATTCATGCACTTAGCTTATTAAGAATGCTTCCAGGTACCATATGAATGTTTCATTCCCCCACTTTACCCCCAGTGCTTCAAAAGCAGGCCATCAACATCACTGAATGCTGCTGTTCAGATCAGACAAGTGAGGTGGCCTTGGGGAGGTCCTTTTCCTTCTTAGGATCTTTGCTTCCTCACCTGTAAAATAAGAGTCTTGACTGGATGCCAAGACCTCAAAGGTCTCTTCTAGCCCTGGCATCCTAAGAGCTCAGTTTTGAGTCAAAGTGGCTGAGTTCCAATCTTGACTCTGCTACTGCTTGTATAACCTTGGATTTAACCCCTCTGGCCCTGTTTCCTCATTTTACACAGAAGGATTAGGTTATAAGACCTTTAAGGAAACTTATGGCTTTAAATCTGTGGATCTATAAGATTTATTACTCATGATGGTAAAAAGGCAAAAGGTGAGAGTGTATAAGACCTGGATTTGGGTCATATCTTGGACACTTCCTAGCTGCGTAACTTTGGGAGAAATCACATTATTTCTCTGAACCTTAGTTCATCAACCATAAAATGGGAGACACTAATCCTTGCATCATGTACCTCATAAGGAAAGTTCCTTGTAAATTTAAAAGAAATGGGACAGCTAGGTCACACAATGGATGGTAAAATCATCTAACCTCTGCTTTCCTCAGTTTATCCATCTGTAAAAGGCCATAATAGCATATTTAGGTGTTGTGAGGATAATAGAGGTAAGTGCCCTGTAAACTTCAAAGCCCAATATGCCAGCTGTTATTATTATTTTAGAGACCCGCTTTTGCATCTCTAAGGCTCCCAGGGCTATGGATACAGCACTTAAACTATCCATTTGTTGACCTTCCTACTTGTGATACGAGTGGCTCCAGCCTTTCTGGTATAAATATCATCTCTGTACAATTTCTTATACAAAGTTGTTATTGGCATTCATTCTGTTTCTTTACATCTCCTGCAATCCAAGATTATGGTGAATAGCCATATCTCATCATTGAGAGAACATAGGTGTGAGAGAGACCCTCAATCTGTTCTTTACATTCATTTCAAGGTAACAGAATCTATATGAAAAGGGGCAGATTTCTACATATTCATTTCAGTGCAACTCAACCAAACATATTTACAAAGCACTTACTATATGCCCTGTGCCTATGTAGTTTCTTCCAGTTCTAAATCTATGAATTTATGATCAGGATTAAGAAACAGTCCCTACTCTGTACAGACAGACAAGCTATGTACAACTAACAATGCAAGATAACATTTATAGTGCCTTAATTGTATACGATCTCAGGGGATATCACCTTGAACAAATCATTTCCCTTCTCCAGCTTCAGTTTCCTAGCTATAAAATGAAACAATTAGATTAGAAGCTCTGTAAAGTTTCTTATTTTCCCAAGTCCCAGGATCCTACTCTAATGAAGCAAAACTTCTCTATAATATCTCTGTCAAGGATCATCTAACCTTAACTTGAAGACCAGAGGAGCTACTGCTACCTTATGAAGCAACCCATTCCGTTATTAGACAGAACTAATTGGGAGAAGGTTTTTCTTCATATTGGGACAAAGTGTTTTTCCTTGTAACTTCCACCAGTAGTGTCTGTTCTGCTCCCTTGAGATTAAAAAGAATATGTCTAATCTTCCTTCCATGTAATAGGCCTACAGGTACTTGAAGACAGTAATCATGTTTCCCCATAAGTTGCTCTCGATGGTTAAACATCCCTGTTTCCTTTGGTTTATGATTAAGTATCAAAAGATATAACAATGTCAATAAAAAGAGCAGTGAATTCTGGTTGCTTCTTGGAGAAGCTGAAACTTTCTCTCGTCCCTAGGATCTGAATCAGATTATAGGAGAGAGAAAGGCAATCCAAGGAGTGGAAACTATATGATCAAAGGCTTGGAACCAGGAGTAAGCAGGGTATTAGAGAGAGACAATAAAGGGATCACTTTGGGCGAAACAGAGATGTCAAGTCACAACAACAAAGTTGCCCAAAGCTATGCAATGCTAGTTGCAGAGCTATGTTATGATCTAGTCTCAGACTCTCAGTAGCTGGGTGACTAGGAGTCTCTCTGAATCTAGGAGATCACCAGGTACAGTGCCCTCCCTCCTCTTACAGAAGATGGGGCTTTTATTTTCAAGCAAAGGTCAGAAGGTAACAATGCAAGGTCCTTAAGGGTGAAGAATGAGTCTTTTGGGTGTTTATATTCCTTCATAAATATTGATTGAATTCAACTGATTGGCCCAATTGGGAGACAAAGGAGAAGCTGAAAAGCCAAATCCTATCTAAATGTCAAGGCCCACTCCATACTCCTACTACAATAGGCCTATTCCAGTCCTTTCAGCTCAGCCTCTAAAAATTTGGATCACTGGGATTACTCTGAAAACTGGGATTATTCATGTCATCTATGAATGTGAGTGCCAGAGAAAATCAGAATATGAAAGAGAAGAAGCATTCCAAGAAGATATCATCTGTTAATGGAGAGACTGGTCGAACCACTAAAGGGCTAAAAATGGAAAAGACAAAGCGCTAGTTCATTATTATTTAAATTGTAGAGGGCCCAAACTGTCATTTTCAGGGTTTTTCTCTAAATATACTTAGAAGATGCAAACACATTTGCACAAATAATAAGACCTCTTGACCATATAGGATCAGTTATCAAGTAATCTACATTTATATGCCTCATGCATAGCTGCCTGTTGGTGCTCCAGCACCAAGTGTGTAAAAGTAGGAAATTGGAGATGAGGGCTGACATGGAATTACACAATCTGAGGGTTAGAAGAGATCTCAGGAACAATCACATCCAGTATATACTGGACAAAGAATCCTCTCAATAATATTATATATTCTTTCAGTCAAAAAGCATTTATGAAGTGCCTATTGAATACTGGGGATACAAACACAAAGGAAAAATAGTCCCTGTCCTTAAGAAGCTTATATTCTACAGAAGGGATAGACTGGCAGATAGACAGAGTAATGGATAGAGATAGAATCCATTACTCCATCATACATATACATAGATATATACCCAAACACATAAATAAATATAAAATATATGCAAAGGAACCTGAGAAGCGGTGATTTAGGATCAAATGATATCATTTATATAAAGTTCTTTGCAACCTTCTATTCCATGAGATCTAACACCAAAATTGAATTCCTTTTCCTCTGGAGCACCATTCAAAACCTTGAATCAGCTCTCTTGTCCTTCATCTAGTCTTCACTTCTCCAGGCTAAATATTCCCAGTTTCTTAAACAAGTTTATTTGTAGCACCTAGAGCACAGCATTTTTCTTTTTTTAAAAAATTCAAAGATATTTTATTTCCCCAATTACACATAATAATAATTTTCAACATATCTTTCCCAAAATTATAATATCCAAACCATCTCCTTTCCTCTCCCTACTCAAGGATGGTAAGCAACTTGATCTGGGCCCTATATGTATTATCATGCAAAACACACTTTCACATTGGTCATTGTTGTAAGAACACACTCATAAAAAAACCAAAACCCCCAAATAAAACCGTAAATACACTGATGTGAAAGATTGGATGCTTTGATCTGCAATCCATCCAATTCCAACAGTTCTTAATCAAGAGGTAGGATAGCATTCCCTGTCATATGTCTTTCAGGATTGTCCCAGATTTGTGGAGAATAACCAAGTTTTCACAATTGATCATTGTACAATATTGCTTTTACTGCGTACTGTGTTCTCCCAGTTTTTATTTCACTCTAAATTCAGTTCATGTAGATCTTTCTAGCTTCTTCTGAAATCATCTTGCTTATCATTTCTTATGGTACAATAGTATTCTATCACCTACATGTACCACAATTTGTCCAGCCATTCCCAAATTAATAGAAATCCTCTCAATTTCTGATTCTTTGTCACTACAGAATTGTTATAAATATATTTTGTACAATTAGGTCCTTTCCTCTTTTTTATGACCTCTTTGAGATTCAGACCCAGTAGTGGTATTACCAGATCAAAGGGTATGCAGAGTTTTATAGCCCTTTGGGTATAGTTCCACATTGCCCTCCAGAATGGTTAGCTCAATTCACAACTCTACCAGCAATGGATTCAGGAAGATTCACCTTCCAAAGTTCAAATCTGGCCTCAGATAAGAGTCATTGAACCCTGTTTGTCTCAGTTTCCTCATATATAAAATGAGATGAAAAAGAAAATGCCAAACCACTCTAGTATCCTTGTCAAGAAAACCCGAAATGGAAACACGAAGTGTTAGACACAACTGAAAAATGGCTGAATAACAACAATTCAAGGCTATCTTGGTTACCTGCCTCTAGACTCTAGTTTATCCATGCCCTTTCTAAAATGTGGCCACCAGAACTAAGTATGATACTCTGAACATGACCTCATCAGGAGAGGAGAATTTCATCCCTGATCCTGGAGAATTTCTCTCTCTTAAATGAACCCTAGAACTACATTAGCTTTCTTGGCTGCTATATTAAACTGTTGACTCATAAGGAGTTTGCAATCTACTAAAAACACAAAATCTTTTTCAGATGAACTACTGTCTAGACATGCCTGAGAGGGAAGTTATCTTGCCTAGTAACAAAGTCTTTTAAGAGTAGTTATGTGATCTTTTTACAATCTCCTTGCTTACTGGCTTTAAAATTCAATTCAACAGGAGTTTATTAGTGTCTGCTATGTGCAAGGGACTGGGTTTTTTCTGCTGTCTTTTCTAGAATAAAAATTATCATCCTTGGCAAAAAAAAACCTAAAGCAAATAGAATTGAGTAGTTTTGCCTTCTATCATCCATTATCATCATTCTTACCTCTCAGAGTCAAGTCTTTTTTGTTCTTTCTTTTTCCCAATTCAGCTTAAAAAAACCCAAGCGCCTTCTATTGTTAGCACCCTTTGCCATAGTCAACATGGAATCTAGAAACCCCAAACTTGTAGCCTAGTAAAAATCTGATGAACCCCAAGTTTTAGGACTGGCTTGTAAGTTGGAGACCCCAAAGCTTGTACTTGTTCCCTGTTCCCATGAGAATCTACCTTGAAGGGATCAGATCTTACTAGGCTACAAGTTTGGGGTTTCTAAATTCCATGTTGACACCATCTTCAAGGCATTTTGAGCTTTAGCTCTCCTGACAACAGTTTGACAAGATTATGCCACATTTTTACTACCGTCTTCCATTATATATATGTCCCTTTTTTCATCTTCTGTCTGGGTTTTGAAAATCTCAGTTAGTATTGGAGTTCCCTGTGCATCCACACCATTCTTTTAAAATAATTTCCTTTTTCCATTCTCCTCAGAATTGTTTTTGTTTGTGTCTCCCATTCTTCCTGGGTTAACTTGCCCTATGAAATTTTTGTCCGTGAGATCTTTCTATCCATTCTCTAAACCCTTTGAAATCTGCTGTCTCAAAAGTCAGGGTATGTGTCAGACTATGCCCAGCTTTCCTCTTTATACTTGAAAATTCTAAGATAAAGTAGTCATTTTTCTCGTTGAGGTTTCCTCCATTTTCACTTAAGGACATCAGTTCTAAGCATCTTTGTTGAGATTCAGATTTAAAATATCAATCCCCCCTCGTTTTTTCCTTCCCCTTTGGAAGAACGAAATCATTAAGGTAAAAAATTAGCTATTTTGCTACTGGCAAAGAAAAAGAGATTTCAACAAAATGTCCTGATAATTGAATCCCCCTATCAAGAATATACCATATCTCTATGCCAGCCTGGTGTTTTCCAGAACCATATATTTCCTCCTTCTGGCTAGGTGGGGCATATTATATACTTCTGGTGGCAGCATTATTTCTGTTGCTTTTGATCTTCACTAAAATGCCTTTTGCCAATCACACTGCACAATACTGATTCTTGGATTTCCATCCATGAGTAAATCTTATCGATCATTTTCAGGTGTTCATATCTGTTGTCAGATACTTTCTAGCTGTGTGACCCTAGGCAAGTTACTATACTGTTTGCCTCAGTTTCCTCATCTGGAAAATCAGCCAGAGAAGGAAATGGCAAACCATTCTAGTATCTTTGCTAAGAAAACCCTAAATGGGGTCATGAAGAGTAGGACATGACTGAAAAATGGCTGAACATCAACAAAATCTTATTAATATAGGATGGTATTCTATTTCACATCCTATTTTAGTTTGTCCTGTTCCTTTTGAGATAAGTTGTACTCTCCCAGAGTCAAGTGGCAGTAATGGGACAAGTCTCAGTGATATAATATACCCGTACCCTTTTAGAGGGGTGGTTGATATGAGAAATGTCCTCAGGCATGTGTGGAGAGTGGGAGGGGAGTATCCTGGCCCTGCATCCCTCTGGCTTTCTAATAACAAACTTGGATGAACTCTGTGCTGGAGTGATGGTGTATGTGCCCACATATAGGGCTCTGAGTGCCCCCCTTTGGCATGCATGTCATAGGTTCACCACCACAGCCCTATACCCTCAAATTTGCCTCCTTGCATTAGGATCTGATTTACTTTATCTGTTTTCTATACTTTGTACATTTTTCTACAAATATCTAAGGAAAAGATTTTATTGTTGGCTCCTTTCTTAAATATTGTCCCCAGTGAATTTCTAGGCTTGTCTACTATTCTTCTTCCTACATTGTAGCTTCTCTCTTTGGTATCTAGCTTGGTGGAGATGCATAATCATTTTCTCCCTTCTTCCTTCCTTTTTCAGATTAATCACCATTTGATAGGGTTTTCCAGCAAATCCATCTCTACTAGGCCACCTTAGCTATACCCTTTCCTTTGCTAAGAGACCATCCTTCCCAGATTTTAAGCTGTAGTGAAGAATTCCACAGTCTGTTCTCAGACATCGTCTTCTTAGCCACCTGTTGGTTTCCCAAATCTGCCTTTCTCTTCTAAAGTCCATGCTCCAGATTTTCAGCAGAGAAGAAAATACCACATCTATCTAAATTTCATGTCTAATACTTCATAATATTTAGCAGTGCTTTCCATACTCCTTCTGGCAGTATCATTTGTTTCCCCCTTGAATAAGTAGACATTGGACATAGCTACTGGGTAGGAGGCACACTACCACCTGGTAACGTTTTGTATTTGCACTCAATTATAGTCATCATATCAGGCCATAGGCAACAGCAGGGCAGTAGGGTGAAAAGAAGAGCTGAGGTGTGGAGGGTCAAGGCAAGTCTTCAGTAGTATCCAGAGGTTAGGAACAGATCATTATTTCACAATACCATATTTACACAGAAGCTGCAAAGTAGGGAGTCACCAGATAACAAAGAAATAAAGGAAGTCCAGAATCTCAGGAATGCTGAGGACCAAGTATGGAGAAACAGAATTCCAAAGAATAGGTTACCTGGGTATAAAGTGCAGAGCCAGGACTAGAATCCACATTTTCTGATTCCTAGTCCATAGTTCTTTTCACCATGTCATACCATCTCCCAGGGCCAGCTAGGTGACCACTGCAGAGGAGAGTGCACCATGCCTAGAGTAAAGATGGCCTGAGTTTAAATTTGGCCTAGAAACTCACTAGCTGTGACCCTGGACAAGTCACTTAACCCTATTTGTCTCAGCTTCCTCTTCTGTAAAATGAGCTAGAGAAGGAATTGGCCAACCAATCCAGTATCTTGCCAAGAAAACTGCACATGGAATCACAGAGTCAGGCAAGACTGAAATGACTGAACAACAACTGCCTCCCTATTCTTTTCTTGATTATAGATGTAACTTTTCTTCTCTATCCCAGAATCCTCTTCTACAAACACTTTTAAATTTAAGTCTTTCCCTACCTATTCTACCTAATCCCTGCAATCTGGCTTTTCTGTGTCCCCCTTTCCAGTGGTAAACACCATTACTAAGGTCTCTTTTTCAAGTAGAGCAGAACAGAGCCCATGTTTATCCCAATAATCATAATCAGTCTTGTCACCTGCAATTCTCCTTACATCTGAGATTCCTGCTATGGGCACAGAACTGTGGCAGAGGTGGCTTTATCCATGATAAAGACTCAGCTACACTCAAGGACATTATGCTCTATGATCCAAATCACGAAAGGCATTTCACCCTGGCCTTCTTGCCATTTGGGACCCATCCCCTGAATGTCTCAGCATATCATAGGTTCATATATTTAGAGTTAGATGTGAACTCAAAAAACCAAATCTTCATTTTCTAGATGAGGAAACTGAGGTCAGTAAATGTTAAAGTGAGTTGCCCAAGGTCACACAGTTCTGTGATAGAGTTTGGATCCAAATGCAAATTTTCAAACTTTAAATTCACCACTCTTTCCACAGGATCACATGGCCCCCTAGGTCATTTAAGAAAAGTTATATATACTTCACTGAAAAGGAGAGAATCCCAGGAAGTAACATTTGTTCAAACTCAGATTACCTTTGAGAAGCTTGGGTAATTTTATTCCATGGGTGGCAAATATGATCACTGTATCATGTCAGGTTGTCCTTGATATCTTCTGCTGATGTAGCTACCCCCACTGAATCCCAGCTCCAACCAAATTTTGCCCCTCAGATTCAACAATGTTAATTGTGTGCTGCAGGCAGGGCAATGTTCAAGGTGTTCAAGAAGATACATAGCTAAGCTAAAACATGCTCCCTGCCTTCAAAGAGCTGATACTCTAGCAGGAAGGCTGAAATGACACCTAGCCACTTAAAATAAAGCTTATTCTCCTGGATGAAGTGTTTCATTCATTGTCTCCCACAGCAAGACAACATCTCCATATCTCACTTAGCAATTAAAATGCCATTAGACTATCAGGACTCCACAATTAGGACCCTAAATAGTGGTTGTAAAACAAGGAAGAATCAGGCTTTCCCAACTACAGATTAAAGGATTCTACATTCCATGAGTCACAGAGGCAAGACTGGTACGCGCCTAAGTGCCCCTTATCTTTCTAGAGCCCCTGCAGTTAGGCCCCACTGCTAAATATGACCAGTGCACCACCCCCAAATTACCACTGCTATTAGCAGGTTACATCATCTCCCACATAAAACATGTCCCAAGATGCAATTCTCCTTTTAAGTGAATTCTATGATGAAATACATCTTAGAGATAGGATGAGGATTTGTACAGTAACCAACCAAGATACAGGGTAGATGGATTGGGACAGAGTTCATTCATGGAAAAGCTAATGCAAAACAAATGATCATTTATTTTCATTCTTAGTACTCTAAACATTCTCCTTGTCCAATGAGATGATACAATACTAGAGAGGCTACTTTCTCACTGGAAACGAATCCAGAAAACAGTGAAGTTGGAGTTAAATAGAAGGATCCTTTACAGGCTTTCCCTAGAGATGCAAATCAGGGAGTCAAGGCTTGGTTTTATTATGTGCCCAGAGGCAACAGGAAATATCATTTCATGGGATACTTGGTTACCTTGCCTTCCAGTGGTCATAATGAGGATCATAAAAATAACTGTGGTTTATGAGACAATATCTGTTGCAGAGGAGGCAAAGGTATGCACCTTTGTGAAGGAAGAAGCTCCTCCAAGCCAAATCAACATATATTCTTACACTTAATGATGTTAATGCAAAGGCGAACCATTACCCATTGCTAAAAGAAGCCTTAGAGAGAATTCAGTTGAAGTCATGTTACAGAAAGGGAAAACTGAGGTCCAAAGATTAGAAGTGCTTTTCTTATGGCCATACAGTAAGTGACAGGTCTTGGACTAGAGCTCAAGTCCTCTGACTCCCAATTTAGGGCCAACATACTATCGTGCTATCATGTACTAAATCATAGAATCTAAAGGAATGAAAATGGCCTCACCAATCATCTAGGAGATATCCCTGAATCAAAAACCCACTTTAAAGCCACCATTCTCCAGAGAGAAAGAAGCGTGGGACTACTTCCAGGAGAAAAAATAACTCATTTTTCTAGCACTTTATTCTAGCACACCTTCCCTGTGACAGCCTTGTGAGTCAGGCAGGGCAAAAAAATTTCATCTAATTTTACAGATGAGGAAATCAAGTCCCATAGAGACAAAGTGACATGATTGATTGAACATACCACTTTACCTATCCCATTGCATTAGCTGCTCAGAGATTCAGTCAGAAATACAACAGGTTCTGACGTCAGCTACCTGCTGCAATTTGGGGATGAGGGCTGCAGTTATTGTTTGATTATGAATATATTTTATCTGGGAAGTATCAATGCTGCTCCAAAACCAGGATGTTCCTGCTCCTATCACCACAGCTTTCCTGCACATAGTAGGTGCCTAGTAAACAGCTGTTGAACTAAGTAGAAAGCAACTAGCAGCCAGAAGGGAAATGCCACGTTTTGATGCCAGTAGTTAATCTACTGTGTCACATTTCTTAGAAAAATAAGTAGAATGCAGTAACGACTATGAAATTGAGGCTGTGTTGCAAAAATGATTTTGTCGAGCAAATAACAATCTTACACTAGCTATTTTATGCCTTATTGAACAACCAGCCGTTTATGAAAACAATGTTTCATAAATCCAGTACCAGGTGCCCCAGTAGAAACTTCCTGTGTTGGCAACAGAAAAAGCCACAGTCCTTATGCTCTGTTAGCTCTGTCTAGGGCTTGAGTGACCCTCATAAGTACTTAGAGGAAAATGCTTTTTGTGTAGAGTATAGCCTATGGTTAGGGTCTTGTCTGTGGGCCTCATGGTTCATGGATTGTTTTGTAGGTTGCCAAGGCTAGAGCATCCATTGCTTAATGCTACTGGTGAGGGGCAACTTCCCACTTACAGTAGGCTGGTCCCTGGACAGCAGGCAGAGCTTATGCTGGATAGTATTCAAAGCCTCTCTGGTTCACTAGGACCTGCTGAGAGCTTGTGGACTTCTGGTCTCAAAGGAAAAGTATTTTCAGTAGTCAGAGATGATGGGGAAATGCATTATAGGCCTACAGAGTAAAAGCCTCTGAAAAATCATAGTGTTGCAGGTACAACTTTAACATCAGTACTCTCTTAAGTTCGTGTTTGATGCTGGGACAAAATGAGGCCCCCACAAGTCACTGAACATTTAACAAAGGAGATTTACTTGGCCCTAACCTGGCAAAAATATAGAACAAGGATACATAGGCACTAAGCGTCTTTGGACATGGTCCTCCTTGTCTCCAACTGAAAATATGTCTGCTCAGTATATCATCAGGGTTTGGTGACTCACATGATCTCAGGCACCCACCAAGTCTGGCAAACCCAGACTCTATGTGGCTGAGGAATTATTATGGTTCTAGATGACCATGATTCCATGTCCTGGAAGCTGAGGCCAATTAGGTCTGAGGGCAACTTTGTCCTTTTACCCATGGGTTTAGAGAACAAGATGAATTTTGAGAACTTCTAAGAAGTGGCTGCAACAAGGAGTGTATAAAGGAATTTAATATGTAAGTAAAATGAGAAGGGAAGCCTGGAAGGTTTTAAATGCCAGACAAAAGAGATTGTGTTATATCCTAGAGGCAATAGGAAACTTCTTAATGTTTTTAAGCAGAGGTGTGACATGGTCACATCTCTCTGTTGGCGAGTAAGTATATAATTTTACAGTGAGTGAAGAAAAGTTCAGAGAGAGAATAGATTAGAGGCCTTTGGTACCTTCCCTTCCACTATTTCTGTGTTTTTTCAAATGTATTATAGCAGAATTTTAGAAATCTTCACATGGCATCAGAAGACTTAGGGGTTAGTTAGACTTACACTAAAGTCCTTGTTCTAATACTTAACACCTATGTGATCTTGGGCCATCACTGTCCCTTTCTGCCTAGTCCTGGGTGATATGTACCCCAAGATCACAATGGTTTTTGCCTGCTAATTGGGCTACTGATTTATATTGAGTCCACAATTCACTAAAACTTCAAAATCCTTTTCAAGTAAATTTACTGTCTAACCATATATCTCCTGTATTACACCTGTGAAGTTTTTTCCCTTAAAACAAAAGAATAACATTTTACATTTCCCTATTCGATGACATCTTATTTGATCTGGCTTGTTATTATAGACTAACAAAATCTTTTGGGACCTTGGCTCTGTCATCCACTTGTTAGTGGCCCTTTCTGTATTTCTTATCTATAAATCTGAGAGACATATAATTTTTTATCTTTTAAAAAACCCTTACCTTTTGTCTTGGAGTTAATTCCAAGGCAGAAGAGTGGTAAGGGCTAGGCAATTGGGGCTAAGTGATTTGCTCAAGGGTCACACATCTAGGAAGTATCTGAGGCCAGATTTGAACCCATGGTCTCCCATCTCTAGTCCTGATTCTCAATCCACTGAGCCACCCAGCTGCCCCAAGATATATAATTTAAAGCCACCAACTCATGTTACTGATAAAAATTTACAAATCCAAGCACAGATCACTTAGACATTTCGCTGGAGACTTTCCAATTAGACCGTTAACCAAGCATCTTCCTTGGATGGCCATTTGAGCAGTTGACCAGATTTTCCTAATTTCCTAATTTCCTAAACTACTATCTAGACAACATCTCATCCACAAGAATAGCATGAGAGATACTGTCAAATGTTTTGATAAAAATTGAGGCATACTATACCTAAAGCATTCCTCGGACCTGTCAGTTTAGCAACCCTATCCAAAAAGGAAATGACGTTAGTTTTATATGACCTGTTTTGTACAAAGCCAAGTAGGTTCTTGTTGATTACTGCTTCCTTTTCTAGACATTCACTAACCATCCCTTTAATAATGTATTTTTCAATTTGGCTACAAAGCACAGTCCAGCTCGTTGACTTCCAGCTCACTGGCCCTATTCTCTTCCCCTTTCTGAAAAATGAGAAACCATTTGCTTGGCATGAATTCCAAACTTGAACCCCGCCCACACTGGCTGGGTGATTGGGAACAAGTCACTTTATCTCTCAGTATCACAATTTCATCCTCTGTAAAACAGGGATGATAATGCCTCCATACCCTCTCAGGGTTGTTTAAGCACAAGGAAAATCATAATTCTTGTTCTTTTTAAAAATTATTGTTATCATTACCATAGTGGAGTCCACTGGACTAGTGCACAGTGATCCCAGTCTGAACACTGCCTACACAGACCCCACCTAAGGCCCACTGTCTTTCCATCCATTCTTCAGATGAACTCTCCTTTGTGTGCTGCTTCCTTCTATAACAGTATGAGCTCCTGAAGAATGAGGACTATCTGATTTTTCTGTTTGTATTCCCAGCACTTAGCACAGTATTTGGCACACAGTGAACAATAAATGCACTGAACAGACAGACCTAAGGGGAAATGCTTTTGAGGCAGGAGGGCCCATCTGGGTAGCAGCTAGGAGGTC
Source organism: Monodelphis domestica (assembly GCF_027887165.1). Lineage (NCBI taxonomy): Eukaryota > Metazoa > Chordata > Mammalia > Didelphimorphia > Didelphidae > Monodelphis > Monodelphis domestica. Next base: position 50,893,217 of record NC_077235.1, on the reverse strand, counting down.
CAGGGGTCTGGAGTATGTGTGGGCATGCTCTGGCTCAATAAGTGCTGGCTGATTGATTGACAGCCTGGGCCCCATGCACTCTGGGGATATAGAATGTTCTCTGCGTGGGGGGTGGCGGTAATAGCGGTGAATCAGAGAAAAGGGAGACTATGGCAGCCCAGATACATTTATACTGAATTGGGTGATTCACTCGCATAAAAGCAAATTGGAAATCCTGGCAGATTTATTCAACAGCATCAGAGATCTATATTCACTTCCACCCATTGGCTGTACAAGTGTCGCTAGGTGCTTGGCTGTAAATAAAATATCTCTGGGAATGAAGCATTTTAATTTGAAGCAGATTTCTTCAAGCAGGAGCAGCTGCCAAACCTTTAAAGGCAAGAGGCAATGCCACCAGAAGCCTCTTTTCTAATAGGAAAGAAGCTCTAAAAAGGGAGCTAATAAACGTTTCACTAAGCAGACTGAGCTATTAGCTGGACCCAATTCGGATCCAAATATTCCCTTCCCTCCTTCACCATCACTGTCATGGAGAGCCTAGGACCATCAAGGAAGGGACATGAGAAAGACAGTCTCAGGAAAACTTGCCCTCAGGAAAAGGCAGGATTTTGAGCTAAAGGATTTGGTTTCATGCTGCTAGTCTCAGTATCTTTGGACCATGTGATGTTGGACAAATCACCTTACCTCACTGGGCCTCAGTTCCCTCCATCTGTAAAATGAGGGCTCTGGGTTAGGTTTCCCTGATTCCTTCTAACTCTACTTTTTTAATGCCAGGTTCCTAAGATCCCTTCTACTTCCTGGGCCTCGGTGTCTTTATCTGTAAGCTGAAGGGGTGGGACTAGATTGCCTCTAGCAGAGTCCATTGTAGCTCTGTCATTCTATGATTTTTTGAGCTCCTGAAGCAAATCAATGAAATTTATGTCCTTTTCCAAGGAAGGCTGACTAGAAAGACCACATCTTAGAAACTTCGAGCATACACTATTTGTACTCCTTCAGCAGTAAACCATTCCCAGGAATCACATAGGGAAATTAACTGCAAAAGAGGAAGCCTATGATGGAGTGAACTCTGGATAGGGAGGCTGCCTGCATGCCCTGTGCAAACGGGATGGATGCCAAAAGGGAAAAGGCAAAGCATGAGTGACAATTGCCCCAGCAATCTATTTTCAAGATTCTAACAAGAAAGTAGACTTCATGCCAGAATCTCAAGATCTTTCTTTTGAGTCTCCAGATTAGAAGATTACAGAGAAGGAAGCAATGGACCTCTGAGGGATTCTGGGATATGAAAGGGCCCCCAGATCATACAATGTGATGTTAGGTCAGAGAGGAACTCGGGAGAGTAGGAAACAGTCTGGATTTGGGGCCAGATGTCTGGGGCTCTAATCTGGGCTCTGTTAGTGACTAGCAGTGTGACCTCAGACAAAAAGCCTCAGTTTCCTCATCTCTAAAATGAGGAGACTGAATTGCATCAGAGGTTTCAAAAACAGTCATTCTCTAGTGCAGCCAGAAATAGATTAAAATGTGTAACAATAAAATATGATAAAACATGGGTAAGAGTACATTTAAAATTAAGTCAATATGTGGCCTGCAGGGATTCTTATTAGTGGCTCCTGTTTCTATATGAATTTGACATGATTTGCTTTGATAACCTTTAAGATCAGAGTTCTGGCCCTGAACCTGTGATTCTATGATTCCCTGGACTGGGAACATCTAGCTGGGGAGAGGACACTCAGGAGGGACTTGATATCTGTTTTCAAATATTTAAGGTGCTACCACTAAAAGAGGGATTCACCTTGTCCTCTCAGAAGGCAGAATGAGAAGGCCTTGGAAGACCAGTGGGTTGCAGAGAAGCAGATTTTGGCATGATATAATAAGAAAAAAATTCTTTAGCAATTAGAGCTACTGAAGAATACAACAGGCCTTTTCAGGAGCCAGGTGGGTTTGCCTGTACTAGAAGACTGAAAACAGGCCAGATGCCCACTAGCCAGGTATGTTGTGCGAAGTGGCTTCCTTTTCACAAAAGTCACTGAAGTCCCTTCAAGTCCCATGATTCTGCAACTCTGGACAAGAAATTGAGATGGATAGGAGGAATGAACTCTGTTCATTCATCTCAGATGTGCTACCAGAAATAAAAGAGCAAGACAGCAGGGTATAGCGGAAGGAAGGCAGGATTTGGAGTCAAGGGATCAGAATTTGAGTCTTGCTTCTGCTCCTTACACCCTGTGTTACCCTGGAAAATCATTAAACCTTTTTGGGACTCAGTTTCTTCTTCTAGAAAATGAGGGAATTGGCCTAAATAATCTCTAAGGTTCTCTCTAGCTGTAAAAACCAAAATATAATGCATCCTGGAGTCACTGGCAATACTATTTAATGCCTTGTGAAACCAAAACTGTTCTCTATGCTTACCTGTCAGTCACCATAGGGTGTGTCTCTAATCCCCTTTCTCCCAAGCTGCTTCTAAAAGAACAAAGATATCGCCTGTATTTACTGGGTGTGGAAGGGGCTAAGAAAGGAACTGGATGAGACTCATCTGGTAGAAAGGGGAGGCAATTCACTGACAAAAACCAAAAAGGAACAACAACCAACACACTGCCTACAATCTTGAGAGGATGGAATTAAACATTTATAAAGTTCTTGGCTGTGTGGCAAAAGCTCAGTATAGAATACCCAGCAAGCTGGAACCTTCATTAGGCTCTGCTCCCTGTTCTTGTGGGGTGCAGAGTCTAGCAATAAGGTAAAAGACCTGTGCTATTGAATATGATACCTAATAATTCATGGTAAATCTGAAGAGAGAAATATAAAGCATTCTGTGTACTCTTTCCTGCCAATGAGATGGCTGGGTCAGGGCAGAAACTGGCGCCAGTATAGCAGCCTGCTTTCCCTATTCAATGTTTGTCTTAGTTCTAGGTCAGAAGCCCTGGATTAAGCTGTGTCTTGTCTTGAAAAGCATCAAAAGTTATTTTTTACATGTGTGCATGGGCCAGACCGAGATATAGCTTATCCAGAACCTTTCAACTTCATGTTAAATGCTATTTTTTTAAAAAACCCTTACCTTCCGTCTTGGTAAGGGCTAGGAAATGGGGGTAAAGTGACTTGCCCAGGGTCACGCAGTTGGGAATTGTCTGAGGCCAGATTTGAACCTAGGACCTCCCATCTCTAGGGCTAGCTCTCAATCCACTGAGCTACCCAGCTGCCCCCTAAATGCTATTTTATAGAAGCCTTTGACTGTGTTTCTGATTTGATCACACGTACTCCACATTCTATTATAAGGAAAATCCATTCTGTACCCAGATTGCAATAGGAACATTACGAAGCCTCCTTATTAGAGAACTAGAAAGAGTGAACTAATTTTTTTCAAATTAGTTTTGAATCTACTCCCTCATGAACCTCTTAGAGAAAAATTTATTCTCTTCTATTTAAAAAAATGTAAAATACTACTTGAGCAATAAAACTTCAGTGTTTTTTATTGTTCCTAATCCAGAAATATGAGAATTCTAAAATTCTTCTAGTTGCAATTAAACTCTTAAGTTTTAGTAAAACTCTTAAGTTTTAGCAAAAAGAAATGCTGCCCCAGAATTTCATCTTCAATTGCAAACCTGCTCTGATACTCTACCCTCTAGGAATCTTGTAAGAAAAAAATGATTTGGTTTTCATCCTTCCTCTCAAGAGCTCATCACCCCTTAAAGGTGATGCTTCCTGGCAATTCTGAGCGGAAGGAAAATGAGGGGAAAAACAGGAGACAACTATAAATAGAAGAATGCAACACTTTTCAAAAGTGATAGAATTTTTAAAAAAACCAAGCCCCTCACCTCTCAGACAACAGGGACATCTACTGAAAATGATCACATAGTAAAAACGTAGAAGCTGGAAACAGCTTTAAGGCCCATGATATTCAGAGGGAACTCTGGAGATAGTGTTGTTAAAATTCATATCCTTTGGCTAGCTAACTTCACTTCTAAGTAGATATGTTGGGCACTGAGAAGGACTCCCGCTTGTGGGGAAAGGAAGTCTTCCCTACGTACCCATTGTTGTCTGAAATACCTAACACAGAGTCAAAGCTTTACCCTCTACCAAGTAGGATAAGGTTTAAAATAGAAATAATCCTGGAAGAGGTGGGTCTGTGACAAATTCACATGGAGGTACATATATGAATGACTGAAAGCAACTCCTTTTCTGAACTCAAATTACATGTACATATTGCAAGGGATGGAGGGAGAGGAGGGCGGATTGGATGACCCCTGATAATAAGCCTCTTCTCGTTTATTGAAGCTGGTCTTGATAGGTGATACTAAATCACATATTCCACTAGCAGAACTTCCACAAAGGTATGGTCAGCTTTGAGCAGAGGCTGGTAACATGTGAATAATTTTAAAAAGACTCATCGGTTCCTCTTATAGGATTTGTGTTAAAAGCAAAATAGTTTATTTTATTTTATTATTATTAAAAAACCAATAGGTTCTAAGGCAGAAGAGTGGTAAGGGCTAGGCAGTGGGGTTCAGTGACTTGCCCAGGGTCACACAGCTGGGAAGTCTGAGGCCAATTTTGAACCCAGGACCTCCCATCTCTAGGCTTGACTCTCAATCCACTGAGCTATCCAGCTACCCCCAAAAGCAAAATAGTTTAAATAGGTAGAATAGCTGTAATTTTCTTTAGTGTCAGTCAACTAGCTTTCATGAAGTGACTACCATTGTTAGGCACCGGTGTTAAACACTGAGGATTCCAGGAATCTCTTTCCCTGATACAGGCAGTAGAACCTCCATACCACCTTTGTGACCTTAGTTATAACTGAATAAGTTCTCTGTAGCCAACCTTCTAGTGATAACAATCTTCTACATGTTGCTGGGTTTCAATTCAAGCAGTCATTAAGCACTTACTGTGTGCAAGACACTAAATTAGATGCTGCAGAGATGGACATAAGAGTACCTGCCCAAGCAACTTACATACCACTGGAAGCTACAAGGTGGACACAGATAAGTCAGTGGTGAAGGACTAAGGAGACAGCAATAGTGTTTCAGGGATAAAAAGAGACAAGATAATAAAATGCCATTGAAGCCTCTCCACAATTAGACACAGAAGGCAAGAAGGCCATTTGCCAAGTGGGACAGCTTTGAAAGTACCATGGTGAATTTATTTATATACTTGAAAAAGTAGACATATGCAACAGACACTACAGCAACATGTTAGTTCCAAGAGGAGGCAGTAGGTCGTGCAGACTGACACAATAAAAGAATGATACTTTGGTCAAAGAAGGTGAGGTCCACTCATTATCTGCCTGGCACACCATCCATTTCAGCTTCCTTATCACTCTGTTTCTCTTGATTCAAAATCCTCTGAATAGCAAGTAGCATACTTTTTCACCTTAGCTGGGCATTCCAAAAACATTGCTGGCAACTAAACAGCCTGGGTTTGGTTTTTATACCTGCTCTCCTCCCAGTGTGGATCCCATCTCCTCTGCCCCAGGCAAGCAGTCCCCATTCCTTGACACCTTGCTGTTTTCCTAGTCATGGTCAGATCTTCTGAGAGTTGGGGAAAGGGATATATGTCCTTATTCAAAAATGCCTTTTCACTTGCACCTCATTGCTTTTGGGAGGCCATTCTGCCCACTCCAGACCACAGAGACCTCCCCATCTGCTGACCTCCTTATGGTTAAGCTATGTTTTAGGGAACTTTGTGAAAGTTGATAGTGGCCAACATATAATTAACTTCTTTCTGCATGTGAGTCCTGCCTTCCCAGAAGCATTATACACATTTTGAGGTCAGGCACAATGTCTTGATTTCCATTCAACTAATACTTATTAAGCATGGGCGCACACAATATGTGCCAGTCTCTGAATTCCTAGTCCTGAGCACAAAGAAACAATAGCCCCTGCCCTCAGTGAACATAATTTAATGCTGGGGGAAATAACATATATGCAAATAAGCATGATACAATGTAGAATGGACCCCTGAGTGACTGGGGTAAAAGTGAGATATGGACAAGTACTGGGTATATAATTGAAAATCTGTTACCCTAAAGAAGAATTACATTTCCCGAGAGCCCACTGACTTCCTGTCATTACATACTTCCTGTTGACAGGGGATATCAGGCAGGGATGTGGATGGTCCCGCCATCTTTACTTTCTGTCCTGAGCTTGGTGGTGGTAAGGCAGGCTGATCAGCCATGGGCACGTGATCTTTATTTTGTATTCTCTTTATTCCTTGATTTCTAATGATCATTAATAAATCTCCTAAAATATATTATTTTTATTATTGCACATTAATTTTAAATTTTACATGGATAAACTATGAGCAGCCTTCTTTTCATTTTCAGCAGGGGCACAAAATCTGTTCTCTCTGTGCCAAAACCAAAGCAGTTGGTAAGTTTGGAATTTTCTTTTAATGATGATTTTATACTTCAAAAACTCACAAGGGAATTATAGGATACCAAATCTGGAGCTGGAAGGAACCTTAGTGGACATCACATCCACCCCCATCATTTTAGAGGTGAGGAAACTGAGGCACAATGAGGTTAAAGGACTTGCCTAGGACTACATACCGAGTTAATTTCTGGAACAAGATCCAGACTCAGATCTTCCTTACTCCCATTCTAGCACTGTATCCACAATGACAGAGGGAAAAGAGAACTAGAATCAGGAAAGTGAAGGCTGAATTCAAGACAAACACCAGTCCAGAGACTGGCTACAAATAATTATTTTTAATAAATCTCGTTAGGATCCAAAGGTTTTATACATTCGTGGCTTATTTTTTCCTCTTCTGAGAGTGATGGTTAATTTTTCACAAAATCCTTCATTTAGAGGCCAATTGCTTCTAAATGTAGAAAGAAATGTGAATAGGAGAACCTGATCAATCCTCCTTTTGATTATTTTCTTTGAACCCCAAGAGTAACCCTGACTCATTTGGGAAAAAGAAGTAGAGCACTAAAACAGGCTACAACATAGATTGTGTGAATAGGAATAATATATGTCTCGGCAGGTATAGGTAGGAGCCAGGTAGTAGAGAGTCTCAGGTGGCAGGGTCAAGAGTTTATACCTTATTTAGCAGGCAGTGGGGAGCCATTGAAGGTTTCTGAGCAGAAAAGTGAAGAATCATAAAAGCACATTACTTCTTTGTATCCCTCTCTCCTTGAAGCTGGTGACCAGCATGGCACAAAAAATATTGCAAATGCTTATTAATAAGTAGGTTTTGAAATAAATCATGCTACTGAATGGAGAAGTAGCTTGAGTTCTACATAATGCTACAATCAGCTACCTGCTGAGGAGAGCCTTATTTTATAGAATGTTATTATTCAGCTACATATGTTATTGAATGCCTGATATATGCAAGGTCCTTGGTGGGCTCAAGGATATATACAATCTTGTCTCTGTTCTTAAGGACCTTATATTCTATAGGGGTATGGGGGAAAGTTAAGCCACATATTCAGATAACTACACATGATAATATGTTATAGAAAGACACTATATCTGTAGTCCAGAGACCTGGGATCTTATCATGTCTGTGATACCTGGCTGTGACAGATAGTTATGTCATTTTTGCACACTTAAATCTCAGCTTCTTCATCTCTAAATTAAAATTCCTATTACTGTTGGAAAAGAATTTTGTAAATCCTAAATGCTATCAGAATATAACATTTTCAACCATACAAAGTAGGATATGGTAAATGGCCTAAAAAAGGTATTGAGAAAGGAAAGGTTGCTTTCAGTTTGGAGGGAAGCATGGAACCAAGGAAGGCTTCTTGGAGGAGTTATTTCAGTTGAGTATTGAAGGATAGATAGGATTTTGACATATGGAAATATACAGAAAGGACGTTCTAGGAGAACCAAGGTCCTAAGGTGACAAGTCCTGGTGGTATGAATGAGGATTAGACTGTAATATTGACAAAAGCTTGAAAGTATGCCTTCCACATTTTTAAAGGCTAAACTTTCCACTTGTAAGGCAGTGTCTTTAGTTTTTAAGCTTGTATGGTTAATTTACCAGTGTTTCTTAATTTTCATAATGTTGGAAATCATCAACTTTTAAAAAATGGCAACATTGATGGTGTTAGTCACTACATCTGTAATAAGAGGGGAAAAGGGGCAACTGAAAAGAGGATGGCAAAAATAGAGAACAGAAAATGGATAAAGCTATTTTGGTAGCTACTGTCTGTGGCCATTAGAAAATGGAACTTGGGAATTCAAGGCTTCCTAACCCTGCAGAATTGAGGTTATCTGTAGCCTGGGTGACCCAGAGTACAGCACTTGGTGGACCAATGTTGTCATCTGACATCTGTAAAATAAAAATGGTCTGAGATCTATGTAGGCAGGGCACCAGGGAGTAAAAAGGCCAAATTGGGGTCCAGCACCTATATCTAAGTTAGAACCAACAAGGCTTATGAGCAGCTGTTTTGGATGAGAGCCAGAATCATAGGATCACATTATTTAAAGTTAGAAAGGGCCTTAGGGAACATCTATTATAATTCTCTTTTTAAAGGATAGGAAACTAAGGCATAAAGATGGGAAAGTCTCTGTGCCAAAAGCAAAGGAATTGATATCTGCCTCAATGATGATTTCCATCATTAAGAGGAAAAAGCTGATAAAATCCACAAGGGAACTCTTTGTCTAAGTCTCATCCTGACCAACAAGGATGAACTAGATGCTGAAGTAAAAATATTAGGAACCCTAGTGACAAGCAGCAACTCAGCCAGGGAGACCACGATAACAAAGAAGAATAAAATCATATTGGGTTGGCCATATACACTAGCTTTGGTAAGATAAGATTGCAAAGGGTTCAGAGAAACGAGGGATTATCCAATGATCCACTGTTTTGAAGGGAGTGTGGGCCCAAAAAGGACAGGATGATCTTAAAAATGAAATTCTCAAGACACAAGAAGAAATAATTTTGAAATGGAAGAAAAAGAGGAGATGCCTGATGATATCAATATGAATACACTGGAACCCTTTGGCAAATTTTGTTCTTTAGAAGACAAATTGCAAAGGGAAGCAGGGATAATAAATTAAAAAGACTACCATACTCTTGTATAAGAATTATGTCAAGGACACTCACAATCCAAATGTACTAATCCAGAAATAAATGCTAATGCCAACAAAAGAGGGTTCTTTCAGCTATCCTGTCTTGGGAGAAAAGGATGAATAAAGAAGAGGTAGTGCTGCTATACTAGGGGGAATGTGATGAAGGCAAATAATGGTGAGAAAGCCAAACTACTCAACTCATATTTGGCTTGTTTTCACTTTCAAGGAAATTGGTCTTTAAATTAGGAAGGGCAGGACAAAAATGTTTAATAGAGTATGGAAACTCAAGATATGAGGGGATATAGTCAGGTAGCACCCTATAGTTCTTGATAAATTTAACTCACCAGGCTGGACAAACTATATAGCAAAGTACCATAACAACTATCAGATATGATTTTGAAACAGCTGTTGTTGATCTCTCTTTTTTTAAAACCCTTACACTCCATCCTAGAATCAACACTGTATATTGGTTACAAGACAGAAGAGCGGTAAGGGCTAGGCAAGCAGGGTTAAGTGGCTTGCCCAGGGTCACACAGCTCTAGGAAGTGTCTGAGGTCATATTTGAACTTAGGACCTCCTGTCCCTAGGCCTGGCTCTCAATCCACTGAACCATATAGCTGGCCCCATGATGATTTCTTAAAGATCTTGGAGATTAGGAGTCTTAGGACTAGAAAAAGACAATGTTCCAAATAGAAAAAAGAGGGGGGAGAGGATGGATTCTACAAATGACATATCTATAAACATGACCTAATCCTTTTAGGGTCTAGAACATATTATTAAGGGGATATTTTATAAGTACTTAGAAAAGGAAGCAGTAATCACTGAATAGTCTATTAGGGTTCATTCAAGAAATGACCCTGTGCAAAGTCAGGACACTAATGCACTGCTGGTGGAGTTGTGAATCAATCCAAACATTTTGGAGGGATATTTGGAATTATGCCCAAAGGGCTTTAAAAGAATACTTGCCCTTTGATCCAGCCAAATCACTGCTGCGTTTGTGCCCCAAAGAAATAATAAGAAAAAAACTTGTACAAAAATATTTACAGCCGCACTCTTTGTGGTAGCAAAAAAAATTGGAAAACGAGGGGGTGTCCATCAATTGGGGAATGGCTGAACAAATTGTGGTATCTGATGGTGATGGAATACTATTGTGCTCAAAGGAATGATGAACTGGAGGAATTCCATGTAAACTGGAAAGACTTCCAGGAATGGATGCAGAGCAAAATGAGCAGAACCAGAACATTGTACACAGAGACTGATAAATCGTGGCACAATTGAATGTGATGGACTTTTCTACTACCAACAATGTAATTACTCAGGACAACCCAAAGGAACTTAGGAGAAAGAACACTATCCAAATCCAGAGAAAGAACTGTGGGAGTAGAAATGCAGAAGAAAAACATATTATTGATCATGTGGTTTGATGGGGATGTGATTGGGGTTTTGATGTCAAAAGTTCACTCTATTGCAAATATGAATTACATGGAACTAGATTTTGAATAATGATACATGGATAACCCAGTGGAATTGCTTGTCAGTTCCAGGAGGGGGGAGGGAAGAGGGGTGGGAAAGATAATGAATCACTTAACCATGGAAAAGTATTCTAAATATTCTAAAGTTTAAAAATATTCTAATTTAAAAAAAGAATTGGCCCTGTGAGACTAATATTTTGGACACTGTTATTAAATAGGTTGATTATAGAAATCCTATAGAAAGAGTGTATTTCAGTTTCAGCAAAGAATATGAGAATATTTCCCATACTCTTCTTGTGGATAAGATGAAGAGAGTGTTAGAAGGTTAGGTAAGAGTGGACAGTCAGCCGACTGGCTAAACACAAAGGGTATCTGTTAATGGAATCTAGTAGAAGACCTATGAAATTTATTCTTGGCCCTATACTGTTTGACATTTTGATCACTGATGTAAATGAAGGCACAAATGGCACATTTTTTTCAATATATAGATGGCATGAAGTTTCTAGTGTTACATAATTCAGGGGTTGACAGAATCAAGATCCAGAAAGATCAACAGGCTTGAACAACAGGTCAACTCATATAAGATGGCATTTAATAGGGATAAACTTAATGCTTGGGTTGAAAGAATCGATTTCACAAATTCAGGCTGGGGGAGATAGGGCTAGATCGTTCTTCCTGGGAAAATGGTCTCAGAGCTTAAATGAAATGCAAACTCAATGTGAGTTAATACATGGCATGACGGCCAAAAAACAACAAAAAAAAGAGAAAAAAAGCTAATGCCACTCTAGGCTAACAGTTCATTGAGCTTTGTACTGGCCACTTCACATCTGGAATGACATGTTTGGTCTAAGCCCACATTTTAGAAAAGACAAACAATACAAACCCAGACAGTCATCTCAAAGAGTGAAGAAAGTAGAAAGCAGGACAGAAAAAGATCAGTTCAAGAAGCTAGGTATGTTTAGCTTGGGGAAAAGAATCACATAGAGGTTGTATTCTAGTACTTAAACAGTTGTCATGTGGAAGAGAGATTGCCATAATTTTATTTTCCCCCAAAGGGCAGAACTAGGAGCAATGGGTGGAAGCTACAGAGAGACAGATTTGGGGTTAATATAAGGAAAAAACTTCCTAACAATATGAGTTATCCAAAAGGGGAATGAAATCACTTGAACTTCTTGGTGGTACTGGGTTCCTTATCACTGGAGGTCTTACAGCAAGGTTGAATGACCACTTATTGGTGGTGTTGAGGAAGCAAATACTCATTAGGCATGGGTTGAGCTAGATGTCCTCCAAAGCGCCTTTATTTCCTGTGTAATCTATTAAATATGTAACTAATTTACGTTTCTCCTCTGGAAATCTTTCAAAACAGAATAGGTTCTCATCTGATCTCCTGGGATAGATTCATCATGATCATCCTTGAAAGTGAAGGGATGTACTAGCACTAGATGAAGGACTTAGATTCCCTTAAACTCTGCAACTGTGTAAATTGTTTTATGAATACTTTGCTAGTCCTTCATGAGCAGAAACTAGCTTAAGAAACACTGGAGAAGGTAATTAAAAAGGGAAGGGCTGGGTTGCTAGTGAAATAGGAGTAGATAGCAAAAATGTAAGAATAGCCTGGAACACTTTGAGGTATTTTTAAGCTCAGACATTTTTCCTGTGGAGTGACCAGTTGCAGCTGTTGAAATCTCTACTTTTTATCATGTATATAACATGAGAAAGGCAAGGCAGAAACCTTAGCCCTGGAGTTCTTCCCTAAGTGAAGGAGCTGAATCTTGGTCATGAAGACAGATAGATCTCTGTGGGAAAAGAAGCCAAGATCAAAAAGGGGCATCTAGGTTCTTTTTTGCCTCTAAAAACACTCCTCAGTCAGGAAATCTTTGCCTTAACAACCTGGGTGTAGGGAGAAATATTCAAAAACTAAACCAACTTTGAAGTAACTTCTCCAAAAAAGGCTCCAATGTTTTGTATCTGGAGAAAGAATTAGCAATTAATGGTTGAGGAAAGCCTTTGGCACCGGGGATTGTCAAATGCCATTCATTGGATTTTCCATGCCCCCACTCCCTTCAGCCAACACTGTCGAACAGAGCCCTTTATTTTCTGAACCGTGATGGGCATGACAAGTGACTTCTGGCATCCTAAAATATGCTCTCTATAAATGGTGAACAGCCGTAAAGACCCTCAGATGAAAGTGACACATCAGGAACATTCCAGTAATTAGCACAAAGGGGGTGGCCTGGTCATGGTTTCAAATCACATTCAAAAGCATAAAATCCAGGTTCCCTTCCTGAAGATTAGCCCACAAACCAGTCTTTCCCAGTAAGTGTAATTCCCAACATACCATAGCGACGCTAATGCCATTCGTCTCCAGTTGCTGGGAAATGGTATTCCAGAATTTTCCATGTGCTTTGACATACAAAGGGAAATTAAGCAGAGTGTTTCATTGGAGCCATGCTACCTTGAAGCTACAAACAGGTCATGTTGATGAAGTGTTTGAACCTTGTTTTTATTAGTTCACAAATAAGGTACAGTGGAAAGAACAACTAGCTTTGGATTCCAAGGACCTAGGTTTGAATTCCAAGTATACCTGCTGCTCACTTCCTGTGTAACTTTAAGTCTCTGGACCCCTCAGAATCACATTTCCTCATCAGTAAAATGAAGGACTTAGACTAGACTCTATATTTATCCTTTCTGTGGATGTCATGTTCACTTAGGATAAAATTATTTTAGCCATAGAAGTCATCTCCTTCAGAGATGATCTTATGTCAATGAGGAAACTGAGGCTTAGAATGGGGAAGCAATTTCTCCAAGGTCACATAGGTAGCAAGTAAAAGAGCCAGGATTTGAATTCAGGTGCTCTAACTCCATATCTAGTCCTCTTTCTACCATACCATATTTCCTCTTCCTCATCTTTGCTTATGTTATTGCTTGCCTGAAACATACCCCCTCTTCATATCCCTTCTTTCAAGGAATTGCTTAAGTACTCACTAATTCATAAAGCCTTCTACAATGGAGGCCAGTTCATACTACTGGATTTCTCATAAAAACTCACATTTCTTGGGGGCAGCTGGGTAGCTCAGTGGATTGAGAGCCAGGCCTAGAGATGGGAGGTCCTAGGTTCAAATCTGGCCTCAGACACTCCCCAGCTGTGTGACCCTGGGCAAGTCACTTCACCCCCATTGCCTAGCCCTTACCACTCTTCTGCCTTGGAGCCAATACACAGTATTGATTCCAAGACGGAAAGTAAGGGTTTAAAAAAAACAAAAAAACCCCTCACATTTCTTGACTGTTTCAAGGTTTAAAAATGTTTTCTTCACAGAAATCCCATGAGGTTAGTAGGGTGAATATTATAATGTCCATTTTACAGGTGAAAAAAATGATTTATAGAGTCTGAGGGAATGGCTTATGGTCACAAAGTGGTAGATGAAGGACTCTACCCCAGGCCTTCTGCCTTAAGACTTGGTAGTTCACTACACAAAGACCAAATAGTTTAACATGTACCCAGGAGTAATAACAATTGCCTTATCTTGTTTGCCAGACAATAAACTCTGGGGATCATGCCAGATACTTCTCTTGAATCTCTCACAAAGCCTAGCACAGAGCTTTGCACAGAATTCATGGCAGGGGCAGGTGTTCATTTCTTGTATGTCAAGTGCCTAGGATATGGTAGCATTAGTCCTTAATTAATGCTTATTGATTGTTCAAGGGACTAAAACAATGTGCTATGCATTAAGATAGGAATGGCAGACTTTTCAGCTGGTCCCAGTAGAAATCACCATGGTACATTTACATGGGCATGAGTGTGATCTGAACCAGCTACCTTACTGGCTATTTAGATGAGTCTGCTGGGCTAAAATCCATGAACCTGTGTGTTTACTTGACATATTTCCAACTCATAAGAAAAATGTGGCAATATAAGAAATCAGTGAGTGACAAGTTCCATCTTCCAATTAAAACACAATCCCTCAATCTTATCTTTCTTTTCCTAAATAAGCCAAATGCCAGTACAGTCGAGGCAGGATGCTCATCCTACAAGTTCAGGATCTCTGGGTGTGATGTGGTTACCAAGAGCATGGGACATGGTATCAGAAAAGTGGCATTCCAATCCTGGCTGTAAGACTTCAGGGCCTGTGGCAAGTGCCAGAGATTCCTCCTCATCTGTAAGATGGGTATTTTTTTGTACAAATGTCTCCTTTCCTCTTCCTTTTATCTCTTTGGAATCTAGACCTAGTAGTGGTATTGCTGTGTCAAAGAGTATGCGGTTTGTACCAGTGGAAATAAACATTTATTAAATGTCTACCATGTTCCAGGAATTGTGCTAAGTACTACAAATATACAGAAAATTGAAAACAGACAAAAGGAGGAGACAGCCTACCTACAACTATGTACAAACAAGCTATATAGAAGATAAATCAGTTAATCTCAGAAGGAAGGTACTGATGTTAATAGGTGTCAGGTGGACTTGATGTCCTCCAAGGTCTATTTCAGATGAGATTCTGTGATTCTTTGAAATGTAGCTGCTTCTCTTCAGTCAATGTTTAAACTTTTCTCCTAGAACTTGGGGCTGGGATGGTCCTTGGAGATCATCTAAGCTCATATTACAGAAGAGGAAACTGTAGACTTCATAGATCATACATATAGAACTGGAAGGGACCTCTGGGATCATCTAGTCTAATCTCTTTTAAAAAGGAGGAAACTAAGGTCAATGGAGAAGAAGTGACCCCCTTGGGTTGCACATAAGATTAGAAATATAGAGCTGCCTCCTCCAAACTCTGTCATTCATAGATGAGGAAACTGAGCCCAAAGGAGGTACTTACTCAATATCACAGAGTGAGTAAGAATCAGGGGCAGGATTCACATCCAACTCCCCTGGTTTCAGATCCATTTCTCTACCCAACTATATTATCCTTGCCCCTATCCTCCTTAACTTTCAAGACTTGGACCGCAAGCATATTAGGACCATCTAAGAGTTTTCCTGGAATATATAATGGATGTCCCCTCACTGATATGGACTCAAATTTTGCTAGTCATGGGACAGTCTACTCTCTCATCTCTAGCATCCAATGTTCTACTGTCACATGACCCAAAGTAAGGCCCAATATGGTTGTATAATGTTTTCTCAAATCAATATACATTGTGTATCATACCTAGTACCTAAGTGATATTAGAACCTATAACTCCCAAACCAAAAAATCCAGGCTTTACACATGGTATTATGCTATCATTCTATCATGACAGTTAACTTTTTTTGGAGGGAGGAATTGTGGGAGCAGAAAGCTTCTGCAACTTCTACTCTTAGTAAGAGCTGCTGGAAGCACTCAAAGGTTAAATGACTGATGCGGCCTTCCATTACCAGTGTGTGCCAGATGCAGGAGTCAAGCCTAGGTCTTCCTAACTACAACTAGCCCTCGTTCCACTTTGCTATAGTGCCTTGAATAAGAAGAGCTGACTTTTATATAACATGTTAAGATTTGCAAAGCTCTTAACTTAGTATGCATTATTTCACTTGAGCCTCATGATATAAGGTTCTCTAGGTATTAGCACCCTCACTTTACAGATAAGTAAACTGAGCTTCAGAGTTGCCAATATGTCTCATCAGAGTGCATTTCAGAATTGGGAGTTCCCCACACTTATGCAATCTCAAAAAACCTCCACCTCCCCAAGAAGTTAATTGTCATGCTCAGGGGATTGTGTGGGATAGAGGGCAAAGCTTTGGATTTCTGGTCAGAATTGACTTGTCCATGATCACATATCTAGTGAAGTTCAAAGATAAGATTTGAACCCATGTCTTTCTAGGCCCAAGACTAACAGTCTACCCAAAAGACATGTTGCATAGCAAGTAAACCACCAAAAGATGAACAGCTTGTGAAAACTCAATTTCTCCTCTATGTAAATATCACCTTCCCTATCTTTATTGCTCTTACAGGCTCAGTTTTCTATTTGAGCAAAACCTCTATCATCATTTTAAAAACTCATGAAAACCAGAGCTGCAGAATCAACAGGAAAAGAGGCTTTTTAATTAAAGGGGACAAAGCCAATATTTGCTGAAGTAGAAGGGTAGAAGATTTACTTGGTCACTGGATAAAACCTCTGCAATTGCCTTCATCTAGAGTTTCCTTTTTTCCCCAAGCCCGGGGTTCTTCCTGAGACATTTAGCAGCTTTCTTCTGGCCTTCACCCCAGCACTTTGGGGTCTCTTTTGCACTTTCTCTCAGAAATCTGGGGCACCTTGTAGGTCAGAGGTAAAGAATATTCACTGTCAGAGAGTTCCTACTAGAATCTAGCCACTCAGAAGAATTTAAGGAAGGGAGTTATTACTTGTATTAACATCAACATCAAAGAATTCAGGGTGCAAGAAGTGATAACAACAAAGGATATTTCCATGACTCTTAAAAGTTTGAAATGCACTATCTTGTTTAAATATCACAACAACCCTATGAAGGAACATTAATATTGCAATAGTTTCTCTATTGTCATCTGAAATGCTACAGATATTATTATACCCATTTTGCAAAATACATACTGGAATAGTGGATAGAGAAAGCTGTCCTCAGAGATAGGAAAACCAGATTCTGATTTCAAGTCTTGCTTTCTTGCTTCTGACACATAGTGTTGTATGACCTGGGTAAAGTCATTTAACCCCTCATTCCTCTAGGAAAGTTTCTGAGACTCTTAAGTTAAAAAGAAGATACCAGCCTGAAATATTAGAGAGTATTTTCATCTAAGAGTTCCATATGCCAGTGAAATTGAAGGTCTAGTCCTTGACCTTTATAGTTGAGGAAACTGAGGTCTAAAGGGGCTAAATGACACTTTTGTGGTTGCACAACTATTAAGGGTCAAACTTTGAACTGATGTTCATCTAATTCCAAATTTCCTACTCTACTCCATCACTGGCTTGTGTATGAAAAGAGAAAAAAACTGAGACAAGCCATGACTTGATGTACAAGAGTGGAAAGAATGGTATTAAGCACAAGAAAATCACATGGTAGAGTTAGAGAATGGCTTATGGAGGAGAGACCAGACAAGGCCGAGTGACAAAGAACTATATAGCACATGCCCTGTTTGGCCTTGGAGAACTCCCTGTTTTGTGTTGTTATCATGGTTTTTGGTCTTGTTTGGGCCCCACATTGGTACTAAGCTACCCTAAACAACCCTCAAATACAAACCTGTGTGCACACATAGTGTCCCAATAGGAAGGCCAATCTATTACAATAGCTATGATATTAGATTCAATCTAGTTCCCCCAATCTACAGTGTACCAGTTGATCTTGTTCCTAATTTTCATCCTCTGAGCAGTGAGTGAGGTTTTAGAGGTATGTTTAGGCTTAGATTATACCAAGAAGAACCAGGAGCGAGAAGGTTTTTTTAAGAACAACAACCTATGTAACTCTGCCA
Organism: Monodelphis domestica; assembly: GCF_027887165.1. Lineage (NCBI taxonomy): Eukaryota > Metazoa > Chordata > Mammalia > Didelphimorphia > Didelphidae > Monodelphis > Monodelphis domestica. Next base: position 50,875,355 of record NC_077235.1, on the reverse strand, counting down.
AGGATGGGGCTGCCCATTTTTCTCTCTTTAAATGGGTTTCTGTGGCCAAAAAATGCATCACTCAGCTGCCAACCTTCTGATGATGAGTCTCTTGGCACTTGGCTTGGCTGATCCTCAGACAGCAGATACATTCTGTCACTGGGACTGGATTCAAAGCCTTTTCAGGTTGGTGAAGACCTGCCAGGTTTATGCTCCACTGGGATAATTTTGAGAGCCCAGTTTCTCCCCTCCACACCATGATGAGGACTAGAAGGAATGACATGATCACAGAAGAATCAAAACTGCATGATTTTTGATGTTTTATTGGGATCATAAGATATAGAACTGGACGAGACCTCAGAGGCTATCAAAAGGTTTTGGAAAGATACATCAGGGAAGTAAACAAATGGCAATCTGTTATCAATGATGGCTTGCTTTTGAGAAATCACATAAGGGATAATCAAGGACACATATGACTTATAAAGGCCAGTCATGAAATGAGAGTGAAAGATAATAAGGAATAGCCTAGGAATGGTCCTGACAGCCATGAAATATTCAAAGACCTAGAGAAAAGCCGTCAGTAGATTTTGTAGATCTTCTATGGAGAATTTACAGAAAGATGTAGAAAAGAATTACAGAGGGTTATAAGGCACTAGGCAGTGTATGTGTGGGGTGTGTGTGTGTGTGTGAGGGAGATGTCTTCAATCTGGACTAGTAGAGAGAATGCCTACACATTGATGAAATCATGGATCTACTAGAGACAATATTTACCATAGTTAAGTATGTGGAGGAGGGAAGCTCCACTAAGAAAGGAAAGAGAAATGGATGAACTGAGCCAAGAAGGGGGTAATATCAGATGGCACTGCTATTCACTAAAAGGAAAGCATGGTCCTAGGAAGGGTAAAACTCAAGAATAGTCACCCATGACAAGCTGGAGCTGAACCTCATTTTGTTGGCCAGGTGACACCAGATATACTTACCATGCCAGAGGGTCACTATTGATACTAAAACAATTATGGTATGGGATGAGAGTAGGGAAGACACTGTAAAGGGTCTAGAATACAATGGGAAACAGCTACATTTCTTAACATTCATTCTGTGTTTAGATGTGTTTCAAACATTACAGTTATAAAGGTGCTAGTCAGGTCAGAATGAGCAGAGAAAAGCAACATGGTATCATGGAAAGAATGCTGATTTTGTTGTCATTATTCAGTTGTTTCAGTCATATCTTACTCTTCATGATTCCAGTTGGGCTTTTCTTGGCAGAGATTTTGGAGTAGTCTGATATTTCCTTCTCTAGCTCATTTTGCAGATGAGGAAACTGAGGCAAACTTAAGTGACTTGTCCAGGGTCACACAGCTAGTAAGTGTCTGAGACAGGATTTGATTTCAGGAAGATGAGTTTTCCTGACTTCAGGACCAGAGCCTTATCCACTGCACCACTTAGCTGCCCAGTATACCCTCACTTCTCAAAGAATTCTGAACCTGGGGTCAAAATATCCAAGTTCAATATCTGGTTCTACCATTTATTGTTTGTGTAACCTTGGACAAACCACTCATCTACCAAATTAGTGGGTAGCTCTATATCTTATGACCCCAAGAAAACATTAAACAAAAACCTACTGAAGAATATACTTCAAATTTCTGGACAATTTTGAACAATTATAGATTTAGAAATTCTGTGCTATGGGAGTTTCAATGAAGCATAAGATGTGCTTCCTGCCCTGATAGGGATTATAGTCCAATTGGGAAGAAAAAGATCTGTCCACAAAACATTTAAGTAACACCGAAGGACAAAGAAGAACTAGTAAAGAGAAAGGAAAGATGGGTAAATATGAGAATGGGGAGGAGGTGCCACAGGAGCAAGTTGGTCCCATTCTACTGTTACCTGGAAGAACCTTCACATACCTCTCCAGAACCACTGTGGCACAATGGAAAGATGACTAGATTTGAATTTAGGATGACTTGGTTTCTAATCCTAGCTATACCACTTATTAACTGTGACTACAGGCAAATTCACTAAGCTCTGAGGCCTCAGTTTCCTCCTCTGTAAAATGGAAAGGACAGTCCTCACATGTCCTTCTTTGAAGGGCTGTTGTGATGAAAGTACTTTGTAAACCCTTTAAGTTTTCCAGAAATGGAAGTTGTGATTATTCTTTACTAAACAGCAGTGACTCACCCAGAACTGGGCACCAATTGGCAAAGTAATTGGATGCTAGACTTCCTAACATTGCACCCTCCTGTCAGCAATTCTCCATAGTCCTGACAAGTGCTGGTTAGCCTAAAGACTACTTTTCTCACAGCCCGTGCCAACTGCCTGTATCTGACAGGCTGCTGGGGGGAGGGGAAAGGAGGAGTAATTATGTATAATTCCAAGACTTAAATTCTATTTGCATCCTAAATAGAAAACAATGAAATTCATTACAACTTTAACAAAAGCCCAATACCATTAAAATCCACTGCTGCCTTTTAACTTGCTCTCTTAAATCAGTGTTTCCTATTGAAATGAACTTTAAAAGTTTTTGAGCTCGAAGGGTTTGTTTTTTATTTTCTTTTAGGCTTTTCTTTTTCTGTTCATTTCTGAATAAGCTCTAAATCAAACTTTTCTTTGCACTTGGATAATACAACATTCCATGACTCTAAGGCTGTACATACAAAGTACTTTTTCTCACAAAAGCTCTGTAAGTCAGTGTTGAAAGGCTGCGTACGGGAAGAGTGGAACACTAATAAGCTCTTGGCAGAGCCGAGTTGGTTCAATCATTTCAGAAGACAATTTGAAAGTATGCTAGAAAAGTGACTAAATTGTTCATGCCCTTTGACTTAGAGATTTTACTAATGGCATGTACCTCCATGGAGGTTAAAGACAGATGAAAGGATCCCATATATAGCAAAATAGTCACAGCAGCACTTTTTGTGGTAGCAAACAACTGGGAACAAGGTGTGTGCCAATCAACTGGAGAATAGTTGAATAAACTGTTGTCTATGAATATAATAGAATATTCATGACTGTACATTGAGAAATGAAAAGTATGAAGAATTTGGAAAAACATATGAAAGCCTTGTGTGAACCAATTCAGAGTGAAGTAAGTAGAACCAAGTAAATGATCTGCACAGCAACCACAGTATTGTAAAGGCAATCAATACTAAAAGACGTCAGAACTTAGATCAAGGCAATGACTGCTCTTGATTCAAGAAGACTAATTATGAAACGTCCTAGTTCCTTCTCAGTAGAGATGTGGTATATACTGCTGTAGAATGAGGTGTTCATCTTCAGACATAATGAGTGTATAACTTTGTTTTGCTCAGTGTACTTTGTCACAAGGGAGGCTTTCAGGTAGACAGGGAAGGGGAGGTTTGGAAGAAACCCGAATATAAGAATGCTGCAAAAAGATGCAATAATTTTTTGTTAAACAATCTTTTCGGTGACTTTTTTTAACAAAAGTTTGGTTTTTATCTCTGTTTTCTAGAAGAGCAGACATGGTCAGAGACATGCAGTGACTTGTTTAAGGTGACAAAGTCTTATCAGTGACTTTGGAGGCAAAGGACCTAGAATTATTTCCTGCCTCTTTCACTTCCTATTGCAAGGTCAGCCCAAGACAAATTCAAACTATTTTGGGTTTGGGGGCAGATTCCTTCCTTTTCACATTACCAGGGACTGCTGTTGTATCCAAGATGAATGCCTGGATCAGTGTTTCTCAGTGAAACCATAAGCATTCCTATAAGCAAACATCCATTTAACCCTTCAGGGCTCTTGCATATCAGGGGACACAGGTTGACTGGGTAGATGAGTAAGTATACCTACTTCTATGACACATCAGCCAGCATCTCCTCCATCTATGCATATCACCGCCCAGGTGGGTCTTGGGAATCACTCTTCTTGAATTGTAGCGGCCAGAAAAAGTTGCCATTCGATCACTGACATTATCATGATTAGCATCTTTGCACTTAGATAGGTCTTCATGTGAAAGACACAGTAGCTAGAGCTATACACAAAAGACTTCCTAGGTGCCAGAGTAGATGTTCTAGGATAGGTTTCCAATACCCAAGGTCACCTCCCTCTCTGGGCAGCCCATTCCATTGCTAGTGTATTCCATGATGTCAAACCTAAATGTGTCTCGTCAACTTCCACTCATTATTCCTAGTATTTGTACTCAGGCCCAATGGAACAAGTTGAATACTGTGTCCATGAGACGGTCCTTTAAATACTTAAACACAGCTCCATTAATCTTCTCCCAGCTAAGCACCTCTGATTTTGTCATATGGCATAAACTCAAGGCTCTTCCCCAGGCTGGTTGCTTTTCTCTAGAAGACCCTCAACTTATAAAATTTTCCCAAAATGTGGATCCTCAAAGCAAGCACAGTGCTCCAGATGTGTGTTCTGACCAAAGGAGAGGATAGTGGGATGATGGCCACCTCATTTCTAGAAGCTACTTTATGGCTCTTAATGCAGACCAAGATCTCAGCAGGTTTCTATTGACTCAGGAGTGAACTTGTAAGTCACAGGCAAAGAGCAGGGAGAAGGCAGTTCAAGATCAATAACTAAGTAAAGCAAAGTCCTGGAGATGGGAAAAGGTGAGTTAAATTGGAGGCAAATAGAGTGAGGACTCTGAAAAGGTAGATAAAGTAGTTAAGGGACAGCTTGTAAAAGGCCTTGAATGGCACACTAGGGAGTTTGTTGTTCGTTCACAGGGAGACAGAATCTCTTTTTGCAACTTTTACCTGCTGATCATTGTTCTGGCCTCTGGGGCCAGGCAGGACAAGTCTAATCCCTCCTCCACATGACAGCCTTTCAAATACTTAGACAGCCATCATTTCCCACCCCCATCCCCAGCCTTCTCTTCTCTAGGGTAAACATTCCTAGTTCCTGCAACTAATCCTCGTATGGCATAATTTCCACTCCCAGTTTCCCTCCTCTGGACACGCTCCAGCTTGTCAATTAGAATGCTGGAATCGTGTTAGATTTCTTTTTGACAAGACCATATGGGCCTGTGTTGCTAGAGTCTTGTGAAAGAGGCATTTGGTGCCACATTTCACCTCACTGCCATTTTTTTAAATTAGCAATTTCAGGAAAACAAATGGCTAGTTGCTGTTTTGCTAGCTCAGCACCTCCTTCCATAGGCCCGTGTGTGTTGGAAGGGGAATTAAAGAACCATACAGTCTTGTCCTGGGATACATTTGAATGCAAAACAGATGCAAAGCTTGTGTCTTGAGAGATAGGACTCATTTAAAATCTGAAACCAGCTCTCTTATCAGGAAAAGCTGGGTCCTGGGCTTGGTGGAAGGCGCCTTATCTACAAGGATATTTTGAGGACAAAGGACCAGGTACCAGAGATGGTCCCTGACATCACTCTTCTCTCATACACTCAGTTGAGGGGCGTCCATTATTTAAACTTCTGATAATCCCAGATGTACACAGGATGATTTCTAATTTGCAAAATGCACCCACATATATGGCCATCTCCCTCTCATTGGTCTCCATTTCCTCTTCTATAAACTGGGAGTGGGGGGGAGAACAGTGACTGTATTAGATAAGTCTTAAAGACAAGAAAAAACCTAAATATACGCAAGACAGATGTGACCCTGGCAGGTGTCTAAGGTGCTCTGTGAGTCTATAATTCTAGGATTAGGTTTTATTTGATCCTCGCAATGACTTTATAGGACAGGAAAGGCATATGTTATTGAATGAGGAAACAAAGACCCAGAAAGTACAAATGACTTACTCAAGGTCACACGCCTACAAAAGTGGCAGACTTAGATCTAAAACCTCACACTAGAGTTCTTTATACTATACCATATCTATTTGGTTTTAAGGGTCTTTGGTGGCAAAAAACAACTTAGAGTTGCTGAAAACACATGCCATCTCCCAAATGGCATTCTGCCTAATCTTTTACAGTTCAGCTCAGAAACATCTCAGCATTTGGCTAGAGCTTCTATCCAACATATATACACAGAAGGACCATCCCCACCCCTTACCCCCAGCAAACTGTCCATTTATAAAATGGATAATATATCTTTCCTACATCATTCCTGCCACTGTTGTCAGGGTGAAAAGATAAAATGTCAATCTTAATGAATCCTACATCTTGAGTTGGAAGGGACCTTAGAAGACATCTAGTCCAACCTTCTCATCTTAGAGAAAAAGAAACTGAGGGTGGGTGAGTGAGTAAGGATGATTTAGCTGGATGATAATACCACCATCTTCTCTGGGTGTCCCTTACACTCTGCCCTGCTCCAGGCAGTCCTCTTGGACTTGTGAATTCAGTAAGGGAAAGTGACTTGTGGCATTTTAGAAAGATACCTAGAGAACAAGATTGAAAACTCTCAGAATACTGATTGATTTGGTGACCAATTGAGACTTGAGAGGACTATGGGGTTTCCACTTCTTTGCAGACAGGTGGTAGACAATGAGTGTGGAGTGAGATATGCTATCACTTGTGACCCTTGTGTTGGTTTGCTTTGCTTGACTATATGTGTTATGAAAGGGGGTTCATTGAGAGGAGGTGGGAAGTTGTTGGGAAATAACCAATGTGGAAAGAATATTAATAAGACAGTTTTTAAAGGGGCAGGGAAGGGGAGAAAGGGTTCTGGACAGAAAGCCAAGAAATCAGCGTTCTACTTTTTTGTACCACTTACATGGCCATTACATTCCCTGAGGCTCAGCCTCTTCCTCTGTAAAATGAGGTAAGTAGAACTTGATGGCTTCTAAGGATCCTTCCAGGTCCAAACCTATCCTCTCTTATGAGAAGCTCTCCCTCAACTCATTTAGTTGTCCATTCCATTGCATTAGTCTAGGATCAGTGAAGGGGTGAGATGGGGTGGAGCAAGAAGATGGTCTCAGAGAGAACTGGGCCAGGGCATGATGGTGAAACTCTTGGAGTTTTGGCTGAGGTGACCTAGAACCAAATTATGCACATAAAAATGACTCCCGGTTCTATAGTGGTATTGGATTTCCAGTATACTTTCTTTTTGACAATCCTGGGAGGTAATCAGTAAGAGCGTGATTATCCCCATTTTATAGATAAGGAAACAAAATCAGAGAAATTAAGTAACTTATCCAAGGTTATACAGCTAGCAGGTTTGGCTGTTGGGATTCCAGTCTAGGTCTCTTGCATTTTCTTCACACTGTCTCTCCTAGGTAATTTGTTATTGTTCTCCTTACAAGAAGTCTTTAATAAGCAATCATGCTTATTATTCTATATACTGCAATCCTTCTGGATATCATTTTATTTTTCTCTTTGTAATTCTTGCTGTACTTGATGGTACTATGAGGGAGTCTGGCCTACAGTCTGTTCCAAGTACTTGCCTGATATTTTCAACAAAGAGAAAATGGATGAGACTTGAATGCTTTCAAAGTGTCAATCATATACTGCCTGGTCAAAACCATAGTTACCTTTTTCATATGAACTTTTATTTGTGCTCCCAGTGCCATCATAGAAAATGAAATGGTGACGTCAACCCAGCAAGGTGGCTCTTAAATACACAATGGCCACCTCACCAAACAAGCCCTGAGTAAGATGTCTTCTAGAGCTCTGGGTCAGATGGCCACCATCAACATCAATGGGCCTCCTATGGCAAACTTTGAATAGTGCTTCAAACACTGACCTCTGCTTGTGTCCCTGCATCTACAAAAGCCAGTCCCCACAATAGAACACAACACAACACAATAAAGTTGCTGCTTGGGTCTGGGAGAAGAATTACTAGTTATAGGGAGTGGATGAAAGTCAAATGGAAGATGATCTCAGCTCAGTGTGTGTGTGTGAGGGATGAAGGAAGGCAGGAAAGAAGGCAGGAAGGCAGGGAGGCAGGCAGGCAGGAAGGCAGGAAGGAAGGCAGGCAGGCAGGAAGGAAGGAAGGAAGGAAGGAAGGAAGGAAGGAAGGAAGGAAGGAAGGAAGGAAGGAAGGAAGGAAGGAAGGAAAAGAGTATGGGCTATCTTAGGAGGTAGTGAGATACCCATCAGAAAGGGTTTGCTTTGGGTAAAGGTTGGATTAGATGGTGACCTTTGAAGTCCTTTTGAAGTCTAATTCTGGGATTCTAACAGACTTTTTTGAGCCAAGTGTCTAATACTTTCTTAGGATGATGGCATATCTCTTGCACTGTAAATTCACTGGTATAGGATGACTACACCAAAGGCATTCTATATCAGCGCATCCCTCCCTTGGTATAGATTAGTAACTCCTCAGCCATAGATAGTGATTTGGGGGAGGGACATTGAGAGGTGAAATATTTCACAAAACCACAGATCTAAAGCTGGAAAAGCCAATGGAGATCATGTAGTACAAATTCCAAATTTTAGATGAGGAAACAGGTTGAATAACTATCCCATCATCAAACATATAGTAAGGGGCAGATGAGATTTGAACTCAGGTTTTCTGACTCCAAAATCAGCACTTTTGAATGTCCCACACTTGCCATGGTCATATAGCTAGTATATGTCAGAAGCAGAACTTGAATCCAGGGCTCCCTGACTACAAGGCCCACCATCTATCCAATCATGTTTCTTCTCAAGCCAACATTAAGGAGCTCAGATTTAATGTAATCATAACTAAAAGCCTGGGAAAGAAGTAAGATGACTCAAACTAGGCAAATGTTCTTGTTGTATGGGAATGGTGGTGCTGACATGTTCTAGGGACAATATGGCCTTCAGAATCTACTATCTCATGCCTCACCCCTGACTCTCTTTAATTCCAAGACTTGGGCATTGATGAAAGAGTAATTTCAGTGGCATGGATACTACCTCCAGCCATGTAGCATACTATCCTCCACTTCCTCCTTACCCTCTTGCTTCTCTCCTTCTATGTGGTGGGTTCTTGGGTCAATGGAGCTGACAGAAAATCACACCTCTTTCCCTAGGCCTAGAATTCCTGCTCTTAGTCTACATCTGTTCTAAGCATACATCTGTTTTAAGCCTAACACTTCAAGACTCAGTTCGGTCTACACCATTGGACAGAATGCCCACATCACTAACATCACAAATCCACCAAGGAATAAGGAATGTTGAAACATCAGTATGGGTCAATATCAGTGAACACAGCAAATCAAAGCCAAGACCATATCACCCAATGCAGAACATATCTGATTGCCTTATATTAGCCCTCAAACTTCCTGTAGTAAATTGAAATGATTACTATTATCCTGACTTTATCTCTCTGTGCAACTAGGTGGAGAAGTTACTAGAGCACTGAGCCTGTAGTTAGGATCACCTGAGTTCAAATTAAATACTTACTAGTTGTGTGAACCTGGGAAAGTCCCTTGATGTCTCAGTTTCTAAAATAGAGATAATAATAATAGCTATCTCCTAGGGTTGTTGTGAGAATAAAATCAGGTAATATTTGACAAATGTTTTGTAAACCTCAAAACATGAAAATGCCAGCTATCATTATTACTATTTCTTCTTCTTGTTCTTCTTGTTCTTCTTGTTCTTGTTCTTGTTCTTGTTCTTGTTCTTGTTCTTGTTCTTGTTCTTCTTCTTCTTGTTCTTGTTC